>NC_089845.1:49136601-49756601 GCF_035609145.1 Eleutherodactylus coqui | reverse complement strand
TAGAAAACAAAAAGCATGCATGTAATAATAACACGCATGTTCAAATAATACCAGAGTCCAGTGCCTAAAGGGCCTAAATAATACTACTATGGGATAACATGCAGACATATGTATAGTCACTGCATGTAGGTAATATATGCACACAGGTATACTTACTACATACACTATATGCACTCATACATATGTACACTCATCATATACATACATGTACTCTGACTACATACTTGGACACACACAATGTACACTAAATGCACGCATGTTCCCTACATACATGGTTATACACATACACAGACTCACTGCATACAAGCAGATATAGGCACTCAATTCATACATATACACAAATGTATACACATACCTGGGTGGCTCTCTTGGTGATATATAATTTTGCTTATTTCTCATTTTCTATTTGAAGGGCTCTTTCAGATACACGTATTTGCAAATATACACACAAACTATACACACGCAATGCAAAGAGAATAGAACCAATTGGTATCAATCATTTTGGTTTTTTGTGCCTGCACGTGCAACAAAATAGAGCCTGCTGTATTTTCCTGTGCATTTGCACACCAAGGGTCCCCATAGACGTCTATGGGAGGTACATAAATGCACGCACAAAACGCAACAGCATGAGCAATATGCTGCGCAAACCTACCAGGAAAAGCACACACAGGTATCTTGTTAGGCTTTGGAACCCTTTAAACCAGGGTGGGGGTTGTCCCCTGCTTATGTGATTTTTCGTATTTGTACAAATACATACAGTAAAATACACACACAGGCTTGGGCGCGAACAAGTCACATTCACTGCGCAAATACGTTTCCCTGAGGCACCATTTACACATACACTCTTCTGAATCCACCCTTAGGCCTTAGTCAGACAGGCGTTTTTTCGCGCGATTTGCGGATCGCAGTACGGATGCGCGTCCGCAAATCGCGTGACCGGTGCCCGAAAATCGCCCGAAAATCTGCTCCTAGCCGCGTTTTTATTAGAAATGGTCCGGAGCTGTCCAGCGCATTGCATTCAATTCATTGAAAGCAATGCGCTGCGGGCGAGTGCGGGATGAATTGCCGGGAAGGGCTTAAATATATAAGCCCTTTCCTGCAATTCATCCAGAAAAGTGTTAAAATAAAAAAAATATATATACTCACCTGCTCCCGGCAGCCGGAGTTCCGCGCGGCCGGCCTGCAGTGGGTGTGAAGGGGGTGTGAGTCAGACCTGCCCCCTGATTGGCTCAGCGCTGAGCCAATCAGAGGCAGGTCTCACTCACACCCATTCATGAATTCATGAATGGGTGTGAGTCAGACCTGCCTCTGATTGGCTCAGGCTGAGCCAATCAGGGGCAGCTTTGAGTCACACCCCCTTCACACCCACTGCAGGCCGGCCGCGCTGTACTCCAGCTGCCAGGACAAGGTGAGTATATATATTTTTTTTATTTTAACACATTTCTGAATGAATTGCAGGGAAGGGCTTATATATTTAAGCCCTTCCCGACAATTCATCCAGCGCTGTCCGGCAGCCCATTGCTTTAAATGGAGCCGGCTGTATTGCCGGCTCCATTGAATTCAATGGGCAAACATCGTTCTTCTCTGCCACAGCTGTTACAGCTGTGGCAGAGAAGAATGATTTGTCTTCTATATGTTCTCAATGGGGTCGGCGCTGCTGCCGCCGGCCCCATTGAGCGCATATAGAGAAGAGAACAGGAATCGCAGATCGCAGATAGGTGCGATCTGCGATTTCTGTTCTATAATTTATCAGACGAGCGCATAAAAAGCGCTCATGTGTCTGATACCATTGCAAAGCAATGGTTTTATAAAATCAACGGACGCATGCTTTGCACAAATCGCGCAAAAAATCGCCCGTCTGACTAAGGCCTTAGGCAGGAAATAGAACCCATTGATGTCAATGAGCGGTTTGCAAATCATGTCCTATAAGGAAGGGTTAAAGGACCTGGGAATGTTTAGCTTGCAAAAAAGAAGGCTGAGAGGAGACGTAATAGCTGTCTACAAATATCTGAAGGGCTGTCACAGTGCAGAGGGATCAGCCCTATTCTCATCTGCACAAGAAAAGACTAGAAGCAATAGGATGAAACTGAAAGGCAGGAGACACAGATTAGATATTAGACAGTGAGGGTGATCAATGAGTGGAACAGTTTACCACGGGAGGTGGTGAGTTCTTCTTCAATGGAAGTGTTCAAACAAAGGCTGGACAAATATCTGTCTGGGGTGATTTAGTGATCCTGCACTCAGCAGGGGGTTGGACCCGATGACCCTGGAGGTCCCTTCCAACTCTTGTGCATATATGCCTGTATAAAGGAGCCATAAGACACAATTCATATCATTCATATCATTAGAGTAATTCTCTTTCAGATATTTTTAGGACCATGCCCCTCCTTTTCTCCTTAACATAATTTACCTTAAAAGACAATGACAGCATGCTTGGCACATTGCATGTCCATATCAAGCCGATCTATTTACCAGCCGCATATTGCTGCCATCAGTAGGATTCCTCAGCTCCTCCAAACAATTTTATTTTGTCTCTATCAATCTAAAGTCATGGCGTACAGATAAATATCTCACCAGTCACAATTTTATGAGGCCTGTCTGGGCATATAATTGTCTCTGCGCTTTGTATTTATTTACTCTAGTTTGTGCTTGGTATCCACGTTCCAACCAACATGCACGAAACCCATCACAGTCGTCCATCACTATAAGAGCATCAAGCCAGGAACATTCCCTTTGGATGGAATCTTGGCTTCTTCTAGCTATGTTATTGCCTTCCCTTATATTGACTAAGTTAATGCGAGTCTTGGAACTTCTGCATCGTGTATCATCTGTATGCAGTAGAACCCTACGGTACATGGAATTAGTACAATACGCCTTTCCTTTTCTTCAGTGACAGCGCCACTCTCGTCCGTGGATTAGTCTGGTATTCAAGCTCAACCTGGAAATGCTGCATCCAATTTACCACTCATAAATTGCACTGTGATGTATTTATATATTGACCTTTCCTCGTGGAGTACATTTAATCCTCCACAACACTCTACAGTTGGCAATCGAAACTATTTTATGTGATTGAGTTGTGAACTAACATAATACGAATTAAAAGATAGACATTCGGCCAAAATTGCATTATTAATGAAGTCCTGATGAAACCCATAAAACAAGGACAGCCCTCCCACCACAATAAGTGGTGTGATTAAGTCTGGGTGAGTATGCAGCCATTTGTTTTCCTCTGTACTTGATTATAGACTCATTTGAAATGGTTTGATGGGGCCAGCAGCCAGACGCAGACCGAAATGCCTGTGTACATGCTTGCGGCTTTGGTAGTGCCAACAATGTTTTACGATACATATAAGCGGGCATATCCAAAAATGATTAAAATCTAATTAGTTACATAAAATGCTTCAATACACCTCACTATTATAAAGAAAAAATCAATTATCGATATCATCTTGGACCGGGCTGTTTGTCAAAGAAGAACATTAAAATAATAGTAGACAGATGTACAATGTATCTGTTGTAAACCCTATCCACTATGCAATGCTATACGGGGACTAGGGGTGCAAGGGGATTTTCGAGATTCTATAATAGTAGTTTTGATATGACGGTAGGTAAAACAAATAGTTATTAATCAATTTATGTGATTGTTAATTACCGTGTTTCCCTGAAAATAAGACATGTCATATTAATTTTTGTTCAAAAAGGTTTAACTTTTTTACATGTATAGCTGCCTGGACACTATTTAAATTGACTTTTTTAATTAACTGTTAGCAGGGCTTAATTTTGGAGCAGGGCTTATATTTCAAGCATCCTCAAAAAGCCTGAAAAATCATTTTGCATCCTCAAAAATTCTGGAAAATCATGGTATGTCTTATTTTCAGGGTATGTCTTATTTTCAGGGAAACAGGGTATTAGAGATGAGCGAGCATACTCGGTTCGGGTGTTTTTGCACTTGAGCACCCCTTTTTCCGTGGTGGAGGCGGGGGTCGCAGTGGAAAACAGGGGGGAGCTCTCTCTTCCCCCCCCCCCCCACTCCCCTCTGCAACCCCCCGCTCACCCCCCGAATCTTTTCGTCCGAGTAGTCAGTTACTCGGAAAAAGCGGTGCTCGAGTGCGAAAACACCCGAACCGAGTACGCTCACTCATCTCTATTAATTATTAGAGATGAGCAAGCATACTCGTTAAGGGACAATGCTCGAGCGAGTATTGTCCTTTTCGAGTACCTGCCTGCTCGTCAGAAAAGATTCGGGTGCCGGCGGGGGGTGGCAGGGGAGAGCAGGAGGGAGATCTCTCTCTCCCCCCTGCTCACTCCTGCAACCCAGCCCTCACCCCCGCCGGCACCCAAATCTTTTCTGACGAGGAGGCAGGTACTCGAAAAAGACGATACTCGCTCGAGCATTGTCCCTTAACGAGTATGCTTGCTCATCTCTATTAATTATTGTAACTATAAGGTATAAAACTTAATTAATGAATTTTAAGCTCAATCTTTGAAAGGGAACTCCATTACAAATTGTATCAAACAAATATCTGTCACCTGAGTGTTCTTTGCTCTTCATGGTTCGAAAGTATTTTATTGAGAAGCTACATGTTCAAAACAGAGCAATTAGTTGTCATGAAAATGCAATTGACAGTAAATCTCCTGAAATATAATGCGTCTGTGTATCGGGATGAGTAGCCATCATAACTTCATTTTACATAATCAAAGAAACATTCCGATACTTGGCAACTGGTAGAGGACATCAACTCTGTAAACAGAACTAGAGGGCAAGAAGGTGAGGAAACAAAGTAGTATGGGTAAGATTAGGGAGGGAAGGGAAGGAGAACAGAGGAATGCAAATAATTCCATCGTACACGATAGCGGAAGGGCCCCTGTGGTTATTTAACGTGAATCGTATGGGCTGGCAAGGTTGTAAAGTTATGAAGGTACAACCGTTAAGGAGCCAAGTATTTAGAAGTGGGGAGGAAAGAAACAGAATCCAAGAGGCCCAAGTAGCATAGAATCTGGAGTATGTGTTATCATCGTTTGCACCTACTTCTTCCATATGCACTATATGGTCGATGGCTTTCAGCCACATCCATATCGTTGACTGAGATGGAGACTTCCAGAATTTTGGTATAAGTTGTCGCATAGTGAGGAGGAAGAATCTAAGTAGCCCTTTTTTAACCTAGGACCCGGAATCATAGATTGTTCTCTGCTGTTTGGAGCATTTATAAGATACACCCATTAAGGGAAAACCTTGACCCAGGGCCGGCCTTTGGCTAGATGGCGCCCTGTACAGAAAATATGTTAGCCACCCCGCAACTATTATATAAGGGAAAAAATTAAAGTTTATGTTACTATCATAAATATGAATATGTACGGACGCTCCAATGGTTGGATCATTCTATATAGAGGTGAAACAAGAAAGAATGAAAGATGGACTCACCTGGTGTAGGGAGTCCATCTAGATGACAGGCTCCTGCATTGCTTGTCCAAGTATGCCTTGAATAGCATGCTGCTACATGTAGTTAATCCTTATACTGTTCTGGATGCACAATTCCCGTGCTGCAAATGGTACCAGTAGTTGTATTAAAATACAGCCAATGTACTTACTTAAGAGGAGACCATGGGGTCGAATAGGTCTACTCAATATCCAGTTTTGTTGATTCATTGCAAGGCAAACCTGTATATTGAAGAGACCTATTCGACCCCATGGTCTCCTCTGAAGTAAGTAAATTGTTTGTATGTTAATACAGCTACTGGTACCATTTGCAGTGCGGTAATTATCATAAAGAGTATTTTTTAACCCCTTAGTAACGGCCCTATAGTGTTTTTACGTCCTGTTGTTGCAGGGCGTGTATGGAGGGTGATAGCGCTGCTATCTCCCTCCGTACAGTGCGGCCATCAGCTGTTTATTACAGCTGACACCCGTGGGCAATAGCCACAATCGGCCGTATGGCCGATCGCGACTATTAACCCTTTAAATGCTGCTGTCAATTCTGACAGCGGCATTTAAATTTCCCGAACGATGTTCGGGGGTCCCGTACGCCCCCCCCCCCCCCCGCGGTGAGATTGGGGGAGCTGTGCAGGTGTCATGGCAGACAGGGGGCTCCTGAAAGGCCCCAGGGCTGCCTTAGCAGACTGCCTATCAAGCCATCATTGTGGGGTGGCTTGATAGACTGCCTGTCAAAAAGCAGTATGACGTAATGCTACAGCATTACGTCATACTGTAGGAGCGATCAAAGCATCCAGGAGGACTGAAAGAAAGCATAAAAATTATGAGCAAAAACGTTTTACTAATTATTTAAAAAAAAACTAAGAAAAGTTCAAAAACCCGCCCTTTTGCCTCATTTGCAATAAAAAATCAAAATAATACACCAAAAATACATGTTTAGTATCGCTGCATCTGTAAAAGTCAAATCTATCAAAGTATTGCATTATTTACAATGCACAATGAACGTGGTCTGAAAAGAAAAATAAAGAACGCCAGAAATGCACTTTTTTGGTCACCCTATCTCCGAGAAAAAATGTAAATAAAAGCGATCAAAAAGTCAATTGTATGCAACAATGTTACCAACGGAAACGACAGGACGTATCGCACAAAATGCGAGCCGTAGAAACAGGACGCACCGAAAGATGGTGGAATGTCGTTTTTTTCTATTTCTCTCCACTTTGAATTTTTTAAATGTTTTTCAGTACATTATATGGTACAGTAAATAGCACCATTGAAAAATACACCTCGTCCCGCAAAAAACAAGCCCTCATACAGCGACATCGATGGATAAATACAGGACTTACTATTTTTTCAAAGGGAGGAGGAAAAAACGAAAATGGCAAAAAGCAAAAATGCCCCCTCACTAAGGGGTTAATTGACTCAAAGCATTAAAAATAAAATGTAAAGCACATATACTAAGTTTTTTTAATTTTCTATCATTTTTATATACTGCTTCTATACACACTATACACCTGACCCCTGGTAATATCATTTCCCCCAATATCAACTCTCCCGTCCCTTCAGTATAGTCTCTCCCTTTCCCAATATTTCGTCTTCCTTCCACCATTATCAGCTACCCAATATTGTTTGACTCCCCAGTATCATTTCCTCTCCAATATATCTACCTCCCTCTCCAGTATCATCTCTCCTCCACCTCTATTATCACCAGTTATGTCACTCCCCTAGGGCCATCATTTTCCCTCCAGTATTGTCTCAGCCAAAGGCGTAACTTGAAGCTCCCGGGCCCCGATGCAAAATCTGTAACAGGGCCCCCAACTATAATGCTTTATTCATAGTACTGGGCTCCCTATATGGAGAAGAGAGGCCTTATGGGCCCCCCAAGGCTCCTGGGCCCGGGTGCAACCGCATCCCCTGCATCCTCTATAGTTACACCCCTGGTCTCTGCCATCCACAGTATATTTCCACCACTATAGGTTATATCTCCACCACCCCCACCCCCCCCCCACCCCAGCCATTCACTCTTGAGTCTTGACTAAAGTATTTAGTAACAGCAAAACGAATCATTACTTTAGGTAAATTACATACGCCTCTGCTATGTACAATACATACAATGGATATTGATCTACTAACCATACATAAACTCCAAAATAATTACATACAGTAACCTATCCAAGCGTATGGTACCAGAACCAAGTGTAATGCATATATATGATAATAGAACTGAACCTACTGTATAGATATGGTAAAAATCTCATTGCACAGGTACAGTAACAGAACCAAATATACTACATAGACACAGTACCAGAACCTAGATTATTACATAGATACAGTAACAGAATGAAGTTTCCTTAATTAAGGGTAAATCTAGAAAAACTCGTTTACTGCATCCACATTAGAATGACTGGATGCAACAGTCACCTTATATCACAATTAGGGTGACTACCCATTACAGTTTTATTTCACTACGAAATCCGCAGCATTTTTTTTCCTGCTGGGGTCTATGGGACTTGTAATGTTAAAATTGCAATCGTGCAAAATCGCAATTTTGCGGTAAATTGTGATTTTGTGTGTTCGCTATTTAAACATTACAAGTCCCATAGACCCCTGGAGGAAAAAAAACGCTGTGAATTTCGCAGTGAAAAAAAACTGTAGTGGGTAGTCACTAGAGATGAGCGAACGTACTCATCCGAGCTTGATACTCGTTCGAGTATTAGCGTGTTCGAGATGCTCGTTACTAGAGGCGAGCACCACGCGATGTTCGGGTTACTTTCACTTTCATCTCTGAGACGTTAGCGCGCTTTTCTGGCCAATAGAAAGACAGGGAAGGCATTACAACTTCCTCCTGCGACGTTCAAGCCCTATACCACCCCCCTGCAGTGAGTGGCTGGGGAGATCAGGTGTCACCCGAGTATAAAAATCGGCCCCTCCCGCGGCTCGCCACAGATGCATTCTGACATAGCTCAGGGAAAGTGCTGTTGGTGCCGGAGCTGCTATACGGAGAGTGTTAGGAGTGATTTTAGGCTTCAAGAACCCCAACGGTCCTTCTTAGGACCACATCTGACCGTGTGCAGTACTGTTGAGGCTGCTTTTTGCAGTGTTGCACTTTTTTTTTTTTTTTGTATATCAGCCGTGCAGAGCATTGCGTCCTCAGTCTGCAGTAATTTTACATAGCATAGGGGCAGTAGTGGTGAGGCAGGGACAGTGAAAAAGGTGAAAGAGATATACTGTCTATATAGGCAGTGGGCTTTTCCAAAAAATTTTGGGAAAAAAAATCTATTTGGGCTGCCTGTGACCGTCCTGAGTGTACTGCGTCTCTGCTGGGGGTAGTAGTCCTAATTAATACGCAGCCAGCTAAGTGTTACAGCAGGCTTGCGCAAAATTCTTTCCTGACTCTGCGTTGCCCGTTAAATCACCGCTGTCATCCTGTCCAGAGGGAAACAGTCTGCAGTAATTTTACATAGTATAGGGCCAGTAGTGCTGAGGCAGGGACAGTGAAAAAGGTGAAAGAGATATACTGTCTATATAGAAAGTGGGCTTTTTCCAAAAAATTTGGGAAAAAACATTCTATTTGGGCTGCCTGTGACCGTCCTGAGTGTACTGCGTCTCTGCTGGGGGTAGTAGTCCTAATTAATACGCAGCCAGCTAAGTGTTACAGCAGGCTTGCGCAAAATTCTTTTCTGGCTCTGCGTTGCCCGTTACATCACCGCTGTCATCCTGTCCAGAGGGAAACAGTCTGCAGTAATTTTACATAGTATAGGGCCAGTAGTGCTGAGGCAGGGACAGTGAAAAAGGTGAAAGAGATATACTGTCTATATAGGCAGTGGGCTTTTTCCCAAAAATTTGGGAAAAAACATTCTATTTGGGCTGCCTGTGACCGTCCTCAGTGTACTGCGTCTCTGCTGGGGGTAGTAGTCCTAATTAATACGCAGCCCGCTAAGTGTTACAGCAGGCTTGCGCAAAATTCTTTCCAGGCTCTGCGTTGCCCGTTACATCACCGCTGTCATCCTGTCCAGAGGGAAACAGTCTGCAGTAATTTTACATAGTATAGGGCCAGTAGTGCTGAGGCAGGGACAGTGAAAAAGGTGAAAGAGATATACTGTCTATATAGGCAGTGGGCTTTTTCCAAAAAATTTGGGGAAAAAAAAATCTATTTGGGCTGCCTGTGACCGTCCTGAGTGTACTGCGTCTCTGCTGGGGGTAGTAGTCCTAATTAATATGCAGCCAGCTAAGTGTTACAGCAGGCTTGCGCAAAATTCTTTCCTGCCTCTGCTGTGCGTTCCGTAAGCGAAGTCAGCCTCCAACCACAGGCCAATAAGCGGCACATTTAATTACAGCGTTCTGTTTCTGCACTACTGGTAATACACCATGCTGAGGGGTAGGGGTAGGCCTAGAGGACGTGGGCGAGGACGCGGAGGCCCAAGTCAGGGTGTGGGCACAGGCCGAGCTCCTGATCCAGGTGTATCGCAGCCGACTGCTGCGGGATTAGGAGAGAGGCACGATTCTGGCGCCCCCACATTCATCTCACAATTAATGGGTCCACACGGTAGACCTTTATTAGAAAATGAGCAGTGTGAGCAGGTCCTGTCGTGGATGGCAGAAAGTGCATCCAGCAATCTATCGACCACCCAGACTTCTACGCCATCCACTGCTGCAACTCTGAATCCTCTGGCTGCTGCTCCTCCTTCCTCCAAGCCTCCTCACTCCATTACAATGACACAATCTGAGGAGCAGGCAGACTCCCAGGAACTGTTCTCGGGCCCCTGCCCAGAATGGGCAGCAATGGTTCCTCTCCCACCGGAGGAGTTTGTCGTGACCGATGCCCAACCTTTGGAAAGTTCCCAGGGTCTGGGGGATGAGGCTGGGGACTTCCGGCAACTGTCTCAAGAGCTTTCAGTGGGTAAGGAGGACGATGACGATGAGACACAGTTGTCTATCACTCAGGTAGTAGTAATTGGAGTAAGTCCGAGGGAGGAGCGCACAGAGGATTCGGAGGAAGAGCAGCAGGACGATGAGGTGACTGACCCCACCTGGTTTGCTAAGCCTACTGAGGACAGGTCTTCAGAGGGGGAGGCAAGTGCAGCAGCAGGGCAGGTTGGAAGAGCCAGTGCGGTGGCCAGGGGTAGAGGCAGGGCCAGACCGAATAATCCACCAACTGTTTCCCAAAGCGCCCCCTCGCGCCATGCCACCCTGCAGAGGCCGAGGTGCTCAAAGGTCTGGCAGTTTTTTCACTGAGAGTGCAGACGACCGACGAACAGTGGTGTGCAACCTTTGTAGTGCCAAGATCAGCTGGGGAGCCACCACCACCAGCCTCACCACCACCAGCATGCGCAGACATATGATGGCCAAGCACCCCACAAGGTGGGACGAAAGCTGTTCACCGCCTCCGGTTTGCACCATTGCCTCTCCCCCTGTGCCCCAACCTGCCACTGAGATCCAACCCCCCTCTCAGGACACAGGCACTACCGTCTCCTAGCCTGCACCCACACCCTCACCTCTGCTGTCCTCGGCCCCATCCACCAATGTCTCTCAGCGCACCGTCCAGCCGTCGCTAGCGCAAGTGTTGGAGTGCAAGCACAAGTACGCCGCCACGCACCCGCACGCTCAAGCGTTAAACGTGCACATAGCCAAATTGATCAGCCTGGAGATGCTGCCGTATAGGCTTGTGGAAACGGAGGCTTTCAAAAGCATGATGGCGGCGGCGGCCCCGAGCTACTCGGTTCCCAGTCGCCACTACTTTTCCCGATGTGCCGTCCCAGCCCTGCACGACCACGTCTCCCGCAACATTGTACGCACCCTCACCAACGCCGTTACTGCCAAGGTCCACTTAACAACGGACACGTGGATAAGCACAGGCGGGCAGGGCCACTATATCTCCCTGACGGCATATTGGGTGAATTTAGTGGAGGCTGGGACAGAGTCAGAGCCTGGGACCGCTCACGTCCTGCCCACCCCCAGAATTGCGGGCCCCAGCTCGGTGGTGGTATCTGCGGCGGTGTATGCTTCCTCCACTAAACCACCCTCCTACGCAACCTCTGTCTCGCAATCAAGATGTGTCAGCAGCAGCACGTCGCCAGCAGTCGGTGTCGCGCGGCGTGGCAGCACAGCGGTTGGCAAGCGTCAGCAGGCCGTGCTGAAACTACTCAGCTTAGGAGAGAAGAGGCACACGGCCCACGAACTGCTGCAGGGTCTGACAGAGCAGACCGACCGCTGGCTTGCGCCACTGAGCCTCTAACCGGGCATGGTCGTGTGTGACAACGGCCGTAACCTGGTGGTGGCTCTGCAGCTCGGCAGCCTCACGCACGTGCCATGCCTGGCCCACGTCTTTAATTTGGTGGTTCAGCGCTTTCTGAAAAGCTACCCACGCTTGTCAGACCTGCTCGGGAAGGTGCACCGGCTCTGCGCACATTTCCGCAAGTCCCACACGGACGCTGCCACCCTCCGCACCCTGCAACATCGGTTAAATCTGACAGTGCACCGACTGCTGTGCGACGTGCCCACACGGTGGAACTCTACGCTCCACATGTTGGCCAGGCTCTATGAGCAGCGTAGAGCTATAGTGGAATACCAACTCCAACATGGGCGGCGCAGTGGGAGTCAACCTCCTCAATTCTTTACAGAAGAGTGGGCCTGGTTGACAGACATCTGCCAGGTCCTTGGAAACTTTGAGGAGTCTACCCAGATGGTGAGCGGCGATGCTGCAATCATTAGCGTCACCATTCCTCTGCTATGCCTCTTGAGAAGTTCCCTGCAAAGCATAAAGGCAGATGCTTTGCGCTCGGAAACGGAGGCGGGGGAAGACAGTATGTTGCTGGATAGTCAGAGCACCCTCCTGTCTATATCTCAGCGCGTTGAGGAGGAGGAGGTGGAGGAGCATGAGGAGGAGGAGGAAGAGACAGCTTGGCCCACTGCTGAGGGTACCCATGCTGCTTGCCTGTCATCCTTTCAGCGTGTATGGCCTGAGGAGAAGGAGGAGAATCCTGAAAGTGATCTTCCTAGTGAGGACAGCCATGTGTTGCGTACAGGTACCCTGGCACACATGGCTGACTTCATGTTAGGATGCCTTTCTCGTGACCCTCGCGTTACACTCATTCTGGCCACTACGGATACTGGGTGTACACCCTGCTCGACCCATGGTATAAGGAGAACCTTTCCACTCTCATACCCAAAGAGGAAAGGGGTTCGAGAGTCATGCTATACCACAGGACCCTGGCGAACAAGCTGATGGTAAAATTCCCATCCGACAGCGCTAGTGACAGAAGGCGCAGTTCCGAGGGCCAGGTAGCAGGGGAGGCGCGGAGATCAGGTAGCATGTACAGCACAGGCAGGGGAACACTCTCTAAGGCCTTTGACAGCTTTCTGGCTCCCCAGCAAGACTGTGTCACCGCTCCCCAGTCAAGGCTGAGTCGGCAGGAGCACTGTAAAAGGATGGTGAGGGAGTACATAGCCGATCGCACGACCGTCCTCCGTGACGCCTCTGCCCCCTACAACTACTGGGTGTCGAAGCTGGACATGTGGCCTGAACTTGCGCTGTATGCCCTGGAGGTGCTTGCTTGTCCTGCGGCTAGCGTCTTGTCAGAGAGGGTGTTTAGTGCGGCTGGGGGAATCATCACGGATAAGCGTACCCGCCTGTCAACCGACAGTGCCGACAGGCTTACACTCATAAAGATGAACAAAGCCTGGATTTCCCCAGACTTTTCTTCTCCACCAGCGGACAGCAGCGATACCTAAACAATACATAGGCTGCACCCGCGGATGGAAGCATCGTTTTCTATCACCATAAAAAACGGGGACCTTTTAGCTTCATCAATCTGTGTATTATATTCATCCTCCTCTTCCTGCTCCTCCTCCTGAAACCTCACGTAATCACGCCGAACGGGCAATTTTTCTTAGGCCCACAAGGCTCAGTCATATAATTTTTGTAAACAATTTTTATACGTTTCAATGCTCATTAAAGCGTTGAAACTTGCACCTGAACCAATTTTTATTTTAACTGGGCTGCCTCCAGGCCAAGTTACAAATTAAGCCATATTAACCAAAGCGATTAATGGGTTTCACCTGCCCTCTTGGTTGGGCATGGGCAATTTTTCTGAGGTACATTAGTACTGTTGGTACACCAATTTTTTGGAGCCCTCGCCTACAGTGTAATCCAATTAATTTTTTGCCCACCTGCATTAAAGCTGACGTTACATCAGCTGTGCTGGGCACTGCAATGTGATATATTTATGTACCGCCGGTGGCTTCCTGGCACCCACCCATGCTGTCGGTCCACATGGACTCCCATTAGGGAGATGTACCTGAATGTGTATACTTATAAAAAACTTGAGCCTGACTGGGGCATGCAGTTTGGGCCGAAGCCCACCTGTATTTAATCAGACGTTAGCTCTGCTGTCCAGGGCACTGCAATGGGATAAATTTTTGTACCACCAGTGGGTTCCAGGGAGCCACCCATGGTATCGGTCCACATGGACTTTACATTAGGGAGTTGTACCTGCCTGTGTCAAATGTATGAAAAACCCCGGTATGACTGGGGCATGCAGTGTGGGCCAAAGCCCACCTGTATTTTATCTGACGTTACCTCAGCTGTGCAGGGCAATGCAATGGGATATATTTATGTACCGCCGGTGGTTTCCTGGCACCCCCCCCCCATGCTGTCGGTCCACACGGAGTTGTAACTGCATGTGTCCACTTCTAAAGAACCCCAGTCTGACTGGGGCATGCAGTGTGGGCCGAAGCCCACCTGCATTAAACATGACATTACCTCAGCTGTGCTGGGCACTGCAATGGGATATATTTATGTACCACCGGTGGGTTTCAGGGAGCCACCCATGCTGTCGGTCCACACGGAGTTGTAACTGCATGTGTCCACTTCTAAGGAACCCCAGTCTGACTGGGGCATGCAGTGTGGGCCGAAGCCCACCTGCATTAAACATGACATTACCTCAGCTGTGCTGGGCACTGCAATGGGATATTTTATGTACCGCCGGTGGGTTCCAGGGAGCCAGCCATGCTGTCGGTCCACACGGAATTGTAACTGCATGTGTCCACTTCTAAAGAACCCCAGTTTGACTGGGGCATGCAGTGTGGGCCGAAGCTCACCTGCATTAAACATGACATTACCTCAACTGTGCTGGGCACTGCAATGGGATAAATTTATGTACCGCCGGTGGGTTCCAGGGAGCCACCCATGCTGTCGGTCCGCACGGAATTGTAACTGCATGTGTCCACTTCTAAAGAACCCCAGTCTGACTGGGGCATACAGTGTGGGCCGAAGCCCACCTGCATTAAACATGACATTACCTCAACTGTGCTGGGCACTGCAATGGGATATATTTATGTACCACCGGTGGCTTCCTGGCACCCACCCATGCTGTCAGTCCACAGGGACTTCACAATAGGGAGTTGTACCTGCCTGTGTCTATGAATTAAAAACCCCGGTCAGGTTGGGGCATGCAGTGTGGGCCGAAGCCCACCTGCATTTAATCTGACGTTAGCTCTGCTGTCCAGGCCACTGCCATGGGATACATTTATGTACAGCCGGTGGGTTCCAGGGAGCCACCCATGCTGTGGGTGCACACGGAATTCCCATTGCGGAGTTGTACCTGCCTGTGACTATTTATAAAAAACCGCGGTCTGACTGGGGCATGCAGACACCTTGACAGAATGAATAGTGTGTGGCACATAGGTTCCCCATTGCTATGCCCACGTGTGCAGCTCCTGATGGAGGTGGCACAGGATTGGATTTCTCATTGCTTCTGTACAGCATTGTGGGCTATCGCCCCGCCCCTTTTAAAGAGGGTTGCTGCCTACCCGTGCCAACCCTCTGCAGTGTGTGCCTGCGGTTCCTCCTCATGGCAGACGCACTTATAAATAGACATGAGGGTGGTGTGGCTATGAGGCCAGCGTGTGGCATGAGGGCAGCTGAAGGCTGCGCAGGGACAATTTGGTGTGCGCTTTGGACACTGGGTCGTGCAGGGGGGGGGTTGGGCAGCATGTATCCCAGGAGAAGTGGCAGCGGAGTGTCATGCAGGCAGTGATTGTGCTTTGTTGGAGGTAGTGTGGTGCTTAGCTAAGGTATGCATTGCTAATGAGGGCTTTTTAGAAGTAAAAATTGTTGAGAGGGGGGGGGGGGCGGAACTCTTGCCACTATTGTGGCTTAATAGTGGGACCTGGGAACTTGAGATGCAGCCCAACATGTAGCCCCTCGCCTGCCCTATCCGTTGCTGTGTCGTTCCCATCACTTTCTTGAATTGCCCAGATTTTCACAAATGGAAACCTTAGCGAGCATTGGTGAAATACAAAAATGCTCGAGTCGCCCATTGACTTCAATGGGGTTCGTTACTCGAAATGAACCCTCGAGCATCGCGAAATTTTCGTCCCGAGTAACGAGCACCTGAGCATTTTGGTGCTCGCTCATCTCTAGTAGTCACCCTTAGGCATTATAACCATAAACCAGCTGACTATGGCAGTCAAGAGGGGCCACTTTCAAAACGATAAATGTATTTGGAGAACGTCATTACTTAGTAAAATGGCGAATCTGTAGATATACACTACCGTTCAAAAGTTTGGGGTCACATTGAAATGTCCTTATTTTTGAAGGAAAAGCACTGTACTTTTCAATGAAGATAACTTTAAACTAGTCCTAACTTTAAACAAATGCACTCTATACATTGCTAATGTGGTAAATGACTATTCTAGCTGCAAATGTCTGGTTTTTTGTGCAATATCTACAAAGGTATATAGAGGCCCATTTCCAGCAACTATCACTCCAGTGTTCTAATGGTACAATGTGTTTGCTTATTGGCTCAGAAGGCTAATTGATGATTAGAAAACCCTTGTGCAATCATGTTCACACATCTGAAAACAGTCTAGCTCGTTACAGAAGCTACAAAACTGACCTTCCTGTGAGCAGATTGAGTTTCTGGAGCATCACATTTGTGGGGTCAATTAAACGCTCAAAATGGCCAGAAAAAGAGAACTTTCATCTGAAACGCGACAGTCTATTCTTGTTCTTAGAAATGAAGGCTATTCCATGCGAGAAATTGCTAAGAAATTGAAGATTTCCTACAACGGTGTGTACTACTCCCTTCAGAGGACAGCACAAACAGGCTCTAACCAGAGTAGAAAAAGAAGTGGGAGGCCGCGTTGCACAACTAAGCAAGAAGATAAGCACATTAGAGTCTCTAGTTTGAGAAACAGACGCCTCACAGGTATCCAACTGGCATCTTCATTAAATAGTACCCGCAAAACACCAGTGTCAACATCTACAGTGAAGAGGCGGCTGCGGGATTTTGGGCTTCAGGGCAGAGTGGCAAAGAAAAAGCCATATCTGAGACTGGCCAATAAAAGAAAAAGATTAAGATGGGCAAAAGAACACAGACATTGGACAGAGGAAGACTGGAAAAAAGTGTTGTGGACGGATGAATCCAAGTTTGAGGTGTTTGGATCACAAAGAAGAACGTTTGTGAGACGCAGAACAAATGAAAAGATGCTGGAAGAATGCCTGACGCCATCTGTTAAGCATGGTGGAGGTAATGTGATGGTCTGGGGTTGCTTTGGTGCTGGTAAGGTGGGAGATTTGTACAGGGTAAAAGGGATTCTGAATAAGGAAGGCTATCACTCCATTTTGCAACGCCATGCCATACCCAGTGGACAGCGCTTGATTGGAACCAATTTCATCCTACAACAGGACAATGACCCTAAACACACCTCCAAATTGTGCAAGAACTATTTACAGCAGAAGCAGGCAGCTGGTATTCTATCGGTAATGGAGTGGCCAGCGCAGTCACCAGATCTGAACCCCATTGAGCTGTTGTGGGAGCAGCTTGACCGTATGGTACGCCAGAAGTGCCCATCCAACCAATCCAACTTGTGGGAGATGCTTCTAGAAGCGTGGGGTGCAATTTCACAAGTTTACCTCAACAAATTAACAGCTAGAATGTCAAAGGTGTGTAATGCTGTAATTGCTGCAAAAGGAGGATTCTTTGACGAAAGCAAAGTTTGATGTAAAAACAATGTTATTTCAAATACAAATCATTATTTCTAACCTTGTCAATGTCTTGACTCTATTTTCTATTCATTTCACAACGCATGGTGGTGAATAAGTGTGACTTTTCATGGAAAACACAAAATTGTTTGGGTGACCCCAAACTTTTGAACGGTAGTATATATATATATATTTATATTGATGATGTGTATCAAAGCTGCCCCAACTTAAAATTGTGGCTTCATTTCATCAGTTTGTGAGTCTGTGTCCATGAGGGCTGCTTTCCCTTGCAGTGCTGATTGATGGTCATGGCTGTATACAAGCAAATATGGCCGCAACCACCAATCAGCGCTAAACAGGACAGAAGTAGGCAGCGTCCTTATATACCGGGTCTGCTGTATGTTCTTTCAAACAGCTCAATATTGTTTTGTGAACTGACCCTAACGAAAGTGTGAAAAAAGCCTAAGGCTACCTACACACTGGCTAGCGCTCAGAAACCTGCGCTTTACTCGCGCATGCAAGGCCTTTTTCAGGCAAAAACGCCTCGCATCTGTGAAATTCCAATCCTCCTGCGTGAGTTTCACGCACGATAAACAATCTGATGTTTTTCCCATTGATTTCAATGGGAAACCTCGGATCGCACTTGCATGCACATCACCATCGCATAGCATGAAGAGCCATACGATGCACTACAGGTCCCGTGTGAAACAATGGGAAGACATTCCAAGGAACACGAAAAAATAGAGCATGCCACGATTTTGTTCCCACACCTTGATGCTGTGTGGGAAAACTTCACTCGTAGGTATGACTCCATTCAAAAGAATGGAGGTCATATTTGCTCAATATTTGGTGTTTCACAACACACAAATCTTGCGCAAGTTTCTCGGCCGTGAGAAAGCAGCCTAACGGCTTCTACCCACTAGGGTTTTTTTTAACGCTGCGATATCGCTGTTTTTTTTCCAATGGGCCGTTCTAATGTTAACCCTTTCCAATCCACTGTCTGACGTCTAAAGACATTGTAATTGAAGTGTGTACAGCTCCGATGTCGGAAGACGTCCGGCAGGGTATTCTTACTGTATATTACTTGCCATTCTGTTGGTGCGTGCCTCTCTAGCATGTCGAATACTGCAATACTGGCTCTAGCCAGCAGGTGGCGCAGTTGTATAATAGCAGAAAGAGAAAATCTCTTAGGAAACCCTGAATCCAAAATTGGATTGCAAAGGGTTAAAATCGCATCGCACAAAAATCACAAGTTTGTGCTTTTGCGAATTTTGCGGGAAAAGATTTTAACATCAGAAAGTCCCATTGAAAAATTCAGCGATATCGCAGCGTTAAAAAAAAACGCTAGTGGGCAGAAGCCCTAAGTCTGTCTAGTTTAACCTAATCTTCTGCAA
Source organism: Eleutherodactylus coqui (assembly GCF_035609145.1). Classification (NCBI taxonomy): domain Eukaryota; kingdom Metazoa; phylum Chordata; class Amphibia; order Anura; family Eleutherodactylidae; genus Eleutherodactylus; species Eleutherodactylus coqui. Next base: position 49,737,793 of record NC_089845.1, on the reverse strand, counting down.
TGTTCATCCAGAGGAAAACAAAAACACACATGGGGTAAAAGCAATTTTCCTCGACATAAATTCCTTCTCAACTCAAAATCTGGCAATCAAAATAAATTGCTGGATTAACAACCCATCTCCAATAATCACAGAATGATAACTTGCAATATTATTACACTCCACAAAGGCACCCAGGATCCTTTAAACTCTTTTAATGAATTCATTGTGAACTTCCTATGGCAGACACTAATTTCACTGCTCTTACAGTAAAGAATCCTATTGTATGTTGCTACAGAAAGCTGTTTTCCTAAGCCAGGTGCACACTTACCGTGTGTGATTTGCACCCCAGAGGGGTGGGGGGGCAACGTGCATTGGACAACACATAAGCAACTCTCCATGTGCTGTCTGATTTACATGGACAGAGTCACAGACATTCATTAGCATGTCTTATTTCTCATCCATGATACGGACAGGAATAGGATATCCGATGAGTTTTTTCACGCGGACCATTGGTCTACATGAAAAAGCATCCATCTGCCCATGAATTAACACAGACAGCACATAGATGTCTAAATACACTGAAGGCCTTACTAACATATTAGATACCCCTTCTCATTCAAACTCTTTTTAAGAACATTTTTTTAACTTACATAGAACAGAATAGAGATCTCTGACTTTCACCTCTAAATTTCTGTTGATCCTGAAATCCAATTTTACCATTTAGGACTCATGCATGCTACCATGTTATGGCACCTCCAAGCTGTGTGGAGACTTTATACAGAACTCATAGAAGCCTATAGGACTCTGCTGTACATCCGTATGTATCCTACAAATGATTTATAGAGCTTTTAGAGGATACTGCAATACAGTGTTATCCAAAGGTACCATACAGCAACACGTGGAAAGGGCAGACTTGTTAAATGTATAGCGCAGCTTTCAGGTAATTTATATATTACCCCCCTGTACTCATTTTACCGACTTCAGGAGGATGTAAGGCAAAGCTTGAGCTGGCTACCCGAACCATGCAGGAATTAAACCTGCAACCTTCAGTCCGTAATCGAGGGCTTAGGACTGCGCCACACAAGGCTTCTGCATGTGTATGAGGGCTCATAGCTGCATGTGTATAAAGTTGTAGGGTCTCTACTTGCCTCCAATAAGATGCATATAGCTTTGCTGTCTGCATGAGACCTAAATGCTGAACATAGTAAACACCATTAACAAATCTAGTGATACTATGTCTATACATTTACACTATATGGACAAAAGTACTTGGAGACTGCAGAAAATCAGCAAATATGCAAATACTTAGTTTGCCGAACGGCATGCTGGGAAGGGCTTGGGTAAAAGAAAAAGCTGCTCATTGTGTAATAACTATTCATTCAACCGATCGAGCGCTTGTGGGGGGAACTGGAGCGAGGGATACAACACCGCCACCCATGCCCATCCTCACAACAATCTCTTCTCACAACCTGGCATGAGGAATGGGGAGCTATTTTTGCTCAGTCTTTGAGAATTTGTAAAAAGTATGCCTCGATGTGATGCTTCTGCAATACAAGCAAGAGGAGGGCGACACCTTACTAAATAGAAGAATAAAGCACTAGAGATGAGCTTGATACTCGTTCGAGTATTAGGGTGTTCGAGATGCTCGTTACTCGTAACGAGTACCACGCGATGTTCGAGTTACTTTCACTTTCTTCCCTGAGAAATTTGCGCGCTTTTCTGGGCAATAGAAAGACAGGGAAGGCATTACAACTTCCCCCTGCGACGTTTAAGCCCTATACCACCCCCCTGCAGTGAGTGGCTGGGGAGATTAGGTGTCACCGGAGTATTGAAATCTGCCCCTCCCGCGGCTCGCCACAGATGCATTCTGACATTAGTTCAGGGAAAGTGCTATCGTGTTGGAGCTGCTATAGGGTGAGCGTTAGGAGTATTTTAGGTTTCAAGAACCCCAACGGTCCTTCTTAAGGCCATAAATTTTCCCTATATGCGCTCAATGGGGCCGGCGGCAGCAGCGCCGACCCCATTGAGAACATATAGAAGACAAATAATTCTTCTCTGTAACAGCTGTGGCAGAGAAGAACGATGTTTGCCCATTGAATTCAATGGAGCCAGCAATACAGCAGGTTCCACTGAAAGCAATGGGCTGCCGGCAATTGCAGGATGAATTGTCGGGAAGGGGTTAAATATATAACCCCTTCCCTGCAATTCATCCAGAAATGTGTTACAATAAAAATATATACCGGTGTATAAGGCAACGGGGCGTATAAGACGACCCCCCAACTGTCACCTTATACGCCGGCAATACAGTGGAGCAAAGAATAAAAATCATTACTTACTTCTTCTGACATTCTGCGGCGCTCCTGCAGGCTGTCGCTCCCTCCTGGTGTTCTGCGGTGCTCCTGCAGGCTGTTGCTCCCTCCTGGTTCCTGGCAGAGCATTGATTTCTCTACGGAGGGCTTTAAATCCCCGCCTCCAGTAACACACGTGCCTTCAGCCAATCACAGCCAATGACAATGATGTCATTGAATGGCTGTGATTGGCTGTGTTTCTGGAGGTGGGGATTTCAAGCCCTGCCTCCAGAAAGCAAGGAGCAGCAACAGGAGGGAGCAACAGCCTGCAGGAGCGCCGCAGAACATCAGAAGAAGTAAGTAATGATTTTTATTCTTTGCTCCACTGTATTGCCGGCGTATAAGGTGACAGTCGGGGGGTCGTCTTATACGCCCCATCGCCTTATACGCCGGTATATATTTTTATTGTAACACATTTCTGGATGAATTGCAGGGAAGGGGTTATATATTTAAGCCCTTCCCGACAATTCATCCTGCGATCGCCGGCAGCCCATTGCTTTCAGTGGAACCTGCTGTATTGCTGGCTCCATTGAATTCAATGGGCAAACATTGTTCTTCTCTGCCACAGCTGTTACAGCTATGGCAGAGGAGAACGATCTTTACGCTGACAGTGCGGGGGGGGGGGCACTCTTGCCGCTATTGTGGCTTAATAGTGGGACCTGGGAACTTGAGATGCAGCCCACCATGTAGCCCCTCGCCTGCCCTATCCGTTGCTGTGTCATTCCCATCACTTTGTAGAATTGCCCAGATTTTCACAAACGAAAACCTTAGCGAGCATCGGCGAAATACAAAAATGCTCGGGTCGCCCATTGACTTCAATGGGGTTCGTTACTCGAAACGAACCCTCGAGCATTGCGAAAATTTCGTCCCGAGTAACGAGCACCCGAGCATTTTGGTGCTCGCTCATCTCTATAAAGCACGCTTTCTGAAAAACATGCAGAGTCCAAATAGTTTGTCCATATAGTGTATGTTTTTACACTATTTTGCTTCCTTCAATTTCCATATTTGCATTCTTCTCTATTCGACCACCTTGTACAATATCATAATGTGTGATAGAAATAGCATTAATTACAGTAATGGATATTACACATGTAGGGTGGCTCCACATCTGTGTTGGAACCTCCGTCATAGATCTGCCAAAAAATACCGCAATAAGAAGTGCTACATGCCAGGCAGCTGAGCAAGAAGCAAACGGACCCAATTATAGTCAACGGGGTTCGTTCGGCACTGTTGGGTTCCATCCTAAGACGGAGCTAGGGCTAGGGAATTCCCTTTTCCGAATGGAGCAGGAAACCGGTAACCCCGCTGCAGATATAAAACTCCCCTTAGCAAGTTGACGACATTTATTTATTATTAGAGATGAGCGAACGCGTTCGTCCGAGCTTGATATTCGTGCGAATATTAGGGTGTTCGGGATGTTCGTTATTCGTGACGAACACCATGCGGTGTTCTGGTTACTTTCACTTCCTTCCCTGAGACGTTAGCGCGCTTTTCTGGCCAATTGAAAGACAGGGAAGGCATTACAACTTCCCCCTGCAACGTTTAAGCCCTATACCACCCCCCTGCTGTGAGTGGCTGGCGAGATCAGGTGTTCGCCTAATATAAAAGTCGGCCCCTCCCGCGGCTCGCCTCAGATGCGGTGTGAGTTAGATGAGGGACAGTGCTGTTTATACCGGAGCTGCTGTAGGGAAAGAATTGGTAGTTAGTGTAGGCTTCAAGACCCCCCAAAGGTCCTTATTAGGGTCACTGATAGCTGTGTGTTGGCTGCTGTTAGCAGTGGGATTTTTTTTTTTCTCAAAATCGCCTCTGCAGACCGTTGCACCTGGCATTAGGGACAGAAGTGCTGCATAGGCAGGGAGAGTGTTAGGAGTGAGTGTAGCCTTCAAGAACCTCAACGGTCCTTTCTAGGGCCATATTTATCCGTGTGCAGTACTGTCCAGGCTGCTGTTGGCTGTGCTGCATTTTTTTTGGGCTTCTCAAAATCGCCTCTGCAGAGCATTCCACCCTCCATTGATACTGCAGGGAAAGAATTGTATAGGCAGGGCCACAACACAGTTATTATTCATAGAATATACGCAGTGCTGCCTGTTGGTGGGAAAAAACTGAAAACAAATCTATTTGTCCAGCCTGTGTCCGTCCTTACGCCTGTGGAGACGTGTGAGCTGCGTGAAAAACATTGCTAAATCATACGCACCCAGCTACGCTTTACTGCTGGGTTCGCCATTTGCTTTCCTTAATTGGGAAAAAAAATACCTGCTCTCCAAGAGTTATAATAACTCTGCTACCCTCACGTTCTGTGACACATAAGCAGGGACACAGCACAGTTATTAAACTTCTCAGGTTCATTGAATATACGCAGTGCTGCCTGTTGGTGGGAAAAAACTGAAAACAAATCTATTTGTCCAGCCTGTGTCCGTCCTTACGCCTGTGGAGACGTGTGAGCTGCGTGAAAAACATTGCTAAATCATACGCACCCAGCTACGCTTTACTGCTGGGTTCGCCATTTGCTTTCCTTAATTGGGAAAAAAAATACCTGCTCTCCAAGAGTTATAATAACTCTGCTACCCTCACGTTCTGTGACACATAAGCAGGGACACAGCACAGTTATTAAACTTCTCAGGTTCATTGAATATACGCAGTGCTGCCTGTTGGTGGGAAAAAACTGAAAACAAATCTATTTGTCCAGCCTGTGTCCGTCCTTACGCCTGTGGAGACGTGTGAGCTGCGTGAAAAACATTGCTAAATCATACGCACCCAGCTACGCTTTACTGCTGGGTTCGCCATTTGCTTTCCTTAATTGGGAAAAAAAATACCTGCTCTCCAAGAGTTATAATAACTCTGCTACCCTCACGTTCTGTGACACATAAGCAGGGACACAGCACAGTTATTAAACTTCTCAGGTTCATTGAATATACGCAGTGCTGCCTGTTGGTGGGAAAAAACTGAAAACAAATCTATTTGTCCAGCCTGTGTCCGTCCTTACGCCTGTGGAGACGTGTGAGCTGCGTGAAAAACATTGCTAAATCATACGCACCCAGCTACGCTTTACTGCTGGGTTCGCCATTTGCTTTCCTTAATTGGGAAAAAAAATACCTGCTCTGCCACAGTTAATAACTCTGCTACCCTCACGTTCTGTGACACATAAGCAGGGACACAGCACAGTTATTAAACTTCTCAGGTTCATTGAATATACGCAGTGCTGCCTGTTGGTGGGAAAAAACTGAAAACAAATCTATTTGTCCAGCCTGTGTCCGTCCTTACGCCTGTGGAGACGTGTGAGCTGCGTGAAAAACATTGCTAAATCATACGCACCCAGCTACGCTTTACTGCTGGGTTCGCCATTTGCTTTCCTTAATTGGGAAAAAAAATACCTGCTCTGCCACAGTTAATAACTCTGCTACCCTCACGTTCTGTGACACATAAGCAGGGACACAGCACAGTTATTAAACTTAGATAATTCATTCACTAGAGGCAGTGGGGCCTTTCGTTTTCCAAAAAGGGCAAAAATTATATTTGGCCTGCAGTCTTGCGCCAATTTATTTCCTGCCTGTGAAATCAAATCACTGGTAATACAGCATGCTGAGGGGTAGGGGTAGGCCTAGAGGACGTGGACGCGGCCGAGGACGCGGAGGGCCAAGTCAGGGTGTGGGCACAGGCCAAGCTCCTGATCCAGGTGTGTCGCAGCCGACTGCTGCGCGATTAGGAGAGAGGCACGTTTCTGGCGTCCCCACATTCATCGCCCAATTAATGGGTCCACGCGGGAGACGGTTATTAGAAAATGAGCAGTGTGAGCAGGTCCTGTCCTGGATGGCAGAAAGTGCTTCGAGCAACCTATCGTCTACCCGCAGTTCTGCGCCGTCCACTGCTGCCAATCCGAATCCTCTGTCTGCTGCTCCTCCTTCCTCCCAGCCTCCTCACTCCACTACAATGACACCTGCTCAGGAGCGGGAACACTCCCAGGAACTGTTCTCGGGCCCCTGCTTAGATTGGGCAGCAGCGGTTCCTCTCCCACCAGAGGAGTTTATCGTCACTGATGCCCAACCATTCGAAAGTTCCCGGGGTCCGGGGGAAGAGGCTGGGGACTTCCGCCAACTGTCTCAACAACTTTCTGTGGGTGAGGAGGACGATGACGATCAGACACAGTTGTCTTGCAGTGAGGTAGTAGTAAGGGCAGTAAGTCCCAGGGAGCAGCGCACAGAGGATTCGGAGGAAGAGCAGCAGGACGATGAGGTGACTGACCCCACCTGGTGTGCAACGCTTACTCAGGAGGACAGGTCTTCAGAGGGGGAGTCAAGGGCATCAGCAGGGCAGGTTGCAAGAGGCAGTGCAGTGGCCAGGGGTAGAGGCAGGGCCAGACCGAATAATCCACCAAGTGTTTCCCAAAGCGCCCCCTCGCGCCATGCCACCCTGCGGAGGCCGAGGTGCTCTAAGGTCTGGCAGTTTTTCACAGAGACGCCTGACGACCGACGAACAGTGGTGTGCAACCTTTGTCGCGCAAAGGGGAGCCAACACCAACAGCCTCACCACCACCACCATGCGCAGACATATGATGGCCAAGCACCCCGCAAGGTGGGACAAAGGCCGTTCACCGCCTCCGGTTTGCACCCCTGCCTCTCCCCCTGTGCCCCAACCTGCCACTGAGATGCAACCCCCCTCTCAGGACACAGGCACTACCGCCTCATGGCCTGCACCCACACCCTCATCTCCGCTGTCCTCGGCCCCATCCAGCAGTGTAGTTCAGCGCACCGTTCAGCCGTCGCTTGCGCAAGTGTTCGAGCGCAAGCGCAAGTACGCCGCCACGCACCCGCACGCTCAAACGTTAACCGTCCGCATCGCAAAATTCATCAGCCTTGAGATGCTGCCGTATAGGGTTGTGGAAACGGAGTCCTTCAAAAGTATCATGGAGGCGGCGGCCCCGCGCTACTCAGTTCCCAGTCGCCACTACTTTTCCCGATGTGCCGTCCCAGCCCTGCACGACCACGTCTCCCGCAACATTGTGCGCGCCCTCACCAACGCGGTTACTGCCACGGTCCACTTAACTACGGACACGTGGACAAGCACAGGCGGGCAGGGCCACTACATCTCCCTGACGGCACATTGGGTGAATTTAGTGGAGGCTGGGACAGAGTCAGAGCCTGGGACCGCTCACGTCCTACCCACCCCCAGAATTGCGGGCCCCAGCTCGGTGCTGGTATCTGCGGAGGTGTATGCTTCCTCCACTAAAGCACCCTCCTCCTCCTCCTCCTCCTCTGTCTCACAATCAAGATGTGTTAGCAGCAGCATGTCGCCAGCAGTCGGTGTCGCGCGGTGTGGCAGCACAGCGGTGGGCAAGCGTCAGCAGGCCGTGCTGAAACTACTCAGCTTAGGCGATAAGAGGCACACGGCCCACGAACTGCTGCAGGGTCTGACACAGCAGACCGACCGCTGGCTTGCGCCGCTGAGCCTCCAACCGGGCATGGTCGTGTGTGACAACGGCCGTAACCTGGTGGCGGCTCTGCAGCTCGGCAGCCTCACGCACGTGCCATGCCTGGCCCACGTCTTTAATTTGGTGGTTCAGCGGTTTCTGAAAAGCTACCCACGCTTGTCAGACCTGCTCGTAAAGGCGCGCCGGCTCTGCGCACATTTCCGCAAGTCCCACACGGACGCTGCCACCCTGCGCACCCTGCAACATCACTTTAAGCTGCCAGTGCACCGACTGCTGTGCGACGTGCCCACACGGTGGAACTCTACGCTCCACATGTTGGCCAGGCTCTATGAACAGCGTAGAGCTATAGTCGAATACCAACTCCAACATGGGCGGCGCAGTGGGAGTCAGCCTCCTCAATTCCTTTCAGAAGAGTGGGCCTGGTTGGCAGACATCTGCCATGTCCTTGGTAATTTTGAGGAGTCTACCCAGGTGGTGAGCGGCGATGCTACAATCATTAGCGTCACCATTCCTCTGCTATGCATCTTGAGAAATTCCCTGCAAACCATTAAGGCAGCTGCTTTGCGCTCGGAAACGGGGGCGGGGGAAGACAGTATGCCGCTGGATAGTCAGGGCACCCTCCTGTCTATTTCTCAGCGCGTACAGGAGGAGGAGGAGGAGCATGAGGAGGATGAGGAGGAGGGGGAAGAGACAGCTTGGCCCGCTGCTGACGGTACACCGGCTGATTGCCTGTCATCCTTTCAGCGTGTATGGCCTGAGGAGGAGGAGGAGGAGGAGGAGGAGGAGGAGGATCCTGATAGTGATCTTCCTAGTGAAGACAGCCATGTGTTGCGTACAGGTACCCTGGCACACATGGCTGACTTCATGTTAGGATGCCTTTCTCGTGACCCTCGCGTTGCACGCATTCTGGCCACTACGGATTACTGGGTGTACACACTGCTCGATCCACGGTATAAGGAGAACCTGCCCACTCTGATTCCCGAAGAGGAAAGGGGTTCGAGAGTGTTGCTATACCACAGGACCCTTGCGGACAAGCTGATGGTAAAATTCCCAGCCGACAGCGCTAGTGGCAGAAGGCGCAGTTCCGAGGGCCATGTTGCAGGGGATGTGCGTAGATCGAGCAGCATGTACATCCCAGGCAGTGCAACAGTCTTTAAGGGCCTGGCCAGCTTTATGGCTCCCCACCAAGACTGTGTCACCGCTCCCCAGTCACGGCTGAGTCGGCGGGAGCACTGCAAAAGGATGGTGAGGGAGTACGTAGCGGATCGCACGACCATCCTTGGTGACGCCTCTGCCCCCTACAACTACTGGGTGTCGAAGCTGGACACGTGGCCTGAACTAGCCCTGTATGCCCTTGAGGTGCTTGCTTGTCCTGCGGCTAGCGTGTTGTCGGAGAGGGTGTTTAGTGCGGCTGGGGGAATCATCACAGATAAGCGTAGCCGCTTGTCAACCGACAGTGCCGACAGGCTAACACTCATCAAGATGAACAAAGGCTGGATTTCCCCAGACTTCTGTTCTCCACCAGCGGACAGCAGCGATACGTAAGCAATACGTAGGCTGCACCCGCGGATGGAAGCTACGTTCTCTCTCACCATCCAAAACGGGGACATTTCTGCTTCATCAATCTGTGTCTAATATTCCTCCTCCTCCTCCTCCTGCTCCACCTCCTGAAACCTCACGTAATCACGCTGAACGGGCAATTTTTCTTAGGGCCACAAGGCTCACTCAAATAATTTTTCAGAACAATTTTTATAAGTTTCAATGCGCTTAAAAGCATTGGAACTTTAACTTGAACCAATTTTTCGTTACACTGGGCTGCCTCCAGGCCTAGTTACCACTTAAGCCACATTAACCAAAGCGATTAATGGGTTTCACCTGCCCTCTTGGCTGGCCATGGCCAATTTTTGGGATGTACATTAGTACTGTTGATACAGCAATTTTTGTGGGCCCTCGCCTACAGTGTAATCAAATTAATTTTTAGCCCACCTGCATTACAGCTGACGTTACCTCAGCTGTGTTGGGCAATGCAATGGGATATTTCTATGTACCGCCGGTGGCTTCCTGGCACCCACCCAGGCAGTGGGTCCACAGGGAGTTAAACCTACATGTGTCCACTTGTAAAGAATCCCAGTCTGACTGGGGCATGCAGTGTGGGCCGAAGCCCACCTGTATTACGCACGACATTACTACCTCAGCTGTGTTGGGCAATGCAATGGGATATTTTTGTGTACCGCCGGTGGGTTCCAGGGAGCCACCCATGCTGTAGGTGCACACTGAGTTTTTAATACATCTGTACACTTCTAAAGAACCCGTCTGACTGGGGCATGCAGTGTGGGCCGAAGCCCACCTGTATTACGCACGACATTACTACCTCAGCTGTGTTGGGCAATGCAATGGGATATTTCTATGTACCGCCGGTGGCTTCCTGGCACCCACCCAGGCAGTGGGTCCACAGGGAGTTAAACCTACATGTGTCCACTTGTAAAGAATCCCAGTCTGACTGGGGCATGCAGTGTGGGCCGAAGCCCACCTGTATTACGCACGACATTACTACCTCAGCTGTGTTGGGCAATGCAATGGGATATTTTTGTGTACCGCCGGTGGGTTCCAGGGAGCCACCCATGCTGTAGGTGCACACTGAGTTTTTAATACATCTGTACACTTCTAAAGAACCCGTCTGACTGGGGCATGCAGTGTGGGCCGAAGCCCACCTGTATTACGCACGACATTACTACCTCAGCTGTGTTGGGCAATGCAATGGGATATTTCTATGTACCGCCGGTGGCTTCCTGGCACCCACCCAGGCAGTGGGTCCACAGGGAGTTAAACCTACATGTGTCCACTTGTAAAGAACCCCAGTCTGACTGGGGCATGCAGTGTGGGCCGAAGCCCACCTGCATTAAGCACGACATTACTACCTCAGCTGTGTTGGGCAATGCAATGGGATATTTCTGTGTACCGCCGGTGGGTTCCAGGGAGCCACCCATGCTGTGGGTCGACAGGGACTTCACAATAGGGAGTTGTACCTGCCTGTGTCTATGAATTAAAAAGCCCGGTCTGACTGGGGCATGCAGACACCTTGACAGAATGAATAGTGTGTGGCACATAGGTTCCCCATTGCTATGCCCACGTGTGCAGCTCCTGATGGCGGTGGCACAGGATTCTATTTCTCATTGCTTCTGTACAGCATTGTGGGCTATCGCTCCGCCACTTTTAAAGAGGGTCGCTGCCTAGCCGTGCCAACCTCTGCAGTGTATGCCTGCGGTCCCTCGTCATGGCAGACGCAATTCTAAATAGACATGAGCGTGGTGTGGCATGAGGGCAGCTGAAGGCTGCGCAGGGACACTTTGGTGTGCGCTGTGGGGGGGAGGGGGTGCGGTTGGGCAGCATGTAACTCAGGAGAAGTGGCAGCGGAGTGTCATGCAGGCAGTGATTGTGCTTTGTTGGAGGTAGTGTGGTGCTTAGCAAAGGTATGCCATGCTAATGAGCGCTTTTCAGAAGTAAAAGTTGTTGGGAGGGGGGGGGGCCCACTCTTGCCGCTATTGTGGCTTAATAGTGGGACCTGTGAACTTAGGATGCAGCCCAACATGTAGCCCCTCGCCTGCCCTATCCGTCACTGTGTCATTCCCATCACTTTCCTGAATTGCCCAGATTTTCACACATGAAAACCTTAGCGAGCATCGGCGAAATACAAAAATGTTCTGGTCGCCCATTGACTTCAATGGGGTTCGTTGTTCGAAACGAACCCTCGAGCATCACGGGAAGTTCGTTACGAATAACGAACACCCGAACATTTTGGTGTTCGCTCATCTCTATTTATTATGTCATCGGAATCATTTACAAATTGACACAATGTTTAGATCGTTTGTATAGAATGATTGCATGTTTCCTCTGACTCTAATATGAGCAGCCTGTCTTATATCTAGATGTTCTGGAGCTGTCTAGTCTCTATCTTCATGCACAAGATATTTGCTAAAGTTTCGTGCCAACTTTAACAGTCCATCTCGAAGTTTGTGTTTTGTTTATCTTACCCAAAATAATAGGTGGGGCCAAGAAGAACTGCCAGGGCTTGCCAGCTAACGATTGCCAGGTAACTGTAACCTGTAATTAATTGACATAGGAATAAAACATATCAGAACAAGCAGCAGTCAAAAATAATAACTATTACTGGCCCACATTCTTTACTTAAAATGCCTTTCTCTCTTAACCTATGCGACTGAAGCCGCTCAACTGGGAGCAGTGAACATGTGAAAGACATGTTTATTCTCATTAAGTGCTGCTAATACCGTTCAACCACAACCAAGGACATGAGATTCTATTCAACTGATCAAGTCATGAATTCCTTTTCCATGACACCCCACGCAACTGCTTGTTTGTATCTAGGAAAAATCCAAACACGGCATTTATGAGCAAGCATCATTAAATGCAGCGATACAAAACTGTATATACTGTAATCTATACAGTGCAATGAATCGCGTTTTAATAAGACTTAATGAACTTAAAGGAGTTTTCCAGGGAGAATACTATTGATGACCTATCCTCAGGATAGGTCATTAATAGTTGATCGGCTGGGGTCGGGACCCCGACTGATCAGCTAAGCGGGCGCATGCTGTCAGCGCCGCAAATACACAGAGGTTGGAGTGGAAGCAGGGGAAGTCTCTGCTCCGACCTCTGTGTAGTGGCCGGCGCTTGTAACTTCAGGCACAGTTCACATTGATTTCAATGAGAGCCATGCCTGCAGTTACAAGCATCGGTCACTACACAGTGTTCAAAGCAGAGACTTCCCCTGCTTCCGCTCCAACCTCTGTGCATTTGCGGCACTGACAGCATGCACCTTTCAGCTGATCAGTTAGGGTCCCGGACCCCAGATGATCAACTATGGATGACCAATCCTGAGGATAGGTCATCAATAGTATTCTCCCTGGAAAATCCCTTTAAGGGGGAATGTAAGGGAGTAAGCCTCTTTTTATGTGCCTGCCTGTATATGGGTATGGGTATGATCATGGACCTTCTGAGACTGAGGTCACATGATTATTTACTGTGATTTTGTGGCTGTGAAGTGAAAAAGAGAGTAATGCAAGAGAACAGTGGGAGAGTTCTGCAAAGAGAGGTCACTTAACATGGACCAGGGACTTGGCAGGAGCTGTCTGAGAGGGGCAGCACAGCAGGCCACATCCTCAGTTTGGAAAGCAGCCATTGATCTGAGTGACCGGACATAAAATGGTCCTGATGACTAAGGGGCTGAAGTGGAGAAGTCACATGGAAGGAGAGGAAGGCTCCCTTCCCACCAGAACTTGGTCCTGAAGCAGAAAATGTCAGTATGGATCTGGATATAGAGCTGCAGGAGATGTATGACTGGTCCGATGACAGACTCATGTATGTGATAAAGGGAGTATCTCCACAAAAGGGACTGTGATATGGTAAAGTTAGGTATTGAGACACTGTATTCAAGAGGTTTAGCTTTAAAATGTAATGTGTAGATTTACTGTGAAGGGGGAATAAGGCACTTTCAGGTAATTGCATTATGTGCAGATGAAAGTGTACTGAGATGACGTGATGCATCTCAAGTGCATTTAGTCTACAGAAAGCGGGACTCCAAAATTGGTGACATACTATGGCACTTACAGTAAATAGGGATGTGATATTGTCATGCGGCAGACCTTCAAGAATATAGTACGGAGTATGATGATGAGCATGGAGTATGACGATGAGTATGGAGTACTACGACAAAGATGTTTAGTTATGAGAGAGTTTGAAGTGCCTTGTGTCACCGAGGGTTCTTCTGATATAGATATGTATAGTGTAGTGTCACAGCAGGTCACCTGGAGTAAGATTAAAGAGAAGGTGACAGAGCAGTACAGACCTGGGTGAAAGAGACATCTATGATGTCAGCCGTTACTGGTGAAAAGATGCAGCCTCTACAAGGAGGGTTAAGGTCAGGACTGTTGCTTTGAGAAGGCGTAAATAGTATGTATTGACATATACGTTATATGTGACTTCCGGTTAAATTCTGTAATGTTTAAGTATGAAATCTCCTGCTATGGAGTGAAACCAGTTTGTCCAATAAATTTGTTATTTTTGTTCCAATAATGCCGCCTCTGTCCGTCACCCCAACATCTCCTGCTTCATTTCCACGCAGAACATCTCCACCAAGTAATATAGAGTGCACAATATTGTTTTGAACTTCTATAAAAGATAGATAAGACCTTCAATACCACCAAAAATAATTCATGTGATGCACAACATATATTAGTCTGCACTAAGTGATCCATTTAGTGTTGCCAGAGACTTTCAAGATTCATGAACCGTAGAGGGAATTTATCGAATGATTTGTGGCATTAAAAAGTCACAAATTTTAGAGATGCTATTTTGCTGAAAAATCAGGGACTGTCGATCTTTTCAGATATTTGAGGAAGATTTAAAAGTTGTTATGTAGCTAATATTCATTTTTACCCCCCAAGGACACAGACAGGTTAATTTTCTATTTTTTTTCATCCAAACTTTCAAAAAAATCATAACTTTTTGTGGGATGTTTTCTATTTTTAATGGACAAGATAATGGGGCAGATTTACTAATACTATCTAATAGACAGTGCAAACAGACTAGAGAGGCTTAAAATGCACCAGATGGTTCACAGTGGCTTAGTGTCCAACAAAAATTGCTCTAAAATTTTGGTATAATTTTTTGCGCACAATGTTGCATTTAGGCCGTGCCCCATTTTCCATGAAGAAAAGCTCGTTTGTCGAATGAGTCATAAAAAGTGTCTAAAATACATAGTAAATGTGTCACTTAGCATGTTTGACAATTTTCAGGTGCAATTTGCAACAATTTGCAACAAAAAAATGATGCAATTTTCATTAGTAAATCTGCCCCGATGTCATAAAAAAACTATCAGCGTGAGATGAAATAGAGAAAAATGCAATTGTGCTATTTTTCTGGAGGGTGAAGGTTATTTTTATGGCATTTATGGTGCAGTTTCGGTTGTCACCAGGACCATTAATTAGAGGCCTGGCTGGTATTTTTACTGGGAGGTTGGAGCCAATAAAATCTCTACAATGTACATAGAGTAGATACTGTACAGTTTATCTGCTAAGATATGTTAGGTATGTACCTTATTTTGGACAACTGTGATGGAACTATGTACAAATATATAGTCAAATCTCACCTTGTATTAAGCCGAACCCCCAAAGCTACCCCGCCTTTATTAATTTGGCCTTAGTGAGAAAGTTTACAACCCTAAGTGCAGTAAAAAGGACGTTATTTTTACTCTGTGGGTCAGCATGATTATAGCGAACCACATAGGTATGGAGGTGTTGAGCAAGATACCTCACATAGGTAGGCTCAGATAGGCAAGATAGATTAGCCCAACGAGTGTGTGGCAGACAGTTATCTAATGTACATGGCCACTTTGTGTAAGACGCACAATCCCTTTCAGAATGCGGTGCTCACAGCAATCAACTGATATGTCTGATTCCTGTTCTCAGCAGCCCCAACAAACATCTGATCCTGCAGCCAGACTGGTATTTCCCCTGTAGCGGCCATTGCACCGGAAATGTAGTATTACAAGCCGGCAAAATATCCACCGGGATGGAACCTACACTATTGAGCATTTCTCTGTTCTAGGACATAGAGTGGGTCCCGAGCAGGGTACCCCACTCTAACCCCACTCTATGACATTCACACACCCTACCAGGAGCTATGAACTGGGAATGCCCAGTATTAAATGATGTCAATAACGAATTTTCAAATAAAGTGAAGCATTAACAGGATATGACTAGAGATAAGCGAGCATACTCGGTAAGGTGATAAACTCGAGAAAGCATCGCCTTTTTCGAGTACCTGCTGGCTTTTCCCTGAAGATTCGGGGGGGGGGGGGGCGTGGGGGTGAGTGGGGGGTTGCAGAGGGGATCAAGAGGGAGAGAGTGATCTCTCTCACTCTCCTCCCCCTCGCTGCCCCGCGCCACCCCTGATCTCCGAGGCCCCCTCCGAATCTTCAGGAGCCAGCAGGTACTCGAAAAAGGCGATGCTTTCTCGAGTATACCGCCTTACTAAGTATGCTCGCTAATCTCTAGATATGACATAACAACTGCATGACCACGCCTACTAATACAATAAATAATGAGAAAATGAAACGCATGAAAAGCAATAAAAAACAATACAAAAATATTTGTATCTAAACATGAGATCAGATCTGAGGGTATGACCATGTGGAAATCGGGTTTTTAACCACATAATCCAATAGGCCTCTCTTGATAGCAACTTTTTAAACCACTCTCCACCTCTCCCTGGGTGGAACACCCTTTTAATGCCAGTGAGTTCAAATCATTATATATCCCCTTGGTGGATTTCCAAAAAATGTCTGGATTCTGCAGACGGGGAACATCTCAATATACCTGAGGAGGGCTTAGAGATGGATATATGCTCAGTAATGCATAGTTTTTATTTATATGATGCCCATCCGATGTATTACTCCCAACAGATAGACCATTCAGGAACATAAATGACAGAGCAGTGGAACAATTTATAAAGGATTTCATATGAAAAGTCTGGGATGTCGTAGAGGAAGAACATGTTGTGGTTTTTGTAGTAAAGAGCACAGACCACGTCTTGATTGGGCACATGGGATGCAAGCTTTAGTCAGGAGCCAATTTCGAGATGTCAAAGTAGTATTGTTGTATAATCTAGGAGCGATCATGTTGCCTATTGTATGTTTTCTTGGCAACAAATTTGATACCTGGCTGCAAAATTTGGGCGAGGGAATCATCCTGCATAAGAATAGGTGGATTTTTTTTGTATAATTTGTTTAATGTAATAAAAAAAATCCACATTAAGACTAGTAGAAAAAAAAAACAAAAGAAAAATCAGCTGCAGTATCAGGTGTGTCTGGTGTGGTCCGAACTGCGTCAGACAGTCGGATTGTCATTTAGATTGTGCCAAATAGTCATATCTGGTTTTGGTGCTGCTCTATTTTTGTCCCTATCTATGACCACAATGGCCCAACCTGCCAGAAATAACACAACACTCTTGATTATATTGTTTTTCCAATGAACATGCCCTTTTAGCTCCATTAAACTCTCCCACTGGGAAATTTCTGCAAACGTTTGATTGGTATGTGAGATATCCAGACTCCTCCTTATTTGGCTGGATTCCCCCAGTTTGGTTTCTGATTTGTTTCCTATCTCAATAATAATAATTTTGGTCTCTCTTTTCCTTCTCAGCAACATTCTGTCTGTCTCTCTTTTCTTCATGTCTTCCTTACTGGAGACCCTTTATCAATTTATAGTACTGGCTCCTAGAGATGAGCGAGTATACTCGCTAAGGCTAACTACTCGAGCGAGTAGTGCCTTATTCGAGTACCTGCCCGCTTGTCTCTAAAGATTCAGCTGCTGGCGGGGAGCAGCGGGGGAGAGCGGGGAGGAACGGAGGGGAGATCTCTCTCTCACTCTCCCCCCCCTGCTCACTCCCGCAACTCACCTGTCACCCGCGCCGGCAGCCGAATCTTTAGAGAAGAGCGGGCAGGTACTTGGCTAAGTAGTTAGCCTTAGTGAGTATGCTCACTCATCTCTACTGGCTCCCTATATGGAGAAGAGAGCCCTTATGGGCCCCTAAGGCTCCTGGGCCCGGGGGCAACAGCATCCCCTGCACCCTCTATAGTTACGCCCCTGCCTGACACAGATGAGACAACACCAGACCCACCCTGACATCTTAAGATTGGCTCCTGACTAAAGGTTGCTTCAGATGTGCCCAATCAAGATGTACTTTGTGCTCTTTATTACAACAAACCCAACATGTTCTTCCTCTACGACATCCCAGACTTTTTACATTAATTCATTTATAAATTGTTCCACCGCTCTCTCATTTATGTTTCTGAATGGTCTATCTGTTGGAAGTAATACATCGGATGGGCATCACATAAATTAAAACTATATATTGCTGAGCATATATCCGTCTCCAATCCCTCCTCAGGTATATCGAGACGTTCCCCATCTGCAGCATCCAGACAATTTTGGAAATCCACCAAGGGAATATATCCTCATTTGAAGTCACTGGCATTGAAAGGGTGTTCCGCCCAGGAAGAGGTGAAGATTGGTTTAAAAAATTGCTTTTTAAGAGAGGCCTATTGGATTATGTGGTTAAAAACCCGGTTTCCACATGGTCATACCCTCAGATTTGATCTTATATTTATATATGAATGTTTTTGTATTTTATTTTTCATGTGTTTGATTTCCTCATTATTAATTCATTAGTAGGCGTGGCCATGCTTCTGTTATGTCATATCCTGCTATCTTTAAATTACGTGCTTCTTGTATAGGCTGTATGCTATGAATAAGGCTTGGTACTTTGCTGAACCGTTTAGGTCACTCTTCGCACATTTGAGCGTTTTTACCTCTCTATGGATATATTCTAATATAGATGAAGTGTTGGAGTTATATACTCGCCTTAGAGTGATTTCAAACACAGCTTTTTGTGTCACTATTTCTGCCAGTTTTTCATTAGGTTTTTGAGCCAAAGCCAGAAGTGGATCCGGCGGGAAGGAGAAGTAAAAGTCCTTCCATTACATTTCCCATACCTTTTGAATATACTTCTGACTGCCTCAAAAACTGCATGAAAGACAGTCACAAAAACCTGTGTGAAATCACACATAGGGTACTATTTGCAGTGCTATATAGTAACACTTTAATGCCTCTGATATATACATTAGTCACTTAATGCTTACATCCATAGTTTATCTCTCTTTATGATGCATTTATCTAGAGCATGGTGGTGAGACTCATAGCCTGCAGGCCGGATATCATCTCTTCTCTTCCACCTTTGCATGGTCCGACTGCTCCTTGAGTTAGGCGGCCTGCACACGGGCAGGTTGGATTCTGCATGTGGAATCCGGCCCTGGCAGCAGGGACGTCCACACGTACCTGCTTCCTTTTCTCTTTATCTGTACTGCGGATGGTTCACACAGCTCGCCATCAGACTTGCCCAGTACAGATTTTTTTTTCCATAAACTCCTGCTTTTCCCCCTGTTATCGCCTAGTGATGACACGGAATCCACAACCTTTCCTCAATGTCCATTGCAGAAGGCCCACGCATTGGGCGGCTTACATTGACTTCAATGGTAGCTGTCCATGTGGAATCCACGCAAAAATGGAGCATGCTGCGATTTTTCCTTACTCGAGTGGAATCACAATTGGTTTCCATTCGTGTGCAGGAAGAATCACTTTACCATGCTATAGACGGTATTTGCTGCGGAACTTGGAGGTGGAAGCCCACTGCGAATTCCGCAATGCAAATCCGCCCATGTGCAGGCAGCCTTATGGATAGAAGCTATTGCTATATTATAGAGACTATAATACTGCAATAACCTCTGTCTATGACTCAAGGAGCAGCCGGACCATGCACAGGTGGAAGAGAAGAAATGATATTTGGTTGAGTTTGGCCCACGTGTTCTAGAGGATTAATAGAAGGTACTATGCAGTGATTATGTTGGCACAATACAGAAAGGGCTGTTCTGGTGTAAAAGCATTAAAAATGACCCGACTTCCCATTAGCAGGATGGATAACGTCATTATGAAGTAATAGCACCGGTTATCTGCTTGCAATGTCTTTATACTATCAGCTGAAAAAGACGTACAGTTCTATTATTTTTGACAGACTGTTGTGTATGTCAGCAGTTTGCATGCACTTTGGTAAGAATACCTCCCAAGCAGATGGAGAGGAAAGTATGAGATTTTGTTTCCACGATTGCTCAATGTTGACCTTTCTATAGATCATAAAAGGAGCATTCCTCAATGCGAACAATGCATAAATCCATAACCTTCCTATAAAGCATTAATAAAAGATGTCTCAGATTAGAAATGCACTGGCCTGGAGATCCCAACTGGCATGTCACTGCTCCTCACCCCTTGCACCGCAGCTGTGCTGGGTCCCGCAGCGCTTCTGTGTTATGGCTCCCGGCCGCTACCTCACTTCTGCGTGCCGGCCGCCGGCTTTCTTGCGGTCGTCGCCTCTGTGCTCTCGGATACCGGGTACTCCGCTCACCCCTCCGCCGCCTCAGTGGGGCGTGCCGCCTGCCGGCTGTCCGCTCCACTGCGGCCGCCGCCGCCTCTTTGCTCCCTGACGCCAGGTACCCCGCTCACTGTTGCTGCCGATGTGCCGCCGCAGACACTCCTGATGCCGCAGTCCTGAGGACGGCACTTCGGCTATGAAACGCGCCTCCAGCCAATGACAAGCTGGGGGCGTGAACTTTTTTTTGACACTGCTGTATTATGCCGCCACCCTTAACTTCCGATGGCGACATAATACAATAATACTGTGTATTGCCAAGTACATTACAACTAAAGAATAACCCAAGAAGTGAACTAATCAAATACTAGGTCTAGGGGAAAATGCATATTTGGGAAAACCCCCTTTAAAACTCAACTCATATAGGGAAGATTGAAGGAGTAGCATAAATTCTTATTGACGCAACGTTTTAAAATGACTGAAGGTACATGAGCCTAAGTGCATATACAGTATATTATATGTAAACAATAGAGATGAGCGAGTGTACTCGCTAAAGGCAATTGCTCGAGCGAGCATTGCCTTTAGCGAGTATCTCCCCGCTCGAGAGGGAAGGTTCAAGTGTCGGCAGCGGGCAGGGAACTGCGGGGGAGAGCGGGGTGGAACGGAGGGGAGATCTTTTTCCCCCCTTCTCCCCCCGCTCCCTCCTGCTGACTGCCGCTACTCACCGCACCCCCGCGCCGACACCTGAAACTTCCGTCTCGAGCGGGGAGATACTCGCTAAAGGCAATGCTCGCTCGAGCAATTGCCTTTAGCGAGTATACTCGCTCATCTCTAGAAAACAACCCTATTCTTAATTAAAGCATCTTTGGCAGTAATTACAGCCTTCCGTCTTCGTGGATATGATGCTACAAGCTTGCCCACCTGGATTTGGGGATTTTTTGTCATTCTCTGCAGATCCTCTAAGGCGCTGCCAGGTTGGATGAGGACCATCTGTGGACAGACATTTTCAGGTCTCTCCAGAGATGTTCAATTGAGTTCAAGCCAGGGCTCTGGCTGGGCCACTCAAGGACATTCAGAGTTGTCCCTTAGCCACGCCTGTGCTGACTTGGTTGTGTGCTTGGGGTCATTGCCTTGTTGGAAGGTGAACCTTTTGCCCAGTCGAGGTCCCTTGCTCTCTGGATCAGGTTTTCATTAAGAATATCTCTGTACTTTGCTCCATTCAGCTTTCCATCAACCCTGACCAGTCTCCTTGTACTAATCACTGAAAAACATTCCCCCAGCATGATTCTGCCACCATCATACTTCACTATAGGGATGGCATTGGGCAGGTGATGAGCGGCGCCTGGTTTCCTCCAGACAAAACACTTAAAATTGAGGCCTAAAAGAGTAATCTTGGTTTCATCAGACCAGAGAATCTTGTTTCTCACAGTCCGATGGTCCTTTAGCTGCTCTTTTACAAACCCAAGATGAGCTTCCATGTGTCTCTTACTGAGGAAGCTTCTTCCTGGCCACTCTGCCATAAAGCCCAGATTGGTGGAGGCTCCAGTGATGGCTGACCTTCTGGAAGTTTCTCTCATCTGCACACAGGATCTTTGGAGCTCAGCCTGAGTAACCATTGGGTTCTTGGTCACCTCTCTTACCAAGACCCTTTTCCCTTGATTACTTAGTTTGTTGGGTTGGTCAGCTACAGGTAGAGTCTTGGTTGTTCTAACTTTTTTTCCATTTAAAAATTATGGAAGCCGCTGTGCTCTTGGGAATGTGCACCTTCAGCGCAGCAGAAATTGTTCTGTAGCCTTCTCCAGATCTGTGCCTCCACACAATCCTGTCTCTGAGCTCCTCAGGCAATTCTTTCCTCCTCATGCTTTTCTTTTGGCTCTGATATGCATTGTGAGCTGTGAGATCCTATATAGACAGGGGTGTCTTTTAAAATTATGTCCAATTAACTGAATTTACCCCAGGTGACCCCAATCAAGGTGTAGAAACATCTCAAAGATGATGAAGAGAAATGGGAGGCACCCAGAGTCAAATTTCTAGTTTCAACCCAAAGGGTCTAAATACTTATGTCAATGCAAAAATATTCGTTTTTTTATTTTGTAAAACATACAAAGATTTTGACCATTCTGTATTCAGTTTGCCATTGAGTGTGGAATGATGGAAAGAAAAAAATTTGATTATGTTTTTAAATTTGCGCAAGGCCAGAACATAACAAAATGTAAAAAAGTGAAAGGGTCTGAAGACTTTCTGGACCCACTGTATATTAGAACAAACACCTTTGTATGGTGTTGCCTCAGAATACCAAAAACACAATACAAGACGATCTAAAATTCATATAGATGGCCAAATGGTACCTTTAAAAAGTACAACTTGTCCCACAAGAAATACCTTTCACACAGCACCATTTACAGGGGGAAAAATGCTAGGGGGTCTTTGGAAGAGACGATAGAAAACATACTTGCCTGTAGAAAAAATTGAAAAAAAAATTATCAAGATTCTCTATATTCCCCAAAATAGGATAAATGAAACCTAGAGCACATCTTGCAACAAACATGTCCTTATAGAGCTTCATTGATGGAAAAATAAAGCTGTGATAGCTCTTGGAATACAGCAAAACAAACCAAATCTTAGAAAAAAAATAGCTTTAATTGTACAAAAATAGCAAAATATGAAAAACCTGTATAAACTTGGTGTTGCCAGCATCCTGCTGATCCACATTATTAATTCTGCATGCTGAACGCCGTAAAACTGAAAACCAAAAAACAATGTTACATGTTTTTTCCCCAATCCCCCTAAAAAGAAAGGTTAATAAAAGTTATGCAATACATTGTTTTTCAAAATGATGTCATTAAAAGATACAACGTGTTCCACAAAAAACTCGTAATATGGCTATGTAGATGGAAACATTGAAATAGTTATCGCTCTTGGAATGCGACGATGAAAAAAACAGAAACATTTTTGGTCAAAAGTTGGTCATAAAGGCACAAACAGGCTTCTATAGTAAGCAGTAAATGGGTATTCCAGGACTTTATTTTAACTTTTCTACTGATGACTGACAGGTCTTCAATACATGATCAACCGGGACCCGCTGCTTGGATCCCGACAATCACCTGATACTTCAGTCAGCTGTCTGTTTCCTGCGCTCGCCACAGTGACAGCGGCCCCAAGTATCAGGTGGTTGTTGGGATCTGAGCAGCATGTCCTGGTTGATTTCATTGAATTTAATGTTCCAACATATTCTGTAACACTTTAACCCCTTAAGGAAGCAGCCCTTTTTTTTTCAATTTTCGTTCTTTTCCTCCCCCCTTTACAATTAGTAAAACGTTATTGATCTTATTCTTACTTTCTGGTCTTCCATAGGACCACAACTAGTGATACTTTGGAGGAATGACAAGAGATTGCTTTTTTTTCTGTTCAGCTCTCCAGACAGAATGGCTGACCAATGGTAGTACAGCGTACGAGGAGCAGGCCCACAGCCGAGGAGATGGCAGGATAGATGAAGACTTTGCCACAGATGTCTCTACCATCTCCTCCCCTGAGGGTAGTAACCAATTTACTGCTGGGGGAGGTCACAGGGAAAAGTAACTAGAGGTTACCTGTAATCTTCTTGTCGTGACGCCACCATTCCATCCTCTGCGGTGAATCTTGATTGTAGACTAAAATGGTCCACACACAGGAAAAACATTTTGGACAAAACCACGAACAGTCGGTAATGTCCGTTTACTGTAACTTTAGCAAAGTGCACTTTATAATAATGATTTGGCACAATTACAACCAGAGAAGGCGGTGTGACAGGGAGGATTCTCGGGGTATTTTGGACAATCCACAGGCCTAGGTATCTGTGTGATCACGCTCCCGGAAACTCTCTCTCTCCAACGCTCTACCAGTCAACACTCGCATTTCTGGTGCCTTTCTCTCGCAAAGCAACGGTCCTTCTAAATCTCTCAGTGCTTAGTGGTAACAATGGCATATCCTGCGTAGACTGGTCCCAGACCAAGCAGAAGAGAATCACTCTTCTTCTTCTATTCTGTCTACACACAGACCAATCTGCGTCTGTGCGGTTTACTCACTTCTTGCAGACTTAGATTAGCACAGACTAGACTTTGGCAAGACTCTCTCAGACTCTCTAGCATAGACTCCCTAGCATGGACTGCCTTGCTCACTCACTCCTGACTCTCTTGCAAGCACATATATATGACATAGGCCGCCTGCAGACGAGCGGGTCGGATCCGGCAGCGAGAAATCTCGCCGCGCGATCCGACCCCAGAGCCTGCAGGGGCGAGCGCGTACTCACCCGCGCCTGGCGGCCCCGGCTCTTTGATGTGCCGGCTGCTGCGCAGCCGGCGCATGCGCAGACCGGAGCCGGCGGCCAGGTGAGTGCGTGCTCCGCACAAAATTAGAACATGCCGCGGTTTGTTTGCCGCGCGAGATTTCGCGCGGCCAAACCGCGGCCGTCTGCATAGGAGTGCGTATTGTAATGCACTCCTATGCAGACTTTCAGCGGCGGAAATCCCGCGGGAAATCCCGCGGCGGGATTTCCGCTCGTCTGCAGGCGGCCATAGTCTAATAACACACAGCATGATACATTTTCCAGACATAACCCAGACATTGACCCATTCAGTGCTACAGAGGTGCAATACACATAATCCAAATGCACAATACATATAAAATACTGACATGACAATGGCACAAGACAGACATATAACATTATGGAGGGGCCCCATTAACTTTGCATCACTACAGTTGGCCAGTGCTTTATGGGGACATGCACAGGAAGAAAGTACAGAGCAGGAAAATGCGATTAATGTAGTTTCAAGCTGCATGTCAGCAGAGATGTGGCAGCCATCTTGCTTTTGATTCAGCATGGAGAATAATTTAGACATATGGTCGATCTGGAATGCATCTAAAAAACAAGAAACCCATCAAGTTAACAATTTGACTAACTTAACTAACTTAAGAATAAGTGGAAAAGAGCCAGGCTATCAAGAAATTCAGAGACCCCAAAACAACATGATGCCCAAATTCAAAAAGAGAAGGAAAGAACCAGCCATTGAATGGCAATGATTGGTTCAACGAGCACTAGGTCTGATTGGCTGAGCCACATAGCTCATCAATCAATCTCTAATCCAGGAATGGTTGGTAGAAGACTTCAAGCAAGTGTCCGGGAGCTTCTGGCGAGATCTGTGTCGGAGATAACATCACCTCATTGGTGATGTATTCTTTTTTTTTTTTTTTTTTCAGCAGCTAGGGCTTAGTTAAGGGCTATGACAGTAGGATTTCCTACTGTCAAAGTTGCATTGCACCACATGAAAATTGCGTTTTTCATGCGATGCGATGCACAAGAGAGGAAGGCTCTATAGAAAAAAACATGGGCTACAAAACCTTGCAAGTCGCGTGCATATCGTGAAACCCGTGAGGTTTTTGACTCGCAATGTCGCATGGTACAAAACCTCGCAAATGTGAAAGAACCCATGGCCCTAAGCCCTCCTTTAAACAGGCGACAAATTTGCTTGATTTTCTCGCGTTGTGACAATGCTACAAATCGCATGAATGTGAAGCCAATGCCTTCAAATGGGTTCCTTCACATTTGCGAGGTTTAGTAGCATGAGACATTGTGAGTCAAAAACCTTGCACGTTTTGCGATATGCACGTGACTTGCAAGGCTTTGTAGCCAATGTTTCCCTATGAAGCCTTTCTCTTTGTTGCATTGCATCGGACAAAAACACGATTTTCGTGCGGTGTGATGCAACTTTGACTGTAGAAAATCCTTCTGTAACTAAGCCTTGGAGAAAAAAAATAATACATCACTAGAGATGAGCGAGCACCAAAATGCTCAGGTGCTCGTTACTCGAGACGAATTTTTCGCGATGCTCGAGGGTTCATTTCGAGTAACGAACCCCATTGAAGTCAATGGGCGACTCGAGCATTTTTGTATATCGCCGATGCTCGCTAAGGTTTTCATTTGTGAAAATCTGGGCAATTCAAGAAAGTGATGGGAACGACACAGAAACGGATAGGGCAGGTGAGGGGCTACATGTTGGGCTGCATCTCAAGTTCCCAGGTCCCACTATTAAGCCACAATAGCAGCAAGAGTGCCCCCCCCCCCTCCCAACAACTTTAACATCTGAAAAGCCCTCATTAGCAATGCATACCTTAGCTAAGCACCACACTACCTCCAACAAAGCACAATCACTGCCTGCATGACACTCCGCTGCCACTTCTCCTGGGTTACATGCTGCCAAATCCCCCCCCCCCCACGACCCAGTGTCCACAGCGCACACCAAACTGTCCCTGCCCAGCCTTCAGCTGCCCTCATGCCACGCCACCCTCATGTCTATTTATAAGTGCGTCTGCCACAGGAAAAGCAGGCACACACTGCAGAGGGTTGGCATGGCTAGGCAGTGACCCTCTTTAAAAGGGGCGGGGCGATAGCCCACAATGCTGTACAGAAGCAATGAGAAATCCAATCCTGTGCCACCTCCATCTGGAGCTGCACACGTGGGCATAGCAATGGGGAACCTATGTGCCACACACTATTCATTCTGTCAAGGTGTCTGCACGCCCCAGTCAGACCGCGTTTTTTCATATATAGTCACAGGCAGGTACAACTCCGCAATGGGAATTCCGTGTGCACCCACAGCATGGGTGGCTCCCTGGAACCCACCGGCAGTACATAAAAATATCTCATTGCAGTGCCCAACACAGCTGAGGTAGTAATGTCATGTTTAATACAGGTGGGCTTCGGCCCACACTGCATGCCCCAGTCAGACTGGGGTTCTTTAGAAGTGGACACATGCAGTTACAACTCCCTGTGGACCGACAGCATGGGTGGGTGCCAGGAAGCCACCGGTGGTACATAACAATATTCCATTGCATTGCCCATCACAGCTGAGGTAATGTCATGTTTAATGCAGGTGGGCTTCGGCCCACACTGCATGCCCCAGTTAGACTGGGGTTCTTTAGAACTGGAAACAGATGCATTTACAACTCCCTGTGGACCCACAGCATGGGTGGCTCCCTGGAACCCACCAACGGTACATAAAAATATCCCATTGCATTGCCCATCACAGCCTTCTCAAGAGGCATAGCAGAGGAATGGTGACGCTAATGATTGCAGCATCCCCGCTCAGCATCTGGGTAGACTCCTCAAAGTTTCCAAGGACCTGGCAGATGTCTGCCAACCAGGCCCACTCTTCTGAAAATAATTGAGGAGGCTGACTCCCACTGCGCCGCCCATGTTGGAGTTGGTATTCCACTATAGCTCTACGCTGCTCATAGAGCCTGGCCAACATGTGGAGCGTAGAGTTTCACCGTGTGGGCATGTCGCACAGCAGTCGGTGCACTGGCAGATTAAACCGATGTTGCAGGGTGCGCAGGGTGGCAGCGTCCGTGTGGGACTTGCGGAAATGTGCGCAGAGCCGGCGCACCTTTCCGAGCAGGTCTGACAAGCGTGGGTAGCTTTTCAGAAAGCGCTGAACCACCAAATTAAAGACGTGAGCCAGGCATGGCACGTGCGTGAGGCTGCCCAGCTGCAGAGCCGCCACCAGGTTACGGCCGTTGTCACACATGACCATGCCCGGTTGGAGGCTCAGCGGCGCAAGCCAGCGGTCGGTCTGCTCTGTCAGACCCTGCAGCAGTTCGTGGGCCGTGTGCCTCCTATCTCCTAAGCTGAGTAGTTTCAGCACGGCCTGCTGACGCTTGCCCACCGCTGTGCTGCCACGACGCGCGACACTGACTGCTGCCGACGTGCTGCTGCTACTGACACATCTTGATTGCGAGACAGAGGTTGCGTGGGAGGAGGAGGAGGAGGAGGGTGGTTTAGTGGAGGAAGCATACACCGCCGCAGATACCACCACCGAGCTGTGGCCCGCAATTCGGGGGGTGGGTAGGACGTGAGCGGTCCCAGGCTCTGACTCTGTCCCAGCCTCCACTAAATTCACTCAATGTGCCGTCAGGGAGATATAGTGGCCCTGCCTGCCTGTGCTTGTCCACGTGTCCGTTGTTAAGTGGACCTTGGCAGTAACCGCGTTGGTGAGGGCGCGTACAATGTTGCGGGAGACGTGGTCGTGCAGGGCTGGGACGACACATCGGGAAAAGTAGTGGCGACTGGGAACTGAGTAGCGCGGGGCCGCCGCCGCCATCATACTTTTGAAGGACTCCGTTTCCACAACCCTATACGGCAGCATCTCCAGGCTGATAAATTTGGCTACGTGCACGTTTAACGCTTGAGCGTGCGGGTGCGTGGCGGCGTACTTGCGCTTGCACTCAAACACTTGCGCTAGCGACGGCTGGACGGTGCGCTGAGAGACATTGGGTGGATGGGGCCGAGGACAGCGGAGGTGAGGGTGTGGGTGCAGGCCAGGAGACGGTAGTGCCTGTGTCCTCAGAGCGGGGTTGGATCTCAGTGGCAGGTTGGGGCACAGGGGGAGAGGCAGTGGTGCAAACCGGAGGAGGTGAACGGCCTTTGTCCCACCTTGTGGGGTGCTTGGCCATCATATGTCTGCGCATGCTGGTGGTGGTGAGGCAGCTGGTGGTGGCTCCCCGGCTGATCTTGGCGCGACAAAGGTTGCACACCACTGTTCGTCGGTCGTCTGCACTCTCAGTGAAAAACTGCCAGACCTTTGAGCACCTCAGCCTCTGCAGGGTGGCATGACGCGAGGGGGCGCTTTGGGAAACAGTTGGTGGATTATTCGGTCTGGCCCTGCCTCTACCCCTGGACACCGCACTGCCTCTTGCAACCTGCCCTGCTGCTGCCCTTGCCTCCCCCTCTGAAGACCTCTCCTCAGTTGGCGTAGCAAACCAGGTGGGGTCAGTCACCTCATTGTCCTGCTGCTCTTCCTCAGAATCCTCGGTGTGCTCCTCCCTCGGACTTAATGCCCTTACTACTACCTCACTGATAGACAACTGTGTCTCATCGTCATCGTCCTCCTCACCCACTGAAAGGTCTTGAGACAGTTGCCTGAAGTCCCCAGCCTCATCCCCCGGGCCCCGGGAACTTTCCAATGGTTGGGCATCAGTCACGATAAACTCCTCTGGTGGGAGAGGAACCACTGCTGCCCAATCTGAGCAGGGGCCCGAGAACAGTTCCTGGGAGTCTGCCCGCTCCTCAGAATGTCTCATTTTCATGGAGTGAGGAGGCTGGGAGGAAGGAGGACCAGTAGCCAGAGGATTCTGAGTTGCAGCAGTGGACGGCGCAGAACTCTGGGTGGACGATAGGTTGCTGGAAGCACTATCTGCCATCCACGACAGGACCTGCTCACACTGCTCATTTTCTAATAAAGGTCTACCGCGTGGACCCATTAAATGTGCTATGAATGTGGGGACGCCAGAAACGTGCCTCTCTCCTAATCCCGCAGCAGTCAGCTGCGATACACCTGGATCAGGAGTTCGGCCTGTGCCCACACCCGGACTAGGGCCTCCGCGTCCTCGGCCGCGCCCACGTCCCCTAGGCCTACCCCTACCCCTCAGCATGCTGTATTACCAGGAATGCAGAAACACAACACTGTAATTAAATGTGCCGCTTATTCGCCTGTGGTTGGAGGCTGAGTTCGCTTACGGAACGCCAGGAAATAATTTGATGCAAGCCTGCTGTAACACTTAGCTGGCTGCGTATTTATTTGGAGAAATACTACCCCCAGCAGACACGGACCCAGAACACTGAGCAGAGTGACAGGCAGGCCAAATAGATTTTTTTCAAATATTTTTTTCAAAAGGACCACTGCGTATATTCAATCTATAATATGTCTTCTGGCCCTGCCTACACAATTCTGTCCCTGATGTGTGTGTCACGGAACTGCAGTGTTGCACTGTTATTAACTGCAACAGAGCGGTGATTTCAGAGCCAGGAAATAATTTGGCGCAAGCCTGCTGTAACACTTAGCTGGCTGCGTATTTATTTGGAGAACTACTACCCCCAGCAGACCCAGACCCAGAACACTGAGCACAGTGACAGGCAGGCCAAATAGATTTTTTTTCAAGATTTTTTTCCAAAGGACCACTGCGTATATTCAATCTATAATATATGTCTTCTGTCCCTGCCTACACAATTCTGTCCCTGATGTGTGTGTCACGGAACTGCCGTGTTGCACTGTTATTAACTGCAACAGACCGGTGATTTCAGAGCCAGGAAATAATTTGGCGCAAGCCTGCTGTAACACTTAGCTGGCTGCGTATTTATTTGGAGAACTACTACCCCCAGCAGACACAGACCCAGAACACTGAGCACAGTGACAGGCAGGCCAAATAGATTTTTTTTCAAGATTTTTTTCCAAAGGACCACTGCGTATATTCAATCTATAATATATGTCTTCTGGCCCTGCCTACACAATTCTCTCCCTGGAGTATTACTGCAGGGCGCAATGCTCTGCACGGTCGATATACCAAAAAAAAAAAGTGCAACACTGCTAAAAGCAGCCTCCACACTACTTCACACGGTTAGATGTGGCCCTAAGAAGGACCGTTGGGGTTCTTGAAGCCTACACTAACTCCTAACGCTCTCCCTGCCCCCACACTTCTGTCCCTGGACTATTACTGCAGGGCGCAATGCTCTGCACGGCCGATATACCAAAAAAAAAAAAAGTGCAACACTGCTAAAAGCAGCCTCCACAGTACTGCACACTGTTAGATGTGGCCCTAAGAAGGACCGTTGGGGTTCTTGAAGCCTACACTAACTCCTAACACTCTCCCTACAGCAGCTCCAACACGATACCACTGTCCCTCAGCTATCTCACAACGCATCTGAGGCGAGCCGCGGGAGGGGCCGATTTTTATACTCGGGTGACACCTGATCTCCCCAGCCACTCACTGCAGGGGGGTGGTATAGGGCTTGAACGTCGCAGGGGGAAGTTGTAATGCCTTCCCTGTCTTTCAATTGGCCAGAAAAGCGCGCTAACGTCTCAGAGAGGAAAATGA
Source organism: Eleutherodactylus coqui (assembly GCF_035609145.1). Classification (NCBI taxonomy): domain Eukaryota; kingdom Metazoa; phylum Chordata; class Amphibia; order Anura; family Eleutherodactylidae; genus Eleutherodactylus; species Eleutherodactylus coqui. The sequence continues at coordinate 49,707,139 of NC_089845.1, read as the reverse complement.
AAGTAACCCGAACATTGCGTGGTACTCGTTACGAGTAACGAGCATCTCGAACACGCTAATACTCGAACGAGTATCAAGCTCGGACGAGTACGTTCGCTCATCTCTATACATCACCTAAGAGGCGCTGTCATCTCTGGCGCGGGTCTTTCCTGAAGCTCCCTGGCACTTGCTTAAAGTCTTCTGGCAACCCTTCCTGCATTGGAGGATCAAATCCCTGCCTCCGGGAAATGCTGGCTGTGATTGGTTGATGAGCTCTGTGGCTCAGCCAATGAGAGCCAGTGCTTGTTGAACCAATCACAGCCATTCAATTAAAGGAGATGTCTCGAGGAAGCAGTTAATTTTTTTTTTTGCCCAGTCCCCCCCATTAAACACACATTACTAAGCCCCCCTGTAAATGACATTTCTAGCTGGTTCGTACTTACCGTTCCAGCGTTTCAGCAAGTTATAAAAGTTTCCTCAAGATGGCCGCCGGCTCTTTCCCAGTCGCTCGCTGCAGCCCGACGTGCGCGCTCCCGAGACGCCGCCAGCTGTGTCTCCATGGCAACCGGACGCATCGCAGCCGCCGACCAGACGCCCCGCAGCCGCCGACCAGACAGCAGGTAACCGGCGCTAGCCCCCGGCTCCCCAGCGCTAGCTCCCCCGGCGCAGCGACAGCCCCCCCGGCCTAGCGCTAGCTCCCCCGGCCTAGCGACAGCCCCCCCGGCCTAGCGACAGCCCCCCCCATCGCAGCGACAGCCCCCCCGGCCTAGCGCTAGCTCCCCCGGCCTAGCGACAGCCCCCCCGGCCTAGCGACAGCCCCCCCCATCGCAGCGACAGCCCCCCCGGCCTAGCGCTAGCTCCCCCGGCGCAGCGACAGCCCCCCCGGCCTAGCGACAGCCCCCCCGGCCTAGCGACAGCCCCCCCGGCCTAGCGACAGCCCCCCCCGGCCTAGCGACAGCCCCCCCCCGGCCTAGCGACAGCCCCCCCCATCGCAGCGACAGCCCCCCCGGCCTAGCGCTAGCTCCCCCGGCGCAGCGACAGCCCCCCCGGCGCAGCGGCAGCCCCCCCCGACCCATCACTTACCTGGGACGCTTCTCGGGGCGGCTGGGCTGGTCTTCTCCGCTGGGCAGCTCCAGTTTCTGCACCTTCCTCTAACAGAGGATGGTGCAGAATGGCCGCTTCAGCGCGCTCCCGAGCAGTGACAGCTCGTCTGCGCATGCGCAGAAGAGCTGTAGCGGGGAGCACACTGAAGCGGCTCGTGCTGAATGGAGAAGACCGGACTGCGCAAGCGCGTCTAAAAAAGCAAGCTGCCAGCGAATTTAGACGGAACCATGGAGACGAGGACGCTAGCAACGGAGCAGGTAAGTGAATAACTTCTGTATGGCTCATATTTAATGCACAATGTACATTACAAAGTGCATTAATATGGCCATACGGAAGTGTATAACCCCACTTGGTTTCGCGAGACCACCCCTTTAATGAATGCATGGCTGTAATTGGTTCATTGAGTGCTGCCAACGATTGGCTGAGCCAGGGCGTTCGTGAAATGCCCTGTAAACATTATATTTTCTGCATTGGTGTTTTTTTTTCTTAGATTTGCTTTTTTGGGGTGTTTCATGCCATTATATGAATATCACAGCATGTTCTGGGGCTGGTGTTTTTTTCTGACATGTTTCTATAGGTTTCTCTAAAAAAAAACACAGAAGAAAAATGTATGGGTGGCAAAAAAACACACCAAAGAACAGCAGTAAAAAATGCAGACGTCAATTTTAAAAGATCATGATATCTCGTTTTTTGTGTTTTTTTAACCTAAAAAGCAACAGAAAAAAGGCTGAAGTTAGACTTAAACTTGGCAGTAATTTATATGCAGGATTTTTCACCCGGCAACACATGAGAAAAAATGTATTAATCAACAAAAACCTTTAGCCTTAAACCGTCATATTTCATTTGGATGCAGTATCTCTTTTCCTAAAGAAGTCAACTCTACATAAAAGGACTAAGCAAACAAGAAGATAAGCACCAGCTTCAAAAGAGAATAGAATATTCTTTCCACTAGGGAGAGCTGGACTCATATTAAAAAATCTCAGCCGCATAAAAAATCTCAACAGCTGTAGCCTAAAGTAATCGGTAGGTATTGTGTCAATGTATAGTGTTCATATATGATATGTAATAACTACATCTGTACTTCTTCATGACCCTCGTGTCATTTTATATTCTTTCCTTAAAAATAGCTGAGACTTGTGAAACATTTTTGCTTTTTCTAATTTAAGTCTCAGTAAAAATCAACAATATTGCTAACAGATCATCGCTTTATAAATTAAGAATCTCACATTTAGTTTATAAAGCTTAAGCATTATATAGCTTCCTTTGTAGTATAAGGAGAAAACTAGAATGACTATACCAAATAGACTAAGAAGTAAAAATATACCATATATTGTTTTAGAATGTCCCAGCATTAGGGCGGACACCCACTGGCAATATTTTCTATCTTGCGCTGCGAGAGCAAGTGAAAACACTCGCCTTGCAGAGCAAGAAAGATGCTGGAATGAGACCGGGATATCGCCAGTCTTCTCAATGGGGCCAGCGGCAGCAGTGCTAGCCCCATTGAAAAGATATGGAGAATGCCGCAGACTTCTGCTACAGCTGTGACAGCTGTGGCAGAAGTGCAACATGCTATCCCATTGCTTTCAATGGGATCGGCGCTGCTGCCGGTCCCATTGAAAGCAGTGGTTTTTGGCAAACCCTGCAGTATGATTTTTGGGGAAGGGCTTGACATATAAGTTCTTCCCTAAACATCATCAATAAGTGGTTTAAAAAGTTTTTAAAAAGTACTCACCTCTCGGCCACTCACACGCGTCCTCTAGCTGGCTCCCGACACTGCTATCCAGCACTTTCAGCAAGCCTCCTAAAAGGGCTGTGCTGATTGGCTGAGCACTCGGCCAATAACAGCTAGTGCTTAGCTATTGGCTGAGCGCTCAGCCAATTACAGATAGTGCTTAGCTATTCATTCATGAATAGCTAAGATAGTGCTATTCATGATTGAATAACTAAGCACTATCTTAAATTTCAAGCCCTTCCCCGAAAATCATACTGCAGGGTTTGCCAAAAACCACTGCTTTCAATGGGACCGGCAGCAACGCCGATCCCATTGAAAGCAATGGGATAGCATGCTGCCCTTCTGCCACAGCTGTCACAGCTGTGACAGCTGTGGCAGAAGTCCGCAGTATTCTCCATATCTTTTCATTGGGGCTAGCGCTGCTGCCGCTGGCCCCATTGAAATTTCTGGCGATATCACGGCATCATCCTGTTTTTTTTCTCGCACTGCGAGGTGAGAGTTCTCACTTGCTCTCGCAGAGCAATGGAGAAAAAAACGCCAGTGGGTGTCCGCCCTTACATAAAGGACCTAGATCACTATGTCAGTTCAGCTTTTAAGTAAAGTTAGTGACATTTGCTGGTAAAATTAGAGTTACCAGTAGTAGAATGAAACTGGTGGTTGGCTTGAAGGCTAGGGCTGCACAATGACGTGTTGTGCCACACAAAGTCTCCCCAACTTGTGGCATGTGACTGTTTCAGAGCTGCACTTTGTTAAACAGGCAAATCACAGACAGGTTGCAGGCAAATTGCAGTTACATGCAACTTATATTGATGTCTATGGTGGGAAAGTTGGAAGCGACTTGTGACCTGCCACGAACATTCAACCAATTTGGATTTTCTGTGATTGTTGTGTCACAGTCTAATTAGTCTGCAGGTTGCAACATGGCACCATTGACATTAGATGTGACATCGCAGTGTGACTCTTTGATGTTCATGTTGCCCTGTAGCCCTAGTGTAATTCTTATAATTAGTGTTGCGAACTGAACCAGTAAAACCCTGTTTTGGATTGAACTTTGCTAAAAGTTTAGTTAGGCACAAAACAGGGGTCTACTGGTTTGTTTCGCTCAACACACGTCGTTAACACTGGTGTATAACTGTCTAAGAACTATAAAAGCCTTATATAACACTGTCATTCTTAGACAGTGTTATACACCAGTTTTAGGGGTTTTGATGAACTTTCAGTTTGGCTTGAACTAATTCGGACAGTACCAAACTTTATGCAAAACTTTGGCAAATCAGTCAAACCAAACTTTTCAAAAGTTCACTCATCTCTACTTATAATGGCAAATTGAATGCAATTCGGTTATATAAACATCATCCATACATTTAAATTGCAGTATCTTTCATGGATGTCACCTTGAAAAATCATTATTTCCCTTACATTAATAAAATAGATTGTTCAGCCGTGATATGCAAGCCATGTCTATGTGCTCTTTATTCTCCCCAGAGCTTTCAGCTTGGCTGCTTTTTAGTTCACCTCACTAGGGCAGGGCTATGATCTGTGACTATAAAAGTTTATCTACAGTGTTAACAGGGAATCTGAGGAAGTTTGAGACACACCTCCAGCCTCATCATTGGTCCAGACTGCTGCTCTCCTCCCCCTGCAGCTCTGTCTCCTCTGATTAGCATGTTTTGTAAAAAAAAACACTAGCCTGTCATAGGCTCACCAGAAAGACAATGGATGGAGATCAGTTTCTCACTAAGTTTGGTCCTAAGCAAAATTGAAAAAAAATGGGCCCCCAAAAGCGAACTATTGTAATGAGAAGACAGTCATATTCACTCAATTCAGAAGGTGATGCCCAGAGCATTACAACACTGATCTTTAGCACTCCCAGGGGCATCGCTGGGGTATGGAAGATTAGGGCCACAAATCTCAAGGCGTATATCTTGCCCACACATTAATATTGCTCATCTTTGTGCCCAACATAGTTACTATGTTCACTGTTGCGCCTCTTACAGAAAAACAATGCCCTCTTTGTGCTTCTAAACAGTAATAATGCAGCTTTCACCATAATAATGGTGCCCTTTGTTCCTACCACACAGTAAAAATGCCCACCTTTGTGCCCATTAGAAATAAATAATTCCATCTTTATGCTCCTAGAAAGTAAATCCCAATTTACACACAACGACTGTCGGGCAAACGATGCCTGACACTCGTCCCCGCACATACCCGCTCCCATGCTGTCACACAAGAGCGAGTATCATTGGCTCTCTGACAGAGCGGCCAGCAGGGGGCCGGGACGGCTGGAGGAGATTTCACTCCTCGCTCCCCCCCCCCGCCTCTCTCCATTCACTTAACACAGCTGCTGTTCAGTACTGAATGGCTGCTGTTTACACTGAACGGTCATCGTTCAGGATCATCGCTCATTGCTTAGGCTGCATAAAATCTTGAATTATGATTGCTCAGTGTAAATAGCAGCTGTTCAGTACTGAACAGCCGCTTTATTAAGTGAATTGAGAGGGGCGGGGGAGAGCGAGGAGAGAAATCTTCTCCAGCCACCCCGCTGAGAGCGAATGATACTCGGTCCTCTGCAACAGCACAAGAGTGAGTATGCACAGGAATGAGTGTCAGGCATTGGTTGCCCGACAGTCATCCCATGTAAATGGGGTTTAATAAAGATGGGTTATTTTATTATCTGGTGGAAATTATTATTAAAGCTTTAGGGCAAAAAGGTTTAGTGGAAAGTGGTGCTCGCCCAGAGATCCGGGGAACCAGGATCTCCTTTGGCTTCTGGGTTCTGGTACAACTGCACTTCCTATAATGACACTCTTGAGAAAATCTCAGTTTTGCACTAAAGATGTTAATTTGGCGATACTTCCCCCTTAAGTGCTTTTATGCAGATTGTTGCACTATGCAATTCTACCTTCACCCCTGTTATTGCTAAGGAATATTATTATGTCACTGTAAAAAGTCTATAGAATTTTATAAGAAGACCAAGAATTCTAAGCCATTGCAAACTTTTTCAAAAGATGATTTGTTTGATATTTCGGTGGATAGTGGGTCTTACCTTTGGATAGTATGTTTAACCCACAACAGTTTACGATGAGCTCCATTCATTCTGCTGGAAGAGGACATTACAGTTTTGAACAAACAGGGCTTGTTCTATCCCTTTTAGCTCTAGTTCTATCGGGGATACCAACGTGCTTTTGGCTTAATTTAAAAGTTAAAATTCTTAGCTTTAAAATGACACCAAAATCATGTTGGTTGAAAAACTAGAGCTACGGCCATTTCAAATGGGGTTGAAAATACTCAATTTACAACTGTCATTTCAGTCAGTGTGTGCAGAGGACAAAAGGGAGGGAAGGGAGATGAGCAGACAGCATAGATGAAATATGACTCTCCTGCACGTCATATTTTCCAGGGGAGGAGTGATATGAATCTCTGTTCATGTTATCTCTCTCTTTCATCAACCAGAGAGCATATTTACTCTCTGATTATCACATGTGGAGTTTTTCCTAGAAAATAAGTTAAATGATGAGGATTTACTCTTCTACACCACTTAACCTTGCAGGTGCTGCAGTCATTGCTGACCGTAGCATTTAAACGTTTTTACAGAAATTAAACAATTAAAAACTTTTTTCCCCTTATGCAAGGCTTTAAATATTGAAAAACATAAAAAGAACAAAAAAAACCTACACATTATTGTTATTGCCATATCCACAACAACCCGTACTATAAAATATTGCACTATATACCCAACATGGTCAATTCTGTAAAAAAAAAATATATATATGCGAAAATAGAGGTCTGTCATCATCTCAAAAGCCCAAAACGGGAATACAAAATAAAAACAGCAAGTCGTTCCACAAAAACTGACCTGATACGCTCTGTTGGACTAAAAATAAAAGGGCTCTGGTCCTGGAATGTGGCACCACACAAAAAGTATTTTTGTAAAAAAAAAAAGTGTTTATGTTGTGCAAAAGTGGTAAAACAAAGTAAAACTTCTATAAATTTGGTGTTGTCATAATCATACCCAAAATTGGTTTCTATAACAACTGGAAGCCATCCCGCAAAATAAAAGGCGTCAGACAGCCACAAAAGGGGATACGATTTACTGGCTCTTTAGTTTAAAATCAGTTATGCCAATAAGGGGTTAGAATTTCACTTAAGGTGACTGAGTTCTGTTGGAAATATATTTACATGAGACATAAATTCAAAATCTACAAATAAGAAAAGTGACATTTTAAGGGGGGGGGGGTCAAATTGTAACGTGACCGTCAGGGGTTCATACATGTCTTAATGTCTGACATTATCTTCCCTAAGAGGTAATCTTGCCTCTCATTTCTTACTTTAGCGCATTCCCTTGCCACCATCATCTCTAACTATATTCCACCCACACAAATTGCAGGTTTGCAGACATGCCGGTCCTTTGTGTAAATGGGAGCTTCTAATTATCTGTTTCTGTAAGGATCCCAGGAACGTGCATTTATTGGTTTACCTGAGATGCTGTCTAAAGGAAATGTCTAGAATATGTACATTACTTATAGCAATACATACAAATGTTTTGTAAACACTTGAGCTAGATCTCGCAACTTAGGAATTCTTCACACAGGTGTATGCGCTGCTATGTTTGTCGTCAGAGCGTAGTTGCACATGAACGAGGTAAAAATCTTTTTTTTTACCTTTTAAACTCTGTGCTATTCTGTGCGAGTTTGAAAAAAAAGAAGTGGGAAGATATTTCCTGCCCTATCTTTCTATGTATGGGAAATATAGGGCAAGTCCTATCTTTTCCTGGGCATAGTAGTACTACCCGACAATCCCGATTGTGCAAACGAAACCAGTGAAATCAATGGTTTTGTTTCGTCACGTTATGAGGGCGGGATTATCACGGCTGCATAACGGAACTAAAACACGCCCATTTCTTTAAGCTCTTAGGGGCTCCTTAAGACGAGCATAGGTGCAGCATGACTTTTTGCAATGTGAAGGTTGCACTATTGTAAGCCAATCACCATCAGCCTGTGCACTTAAATACCAGCCCCTCTTGCTAGAGGGTGCTGGTCATTTATACCTGTAACATCTAACTTACCTGAGAGTTATGATGCATGCTGTGCAGAACTTTGCTCTGTGTGTCTTGTTCTGTCTGTCTGCTTTGTGGTCTACATGCATGTTTTTCAGTTTGGTTTCTGTCTATATTTACTTTGTCTGAATTCTGTCTGACATTCTGTTTTGGCTTATGCCCTATGTCTGATCCACCCATTTGTTCGTTGTCAGATTCCCGGTTCATGTTTGTTTGTCCTACCTGTCCATTTGTGGGTGCGCGCTTGAGCTTTGTTCTGTCCCCTTCATCTGTTGGTAAGTGGATGCTAGGGCCTTGTTTTGTCTGTCTGTCTGCCCATCTGTAGGTGTGCAGATGTCTTGTGTGAACTAGGTCCAGCTTGTTGGTTTGCTATCTTGTTTTATTTTCTCTATTCCTGCCAGTTACCATCTAGGGTGAGCCAGGCCCCTAGGTTCCAGCATAGGTCTGTCCCTGTTGGGACGATCGCCCCACTTATAGACAGGACTCCTGGGGTTTAAATTTTCTTGTTAGAGTAGGGTCCCATGAAACAACGAGGACCCTTGATGCGGGCTTGTGAGTAGCCAAAGCACTAGCTAATGCCTTGCATTTATTAGCTGTTCCATCTGCTTATGTCTATTGGTATTATGAGTAAGTGTTTTAGCATTTGTCATTCATTGTTGGATGTCTGTTCGCAAGTCCCATTTACTGTTTAATTTGTTATGGTGTTCAGTGCGTATGCACGTTTTGGCTTACGTATGTTTCGATGTCCATTGTGCATACCACTTCTAGTATCCCTTTCTTATCCAACCCGTATTTGGATTGCATCCATGTTTGTTGTTTTCCCCACAGCCTGCACCAACGTAACATGTTATACTCACACATGCTGCAAAACCTAATCACTCCTATTATCCCCCTTGTTAGAAAGGCTGTGGCCTTGTTGGATTTTCTATACACTCTTGGTGGGAATGTCCACTGGTTTATTTGTTTTCAAGAGACACTTTTTATTATTCCCTTTTCTCTCTTTTTTTGTTGGGTCTAATAAATTATAACTCCAATTTAAGTACAGTAGTTGGAAACATCAACTTGGCTGCTAGGGTAATTGTATAATCATGAAAATCCAGTTTCTCATGAATTGCTATATACAGTTGAACTAGCCTATTATGTGAAGAGATTGCTTGCCCTATTGCCATATTTTGAGCAGTTTATTTTTAAACTTGATGTATTCTATGTCCATACAGGTCAACATTAATATACAGCATTCACAAAATTAAACTTTCCCAACTCAGCCTGTGGAAGGCTTTCTTATGCTCCAAATGAGAAAAAATGGCCATTTTGGACAATGCTTTTGCCATTTACGAAAAAAAACCAAAACATTTTAATAAAAAAGTTGCCTATAGGTGGTGTTGTAGAACAGGTCTACTGTGACAGAGTTGCATCAGTGTCAGAGTTTTTTTGACTGATCCAGGTTTTACTTAGAATGGAAATCAGCAAAACAGAATGCATCTTTTCGACAGATTGCTTTCCATAACACAGCATTAGAAATGGATGTTTTCTCATGCAGTCTGGTAGAGATGAACAATAGTGGATATTGCAATTCTGCACCACTGAGAGCTTTTTGTGCTCCCCTTAGGACACGTGGTTATGGTTCCCCTTCAACTACTGTAGATAAGTAGTTAGCACTCTTGTCATCTCACCAAGAACAACACATGTATGGACTTTGAAAAGCTCCATACAGATGTTGCCCTTGGTCAGATTTGAACCTAGAACTCCAGCACTGTAAGGCAACAGTGTTAATGGCTGAGCCACCATGCTTGTTTCTCCATCTCTGGAGGCAGAGAAGACTACACAAACTCTATGCAAATGTTGCATAGACTTTGATCTGGATCAGATTTGAACTAAGGACCCCAGCACTGCAACACAACATTGCTAACAACTAAGCCACCATGCTTCTTCTTCCTTTGTCTTTCTTCTTTCTCCTCTTTCTTGCTTGTTACAGATTGGGAATGTGGACCTACTGGGCTAACCAACCAGCCTGGCTTTTGGACTGGACCTGGTGACTGGCAGCTGACCTCAGCAAAAGGAGTACCAACAGATGGGTAACTGGCCCTGAGGTAAGCAGGGAGATGGAAGGGGCCCTGCCTACAAGCAGGGTAATCGCTTCGAAAACTGACTAGCCATGCCATAAAACAGGGATGAAGTACTGAAACAGAATAGAGACACTGCACAGAACTAACTTACTACAGAAACAAGAATGAAGCACAGACAGAAAGGAAATGGACACACATACAAATACAGAACACAAGGCAAAGATGCAAATAAGCAGATAAAGGTCAAAATAGACTTGAACAGTCAAGGGACAGAAGACCTACGTTCTTTCCCTGAAAATAAGACATAGCATGATTTTCCAAAATTTTTGAGGATGCAAAATAATTTTTCAGGCTTTTTGAGGATGCTTGAAATATAAGCCCTACTCCAAAATTAAGCCCTGCTAACAGTTAATTAAAAAAGTCAATTTAAATAGTGTCCAGGCAGCTATACATGTAAAAAGGTAAACCTTTTTGAACAAAAATTTATATAGGACACTGTCTTATTTTCGGGGAAACACGGTAGCAGTGGAGTGAGCAGAGGAAACCACACCAATACTGAGGCAACAAGGACGTGCATCAGCTCAGCTTAAATAGGGAAGTGATTGCCCATTAATCCCACAGCTAAGCTGAGAGCCAGAGGGCTGGTTAACCCTCTCAGTGTTGGATGAAAACAGACAGATAGGGTCCATATGCACAGAAATAGCAGAATGTGGCTTCCCGGAACCACAAGAGGGAGGCAGACATGAGTAGCAGACCTTACATTCCTCTTGTGCCTTCTTCCAGGAGGAATAGCAGAGATCTCTTTTTTCTCCTAGTTTGTCTTCTCCTCCAAAGAAGAAGAAAGAAGTAAAAGGAGCTTGGTGGCTCAGTGGCTCACACTGTTGTCTTACAGCGCTGGGGTATTAGGTTCAAATCTGATCAAGGGCACCATCTGTGTAGAGGTTTTCAAAGTCCATACAGATGTTGATCTTGGGGAGATTTGAACTGAGGACCCCAGCACAGTGCTAAGGACCACCATATGACCTAAGGGGATCACAAAACTGAAAATGAAAAATGGATTGTTTTCAATTCTCATACAAGAAAAATAGGATCATTTTTTAGTCTGTTTTTGTAACTGGAAGCGAAAGCACAACAGCCTTCTCATTTGTTCCAGTGTGAAAAATGGAGATGGGAAATACAGAAATGGATTGAACCTGAAGGTCTTCAGTTTCAATACATTTCTATGGGCTGCAAAACTGAAACGTGTTCTTTGCATTTTGCTGTTCCCATAATGGAACAGCAAAACGGAAATGATAATACTAGAGTGAAAAGGCCCTGAGTTCTTTACCCTCTGCTATATGACAGATGCCTTCAATATTCTGGATAACTGAGTGCATTCATTGTCTGCCTGATAATACATTGTTGTGCTTCATTTCTCTCTTTGAAAATAAAACTTTAATAAAAAAATTAAGTAAATAGAAAAGGAAGATTGTTGTTGCACGATGAAGTGAGTGATATGTTAAGCCGGTGCAATGCCATGCTGGTGCTATTTCAGTGGGGTGAGAGACTTGAAGAGTACCCGGAGCAGCCACTCAGTGCCAGTATACTATCGCAGACTTATCAAAATGTGCTTACCTTGCTTCTCGAAAGTGTATTTCCAGGCAGTGGAACAAGTGGCAGAAATTCCAAACCCCCAGTCAGCCATACACTGTTCCCTGCCTGCTCTCATTAACACTTCTCCCTGAATGGCCACCTTATAAGAGACCCCCATCTAGTAGCGCATTGGACCTCCTTTGGTCTTGAAGATGGCAACAGTTTTTCTGGCATAGACTGCACTAGGTGTTGAAATCGTTCTGCAGGAATATTAACCCACATGGACCAGATAGCTTCATGCAGTTATCACAGATGGAAGTACTGAAATACTGCTGTTTAGTGCATGTTATAACCTGCATGAAGCACTTCTCTTCATTGTTACCTCAGTGTATCTGTATTTGTTTGAGTTTCTGTTACCTCAGTCTGTGTTTTTTGGGGTCTCCTGTCTGAGCTAGTGAAACATTCTCTCTTTCATGCTGTGCCTTTAACTGTGTGGAGCTCCCCTTAGGGTTTCTAGTAAGGGGCACCTCTGTATCACAAATAAAATGTCCCCTGGCTCAGATTCCCCTCTGCTTGGGCTTGAAGAAGGAGAGGGAACCCCATGTGTGGGGCTTCCCTGCCCACCGCATCTCCAGCTTCTCCTCCCACTCCCCGTCTGCTGCAGTGGCATCATTGAGGCTATTCCTCCTCTGGCAGACTGACCCCTCTTGCTGCGCTGGTCGTGGGAGCTGTCGGGCTAAGACTGCAGAGCCTCTGCTTCGTTCTCCTCCTTCTGCCACCTTGTGCTCCTGAAAGTTGTCCGGCGCCATCTTCGGTGAGTTCTCCTGAACGGAGAAGAACTCCTCTAGGTTTCTTGGCTAGATTTTTGGTGTCTTCTTCTTTGCTGCCATTTTCTGCTCCAGGTCCTCAGGAAGGCTGTCAGTAAGTCCCGTTGTCCACCAAGTAAAAGAAAAATGTGGCAGCATCAAAGGTGTTTAAAAAAATACCAAATTTCTTTATTGCTCCATGTCTGGTAAAAGGACAGGCAACGCTTCGACAATCAAGTCATTATCAAGCCCCGTAAGTCCCGTTGATCACAGTGCTTTATAGTCGCTAGAAGTTGTAGCACTGCTTACAGGTTTACAGGGTGGGTTCACAAAATACTACTTTTTTATGCTTATGGGACAGCCAAGACACCAACAACCACTACAAAGTCAAGGAATGCCCTGTGAGCAAATCATATATATCTGGAAAAGAAAATGTGAAGAATACTCCATTGGTTTAGTTGAGTAAAGTAATTTTGCCTCCGCTTCATATCAAGTAGGGCCTGATGAAGAACTGCGTAGAAACTCTTGATAAAGAAGGTCAGGCATTCAACCATTTGAAAGAAATGTTTCCCAAATAGAGCAACGAAAAGCTAAAAGAGGACATACTTGTTGGGCTACAAATCAGAAAATTGTTGAAAGATTCAACCTTTGATACTAAACTCACAAATCTCGAATTAGCCACTTGGCCCTCTTTCAAGTCGACCGTGTATGGCTTTTTGGGCAACAGAAAAGAAAATAACTATGTATCTGTAGTGAGTGAACTATTGCCAATATTGTATTATCTCTGGATTAGTGCTGTGTATCTCAGAAATATGTCATGATAGATAGAATCTTATTCTTCTACTGAATCCAGCATCCCAAAATTAGGTGAATCAACCTATTTGTAAACCAGATACAGAAAAAAAGTTGAAATCTGTTGACTAGTGTTTTTCGCTAACCTAAAAGCCAAGTGTCTATCGGCCCTTGTAAACAGGCAGTGCTTCATCTATGAACGACTGCCTGTTTACTCTAAATGGAGGTAGGCAGCCAGAAGAGATCCCGGCAATCAAGGAGTGATCATCGAAAAGCTTAACGCCCAACAGCCCCCGACAGTTGTCCCATGTAAAAGTACCCTAATGTGCTGGCAACCTTCTAAATGTAAGATGGGGTCATTTCTTTCAAATATTTTGACCAGTAAAGTCATGTACAAGTAATTGAAATCAACAGAACTGATTTTCACATCACACTATATATGGCATTTGCTCGATTGTCTACATGTAGATGTTATCATACTGCGCACACAATGTGATGCTTCCTGTGAGTCGATTAGGATAAGCCTGCATGGTGCCACATAGGGAAAACAATGGACTTTATTTGGGAGATAACAGTGTTGCATACACTTTGGGTATTTTTATTTCTTTTGAAAGACTGGACATTTAACTACTTTTTAACTGCACAGGACATTTTGTCTTGTAGGTTTCTGTCAAATTATTACAGAATTACTTTGGGGTCTTCTGGTTAAAGGGTCTTCTAGTTACTGAACAACTTTCCCCCCGATAGTTGTAACTGCTTAAAATAACAAAAGAAACAGTACTTACCCATCCTCTGCTACAGGGATCCATCCCTACTGTCCTCCCAGTGATTGTTGTGGAAAATGTGATCTCAAGAAGTCACCTGACTGCTGCAGCCAATCAGAGGCTGCCAAGGGTTTAGAACGATGACCCCGAAACCTCTGATTGGATGCAGCAGTTAGGTGACTTCCTGTGAAGACATCTTCCAAAACAATCACTGGGAGGACAGCGGGGCTTCAGCAGTGTATCCCCCTGGCAGAGGACAGGTAAGTACTGCTTGTTTTGTTATTTTAACACAGTTACAGCTCTTGGGGGAATGCTGTTTGGTAACCAGACAATCCCTTTCATTAATTATAATATAGTGCACTTTATACTTTGTGTTCAATGTGTTTTTCAATGGACTTGAAGGGTTTACAGATTCCAGAAACCAATTTCATACACCTATTTAGGTCATGTTTTATAGGGGATGATTACCCGTCCAAGTCTATCTCTAGTAGGGGAGACTACTATGCTAAAACTTCTTCAATCCCGTTCAACATGCACCATAGCACTGCAGAGACCCATTCCAGATAAACAGTCAACCTCAGTATGCATCGGGTACAGAAATTGCCACAATTCTGTGAGAAATATTTTTTTTGTAGTGTCCTCGTTTTGCTGACTGTATGGACTGTAGAGATGTATTCAAATTTGTATATTTGGGTAAGTACTACACATCACATATTTAGAAGAAGTCCTTTTCATTCATACAGTGTATATAAATTATATAGGAATATTGTTGTTGTTAGTCGTTTAGTCGTTCACGACCCTCGGCGACCCTAAAGGCGAGCTCCCTCCATGTTTTTCGGTTTTGCACTGCTTCTTTCAGTTGTGTGATATCCAGTATCCGCTCTGACAGTATCGGCCATCATGTCCTTTGGCACCTGGTCTTCTTTTGCCACTGAACTGACCAAGCATTATAGATTTTTCTAGCGACTCTGCTCACATTAAATTGCCAAAATCAGTGAGTCTGAGGACGGTCATCTTCCCCTCCAGCGATATATCGCGTCTTCCTGTCCAGAGTACATGCAGCAGCTTTTGCCAGCACCACAGCTCAAATGCATCAACAGGAATATTATACCTTTTTAATTCAAGCATTTTATATGTCAGCCTATTGGTTGGATGATCATAATGAAACTAGAGGTGTCCAATTTCTAGCAAAAATCTAATGGACAGACCCTAATAATAGTTGGTGAGTATGCTCAGTGAGGGATGGTGGTTAGCATTCTCAAAGAAAAAAGGTAGTACCAATGATTGCCACCAAGGGAATATGTGATGCTGTTGGCGAATGGTATGGCATATATAACGCAGCTGGTTAAAGCATTCTGTCAATCTGTTATTCAACTTGGAACACTATGCCTATGACTCTCACATTGCCTGAAGTACCTTGCTGATTACACGTTATTATCAGTGAAGTGGTAACCAGTTCATCAAACATGCTCAAGGAGCACACATTGAACTATATCTATAGGAATATATGCTAGGGGGACAAACACTGAACCGCGTCTATAGGTTTTTCCAACATGGTAAATCACTGACCCATCGCATAATAATCGTAATGCTGTCCCAAACCATAATGAATGGTTCTTAGCCATTAATTGTGATGTTTTTCTATATCTTAGTGCACCACATTCCCCTAGTGGCAGCATTTGGTAGTATTTTATTTTGTCTTCAAGAAACCTATACCCCACTGTGTATACATCAACTTTTATTAAGTTCTACCCCATATTTTTTCTCTAGAGCTCTCTGAACACCTTTAGTTTAAAGGGGCTTTCTATTCTTGGCTTTTCATAGCCAAGGTTGAAAATCACAGCTATGGCTGGCGACTATGGAAAGAGCCAAGCGCTGTTTTCATAGCTGTCATTGAATCATAGCATGGTAGAGTTGGAAAGGAACTCCAGGGTCATCGGGTCCAACCCCCTCCTCAGTGCAGGATTTACTAAATCATCCCAGACAGATTTTGTTTTTTCCAGCCTCTGTTTGAAGACTTCCATTGAAGGTAAGCTCACCACCTCCCGTGGCAACCTGTTCCACTCATTCATCACCACACTGTGAATACGAGCTATGGATACAGCGTAGCATAGTGTGCTAAACTGTTTCCTTAAATCCCCAAGTTATGGAAACCGTGTAGCACTCTGTGCTATACTGTTTCCGTAACTCCTGTTGCCTTCGATGAAACCTATGGAAACAGTGCTCCTATGAAGCTCTCGGTGCTTTTCAATAGGTTGTTGGAATAGAGCGCCAAGTTTTCCCATCTCAACTATGAAAAGCTGAGATGGGAACATTATAACTACCCTGTAAATTGGAAAAATAAATTTATTTGATTTTGTAAATAAAAGTAAAAAAAAAAAAGAATAAATGAAGACATTTGTGCGGTTGTATATGTATTACATAACCATGAAATATCCATGTTAAGCTGCTCCTTAGGATCTGATATTGCTGCCTCACCTTCCAGACCGAGTGAACGTTCAGCACTTCTATTTTTAGGCATAAAAATGTTCTGATTATAACATGTTGGGAAACGTAAAAGAACACTCCAAGCAAAAATGCTACATTGTGTTATGCTTAGTGCAGTTGCCTGAGGGCGGCGGTGCATAACATAGGGATCAACGAAAACTAAACTCCTATAAGAAAAGAAAACGCTCTGCACTTAAGTAATGTACGGTGTTTACCAAAGATTATCCACAAAAATTGAATATGTATGTTATATATTACATGTACGAATGAAAGCGATTTATTGTAGACATTCACAAATGTGTCTGAGCAATTAGTATTTTGCCTAGACAAATATGCCGAACAGTAATAACATGGTTTGTACATGTAGCGATAATTATTTGTGCCAACCTGTCATGTCCCTTATATTGTGCCTCAGACATTCTTTCACAGATAAGACCAAAACTAGTTGTTAGTCCACAAAACGTTTTACGCCACATTCACACAGACAGCTGTGATGACAGAGGTGAAGTTGAAAACCATATCGCTACTGCAAAACAAATAGGCAAATATTTAGCCTTGTAAATGGGCAACATCTACGTGCAGAATCTATGGCGCAGTTCTGGAGCTGCACAGAATTGCGTTGAAAATCCGTATATGGATTTTACCCATTAACCCTTTGCAATCCAATTTTGGATTCAGGGTTTCCTAGGGGGGGTTTCTCTTTCTGCCATTATACAATGGTGCCACCTGCTGGCTAGAGCCAGTACTATGGTATGTGACATGCTGGAGAGGCCCCCAACAAGAGAGCGGCCAGTAATATACAGTAAGAATACCCTTCTGGATGTCTTCCGACATCGGAAGCTGTGCAGCCTTCCATCAGAATGTCTTCAGACGTCAGACAGTGGTTTGGAAAGGGTTAACAGGCTCAAATCTGCGAGTGAATTTGAGGCAAAATATGCAGCAGAGATATGCAACTTAGCTGCAGGTTTCTGCTGCAGTTTTAGATATGGAATCCATGTGGAAAAATCTGCGTTGGATTCCGCCTTGTGAACATACCCTTACTGTGTGTGTATGGTGATTGTACATATCTATCTGACAGACACGGAGGAGAGGGGGATAGTGTAAACTTTCCTAAAAGTTTTTTTTCATTTACAATTAAACTTAAAGTGATTGCTGTGACTTACTGTCACTGCCATCACATGCTCAGAGACAACACTGATGAGTCTCTGTGGGTTCCTGGGAAAAGTTCTGTGACTTTCGCTCTCTGTGTCACATAACTGCATGCAGGGAAGCCAACAGATGAGTTTATTGACTTTCAAGCTGGAGAGGGAGGGCATAGCAATGCATTCTTACTGTGATAGCTGTGATTGGCTGTGACAGCCATCACATGCCCGGAGAACATGCTGATTGGTCTACAGGCAAAGC
Source organism: Eleutherodactylus coqui (assembly GCF_035609145.1). Taxonomy (NCBI): domain Eukaryota; kingdom Metazoa; phylum Chordata; class Amphibia; order Anura; family Eleutherodactylidae; genus Eleutherodactylus; species Eleutherodactylus coqui. Next base: position 49,689,377 of record NC_089845.1, on the reverse strand, counting down.
TCTGTAATCTGAGCTATCATTAAACTCTCAGATCATGGAAATCCTGCACATAGATAAGGACTGACTGGGCATTTAAAGGGGCTTTGTCATTAAAAAAAATTCTATACTCACCTATTACTTTCCTGTCAAAATCCTTACCACATCTTCCCATGACTGAGCTTCTGCAATATCCCGGGTCACCTCACCGCATGCTGGCCGTCTTGTTATTAAGCTGGCGTTCCTCACATTCCTTCTGGCCGGGTCCGTGAAGGTCACATCCCTGTGCTGTAGCATTCACTGCCTAGGAAGGAATTGTAATGTAATTCAGAGACAGCTCGCATGAGTAATCTCTGAAGTAGATTGGCACTCCCCCTGCTGGCCTGTGAGCTGTGACTTAATGTACATTGGCTGGCAGGCAGAAGACTGCCAACCAATGTACGTAACCTCACAGGAAGTGGAGGAATCAGGCAGCTGGAGGTGAGGTGACCTCCCCAGACTGCAGGATACAGGAGAAGATAGGGGAGGTGAAGATCAGGCATGTAGACTAACGGGGGAGGAATGGGCAAGTATAGAATTTTTTTTTTTTTTATGACAGAACCCCTTTAAAGTCTATTGGCAATTAAGAAGTGGTTAATTAAACTATTAATAAACTAATTTCCTGCTAAGTCTATAAAGTGTTTCTTCTGAATCATGGCGTCTCTTCTGCTCCTGTAGTTGAAAACGATTACTTTTAGATTTATAAAAAATACAACTTTCTATATTGAAAATTCTCCTCCATCCTCCTGTACAAGGCTGGATTCAGATCTTACCACTAAATATCAGTGCAAGTTTTTTTGAGGATAGGTAGGGTCTATCAATGCATCCCTTTTTGTTTATTCCTGAATTTACAAATCTTTAACCTTCAGACTCTTTTACACATCATCATTATCAAGCAAATAATGTTCAATATAGTGGTTCTGTACAATAATTGTTAGGTGTGAACTTATGCACTGATCAAATGATCACTAGATTGTTGCTGATTGGATCTTTCATGCGGACCTAAAACTCATCGTTTGCCTTCTTCAAATCCTTTGGTATAAACAGGCGCCATAATGATTTACTGAATAGAAAGCAGTGGCAGAAGGGTTGACTAGAGGTTGGTTATGCTTGAATGAATGATTAAAACTACCCAATTATTGTTCAGTGTAAATGTGGGTCAAGTGAATGTTATATGATTGCTACATCACCGCTGGTTGCATGATTGTTTCATCTTATACTGTAGTGTAAAAGGGCCTTTAGAGTAAAGGCCCATTTACAAGCAAAGATGATCGCTCAAAATTCATTCAAAATATAGGGAGAATGACAGTTTGAGAGACCATTTTGCATAAGCTACTAATGGGCACTAATGCTTTATTTGCATGTAAATGAGCCTCCCTAAGCTGTATGCAGATAACAGCCGGTGGTCTGTTATCTGCATACAGCCCCTTTGTTCTGCTGCGGGGCTGCGGCTGAATACAATGTTATCAGCTCTGCCGTGTAGGATGACATCGTGCGGTCCCTGCTATCAGCTGCCCGGTCGAACAATGGATTTTAAACTCAACATAAAATGATCGTTCGGACAAAAAGCAAACGATGCTAGCATGTACACTCAACGATTATCACCCAAAAGACATTGTTTGAGAAAATTCTGAGCGATAATCGTGCCATGTAAATGGGGCTTTAGACTATGCCTTCGGTCTTTTCCAATTGTTATGTTAAGGCATTATTGGTGGGATCAGTCAATCTGTAATCTATTGATTGGTCAGATATTCTCTTGTTATAGTCTTTCAATGGAAAAGCGAATTTTCCTACAGGAATTGTGTGATGTCGAGCGCAATTGCTATAAAATCTAATGATAGGAGAAAATTGTCGTCCCTTAGAAGGAACAATATTAAACAGGGGAAGTTTTGAGAAGTTCGAGTCATTGAGCTGTTGCAAATTGGCTTATTAACACAGTAGTTGATATAGCTAATGAGTGGAATTACAAATTATTATTCCCATATAATGAAGGTTTGATTAGACCAATATGACTATTTGAAGTTGCAAAACGACACTATTCTACCAAAGTTTCACAGGATAAATAGTCCCTATTGGCACATCCAATTATTTCTGGGGTTGAAGGCCCTACAGATAAAACTGATCAGTATATTTAAAAAAAATCTTTGTTTATCAGTTACCATTTTTTGTACCTGACGCAGATGATCTGTTATCAGTTTTATGCACTGTCTATTCCTGAAAATAGGTTATTGGTTGGACTTGATGTCGAATTGTTGTACACATCTATCTCTCATGTAAAGGGCCTAAAAACTGTGGCCACTTTTCAAAAAAATTTACATAGATCTCAATATACTCATCAAAATGAGTTCCTTGATATACTTAAATTTTTCACACACATGACTGTTTTTTTCTGGTTACCTGCCATGGGCTCCTCTTGTATCTCCTCATATAAGTGCCTCCACTATGGATTTTTGGATAAGGTGACTATCTATCCTTGTGAACTACATCAGAAATATATTGTGTTGGCTCTGCTATATGGATGACTGGGTGATATACCCGTGTGATGCATGGCGCTATATTTTACGTTTAGAACTAAACAATCAAATTGCGACCCCTTTAGTTTTCCTATTTAGGATCTAAAGAATGCTCCTGCCAAATTTCAAGTTTGTACGACGTCGGGAAGTTAGAGAATTAGATTAGGTACATTACATAGAGGGTCACTTATTTTTGCACTTAGAGTTGAATAATCGAGTTGTTTTTAATCCCGCCAGCATTCGTCACCAGGTGCTGAAGGACAACCATGCAAAATCTCAATCAAATCAGACCCGAACTGGGGATTTGTAAACGACACAAACAAACAGACAGATTTTGTGTTTTACATACAGTCAAACCTCTAGTTTCATTGTCTTCTAGTTTGCAGTTTCACTGATTTTTCAAGCCAGAATTTCGCCTCTAGTCTCACTGGCTGCTTCTAGTTTCATGTGACCTTGCTGCTGACGCGGCCCACGTGATCTCCTGCTCAGCGTCCCCTCCTCCTGATGCTGAAACGCTACCCAGCCTTCTCCATTGTCACTGTGGGCGCTAGTAAAACAGTACTGTAGTGTAATGTAAGCAGCCATGTTTACCCAGATAACACAGTTATAACTTAGGACAGACAACACAGTGATGTCACCTGCAGTCTTATGTAACACCACAGATAACACACAGTGATAACGCTGAGGACAGATAATGATGCCACCTGCAGTTCTATGTAACAGCACAGAGAACACAGTGATAACTCTGAGGACAGATGATGTAGAAGATGTGACCTGCAATCCTATATAACACCGCAGATAACACACAGTGATAACGCTGAGGAAAGATAATGATGCCACCTGCAGTCCTATGTAACAGCACAGAGAACACAGTGATAACTCTGAGGACAAATGATGTAGAAGATGTGACCTGCAATCCTATGTAACACCACAGATAACACACAGTAACATGTTCAATAACGTGTTAAATGTTCATTTAGTCTTTACAGCAGTCTTTTAAATTCATTTATTATTGTTGCTTTTTGGTATTAAAAACCATATTTATTCTCTATTAAATGTGGTTTTGTGTGTTTTTTGGAATGTCTGGAACAAATTAATTGGATTTATATTGATTCCTATGGAAATCGTTGCCTCGAGTTTCAATGGTTTCAAGTATGGCCGATTGCTTTCGGTCGGATTACCACCAAAACTGGCACTGCTCAGCAGTTACATCAGTTTGTTGAATGTTTCTAACACAGTGATTATTTCTTTGGCAGATACAGGGAGTGATTGGGAGATTAGATTCTTGAACATAACATCATGACACATATATGGCATTTGGCTGCTATATATGTGTCAATTTGTTACACATTTGTACCTGCATCTTGGAGTGAAACTTTACTCCGTTGTAGATGTGCCAGCGTCCTGTCCACTCAAGATCATCCCAACTCCATACAGGTGTGCGTTTGCTGATTTCATCGACTACGTAGAGTTTAACCCCTTAGCGACGAAGCCTGTTTGGGCCTTAGTGACGGAGCCAAATTTTGGAAATCTGACATGCATCATTCAACGTAGCATAACTCCGTAAAGGCTTTACATATCCAAGTGATTCTTACATTGTTTTTTCGCCACATGTTGTACTTTATTTTGGTTGTAAAAAAAGACCAATATAATTTGTGTATATTTATTAAAGGCGCCAAAGTTGGGAAAATTTTGAAAAAATTGTCATTTTTTCACATTTTCAACTGTAATATCTCAAGTATGTCCAAACATACTGTACACATTTTTGATAAGATATATATTTCCATCTGTTTACTTTATTCTGAATGCACATTTGAAAAACTTTTGTGTTTTTTTAACCATTTAGATGACATACAAATTTAACATTACTTTTCAGCATTCTGAGGAACACTTTGTTTTCCTGCACCAAGCCAAGTTTGCAAAGACTCATGAGTGTCAGAATAATAGATACCCCCCCAAATGACCCCATTTTAAAAACTACACCCCTTAATGTATCCACTGAGGGGTGTCATGAGTATTTTGACCCCACAGTTTTGTTTTCAGGAATTAATTAAATTTAGAGGAGAAAAAATAAAATTTCATATTTTTGCAAATATGTCATTTTAAAGACATATTTTTTTCCTATAGTGCCCATGAACATGAGGATTTACACCCCAAAATGGGTACCCCCGTTTCTCCCGTGTTCAGAGACATACCCATTGTGGCCCTAATCTTATGTCTGGATGCACAACGGGGCCTAAAATGAAAGGAGTAGTCGGTGTCTTTCAGAACATAAATTTTGCTTGAAGGTGATTTAGGCCCCATTGCCCAGTTGTAGAGCCCTTGAGTGGCCAAAACGACAGAGAACCCCAACAAATGATCCCATTTTGAAAACTAGACCCCTTAACGAATTTATCTAGGGGTGTACTGTGTATTTTTACCCTACAATTTTTGAATAAATCTAAGCAAAGCAGTTAGAAAAAAATTACAATTTTCATTTTTTTGGCAGTTGTATCAATTTAAAAACTGTTTTTTTGTACAGCACACATAGGAATGAAGACTTTCACCCCAAAATGGATACCCCTGTTTGTCCCATGTTTAGAACCATACCCCTTGTGGCCCTAATCTACTTAAAGGACACATGGCTAGGCCTATAATGGAAGGAGCACCAGTTGGATTTCAGGGTACAACGGAATAAATTCCAGGCCCCATCGCCCACTTATAGAGCCATTGAGCATCTAAAACGATAAAGAACTCCCTCAAATGACCCCATTATAAAAACTAGACCCCTTAGCGAATTCATCTAGGGGTGTACTGTGTATTTTGACCCCACAGTATTTGAATGAATCTAAGCAAAGCAGAAGGAAAAAATTACAATTTTCATTTTTTTGGCAGTTTTGTCAATTTAAAAACTGTTTTTTTCGTACGGTGTACATAGGAATGAAGACTTTCATCCCAAAATGGATACCCCCGTTTGTCCTGTGTTCAGAAACATACCCATTGTGGCCCTAATCTACTTATACGACACATGGTTAGGCCTATAATGGAGGGAACACCCGTTGGATTTCTGGGCACAACTAAATAAATTCCAGGCCCCATTGCCCACTTGTTCGGAATAAAAATTGACTCCCTAAAAATATCCCCCTCTGCACCCTTTTCGGCATTCCCCAAATTTTAGATAAAAGTAATAATGTGAACTGCGTAGTATTTCCGAAGACAGGGGTAATTACGGAGGCTGGTAGGGATGGGCCCATGGGGCAATAAAACCGGGTATCCCCCCTCCTCTCATGCTTTTTGGGGGTATTTGGTGACCTCAGTAGAGGGTATAGCGTGTAAAAAGTGGCGCTCTGTGAGTCTCCGTAAGCTTGATGAGGTGTGGCGGTCTCACACAGAAGACGCTCAACAAGCTGCTCCTGGAACTGCAGGAAGGCGAGCGTTCCCGGGGCTTCTTGTAAATTACGTATTACAGGTAGCGGTCTGAATAACGCCGGGCTCACACGGCCGTAGGTGGAATCCGCTTGCGGAGGCCCACAGAGGATCCCAGCTGCGAGCCGGCCGTGACCCTGCGTACGGCCGTGTAATGTACTGCGCATAACTGCCTACTCACACAGGCGGTCATTCGCAGTACTTTTTTTTGGTTTGCATTTCCCGCACCGTCGCTTAGCGATGACGCGGGTACCCGCAGTCCGTATACAATGTAGTTGCGTATGGGCAGCGGGTATATCCATGACCATGAAGCACTATTGGCTCTATGTTGCGGATATCCGCGGTAAAATAGAACCTGCTGCGTTCTCTTTTCTGCGAGTGGATTACGCCATTCCAACCCACTAATGTGAGCGGAAATGTGTAATCCAATGCGATTGATCTGCGTATTACCGCGGATCAGACGCATGCAGAATCCGTAATTCCTATCCGGTCATGTGAGACTGACCTAAGGTAGATCGCTACCTTTTTATCACGTGACCGGGGAGCGCTCAACGAGGCCACCCGTCACTGCTCCAGGCTCTCGGCGACCGTTCGTCGCTGGGAGCAAGGAGATTTTAAGTTTCCTGGGCTCCCCGACTCCTGCGCATGTGTCCGGTATTTTGCCGGCGGTCGCTTGCGCAGAATCCAGGAAAGTTCACGGATGAGGATCGCGTCGGGGTGCAAATACGGAGGCCTCCGTTAAAAAGTTTCATCTCCCCTCACCGATCGCATCAGTGAGGGGAGATGAAGCTTCACCTTTTTTTTACTTTTACGTGATCGCCATTATCCATTGGATAACGGCGAACACGTGACCAGGAACCGCTCACTGCGGCCCCCCGTGAAATCTCTGGGCTCTCGGCTAAATTTTGTAGCCAGGAGCAGGGAGATTTTAAATTACGCTGGCAATCTACAGCTTTTGCGCATGCGTCTGCCACTTTGGCGGCGGGCGCGTCCGCAGAAGCTGGGGTAAGGTCCGCGGATAAATTTGTGGGCCTTAGGTACGTCATTTCATCCTCCCTCATGGATATGATCCGTGGGGGGTGATGAGACGTAAGATTTTTTAACTTTTTTAAACTTTTTTTTTTTACTTTTTACCCTTTTTTAAAAAAAACTTTTTTACACTTTTTTTTTACTTTACATGATCACTGTCATCCATTGGATGACAGTGATCATGTCCCTGGTGACATCCCTCTGCTCCTGGCTACACATGGCAGCCTGGAGCAGAGGAATTTTAAATTTCCCAGGGCTCGAGCCCCTCTGTGCACGCGCCCGATGTCAATCATCGGGCGCGCATGCGCAGAGGGGGACTTCGGGTCCCGGAACATCGGGACACAGCTGAGGACCGGGGGTGAGTATTTTCACCTCCCTTCATGGATCTGATCCATGAGGGGAGGTGAAACTGACACTTTTTAAAAACGTTTTTTAACTTTTTCACGATAGCGGCGATCGCGGGCCTGGGGACCACTCACCGCGGTCCCCAGTAACCCCTCCTGGCTCCCGGCTACCTTCAGGAGTCGGGAGCCAGGAGATTTGAAATTTGCCGGGGGCTCCTGGGCTTCTGCGCATGCGCGTGACGTCATCGTCTGGTGCGCATGCGCAGAAGACCGCCGGCGGGTCCGGGAGGACCAGAATCTTTGGGGGACACCGCGGAGAAGGCATGTGAGTATTTTCAGCTGCCCTGATGGATCCGATCCATCAGGGCAGCTGAATCTTTACATTTTTTTACTGTTTTGTTTACTTTTTTGCAATCGGCGCTATCCGTTGGATAGCGCCGATCGCAATGCCGGTGGTGACTGCCCACATCCTGGGATGACAGCTCCATGCTTTCGGCTACCTGCGGGCACGGACAGCATGGAGCTGTCACGTCCTCAGGCAAGGGGGAATTAATCCAAAGAGGATGCATAAAACTACGTCCTCTAGGATTAAAGCCCACTTGCTGAGGATGTAGTTTCCCGATGGGGTGGTTGTTAAGGGGTTAAATGCTGTATAAATCAGTAAACACATCTCTCGGACTAATCATGAAGTGAAATGCATGTTGGGAAGAGGCAGGTTTGAGTATGTTTTCTATGCCATTACTCTCGTATTCCTGCATAGATCATTACACTCTGATTACAATATTCTTCTTCCGTATCATAATATACTTTTGATATCTACATTTATATTGTTATATGGACTCATGCCAGGACTTTATTTGCCCAGTAATTCTATTCCCTATAACTTTGGTGTTTTTTTTTATCCTTTTAAATAGGTCCTCCCTTTTAAATGTTTTTTCACAATTATATTTTTATAATATGAATAAAATAAAATATGGTTTTCTGTGTGCAATGTTCTCTGCATACTTTAACCCTTTGCAATCCAATTTTGGATTCAGAATTTCCTAGAGGGCTTTCTCTTTCTACCGTTATACAATGTTGCCATCTGCTGGCTAGAGCCAGTACTGCAGTATTTGACATGCTGGAGAGGCCCCCGACAACAGAGCGGCCAGCAATCTACAGTAAAAATACTCTGCCGGAGATGTTCCGACATCAGAGCTGTATAGCCTTCAATCAGAATGACTTTAGACATCAGACAGTGGATTGGAAAGGGTTATAGTTGCCTTCTGCTTTATTTTTACAGAGGTTTATATATTTTAGGAGGCCCAACTTATATATGTGTGTGGCAAGGGCTGTATATGTAAATCCTGAAGTGACATGGTCAGTTCAGTCACTTATCTCTAGTTCTTTGACCAACCATTTTGCCTCATCCAAGTCTGTTACACATGTGCTATTAAAACTGAAAATACTTTTTTATGAATAGTTTTTGCCTTAGTAACTACTCTTTATTTAAATTCAAGTCAGTATAAAATAAAAAAAATAGTTTTTTTCTGCTCCAAAGCTCTAAATCCTCTGCAGAGACATAATGTTAAACAATAAAATTCTGGATACTTGGGGCCACCACTAGGGGTAGCTTACTGCATACAATTTATATATTGACCAGTATGCAGTAAACTCCTGCACTCCCTCTAGTGGTGGCTGTAGGTCGCTACAATTTTATCATTTAACTTAGCCATGCAGAGAATTTAGAGTTACAGTATGCATAAGAAAAACAGAGCTCCAATCACTATAAAAAATGTTTAAAGAGAATGATGGGCCTAAAAGGGACGTGATGATAGAATGTGGACATTCATTTCAAGTGTCGTCATGTAAAATGCAACCTAGATTAAAGTAAACCTCCTATTTTGGAACAAAACTCTGTCCTGCGACTAGAGGGGTATGAGGTATATTACCTGCAGTTGCTATTCTCTGCCACCCAGTTCCATGTCCTGTTTTCAGCTGTCCAAGATGGCCAACACAATTTTCAAACTACTTTATCCCCCACAGTACATTGGTAGCTTTAGACTACTAATACACTATACCTGCTCACTGATTGGCCAGAGCTGCTCATGTGATCAGCGCTGGCCAATCAAAGAGCAGTGCATAGTGTCCAATAGGTAATTAGAAAAATGTGCAGACATATTAGATGGCTGAAAACAAGGCCCAGACCAGACAGATCACAGGGGTGGTAGAGAAGAACAACTGCAGGCAATATACCCCCTCCCCCTCTTGTCAGCTGATTGTCCACTGACAGTGCCAGCATACACTGGGGTTGGGGCCGCAGCGGCTGATTCGACCGCTCTGTGCAGTAGCCAATGCTTGTAATTGCAGGCGAAGCTGTCATTGATCTCAATGCAAGCCGCATTTACAAGTGCTGGCCACTACACAGGGGTTGGAGCAGCAGCTTCTAGTGTATACCAGCGCTGTCTGCTTATCAGCCAGGATCCTGAGGGGTGAGCCCTGAATGATCAATTACTGATGACCTATCCTGAGGATAGATCATCATTAGCATTTTCGTGGAAAATCCCTTTAAAGACTAGCTGCAATTTGCTCCGCCAACCGTTTTAGGCTCCTCCTGGTAGCTGAATACGGCCCCATATAACCCCTTATAGTGCTTATATAGCGCTATATTGGCCATCTTCAGCTGCAGGGCGGAGCCTAAAACAGCTAATGGAGCACGAGCACTGCAGAGTAAATGTGCAGGCACTCTTTAAAAAGGCTCTTCTAAAAAAACATTTGATTAATTATTATGGGAAATCATCAATCAGCGCTAAAATTCCTCATGTGAACCGCGTTCCCAAAAGCTTCTTGGAAAAAGGACAAAGTTTTCCTAGGCGAGGTTCATTCAACTTTTAGACATCCTATATAATTCTAGACAAGTTTTTTTTTTAAAGAACTCAGAAGACCTTTAATTTGCAATCCGTACAGAAGCAAAGATCACTATATAGCCATAGAGAATAAAGACATGAAGACGATGTGTAGGTCAACGTAGAACTTCCAGCAAAGCTTCGGTCATATGTTTATCTATGTTACAAATTCAGTTACTGTACCTGGAAATCTACAAAAGGTGATGATCCCTTCTGCAAAGTCTACACACAAGGAAAACTGATACTTAAAAATATATGTTCCTTTGTTCCAATGACTCTGCTGCTTGGAAGCGTAAAACATACACATCAAAACTAAACAGTCTATTGTGAGTTATGATAAAGCCATTCAAGATGGTTTACTGACACAGTTAACATATTAAATATCACTTTACGGAGATGTCTTCACTAGAATGGCCGGGGATTAAGCCGGGTTGACAACAAATTGAAACTGTAATTTCTTTTTGGCTGCCATACAATATATTATGGGCATGAAGTTTCACACACAATTCCTCATAAAATGTATGGCGAATGGCCAAGATTTAAATGCTGCCATGTAGTTAGGTGGGGCCATCATATCAGCGTGTCGAGATCAGGACAGTCTGTGACAGAAAAACACTGTGTACATCTATTATCACCTCACTGCTGATACAAGAGTCAGCGAGCCATGTACCAGATAGGGAACTGACCTTGGAAACGGTGATGCTAACATATAATATTTCAGAAGGGTGTTTTCTGTACAAATCATGATATTAGCAGTTAAGGCAAAAGCACTTATGCACCTTGACGCACATTCCCAAACATAGGCACTTTTCGGTGTTACGTTACTTACTAAATACAGATGTAGCAAAAAAACTTTGTTGCATTAAATACACAGTTGCAGAGGACTTTATATTAATGGCTTGTTCTACTTTTGGTGCAGGAAACAGACAGCTCTGTACATGGTGCAGTGGCCTGGGTTGGTACTGCAGGATGAGTCCCATTAAGTTCAATAGGGCTGTGTAGGGCCAATGTGTAATGTACGAAGCTGCTACAAAAGAGATAGAAATTAGACAACCTCTTTAAACTTTTAATTTGCTTTTTTTGCTTTAAAGAGACTTTGTCATCTACTTTTAGCACTATAGGCTAAGCTTATGAGCTAAAAGTAGGTGACGTGCTGAGTTTGGGGATATAAGTGTTATATTTACCTTCCTCTGTCATTCCCCTGGTATTGGCACTTGAAGCTGTTGCTCGGTGCATTAAGTGGCGCTCCTAAGTAGTCCACATGCTGTGATTTTATAATGGATGGACTCAGGGGCATTGCTAAAGGCTCATGGGCTGGGTGTAAAAGTTTATCTTGGGGCTCCACAACTTCTCTTAACCCCTAACTTGAAGCTCTTGGGTCCCAATGTAAAACCTGTAACAGGTCCCCCAACCATAATGCTTTATTCGTAGTACTAGGCTCCCTATATGGAGAAGAGAGGCCTTATGGGGCCTCTAAGGCTCCAGGGCCCGGGTGCAACTGTATCCCCTATAGTTACACCAGTGGAACTACTTAGCAGCACCACTCAATCCATTGAGCAGTGGCTTACAGCGCTAGCAACAGGGGAATGACAGGGGAGGTAAGTATAACACTTACATCCACAGACTCAGTGGGTTACCTACTTTCAAACCCAAGCTTAGCTGATAGTGCTAAAACTAGTTCACAGAGTCTTTTTAAATATCAACATAAAGTTTGCTGCAACTATGTATTTAATATTAGGTATCAAGTTAACATTTGCTAAAGCTGTACATTAACCTGCACTGACTTTAGCATTTTAATCCAATAATTCTACTCTGTATGCCAATGCCAGAAAGTTATACAGTATATAATGAGTATAAACATAGAAGTAAAGTAAGTATTGGTGGTCTGCTTACTTGAAATAACTTGAAAGTAAAAGCCTCATTGACATGGAAGAACTGTGTGCATGAGGCTGTATGGCGGCACACAGAGGTACCTACAACCCCGTTGTGCAATGATGCTATATAGTGCTCCATCAGATGTAAGAGAGATCCTCCCCTACGTAATAGACTATGGAAAATAGAAATCAGTGGGATCTGATAGATCTGATAGAATCAGTCCAATAGAAAACAAGGTGCATTCAAGTTCTAAGGTTTTCTATGTTTTTCTTAAAAAAACTACTTAACCCAGAAGGCTGAAAGTTTTGTCACTTCTCTTTATAATCTCCACGATTGTTTAGTTACTGCAAATGCTTCTTTAGGGGTCTGTCTTGCCCACTGGAAATTGTTGTTGCAAGTGTGGCACAACTGGAAAACGACAATCTTGTGATAGTTGGTCAACATTTGTGGCCGCCATCTGGAGGAAACTTCCCACATCTTCATGTAGGATGGTGTGCAGAGATCCTATGAAGATGCTGACTTTACAATCTCTTCCGCAGTCAATAGGCAGTCCTCTATAATGCTTCAATTGTGCAATCATGCTGTCGTTCCAGCTGGCGCATGGCCGAGGTTCCTTTTTACATGACCTTTGGCCTTCTTTGAACTGTCAGACCCATGAATGCACATTTTTCCCATCCATGACACCTTCACCGCATGTCTCACTCAACTGACCATGAATGTCGATGGATGTCATTCCATACCAGTGAAGAAAACAGATGATTACACGCTGTTCTTGGAACGTGTACATCACCGTTTTAAGTATTAAAAATGCTTGTAACTCCAGCCATTGTCACGTGGGTTCTGTGCAATGGACAATGCTGCCATCTGTCTCACTTATCCCCGAGGAATGCCATCATTCTCTAAAATGTGTCCCATGTTTCTATCTACTCCTATCCTCGGGAAAAAAATGAGGAGACCTTAGAACTTGAATGCATCTCATATGAGATTGATGGCATAGGCATATGCAGGACCAGTAGAGACTCCATCCATCCATATATGTATAGGTATGTCCAACCTTAGGCCCAGTCATTGATTTACCTGGGGCAACCACCTAACGGGAGCCAGCTTTACATGAGATTACTTGATGGGGCTAAGAAAATGGGGCTGTGACGGGAAGGCCAAAACTGTCTCGGACAAGACGTGGTTAATAAATAACTTGCTAGTTCAAATAGATCTTTTTTTTCACTTTCATTGATAGCACATTAAATATGAAATGCCTAAGTATAATTCAGAGTTTTAAGAATCATGTGACTCCTTTTGCCACACTGTGTGTCTACAGTATCTATAGCCTGAGGCTTATTTATTTTCTTTGTAAATCCAAGCAGCCCTTTTATGCTTTTAAGACAATGACATCATATTATATCTAAAATAGAGGCTGCAGTCTGTTTACCAAGGTTTCTTATTCCTCCCTAGTATGAGTTAAGGACAGCCATACAAGTTCGGTCTGGTCTTAGAATAAAGTTTCATTTGGTTGAATTAGATGGGATTCAAAATAGTTTTCAAATATTAAGTTATACTTTGAAACAATAAAAAAGTTTTGATTAGAGATTGATGAAATCCTCACACAGCATCCTGCAGTAACTAAGAAGAACCAGCTTAATACCAAAAAGGAAAAAAGGGAGTACTATGGAAATACAATCTAGACAGTGGCAGAGCTATTAGCGTCACAGCTGTAACAGAGCCTCTAAGGCAGCCCCCCCATTAGTGGACAATAGCTCTACCATTAACAATTCCATGTCCAATGTTGTGTACCTGATCCTGTGCCGTGAATGTCCTGTTGGTGGGCTTTATATCGGGGAAAAAGGACAAAAACAGAGAGCCAGGATGAGATCTCATCGCTACCCAATTAGAGAGGAAAAGATGGAATTACCTGTGGCAAAACATTTTTGTGGTCATGGACACAGCATAGAGCAGCTAAGAGTTATCACACTGAAGGGCAACTCCAAGTCGCAACATCACAGAAGAATTTGAGAGTATAAACCTATGGCCATTTTTGATACCCTCAAGAATGGAATGAACCTCGGAGTGGGATTCTTGCATAAGTGGAGAATATGAAAGGTCTGAAGGAGGTCAAGAGGGATGTCCTCTTCCCAATTATTGTTTTTTTTAAACTTCATAAAAATTCAGAAATTGATTTGAAAGAATGCTGCCAATCAATAGGTGGTGCTGCAGAGGTATTGTTCTATCTCCTTTATGTGCAGGTATGAAGGAGATATAACACACATCATAAAACTGTCACATTCCTGAGCTCAGTGAACTGATTAAGTATTCACTTCTCTGCTCAGCTTGTCTAGTATTGTTTTAAGTGCAAATTTCTGCATGTTGACATTTGTATTTAGGTCAAGAGGGGTGTTGTCTCTGCTTTTGTGTATATATATATATATATATATATATATATATATATATATATCCCATCCAAATCAGTTTCATTTCGCCTGACGAAGGGTCCATAGAAGATCCGAAAGCTTGCTATAATATAAAGTATTTTTGTTAACTATTAAAAGGTATCATATCTACAAGATTCCTTGGTTTCTCTTACTGAGAATAATCACACTGATTGCACAGAGTACTCCTAAACCACTCTGCTCAGTTATACAGAAAATTGTTACAGCTGTACAATCATCTTATCCCTATGATTATTGCTGGGAGGAATTGGGAATCTGAACTATTTAAGTGCCCATGCACATTACATTAACCCTTAAGGACATTGCCTATTTTGGCATTAAGGATGTGGTGATTTTTGAGGGATTTTGCATCTCCACTTTTCAGAAGCCATAACTTTTTTATTTTTCTGTCAACATGGCCGAATGAGGGCTTGTTTTCTGCATGGTGAACTGTAGTTTTTATTGTTACAATTTCTGGGTACATATACTGTAAAACTTTTATTAATTTTTATTGAGTGCACGGAGAGAAGACACATCAATTCAGCCATTGTTTTTTCCCGTTGAACAGTACGATTACGACAATACTCACGTTATTTTTGTTTTAGGTTTTTCCACTTTTTCACAATAAAAATCCTTTTTTGGAAATTATTTTTTTTCTACATCGTTGCATTCAAGGTCTCATAACTTTTTTAACTTTATCCATTTAAAGGGGCATTCCCAAAACTGATCTTTATCACCTAACCGCAAAATAGATGATAAAAGTCTGACCGATGTGGGTCTCACCACTAAGACGCCTATCAAACCTGGGTACCAGGATCCCCTGTGCCCCCCCCCCCTCTCCTCCTCACTGCAGGCTCATAGCACATCCCACAATGAGGAAGAGATTCAAAGGAATGGGTATTAAAGGATATGGTCACATGTCGTGGATTTAATGCATATTTTCCACAGAGGAAAATCTGCACTAATACCTGCGTGAAAATCTGCACATCGGTGCGAATACATTTTTGTGCCAAAAAACACAGAGCCACAGCAGATTTCACTCTCAACTGAAAGGGTGAAATCTGCTTCAGGCATGAATAAAAAACTATGTCAAAATCCACACCAAATGATGCAGTGTTTGGTTCGGATGTGCACCAAAATCCACGGCACAAAATATATTGCACCAAAATCGACAATGTTTGAACTTACCCTTACAATAGTTTCACTTTATTAGGGGGCAGAACAGGGGAAAACCTACCTATGAAAAAAAAAAAAAAAAAAAAAATTGAGGACTGCTGATGGGAGATGAACTGGGGCTGGCCTGGGCTGGGGAACAGGCAATTCAGTTCTACAGCCAACAGCAGCAATCAGAAGAAGCTGCTGCTGAAGGTGTACCTGCGCAGGCTGCACCTTGTCTACTCTCTTGGCGAATGGTATCCAGCAGTTCTTCCTCTGCCCCAGCCCCAGCGTTCCACGCAGGCTGGCGGTAACTGGAGACTCTGTGACTGGTACTGAGCGGAGAGCTGGCACTCTTCACCACGGATGACATCACTTTTCTTTCGAGGGCAGCTACTAAAGGTCCTTTTACACGGAGCGATTATCGTTCAAAAAAATGTTCAAATGGGTGAAGACAAAAGATAATTGTTCAATCTAAAGGCAGCCAACAATCGAATAACGAATGAGAAATCATTCACTTTTCATTCATCGTTCATTTTATGCAGGTACAAAAAGTCATCGTTGGCTCGTTCACTAATGGTTTGGTTTAAACACTGATCGTTTAGTCGTTCTCATTCACTTATACATAGATTCTCAATGACTAAACGATTTCTCGTTTGAACGAGCCAACGATGTGCTTACTTGTATAAACAGGTTTACTGAGTGAACTCTGATATTGTTTGTTTGTTCAAACGACAAACAGGCAGGTCTAAACAGACCCTAAGTTTACTACTGACATGGGGGCGGGGCATGATGAAGCCAGTACTGCGTACAGAGAGAGGGCAGCCACCTCTACTGCTCTTATAATCTGCCATTGCTCCCACTTCCATAACAGGTTACAAGGCAAATAGAACTCCGAGCTACTTCATTTTCCTATATGCCAAGAAATTTGAACTAAGGTAGTTGAACATTCTCTAAGATTTTAGAAGGCCTCATTAGAAGATGGATTTGCACATGTGGAGGCATTCTTATGGTTCTCTATTACAAGCATTAGCCATTTTTCCTACTTTTTCCTTGGATACTATATACTAGTGGAATATATGTAATGTGTAATTATATCACATGGAATAGTCACGTTCTATAACATGAGTGATGCCATAACGCCTCCACAGCACCACCTACTTGAAGGTAGTTCCCCATGAGACAATATTTGACCTTTTAACAACCTTGCAGCAAGATATTAACTACCGTCCAATAGGTGGTGCGTGGATATATTTTACCTTCATTCATTTGCATAGATTTTTCCCAGGAAGCATTGCATGGCCTACAGGACTCCCTACACCCTTGGGCTGCTCTCCACAAGCAGAAACATTACCGCCCTGGACACTAATTAATATGGTAAAGGAGTATGAGTCATGTGGACTGGGATTATCCAGTTTTAATCACTGTTATCAGCTGAAAACAGTTTTGATTGCCAGATGATCCACCCCGCACTGTTCTGACCTAATATCAGCAATCTAAAGTCTATTCTCTGGAATCTAATACTGAACTAACAAGTATGACTCAGTCCTTTCTATTATCTGTAGTATCTATCTACCCTTAGGTATTTTTCTATACTAATTGCAACAAACCCAAGGAATCAATAAATGAAGAATGTCCTCAACTTGCTTTTTGTCAACATTTCACTGTGGACTGACACTAAGGGCTTCCTCAGACGACTGTAAGCGCAAATGCTCACGTATCAGCGCAATATATTTGCATTAATTTGCACATGCATTGGTGCATTGTACTGTACCTTTCTGCGCACGCAGGGTCTATTCTTATATGCATGAACATCCTCCTCCTCGCACCAATTTAAAAGGCTATTTAGACTAATGAGGTCCAGATGTGTTTGCTTTTCCCTGCAGTTTTGCACGTATTTCGCACATCACTTTGCGTATTGCATGCATTTGTGTACCCCCATAAATGTCTATGAGGCCCTTTGTGCACAAAGGACAGCATGTTCTATTTTTTTGTGTGTGCGAGAACTGTGATCGCCAAAATGGGCGGTGAGGATGAGTCTATTGAAATCAATGGGTTCTATTCTATGCGTATTGCGCGTAGAAATTTTGCGTGCATAAATGCACGCGCAAATACGCCTTTGTGAATGAACCCTAAAGATGCTTTTACATGGGTCTTCCCAGCGATAATCGTTCCTGTGCTTTTATACAAGAACGATAATAGCAAATGAATGGAGGTGGAGTGGTGCCGGGGATCGTTCCAGCCCACCTGTCTTCAGGGCTTCTTCACATGGGCGTGTTTTAGTGCCGTGATAATCACGTCCGCATAACGGGACAAAATGAAACCATTGATGCGGAAAGGGTAGGGCAGGACCTATCTTTCCGTTGTTTGTTTTTTCAAACTCGCGTGCCCCAAGAACGCCGATTCATGCGCAACTACGCTCCTTAGAGACGAGTGTATTATCGTATGCGCTTTTGATTTTTTTGCCCTCATTCTTACAAAGCAGGCAGTTGTTCATAGGTGAATGACTGCCTGTTTACGCAGGCCGATCCATCATTCAGTTTGGTGCATGCAGAAACTGCATGAAGAACAAGAAGCAAACAACTTGTTGTTCGGCATTTAGTCGGCGTGCGCAAAGCCAAGCTTATAATCGACCCATGTGAATGAGCCCTAAAAAAAAATAATCACATCCTATTCTTGTCGGATTTTCAGAAGAGAATAGCACATATTAATGAGTTGTGTTCAACTAAAAAAGTTTGATACGGTGTCAGCCAGCAGTGCAAAATAGGATTGTTCTCAGCAAGAGGAACTAAGTAATCTTGTAGATATGATACCTTTTAATGGCTAACAAAAATACATGATGTTACAGCAAGCTTTCAAATCTATGTAGGGTTCTTCCTCAGACTTACAGAGTAGATCCGAAGAGGCATATATTTATACACACATACATATAGCAAGGCACAGACATAGTGTGATTAATTTGCATCTAAAACAATACCAGAACAGGATGAGTAGAGGAGTAAATACTTAATTTGTCCACTGATAAGAAATGTGGAAGTTTTATGGTCTCTAAATTGGTGTTAGGGGGTCACCAGGCCTGTGTGTTATCTGGGCTACAGATGTCTCATATTCTCCACTGATGCAAGAAGCCCCCTCCGAGGTTCATTCCGGTCTTGAGAGTATCAAAGATGGTTATAAACTTGTACTCCCAAATTCTTCTGTGACGTTGTGTTGTGTTCAGCACATTGGCAGCACACAGATGGGATGCCCGAGTGCTATCCAATGCGAGTTGTGCCTGATAATCTTGGGTGTAATTATTAAATTGCATGTAACCTAAGGGCTCTTTCACGTGATCAAAAATATGCAGTGCATTATGCATCTAATATGCAGTGAATAGAGCCCATTGATTTCAATGGATTCATTCACAGCTGCATCACTTTCATGTGACTTTAAAGGTCAAAGAAGTTATCAGTAATATAACATGTAATATTGTGACACTGAAGAAAGGCGTCCAGGCCCCTCTTGAACTCTTTTATCAAGTTTGCCAGAGAGTTCCATGGTCTTACTGCTCTTACAGTAAAGAACCCCCTTCTATATTGGTGTAGAAACCTTCTTTCCTCTAGACGTAGAGGGTGCCCCCTTGTTACAATCACAGTCCTGGGTATAAATAGATGATGGGAGAGATCTCTGTATTGTCCCCTGATATATTTATACATAGTTATTAGGTCGCCCCTCAGCTGACTTTTTTCTAAACTAAATAATCCCAATTTTGATAACCTCTTTGAGTCTTGTAGTCCGCCCATTCCGTTTATGACTTTAGTTGCCCACCTTTGTACCCGCTCAAGCTCTGATATGTCCTTCTTGAGTACCAGTGCCCAAAATTGTCCACAATATTCCATGTGTGAACATACCCTTAAAGTGGGTGATTGGAGTAGAATTCCAGAGGGAAGTGTTATACTGTACTTATAATTTACTTATAATTAAGTCAAAGGACTTCAATCTGTTTTTTAAACAGATTTCTCATCAAGAATGACAAAGCAGGTCCTATCTTTTCCCGTATGAAGAACTTGCGCAGAAAAAACAGCTTTGTCTAACGCATATATTGAATCAAAGGCATCACTTCCGTGTGCGCGAGATTTTCATAGGCAGAAGTGCCTTCGCAAATACTTTCAACTGAAACCGCCCTAATAGATGAATTTAGCGCATGATGTAAGTGATGACGATCTCTGTACAGCACTGTGGAATACAGTAAGCGTGCTATTAGATGGGGGGAGTATTGTGGAATACAGTAAGCGTGCTACTAGATGGGAGGAGTATTGGTCAAGAAATCGTTCAAACGAGCTAAAAAGATAATCGTTCAGTCTAACCCTGAGCCAACGACCGAACGATGAATAACATTCGCTTCTCGCTCTGCGTCTATTTTATGCAGCATAGAAATCATCGTTAGCTCGTTCACTGATCATTCCTTTTAGGGCTTCTTCACACGACTGTGTTTGTGTAGGTATTTGCGCATGCAAAATCTGCGCATGCTAAAAACAGAGAACAGAACCCACTGATTTCAATGGGTTTTTATTCTCATAAACATGTTTTGCACATGCATTTCACATGCACATAAAAAGTAGGACCTGCTGTATTTTTCCGTTTGGCGCAGCAACAGTCCCATAAAAGTCTATAGGAGGTGCGCACATATGCAAGGGGAAGCGTGACACACTGCATAAAATACGGGAAAAAGAACACATCCCAATGATTTATTTCACGAAAAAACTGTGTCCTGCGCTTATGTACTGACCATGCATGTCCAAACAGTACAGTAATATGTGCAGACACGCGCAAACCTACCCCTTCAATCCTCGTTCATGCACAAATACGCTGAGCTGTGGCAAATAAATTTGCGTATATGGTCATGTGAAGCCACTCTTGGGGCTTACTCACACAAGTGCGTTTATACTCGCATTGGGTCAAGAGGGGTGTCGTCCCCTCTTGACCCACATCACAAGCCTCTCACCAGGCAAGGCAGAAACCTACTGCATACTGATGAGGAGCAAACACCCCGAAACAGCTGTCTGTGTATGGTTTTCTGTCTTGCTTTCCTATTTCCAATCATTGTTTTACAGACTTGTTAAAAAGTCGTACATTGATTTAAAGCAATGCTGCCATCCAATAGGTGGCGCTGGAGAGGTATTGCTCCATCTCCCTTATTTTCATATACTCGTAAACGCAAAATCTACATTGCACAGGTAAACGATGAGAAATGAATAAGGAGCGTGACCCAGGGATTGCTGTGAGGTGTTTTTGGAGCATGCACCTCTCTTTCAGGAATCAGGACCTGCGCAAGACATTAAATGGTGGTCAGTTTGGTCACTGCAGTTTCTCTAAAGTAGCTTGACATTTTTTGTATTGATCTGCATTATTGTATTGATCCATTTCAAAAAAATGTCAAACATTGTAATAATGAGCCATAACAGAACTATTTACAGTACTTAGAAGATAGCAAGAAAACATTAAGAATTAACCAAATCTATGACTATATTGCACTGTAATAACAGACCCTCTCCTCGTTTCATGACGTTAATAAGTCGTGTCTTCCGGCCATCTGCCCTGCGGTGTATATTAGTCGCATTCCTATGTAGGTGCTTCCATGCGATGGAAAAGTAAAGTAAACAAAGAGCATTGTGGAAAGATTTACAAATTGGCACCAGATCCCCTTATTTGGCCAGAACTCCTCCAGCAAGTGCACTTCAGTTCTGCATCAGTCACATCACTTTGACATTAAGTGAATTTGAGCGTATTAAAGTATCATGTGGCACTGATGTTGCTGATACCAGCCTTGCCAAACCTGTTGCAGACATTAGGACGTCAGCTGTCCTAATTTCTGCCTCACTCAGAATTAAAGACAAGATACAACTGGCAGAAGTGAGATTAAAGGTAGGATTTGTATTTTTAATACAATTAAAATAGGTTTCTAATAAATCAAAAGGCCTTCAAATAAGAAGGAAATATGGAAGTCAACTATTTTAACTTGTTTAATTCAAGTGAACCAGTAGAGGTCCCACAAAGAGGCAAATTAAAGGAACCCTTTCAAAGTCACATATTTTAGGGGGCGCGGGAGCGCTTGTCTGGCGCTAGAAAGGTTCATAGAAAAGTTTTTATGTAAGTTGTATTTTCACACTTATTTGCTGTACAAACGTGCATTCATGTATGATCCATTTCTTAAAGCAGCCCTTTACTGCATGTCATTGCAACAACAAAGGTTTGGTACCGTGTTAGCTAGTAGAGCAAAATGTGATTGTTCTCAGCAAGAGAAACCACGTAATCAATGTTGTGTACCTGATCCTGTGCAGTAAATGTCCTGTTGAGGGTCTTTATGTTGGAGAAACAGGACAGAAACTGAATGCAAGGATGAGATCTCATCGCCACACGATTGAACACAGAAAAAGAGAATTACCTGTGGCCGAGCACTTCTCTAACCATGGACATAACATAGGAGATATGAGAGTTTTGATATTAAAGGGTGGTTTCAAGTCCCAAAACCACAGAAGAATTTGGGAATATAAATTGATAACAACCTTTGACACGCTGAATACGGGGTTAAATTATTCCGCAGGATTTATGCGTGAATGGGAAGTGTGAGACATTTATTATACAGATAAGACCCCCATCAACAGTAATTCAGGGACCATAAACTTTCACTCCCTTATCAGTTGTTAGTTAAAAATGTTTGTGCACCTCTTGTGGCATTTCTAGCCTGCCGACCTTTCTTTCCCCCCCAACTGTAATTCAGGGACCATAAAACTTTCACTCCGCTATCAGTGCCTAGAGAAAAAGTTTGTTTTCTGTTGCAGAATTCCTTTTAAGTGCGAACCAATCACATCCATATCTGAGCCTTGTCATAAGTGTGTATGTTACAAGTGTGTATAAATATTCATGCCTCTTCAGATCTATTCCATTTTAGCCTGAAGAAGAACCCTGCGTTGATTCGGAAGCTCGCTATTATTACATCATGTATTTTTGTTAGCCATTAAAAGGTATCATATCTACAAGATTGCGTGGTTTCTCTTGCTGGGAACAATCACATATTGCAACAACACACATAGCTGTAAGTTTAGGAGAGGTGGCAATGACAATTTTAGCAAAAAAACAAGGCCTGTGGGTTTTTTTTCTGCGTGGGATGGAAAGAGAGCTGTCCTTTCCACTTATTCTAGTTTCCTAGTTAGCGATATTCACACCCCTGCTTATTTGGACATTAGCACAATATACTCACCAGTGGCTATACCATTTGGAAGTAAAGAACATCTGTTGATGTCTTATTGCCTGGCATGGAGAGTGAGTGGCGGGCAGTGTCATTATAAGGCTTTATTCAGACTGTGTTTCAAGCTCCATTGAGGGCTACATCCTGAGTTTCCATCTGAATCCCCAAACGTGACATTCAAACAGAATGCTTGGAAGGAACTATAGACTTTCACTACTGGAACAGAGGCCAGTAAGGTCTCCTTTTGAGTAGGTTTCCATTCCTTTGTGCGGGACAGAATTGGGTAGTCAACTCAAATTCTATCCAAGGCCGACCTTTGCTTAGATGGCACGCTGAACAGAAATTATTTACGTGCCCTTCCCACACAAAGACAACCAGTAGAGAAGGAAATGAATGAATGGCTATGTCACAATCGTAAGTAGTGTTTTTATATTGACTCAATTCATTAAGAACCATGAAACAACGTTACGAATAGTCTTCCAATTTTCAATAATTTTTTATAGACTGCTCCTATACAAGCCTATATACCTCACCTCAATTATTATTACTCTTACCAATATCAACTGTCCCACCCCTCCAGTATCAACTGTCCCACCGGTATCATCCACGCAGGGTAAATTGACTGCCTCAGTAGTATGTCTCAACCCAGTATGAATTCTCCGCCAAGGTATCTAAAACCCTCGGTATCATCTTACTCCTGTAGCATCACTCTCTCCAATATTATCTTCCCTAGAATAATGGCTCCCCGAGAGTATAAATGTCCCCACAGTAGACTTACCTCTAGAGTATTTATTGTCTAAATCCCTCCCCCATTATGTATTTTCCTCATATATGCCTCCTGCCACTGTATAATCTCTTTCTTGGGTCTGTCTGTCTGTCAATCTATGTATCTTATCATAGTGTGATTTATCTTCCACATCCACAGTAAGGTCACATTCAGATGGCAGAGCTTGAGTTGCACCCAAGATTCTTGAGCACAACTTGCATGTCCATGTGCTGTCTGAGCAGTAGAAGTGGTGGGTATTGCATGTCCTACTCTTATCTGTGAATCGGACCAGAATAGGACATGCTGCATTTTTTTAATATGAACTATCAGTCTGTGAAAAAAATTGCTTGCGTACATTGCCCTATTGTTTTAAATTGGTCCAAGTACTGTCTGCGTTCGCTCAGTAACAAACCCGGACAGAACTTGGAGATAAAAGTTAGCCATGTGAATGTGCCTTAAATATCCTCCCCCACTGTATGTATATCGCCCTACACACAGTAGATTTATCTCTCCCCCAACACACATGCAGATTATAGTAAGTCCCCCTACAGTATGTTACATTCCAGACCCTCTTCCTTTCCGCAGAGTATGTATCTATCTCCATTAGTATAATATGCCCCATCCCCCCTAGACATAGCATGATATATCCCCCCTACCTCCATAGTATGTATCTAAGTATACTAAGCCATTTCCTCTCTACTTCTACACTCTATGACCACTCTTACCAACCCCCTCGATCAGCTAGGGTTTTTTTTTACCTTTACACCGCAGCTCTTCTTTCTACATGGCTCTACACATCCCTAGGACTGTGTAACAAGTGGCCCTGCCTATGATTACAGCAGAATCCCTGTGTATGGTCATGGGGGCAGAAGAGCTGTGGTGTAAAGAACAGAGAGAGCCTCAGCCAATCGGTGAGGTGGGTAAGAACTGTAATATGGTAGGGGAGGGGGCTGTTGTGGCGCCCCTTGAACTTCATTAGGGTGCTGAGCCCTATGCAGCTGCACAACTCACACACTCCTAGGGCTGGCCCTGGTTGCATCTCAGGGGTCCGTCTAAATCACATTTTCAGAATGGAACCTGAAACACGGTCTGAATAGAGCTTTATATATAGTAGAGCCATTGTTCATCTTGAATATATCTTGCGTTTATGTATGGGAGGCTCTTACCCATTTTTGCTTTTATTTCTTTTTATTAGTGGTTTATATTCTAGAATTAGTCCATGGGATTATGAATCTGTATTTTTCTATAACAAGTTAACCAGATAGTGAATGCCCATACGTGTTTTTATGATGTTCTCTAATAGGCTTTAAACCTGACAGCTTTAGCTGGGAATGGGAATTCCATTCCAGGAAAAGTGGGAGCTCAGCTATATGATGACAACTTGGCCCCTAATGGCTCTAAGGGCTGGAATCAAAGAACCCTCCAATTCCAGATGTTTAAACCCTTAGATGCAGCAATCAATGCTGACCACTACATCTAAGAGGTTGACAGAGGGAGGAGGCTACCTCTGCCAGCTATTGGTCCCTCACAATACGATCATGGGTTGCTGATAGGTTGTCATAGCAGCCGAAGACATGACAATGGAATCTGTGTCTGCCATGCCCATTAGACTCTACCTCTGGCAATAGGAGAGCTGTCATGGGCATACTACACTGCACTATATAAGTAGCGCAGTATAATATACAAGCGATCAAATAATGACTTCTTCAACTCCCCATGAGGGACTAAAAAATAATGTCAACAACAGTCATTTTTCCCTTCAAAACCACTTTTTAAATTTAAAAAAACATGTATCCCCACATTCATAATGACCTGCACTATGAAAATAATAATCTTTATCTATATAGCTAATGCGTTCCATCCCCATAGGAGCTCACAATCTAAAGTCACCTATCTGTATGTTCTTGGAGTGTGAGAGGAAACCCACAAAATACGCTGCGGAATAAGTTGGCGCTATACAAATAAAGATTATTATTATTACAAACTCTATTCAGATGCTGTCCTTGGTAGGATTTGAATGCAGGACCCCAGGGTTGCAAGGTAACAGTGCTAACAACTAAACTGTGAACAACATGAAAAGCTTTGTAAAAAAATACCAGATTTGCTGCTTATTTGTTCATCCACCTCATTTGTAATGAAAAGCAGCAGAAGAGTTGCATGTAAACCAACATGGTACCGATTAGAGATGAGCGAACGTACTCGTCCGAGCTTGATACTCGTTCTAGTATAAGCGTGTTCGAGATGCTCGTTACTAGAGGCGAGCACCAAGCGATGTTCGAGTTACTTTCACTTTCATCTCTGAGACGTTAGCGCGCTTTTCTGGCCAATAGAAAGACAGGGAAGGCATTACAACTTCCTCCTGTGATGTTCCAGCCCTATACCACCCCCCTGCAGTGAGTGGCTGGCGAGATCAGGTGTCACCTGAGTATATAAATCGGCCCCTCCCGCGGCTCGCCACAGATGCATTCTGACATAGCTCAGGGAAAGTGCTGCTGATGCTGGAGCTGCTATAGGGAGAGTGTTAGGAGTGATTTTAGGCTTCAAAAACCCCAACGGTCCTTCTTAGTGCCACATCTGACCATGTGCAGTACTGTTGAGGCTGCTTTTTGCAGTGTTGCACATATTTTTTTTTTTTGTATATCGGCCGTGCAGAGCATTGCGTCCTCAGTCTGAAGTAATTTTACATAGTATAGGGCCAGTAGTGCTGAGGCAGGGACAGTGAAAAAGGTGAAAGACATATACTGTCTATATAGGCAGTGGGCTTTTCCAAAAAAATTTGGGACAAAAAAATCTATTTGGGCTGCCTGTGACCGTCCTGAGTGTACTGCGTCTTTGCTGGGGGTAGTAGTCCTAATTAATACGCAGCCAGCTAAGTGTTACAGCAGGCTTGCGCAAAATTCTTTCCTGGCTCTGCGTTGCCCGTTACATCACCGCTGTCATCCTGTCCAGAGGGAAACAGTCTGCAGTAATTTTACATAGTATAGGGCCAGTAGTGCTGAGGCAGGGACAGTGAAAAAGGTGAAAGACATAAACTGTCTATATAGGCAGTGGGCTTTTCCAAAAAAATTTGGGACAAAAAAATCTATTTGGGCTGCCTGTGACCGTCCTGAGTGTACTGCGTCTCTGCTGGGGGTAGTAGTCCTAATTAATACGCAGCCAGCTAAGTGTTACAGCAGGCTTGCGCAAAATTCTTTCCTGGCTCTGCTGTGCGTTCCGTAAGCGAAGTCAGCCTCCAACCACAGGCCAATAAGTGGCACATTTAATTACAGCGTTCTGTTTCTGCACTACTGGTAATACACCATGCTGAGGGGTAGGGGTAGGCCTAGAGGACGTGGATGCGGGCGAGGACGCGGAGGCCCAAGTCAGGGTGTGGGCACAGGCCGAGCTCCTGATCCAGGTGTATCGCAGCCGACTGCTGCGGGATTAGGAGAGAGACACGTTTCTGGCGTCCCCACATTCATCTCACAATTAATGGGTCCACGCGGTAGACCTTTATTAGAAAATGAGCAGCATGAGCAGGTCCTGTCGTGGATGGCAGAAAGTGCATCCAGCAACCTATCGACCACCCAGAGTTCTGCGCCGTCCACTGCTGCAACTCTGAATCCTCTGGCTGCTGCTCCTCCTTCCTCCCAGCCTCCTCACTCCATTACAATGACACATTCTGAGGAGCAGGCAGACTCCCAGGAACTGTTCTCGGGCCCCTGCCCAGAATGGGCAGCAATGGTTCCTCTCCCACCGGAGGAGTTTGTCGTGACCGATGCCCAACCTTTGGAAAGTTCCCGGGGTCCGGGGGACGAGACTGGGGACTTCCGGCAACTGTCTGAAGAACTTTCAGTGGGTGAGGAGGACGATGACGATGAGACACAGTTGTCTATCACTCAGCTAGTAGTAATTGGAGTAAGTCCGAGGGAGGAGCGCACAGAGGATTCGGAGGAAGAGCAGCAGGACGATGAGGTGACTGACCCCACCTCGTTTGTTAAGCCTACTGAGGACAGGTCTTCAGAGGGGGAGGCAAGTGCAGCAGCAGGGCAGGTTGGAAGAGCCAGTGCGGTGGCCAGGGGTAGAGGCAGGGCCAGACCGAATAATCCACCAACTGTTTCCCAAAGCGCCCCCTCGCACCATGCCACCCTGCAGAGGCCGAGGTGCTCAAAGGTCTGGCAGTTTTTCACTGAGAGTGCAGACGACCGACGAACAGTGGTGTGCAACCTTTGTCGCGCCAAGATCAGCCGGGGAGCCACCACCACCAGCCTCACCACCACAAGCATGTGCAGACATATGATGGCCAAGCACCCCACAAGGTGGGACGAAGGCCGTTCACCGCCTCCGGTTTGCACCACTGCCTCTCCCCCTGTGCCCCAACCTGCCACTGAGATCCAACCCCCCTCTCAGGACACAGGCACTACCGTCTCCTGGCCTGCACCCACACCCTCACCTCCGCTGTCCTCGGCCCCATCCACCAATGTCTCTCAGCGCACCGTCCAGCCGTCGCTAGCGCAAGTGTTTGAGCGCAAGCGCAAGTACGCCGCCACGCACCCACATGCTCAAGCGTTAAACGTGCACATAGCCAAATTGATCAGCCTGGAGATGCTGCCGTATAGGCTTGTGGAAACGGAGGCTTTCAAAAGCATGATGGCGGCGGCGGCCCCGCGCTACTCGGTTCCCAGTCGCCACCACTTTTCCCGATGTGCCATCCCAGCCCTGCACGACCACGTCTCCCGCAACATTGTACGCGCCCTCACCAACGCGGTTACTGCCAAGGTCCACTTAACAACGGACACGTGGACAAGCACAGGCGGGCAGGGCCACTATATCTCCCTGACGGCACATTGGGTGAATTTAGTTGAGGCTGGGACAAGCGTCAGCAGGTCGTGCTGAAACTACTCAGCTTAGGAGAGAAGAGGCACACGGCCCACGAACTGCTGCAGGGTCTGACAGAGCAGACCGACCGCTGGCTTGCGCCGCTGAGCCTCCAACCGGGCATGGTCGTGTGTGACAACGGCCGTAACCTGGTGGCGGCTCTGCAGCTCGGCAGCCTCACGCACGTGCCATGCCTGGCCCACGTCTTTAATTTGGTGGTTCAGCGCTTTCTGAAAAGCTACCCACGCTTGTCAGACCTGCTCGGAAAGGTGCGCCGGCTCCGCGCACATTTCCGCAAGTCCCACACGGACGCTGCCACCCTGCGGACCCTGCAACATCGGTTTAATCTGCCAGTGCACCGACTGCTGTGCGACGTGCCCACACAGTGGAACGCTCCACATGTTGGCCAGGCTCTGTGAGCAGCGTAGAGCTATAGTGGAATACCAACTCCAACATGGGCGGCGCAGTGGGAGTCAGCCTCCTCAATTCTTTACAGAAGAGTGGGCCTGGTTGGCAGACATCTGCCAGGTCCTTGGAAACTTTGAGGAGTCTACCCAGATGGTGAGCGGCGATGCTGCAATCATTAGCGTCACCATTCCTCTGCTATGCCTCTTGAGAAGTTCCCTGCAAAGCATAAAGGCAGACGCTTTGCGCTCGGAAATGGAGGCGGGGGAAGACAGTATGTCGCTGGATAGTCAGAGCACCCTCCTGTCTATATCTCAGCGCGTTCAGGAGGAGGGGGAAGAGACAGCTTGGCCCACTGCTGAGGGTACCCATGCTTCTTGCCTGTCATCCTTTCAGCGTGTATGGCCTGAGGAGGAGGAGGAGGATCCTGAAAGTGATTGTCCTAGTGAGGACAGCCATGTGTTGCGTACAGGTACCCTGGCACACATGGCTGACTTCATGTTAGGATGCATTTCTCGTGACCCTCGCGTTACACGCATTCTGGCCACTACGGATTACTGGGTGTACACACTGCTCGACCCACGGTATAAGGAGAACCTTTCCACTCTCATACCCGAAGAGGAAAGGGGTTCGAGAGTGATGCTATACCACAGGACCCTGGCGGACAAGCTGATGGTAAAATTCCCATCCGACAGCGCTAGTGGCAGAAGGCGCAGTTCCGAGGGCCAGGTAGCAGGGGAGGCGCGGAGATCAGGCAGCATGTACAGCACAGGCAGGGGAACACTCTCTAAGGCCTTTGACAGCTTTCTGGCTCCCCAGCAAGACTGTGTCACCGCTCCCCAGTCAAGGCTGAGTCGGCGGGAGCACTGTAAAAGGATGGTGAGGGAGTACGTAGCCGATCACACGACCGTCCTCCGTGACGCCTCTGCCCCCTACAACTACTGGGTGTCGAAGCTGGACACGTGGCCTGAACTCGCGCTGTATGCCCTGGAGGTGCTTGCTTGTCCTGCGGCTAGCGTCTTGTCAGAGAGGGTGTTTAGTGCGGCTGGGGGAATCATCACGGATAAGCGTACCCACCTGTCAACCGACATTGCCGACAGGCTTACACTCATAAAGATGAACAAAGCCTGGATTTCCCCAGACTTTTCTTCTCCACCAGCGGACAGCAGCGATACCTAAACAATACGTAGGCTGCACCCGCGGATGAAAGCATCGTTCTCTATCACCATAAAAAACAGGGACCTTTGAACTTCATCAATCTGTGTATTATATTCATCCTCCTCCTCCTGCTCCTCCTCCTGAAACCTGACGTAATCACGCCGAACGGGCAATTTTTCTTAGGCCCACAAGGCTCAGTCATATAATTTTTGTAAACAATTTTTATACGTTTCAATGCTCATTAAAGCGTTGAAACTTGCACCTGAACCAATTTTTATTTTAACTGGGCTGCCTATAGGCCTAGTTACAAATTAAGCCACATTAACCAAAGTGATTAATGGGTTTCACCTGCCCTCTTGGTTGGGCATGGGCAATTTTTCTGAGGTACATTAGTACTGTTGGTACACCAATTTTTTGGGGCCCTCGCCTACAGTGTAATCCAATTAATTTTTTGCCCACCTGCATTAAAGCTGACGTTACATCAGCTGTGCTGGGCACTGCAATGGGATATATTTATGTACCGCCGGTGGGTTCCAGGGAGCCACCCATGCTGTCGGTCCACACGGAGTTGTAACTGCATGTGTCCACTTCTAAAGAACCCCAGTCTGACTGGGGCATGCAGTGTGGGCCGAAGCCCACCTGCATTTAACATGACATTACCTCAGCTGTGATGGGCAATGCAATGGGATATATTTATGTACCACCGGTGGGTTCCAGGGAGCCACCCATGCTGTCGGTCCACACGGAGTTGTAACTGCATGTGTCCACTTCTAAAGAACCCCAGTCTGACTGGGGCATGCAGTGTGGGCCGAAGCCCACCTGCATTTAACATGACATTACCTCAGCTGTGATGGGCGATGCAATGGGATATATTTATGTACCGCCGGTGGCTTCCTGGCACCCACCCATGCTGTTGGTCCACATGGAGTTGTACCTGCCTGTGACTATTTATAAAAAAACCCAGTCTGACTGGGGCATGCAGTGTGGGCCGAAGCCCACCTGCATTAAACATGACATTACCTCAGCTGTGCTGGGCACTGCAATGGGATATATTTATGTACTGCCGGTGGGTTCCAGGGAGCCACCCATGCTGTCGGTCCACACGGAGTTGTAACTGCATGTGTCCACTTCTAAAGAACCCCAGTCTGACTGGGGCATGCAGTGTGGGCTGAAGCCCACCTGCATTTAATCTGACGTTAGCTCTGCTGTCCAGGGCACTGCAATGGGATACATTTATGTACAGCCGGTGGGTTCCAGGGAGCCACCCATGCTGTGGGTGCACACGGAATTCCCATTGCGGAGTTGTACCTGCCTGTGACTATTTATAAAGAACCGCGGTCTGACTGGGGCATGCAGACACCTTGACAGAATGAATAGTGTGTGGCACATAGGTTCCCCATTGCTATGCCCACGTGTGCAGCTCCAGATGGAGGTGGCACAGGATTGGATTTCTCATTGCTTCTGTACAGCATTGTGGGCTATCGCCCCGCCCCTTTTAAAGAGGGTCGCTGCCTAGCCGTGCTAACCCTCTGCAGTGTGTGTCTGCGGTTCCTCCTAATGGCAGACGCACTTATAAATAGACATGAGGGTGGTGTGGCATGAGGGCAGCTGAAGGCTGCGCAGGGACAATTTGGTGTGCGCTGTGGACACTGGGTCGTGCAGGGGGGGGGTTGGGCAGCATGTAACCCAGGAGAAGTGGCAGCGGAGTGTCATGCAGGCAGTGATTGTGCTTTGTTGGAGGTAGTGTGGTGCTTAGCTAAGGTATGCATTGCTAATGAGGGCTTTTCAGAACTAAAAATTTTTGGGAGGGGGGGGGGGCCACTCTTGCCGCTATTGTGGCTTAATAGTGGGACCTGGGAACTTGAGATGCAGCCCAACATGTAGCCCCTCGCCTGCCCTATCTGTTTCTGTGTCGTTCCCATCACTTTCTTGAATTGCCCAGATTTTCACAAATGGAAACCTTAGCGAGCATCGGCGATATACGAAAATGCTCGGGTCGCCCATTGACTTCAATGGGGTTCGTTACTCGAAACGAACCCTCGAAAATTTCGTCCCGAGTAACGAGCACCCGAGCATTTTGGTGCTCGCTCATCTCTAGTACCGATGTAAACAACAACTCGTCCCAAAGCGAACAATGCCTTACACAGTCCCACTGGTGGAAAATTAAAATGTTATGGGTCTTAGCATGTGGTGCTGCAAATAAAATGGCTTTAATGCACAAAAGTAGTAAGAATGGTAAAAAAATATATAGAAATTTGGCTTTGCCATAATTGTACTGACCCACAAGTTAATTGTCAAGTATACCACACAAAACAGTCACAGAAAGCGGCCATATACTTACTAATAAACTGATAAGATGGCAGGCATATCCACCACTTATCCCCCAACATGGAGGCAGCCAGACTGCTAAATGGAGGAGCAGCTTACACATGTGCAGGACACCGATGAGTCAGCCACTCACAAGCCCTCCTTATACTGAGGGGGGTGGCTGATTAGTGTTTTTCCTGCACAGAAAAGTTAATACAAAGTGTCAGATCACATGATACATGTAGTGCACCATGCAGGCTTACGACCTATTAATGATGCCATATTTAAATCCAGTGGGGTGCCCTGCACCATTACAGGTGAACTACACCAGCACTGGCACCCTGGGCTCCCCCAGCATTCAAAACACACTGCATGTTATTGATGAATACTGATAAGTACGAGATATTAGCTGATATTTTGGCCAAAATACGTGCGGACACAACCTGCTTCAAGGGTCCTCGCATATCGTGGCTCACTACACAAGTACATAAATTTGGTATCGCCATAACCGTGCTGACCAGAGAATTAAATGATCAAAAAATGGTTTAGATCTTAAGGCTCAAAATAGGCTGGTCACTAAAGGGGTTAAACTATTGTGTATATAAATATGGAAGGCATGAATGTGAGGCACCCTTGCAGAAGACAATTCTACATTTTATCTCTGAAAGAAACTTAGACACTTGAAGAGAATGGAAAACATTTCCCCTATCCTCTGGATGTCCCAAACCCCTTTGGGCAGATGTGGCATTCAATTTTTCAGTATAGGAGGTTCTTCAATGAGCAAAACCGCTTGGATGTTTTCCTCTTAAGGTACATTTACACAAACAGATGATCGCTCAAAATTCATCAGAAACTGACAGTTTTGTGGGATTATTTTACATAGGTACTAATGAGCTAATCAGCCCTTTAGTACTTCAGTGCATGTATTTAGAGAACAGCATGTGGTCTGTTCTATAAATACATTGCTATTGTTCTCCAGCGAGACAGCAGCTGTTAACAGCTGTTAAAGAATGTTATCAGCGCTGCCCGCAGAGAACTCAGCGTGTGGTCCATCTTATCAGGGACAAGGATTTCATGCTGACCTGAAGTCAGCGATGGGCGAAAAGTGCACGTTGGGCACACATTTACTCACAACAATTATCACTCAAAAGATGGCTTTTGAGCAAATTTTGAGCGATAATTGTTGCATGTAAATCCACCTTTAGTTTCTCCACCAAAGTCTAAGGACAATTGCTAATGATTTCCTCTTCTTGTTGGAGAGCTTTTCCATAAACTTATGCAACAGAGAAGCAAACAGCCTTCCAGATCATCTAAAGGAGTGGGTTCACTCACAATTTTGCCTAAGAACACTGCCATGAATGGTGTCTAAATATCCTCTAAAAGCAACTTCTCCCAACAATCCAGGAGCGATTTGGTGATGAACAATGCTTTTTCCAGCATGATGGAACACCGTCTCACAAGGCAAAAGTGATAACTAAGTAGCTTGGAGAACAAAGCCAGGAAATTTTGGGTCCATGGTCAGGAAATTCCCCAGCTCTCAATTCTATTAAGAACCTGTGGTCAATCCTCAAAAAGTGGGTAGACACAAAAAAAAGTCACGACTTTTGATAAACTCCAAGCACTAATTAGGCAAGAATAGGTTGCCATGAGTCAAGATTTGGCCAGAAGCTGATATTCAGCATACCAGAACGAATTGCAGAATTCTTGGGAAAAAAGGGTCAAAACTATAAATATTGAGTCTTTGTCTAAACCTGGTCGGATTCTGCATGCGGGAGCCCCACAGCGGATTCCAACGGTGAGCCCAGCCGGTGATCCTACATACTTGACTAAACTGTATTGTGGATGACCGTGGCGGCTTGCAGTCGGTCATGAGCAGTATAGTTTTTTTTTCTTTGTTTGTATTTCCCGTGTCATCGTCAATGCTAATTGCATATGGGCTGTAGGTCAAACACCTCCACTGACTTCAAAGGAGGCCGTCCTGATATAATAGAGCATGCTGCAATCTTTCTTCCACTCACGGAACACGCAATTCATGAGCGTGAAGGAAAAATCTAAACTACCTGCTTTTCAATGCCTGCGTTTTGCCATGGAAAGTCTGTGCGGGCTGCGATTGTGGATCACGCAATCAGAATCTGTTCGTGTGAGACCTCCTAATACTGCAAATATAGGAAATGAATAGCTAAGCTTTTATGGAGAAAATGCGTCCTTGTTTTGATATTAAAGTCATTGGAACATAAAGTAGGGCACATCGCTAATATTTATATGCTAATTTTAATTAAGCCTAATGAATAATCTACTTGGCAAAACAGTCAGTTCCCGGAACAATATGCCAACTGTTTTCCTCATATTTCAATAAGAAAAGCCTTGTTAGCATAATTTATCCTTCAAAGTCAAAATAAATCTGTTGTTAGCATACTCATCTCGGAGTGTTTGTCCTATTATGTATTCGATAGTCATTGGTTAATGACATATTACACAATACTGCAGAATCTAATTATAATATTCCCAGAAAGCATAAATACATGTATACAGCCCTATATACAAGCATTGCAGGAACGCCTATCCTACTGTATCAATGCGGACCAGTAAAGAAATACTCCACTGCATGCTGCCGGTCTGTCGTATACGCACCGCCATATATATATGACAGATGATGTGGCCATAACTGTACTTGGAAGTGGAGGAGCTCTTATATGCAAATCTCTTTCACATTTAAGTATTTATTAAAGTACTAGTTGACTAGTTTTCCACTAAATTTGATATCTCTTTGCTCAGGTTTTGAACCCCCGTTCATTGTGTGCTACTACATGCTGATAAGGTATCAATCTTAGGACTGTACTTTTTGCAACAACTGACATTCCATATTTCTGGAATGTGACAGGGCGCACAGTGTAGACATCTGAATAAATACGGAAATCCTGCATGCAAATGTATATCACGATAGGCACATGTATAGAGGATTTCTTAGACAGTCAGTCCTAAGGAATGTATTGTCTGGATAGAACTACCAAAACAATGAAGAATTATCGAATTTCTTCTATTACTGAAGAAAATGTTCATTATTTAATGAATAGCTTGAATGTTACAAAAGGAAACTGAATCCCAGCAGTAAAGTCCGAGCAGGTGAGTTGTGAGTAAATACCATATAAGCACAAAAAAATCCACACATAAATGAAGTACAGATACAGTAAATATTTTGAAAGGCATAGAAATGCAGTAGAAGTGGGCCAATCAAACACAATGGTAAATACTCCTGGAGCCTAATTAACATCAATGTATTTTTAATTAGCCAGATACTTTGAGAAATAACCAAATAATGTGAATAACTTACCTAAACATGTACTGAAGAGCTATCCTGTGTCTACTGCCTGCAAGCTTAAGGCATCAGTATTGTTTCAAGCAAGCAGACTCTGCAGTATGAGAGTGATGAAAGAAGTGTAGAGGAGTGTCAGGTGTAATGTAAGATAGCAGACTTGTTGAAACTGTGACCTTGACCAGGCTATACCTCCCCTTCTATTTGTAAGGACTCGTCCACACAAGTGTGGTTTTAGCACAGTATAATTGTGCTAAAAATTCGCGTGAATGGGCAACTGCTCCAGGGGGAGAGAGAGAAGAAGCCCTGCAGGGCTTCGGGATTTCCCCATAGCAGAGAGAGAGAGAGAGGGAGGGGCTATAGGGGATTAACTCATAGCCCTGCTCTATCTTTCCCTGCTATGGGTTAATCTACCATAGCACCCCCACTCTTTCTCCCTGCTATGGGGGATTAACTCATAGCTATCCCCATAGCACAGAGAGAGAGGGAACAGGGCTATCAGGCTTCTTACAGGGATTCCCCATAACAAGGACAGAGGGTAGGGCTAAAGGATGGATCCCTCTAGCCCCGCCCTCTTCTTCCATGCTCTCGGGAAGCCCTCAGGGGAAGCCCTGTAACCCCACCCCCAGTTTCTCCAAACTGGCTTATAATTTATGAGCCTAGCTACATAGTTTGATATCCTCTGCAAAAATACAAACATTGCTATTAATCCCATCTTCTATATCATTAATAAATAAGATTACCCAGCAATGTACCTTGGGGTAGACCAGGGGCGTAACTATAGAGGATGCAGGGGATGCGGTTGCACCCGGACCCAGGAGCCTTAGGGGGCCCATAAGGCCTCTCTTCTCTATATAGGGAGCCCAGTGCTATGAATAAAGCATTATAGTTGAGGGCCCTGTTACAGGTTTTGCATCGGGGCCCGGGAGCTTCACGTTACGCCTCTGGGGTAGACCACTTATAATCGGGAACTGTTCAGAGTAGGAATCATTTACCACCAATCTCTGACTTTGGTTCAGTTGTCAATCTAATTACAACCTATACTTTCTAAACCAATAAACTTTATTTTATATACTATGCATCTATGAGAGACAGAGTCAAATGTATTTCCAAAGTAGAAAAGAAACTCTATCCACAAATGTCTTTCTATCCACAGATGTCTTTCTATTCACAGATGTCTCTCTAGCCACAGATGTCTCTCTATCCACAGATGTCTCTCTATGTAAGCTTCTGCTCTCAGTAAGACCATGCTGGCTATCACTATAGTTGTTTTCTTTCACATACTCCTGTATATGGACTCTTGAACATCTTTTCCCACATGACCTTGGACTCATGGCCGAGGTACTTTGTAGGACAGTTTTTTTGGTTTGTTTTTTTTTTTTATTTTTTTTACAAATTTTGATAAATATACTGTAAGTAACTTATTTTGATATTAGGAAGTTATTTTTCCTAAAAAAAATAATTCAACCAAAGTTTATTCAGACTTGTAATAGATCTTTTTGTGGTCAAACTCTTAGCCACAAAAATACATACCAATGGACTTTTTTATATACTGTATATTGGTGCTAATCGGCAATACCTATTTTTTTTCTACCATGACTGCTATCCTGCAGCACCGTTACAACTACCCCTTTTCCTATTGTTAAAGTGACAGCTATTGTCATTGCTGTCTTCTGTAAACTCCTAACTACCGTATTTCCCTGAAAATAAGACAGTGTCTTATATTAATTTTTGTTCAAAAAGGTTTAATTTTTTTACATGTATAGCTGCCTGGGCACTATTTAAATTGACTTTTTTAATTAACTGTTAGCAGGGCTTAATTTTGGAGTAGGGCTTATATTTAAAGCATCCCCAAAAGGCCTGAAAAATCATTTAGCATCCTCAAAAATTCTGGAAAATCATGCTATGTCTTATTTTCAGGGAAACAGGGTAGGTTGTTCAAAATCCTATTTGGGAAACACTGAGAATAGATATTTATTCCCCAAAATACATAATACCAGCTCCAATCTAATGTAAAACTTATAAGTTTTGCTCTAGATGGGAAATAACTAGAGATGAGCGAGCATACTCGTTAAGGCGATTTACTCGAGAGAGAGCATCGTCTTTTTCGAGTACCTGCTGGCTCGTCCCTGAAGATTCAGGGGGGAAGGGGGGGGGGGAGCCAGGGTGAGCGGGGGGTTGTGGTGGGGATTGGGGGAGAGATCTCTCTCACTCTCCACCCCGCTCCCCTCCGCCGCCCCGCACAGCCCCCCCGAATCTTCAAGAACGAGCCAGCAGGTACTCAAAAAAGGCGATGCTCTCTCGAGTAAATCGAGTATGCTCACTCATCTCTAGAAATAACCATCTCCCTAGGCTCTATATAACTGGACACATGCAAAAAAGGTATCAACTGCATTTCTCAGACATTTTCAACATTCTGTGGATGACCATTTCCCTAACATCATGAAAATCTTTGGTGAGTAAAAATTGAAAACCCTTATGTATAGAAATATGCTCCTTATTCCTCTTATCATTGGCATCCTAGACATATGAAGGAAAGGGACTTGTTATTTGTACAGCTCCATCTTATTCTGCAGCACTTTCAGGTAATTTGTTTATTACACCCCAGCAAGCTGGGTACTCGTTTTACCAACCTCGGAGTCAACCTTGAAGCGGCTACCTAAACCAAGCGGGGATTGAATCTGCAACCTTCAGGTCGTGAGTGAGAGCCTAGGACTACATACTGCTGCCTTAACACTCTGCACTGCCTGAGGCCCTTTAACACATTTAGTACTAATGCGATTCTGACTTCTGTAAATTTGCTGCATGGCCAACAAAACAAATGCTAAAAAAGTGACAGATCTACTTTTTATAGATGGGAGTTGTGACTGACGCTTAATGCACTTGTTAGGGAGATTAGAAAAGTTAAACTAGCATAATCGGATAATTGCTATAATTGCTAGAGTGTGTTTGTAGAGATGATGTAAGAGACTGCTGATTATCAGGAGAAATGTTATAAATACTGATGATTATGAAAGTAAAAGGCCTAAATGCTCATGTTTATTGAGGAAAGGGATAGCAATGCTATGGGGAGTAATTACGCAGATATTGTGGTGATTAGGAGAGATACCGCAGTGATAGTTATTAGAGATGAGCGAGTATACTCGCTAAGGTTAACTACTCGAGCGAGTAGTGCCTTAGTCGAGTATTTGCCCGCTCGTGTCTAAAGATTCGGGTGCTGACGGGGAGCGGCGGGGGAGAGCGTTGAGGAATGGAGGGGAGATCCCTCCCCCCCCACGCTTCCCCCCCTGCTCACCGCCGCAACTCACCTGTCACCCTCACCGGCCCCCGAATCTTTAGAGACGATCGGGGAGATACTCGGCTAAGGCACTACTCGCTCGAGTAATGTGCCTTAGCGAGTATACTCGCTCATCTCTATTAGTTATTACAGACTGCTGGGAGTTATTGTGTTTTAATAATGTCTATTATACAACTGTTATATAATAGTCTCTGTGTGGCCTCCGTGGATGCTGTATGGGTGGTTCTATTCCCAGACTCGATGACCATTGGAATGTGTATGATGCAAGATGACCATTCTGGACAGGGCAGGTTCATGTGATGGATGATTGTAGGACACATCCTTCCCTATATTGTTGTGCCTGTGTATTTATAAAAGGTTGGCTGTGGCATTCGAGTTGATGTTATAATGCCATGGTGGTGAATTGCTCAAGCAAGAGTGTGACTGGTTGTGTATTTCTGAGTCATGAGTTGGGAGGGGTATCATCTCGCCTTAGGGAGAGCACCTTGGAGGTGAGTGAGGAGACTTATAAGGCCATGCATGCTCCTCTAGGAAATATATGCAAATAAGGAAAATGGAGCAATATCTTTGCAGCGCCACCTATTGGATGGCAGCATTCATTCAAATCAATGTCCGACCTTTTCTACAGGTCTTTAGAACAATGATTGGGAATTGAAACCCAAGCCAGAATCCATACATAGACAGCTGTTTCTGGTGTTTTGCCCCTCATCAATGTGCTGAGTCATGAGGTATGGGAGAGGCTGGGAGCAGCCTGAGAGTGTGCTGCAAGAGTTTCTCTGGAGCATCCTGATCAGAATTGAACTAAGCATTCAGTCTAGACCATCCAATTGTGGTTGTTTTGGTTGTTGACCTACTGCATCGATGAGTCAGAAGAAGAGCTATACAGCATAATGGTTGCTAGTATATACCAATATATACTGGCAATATACAGTAAGAGAACCCTGACGGACGTCTTCCAACACCGGAGCTGTACAGCCGTAAATCATAATGTCTTCAGAGGTCAGACAGTGGATTGGAAAGGGTTAAAATGCGAAAAAAGGATTGTGATTGTTTACTGCCATGTATGCTCTCTTCCACCTACACGTGAGATCCCCCCATATGCTCTTATCACTAATTGACAATTGCTCATCATTGACTGTGAGTAGGAAAGGAAACAAGAAGATGTTTAATTCCTTTTAATGAAAAATGATGTCAATGATAAACCATCTATGGGCAGTTCATGTCTATCTGCCCAACTGTTCACACATCCAGGGTAGGACTAACCCACCATAGTTCTAAAGGTCTTTGTTTTAAAGGACTAATCATGGATACATGTGTTCTTACTTTTAAGAAATATCATAGTAACTCAAGGGCACTGTAATAACAAGTGATAGAATAGACATAAATGACCACTACATTAGGAATAGCTAGTGTGTGATATCTTGTGATCAGTAACATGGTACCATGGGATGACCGCTCTCAGATAATGTGATGACCTCCCCTCTGTGCAGCAGAAGGCAACATTTGGCAGTCAGGGGTGACTGTGGTGACTTCAGTAACTTTGATCACAGGCAGATTGTTGGTGTCCAGAGGTATGCTGACAGTTTTTCTGAAATAGCTACACTTGTTGGCTGTTCCCAAACCGCAACATCAAGAGTGTACCAAAACTGTTTGAACCATGGACAGATATCCGATAGAAAGTCCCACAGTGGCACGCCATGTGTGGTTGATCCTAGAGGCAAGCATTAGGTGGTTCATCTGGTATCACAGTAATGACATGCCACAGTGGACCCACTAACCCAGCAGTACAAAAGCAGGGAAGTTAGACAAATTTCCATAATGACCAAATGGCATACCTTGTATTGACCGGGGTTCAATAACCAAATACCAACATAAATGCATATCCCATAGTGCACCATTAAAGATTAACAGACCGGTGGTGGTGGCAGTGTCATGATCTAGGGAGCATTTTCCTGGCATGACCTAGGACCATTGTTCATCATACCACAATCCTTGAACAATAAGTGCTATAAGGCAGGGGCATAGCTAAAGGCTCATGGGCCCGGGTACAAAAGTTTATCTTGGGCCCCCCCAACTTCTCTTAACCCCTATAAGGACTTGTTAGCTGACCATCTGCACCCACATCTTCAGGAAGTCTTCCACTACTCACAGTACCAGCTTTTACATGAACACTTTTCACTTGTCCATAAAAATTGGAACAAAATCAGATGGAAATAAAACATATTATTTTAATTGGTTATATTTACATGTGTGATTTTTTTTAAATCAAACAAATAGTCCAAGCACAATAAAAATAGCACCATGTAATATTTTGTTGTGATTGTCAGACAAAAATCATCAATTCAAGTCTAGGGGGGGCATTTGAAAAAAAAAATGCACTGCACTCATTTGAAGTAATTGCAATCTGTTTTTATCGCTTTGGTAACCTTTAAAAAAATGCACAGGAAAAGAAGGGGGTTCTTTACTGTAAGAGCAGTGTGACTGTGGATCTCTCTGCCTGAGGATGTGGTGATGGCAAAATCTATAGAGGAGTTTAAGAGGGGACCAGATGCGTTTCTAGAGCGCTATGATATTACAGGATATAGACATTAAATAACCAGTGGGGATGTTGGTCCAGGTCTTCGAGTTAGGTACCCTGTTTCCCTGAAAATAAAACATCCCCTGAAAATAAGACATATCATGATTTGCCAGAATTTTTGAGGATGCAAAATAATTTTTCAGGCTTTTTGAAGATGCTTAAAATATAAGCCCTACTCCAAAATTAAGCTCTGCTAACAGTTAATTAAAAAAAATCAATTTAAATAGTGTCCAGGCAGCTATACATGTAAAAATTAAACATATTTGAACAAAAATTAATATAAGACACTGTCTTAATTTCGGGGAAACACGGTAGGAACATTCAAACCGTTGATCCAGAGATAATTCTGACTGCCATTATGGAGTCGGGAAGAAATTTTGTCCCCCACATGGGCTAAATTGGCTTCTGCCTCTTAGGGTTTTCTTTTTTGCCTTCCTCTGGATCAACAAGGGGGGTGGGGGGGTGGAAACAGGATGCACTGGATGCACAATGCCACCAATTTGCATTTAAATTAAAATAAAATGTGTTTTATGTGAAATGTGTAAATTTTTACAAAATCATCAAAAAGTTGTTCTTGAATATATTTGTGAACTGAATAGAAATGCATGTGCAGTGAGATATTTACACATTGGAAATAGATTTGCGGTATCCAGTTCCATAAGACAGAAGGCCTTTATGCGAGGTATCAGATTGCATGGCTAGATATCATTGTGGTTTGAAGAACTGTTCAGCTGTTGTTTAGGAATATTTCTTTGCTTGATTAAATTGCTTTAATCTAAGTCTAATTACAGAAAGTTGCTTTAGAAATAAATGAGATCATGCAAACATCATGTAATCCCAGCTGACTTTCAGTTGATCAACCACAAAGAAATGGAGTTTGCTTTTTTGTTTCGCCACTGGTCAATATTTAGATTCCCATGCCCATAATCACTCCAATTCCTATACATTATTTATTAAAGGGGTCGTCCCAGAATCAAGATTTATCAGCAATCAGCAAGATCGGGGGCTTTTACCACTGAGACCACCACCGAACCCAAGAATGTTTGACTGTAACAAGGTGGAGCCCTCTACGTCTAGAGGAAAGATGGTTTCTACACCGACACAGAAAAGGGTTCTTTGCTGTAAGAGCAGTTAGACTCTGGAACTTTCTGCCTGAGGATGTGGTGATGGCAAATTAACCCTTTGCAATCCAATTTTGGATTCAGGGTTTCCTAGGGAGCTTTCTCTTTCTGCCGTTATACAATGGCGCCATCTGCTGGCTAGTGACAGTACTGCAGTATGTGACATGCCAGAGAGGCCCCCGACAGCAGAGCGGCCAGTAATATACAGTAAGAATACCCTGCCGGATGTTTTCTGACATTGGAGCTGTACAGCCTTCAATCAGATTGTCTTTAGACGTCAGACAGTGGATTGGAAAGGGTTAACTAAAAGAGTGTTAGACGGACCACAACACCTTTTCTGACTGTTATGATGTTGCAGGCAATAGTCACAAATTAGTTCAGAAGGGTCGGTGATTCAAGGATTATTTTGATTGCAAGATTGGAGTACAGTAGGATTTTATTTCACTTATATCGGGAAACTTGGTTTCTACCTTATTGGGGTTTTATTGCCTTCTTCTGGATCAACATTGGGGGGGAGATAAGCTGAACCGGATGGACATGTCTTTTTTTTAACTAACATACTATGTCACTATAGTAATAGCAAAATTATATCTGCTGTATCCTTTCATTTCTCAGTTGTACACAATGGGGATTATACGTTTATGAAGGCATTCGGTATTGAATGCATTAGCGTCCCTTTGGCCACCATCACTGTAAGCTCTTGAACAGAGAAACATATTAGATGTTTCTATTAAAAAGTTGCTTTCTGTCAGGACTTGATCGCAAACATGATCTGATTCAACATTATTAAAGAAGTATTCCAGAGACTGGAGAAAATTAAAAAAATTTCCCTACTGTTTCCACTTAATGTCTTTATTCCAAACATCCATCTAATTAGTCAAACTAAACTCCAGTATCTTTTTTTGCCACCCTGCGCTCCTGTTGCATTCTTGCCAGTTTCAGATTTCCACATTGTTATGTAAAATGGCCATTGGGCAGTGTACGTCTCCCACAATGCCCCATTGCCAGTTATGAAGAGTGTGCATTCATGATGGCACAAACTGTATCGTCACTACAGAATTTGAAGGCACTGAGTATGCCTGACCAGTAAAACAATGGAGAATACAGGACATGACCATTGGATACCAATGGAGAACTAAGGGGGATGGGAGGGGACCTCAGGTAAAGCAGTATTTCTGCAGCTTTGTAAAACAGTTTAGAACATTATATTGCAAAATTAAGAACTATATAACTTTCACTTTGATTCACTGCACTATCCCTTTAATGTTTATATACAATATGTTATTAATGAATACTGCCTGACATGTAGGTTTTTAAATTCCATCACCTCTCATGTAGGTCTTAAACATGTAAGTTCTATGTCTCTCTTGTGTTTCTTGTAATAGGTTTTAAAATGGATCTTCAATAAAGCCAAAGATTTTTAATGGAAGCTGGTTTTCCCAATTCCCAGCTGTCATCACTATATCTTGCATACGTAAATGATGAAGCCTAGTTTGTTGTGTAACCCCTGGATGCGAAACCCCTGGATACTGTCACATCCAGGGGTTTCACCTAGTGGTCAATGGGGCCTGTGGCAGCAGCAGCGCCAACCCCATCGAGAACATACAGTGAAGATCGCGATCCTCTGGCACAGCTGTGACAGCTATGGCAGAGGAGTGCGAAGTTCTCCCATTGAATTCAATGGAGCCGGCGCTAAAGGCCTCTGCTACTATGTTTCATCTTCTCTCAGTGATTGGTTAGCAGATAAGAAACAGGAAGAACTCTCATTGCAGAGCCGCAGAGCTGGATAGCACACCGGATTGAGCACAAAATGTTTATTTTGTAAATTTTGCCTCCCAAAAGAAAAACTATGAGGCGCATGAATAGGTATGCTTAAAAAGCGGCTCTATTAGAACCAATGCTTTCCAATGAAAGTGGTCTCATGTACGTTTTTAAGTAGCGCTAAATAATCGTATCAGCAAAAGATAGGACATGCGAGTGCAAATTCACCCTTTCACGCAATTTTTCTACACGCAATATGCAATTTTTTTAGTGTGGAATTCATGTGCTATAAAATTGCTCATCTGGCCGAGGCCTAAAAGTGATCAAAGAAGCAGTATTTACCTCAAAATATTAAAACCTACAGCTCTAGTC
The DNA here is from genome assembly GCF_035609145.1 of Eleutherodactylus coqui. Lineage (NCBI taxonomy): Eukaryota > Metazoa > Chordata > Amphibia > Anura > Eleutherodactylidae > Eleutherodactylus > Eleutherodactylus coqui. The sequence goes on along the minus strand of NC_089845.1, from coordinate 49,644,569 downwards.
TTCACAAAAAAAAAAAAACAGCCCTCACAGAGCTATGCCCATGAAAAAATAAGGTTAAGGGACTTTGAATGCAGCAATGTAAAAAAAAATTCTCTAAAAAAGGTTTTTATTGAGCGAAAGTAGAAAAACCTATGAAAAAAGTAATAGTTTTGGTATTGTCATAATTGTTCCGCCCGCAAAAAAGAATTATACTGTCATTTATGCCACATGATTAACGCTGTAAAAAAAGTCAATGTCAGAATGATGCGTTTTCTCTCCCCGCCCTCCAAAAAAATGTATAAAACTCTTACAATACTTTATATGTACCCAGAAATGGGATCAATAAAAACTACAGTTTACAACGCAAAAAACAATCCCTCGTACGGCCGACGGAAAAATAAAGAAAATCGTATCTTTTGAAAAGCGGGTGAGATAATGCCAAAAAAATTATTGTGTCCTTTTGGCCAAAATATTGCTTGCCCTGAAGGGGTTAAATCTCTCTGGGTAATATTGTCCGTCCTTCAGACCCGCTACATATAAATCAGAAGGTGAAATCTGCAACAAAACTAAGAAAAAAGCCCAAATAACCGGATTAATAGAAAATACAGAGGATAAAACACTTGTTTTCTTCATCCGCTGTAACATCTGGGAGCCGCAGGAAAAACGCACTAAAGATAAAATATGTGAATAAGATGGTTTATACCCAAGAATGTTCAGTATTACACATTGTATCTCCCCAAGAGAACAACATGGCGGCTTCCAGAAAGGCCCCTACAGAGGAGAAGGAGGACAGATAGAAGGCAGGCAAAGGTCTAAGCAGCCTGTGTAACCCATAATATCCGGGCGTGGAGGGTAATATGGGGAGCGGCGGCTTCCCTTTACATCTACTGCTGTGTGATCCATTGTGACAGGTGCCACCAGCAGCAGCCAATAGGATCGCAGCATTTGCTTCCAAGCCGAGCAGGAAAACGGCAGTTGGTGCCAGTCAGCGATCGCTCTCCTAGAGTTCAGATTGGCTCCTTATTGCTCTTATTAAAGCGACTTCAGCAACTTTATTCTGTGACTGAAACCCGGACCTCCATCACCTAGATCACCGAGATGGAGAATTCACCGCCCGCTGTCCGTGAGGAGGGGTAAGAGCCAAACCTCATACAGGGAACTGCTGGCTTATGTTATCCCATATAGTAATTGGTCAATGCAGATTAGTAGCTAATTATCTCTGTGGGTTTAATCAGAATGTGAAGGAATCTGGATTATTAATAAATGTGGAGAGTTTTAATGAATCTGCAGATATTTGGGTTAGTGAATATATGTGGGGATATAATGGGGATTCTGGGGGTTTGGATGATGATGGATAAATATGGCCAGGAGTTTGTATTTATATGTAATGTATTCTATATTGTACAGTTTGAAAGCAGTGCTTTTTAGGCAACCCCTGCAGCATGATTTTTGGGGAAGAGCTTGAAATATATAGGATAGCATTCTGTCACAGCTCTGACAGAGGATTCCTCCATCCCTGCAGTCACCGTGGGGGTGAAGGAAACTCCTGCCACAGCTGTCACAGCTGTGGCAGAAGTCCGCAAAATACTCCCTATGTTTTCAATGGGGCTAGCGCTGCTGCTGCCGGCCCTATTGAAAGCATTTGCGATATCGCAGCGTTTTTTTGCGCTGTGAGGCGAGTGTTTTCACTCGCAGCGCAAGGAAAAAACGATATTGGGTCTCCATCCTTAAATTGTTTTTCCTTATTATGAATTAATAAATTGGATTAAATAGATATTTTGTCGTTTATTCCTTATTATTTGGTTTATCAGCCTTATATATGATATCTATGTATGTTACTATAATTATGTATATATTAAAAATGCATTTCTTTTATAGACACTTTATACTTTACTGCTATGATGAATTATTTGTATGGCTTTACTTTGATTAATGCTAATTAAAGGGATTGTTCAAGTTAAAACTTTCCTTTGAAAAGGGGTCCCAAGTGTGGAAAATATAATAAGCAGTTCTCCCTCACTTCTCCCCACTAATCACCGGCGGCTCAGGGTCTCCTCGCTGACATAATATGTACAGGCTGAGCTCTGTCATTGGCTGCAGCAGCGGGTTAATGGCATGTCACTGCAGCCTGTAAATGTTATGGCAGTAAGGAGACTCGGAGCCGCTGGGGGGGACTTGCAGGGAGTGGGGGGACACGAGTATCAGCTCTTTACTAGGTTTTTAATATGGGGGCTCCTTTTTGTATAAAAGTTTAAACTTGTACAACCCTTTTAAGTGACTTACTGAAACTTTTTTAAATATTTAGTATCAGCACTAGAGATGAGCGAGCATACTCGTCCGAGCTTGATGCTTGTTCGAGTATTAGGGTGCTTGAGATGCTCATTACTAGAGACGAGCACCACGCGGTACTCGTCTCCATTAAATGAGCACTGACCATTGAATTCAATGGAGCCGGCAATATAGCTATATCACAGGCAGTGGTCTTTTTCCCAAAAATTGTTAAAAAATACTATATTTGGCCTGCCTGTGACCGTCTACAGTTTACTGCGTGTGTGCTGGGGGTACTAGTCGCTCATTAATACCCAGCCTTGCGCATAATTGCTTCCTGGCTCTGCTGTGTCCGGTACATGATCACTGTCATCCCGCCAGAGGGAAAGAGTATACATATATATGCTGCATACGGTGTCTGTCTGGTTTTTCACCTCACCATTTTAAAAAATTGAAGCAAAATACTTAAGGCCTACCACTGGCCTTTGGCCACTTGACTGGTTCTGCCCTGTGAATTCCAGCAGCTCAGTCATACGCACCTAGGTCTGACTACAGGCTTGCGCATAATTGTTTCCTGGCTCTGCTGTGCGTTCCGTAAGCGAAGTCAGCCTCCAACCACAGGCCAATAAGCGGCACATTTAATTACAGTGTTCAGTTTCTGCTCTACTCGTAATACACCATGCTGAGGGGTAGGGGTAGGCCTAGAGGACGTGGACGCGGGCGAGGACGCGGAGGCCCAAGTCAGGGTGTGGGCACAGGCCGAGCTCCTGGTCCAGGTGTATCGCAGCCGACTGCTGCAAGATTAGAAGAGAGGCAAGTTTCTGGGGTCCCCAGATTCATCTCACAATTAATGGGTCCACGCGGTAGACCTTTATTAGAAAATGAGCAGTGTGAGCAGGTCCTGTCGTGGATGGCAGAAAGTGCATCCAGCAATCTATCGACCACCCAGTCTTCTATGCCGTCCACAGCTGCAACTCTGAATCCTCTGGCTGCTGCTCCTCCTTCCTCCCAGCCTCCTCACTCCATGAAAATGACACATTCTGAGGAGCAGGCAGACTCCCAGGAACTGTTCTCGGGCCCCTGCCGAGATTGGGCTGCAATGGTTCCTCTCCCACCGGAGGAGTTTGTCGTGACCAATGCCCAACCTTTGGAAAGTTCCCGGGGTCCGGGGGATGAGGCTGGGGACTTCCAGCAACTGTCTCAAGAGCTTTCAGTGGGTGAGGAGGACGATGACGATGAGACACAGTTGTCTATCAGTGAGGTAGTAGTAAGGGCAGTAAGTCCGAGGGAGGAGCGCACAGAGGATTCGGAGGAAGAGCAGCAGGATGATGAGGTGACTGACCCCACCTGGTTTGCTAAGCCTACTGAGGACAGGTCTTCAGAGGGGGAGGCAAGTGCAGCAGCAGGGCAGGTTGGAAGAGGCAGTGCGGTGGCAGGGGTAGAGGCAGGGCCAGACCGAATAATCCACCAACTGTTTCCCAAAGTTCCCCCTCGCGCCATGCCACCCTGCAGAGGCTGAGGTACTCAAAGGTCTGGCAGTTTTTCACTGAGAGGGCAGACGACCGACGAACTGTGGTGTGCAAGGTTTGTCGCGCCAAGATCAGCCGGGGAGCCACCACCACCAGCCTCACCACCACCAGCATGCGCAGGCATATGATGGCCAAGCACCCCACAAGGTGGGACGAAGGCCGTTCACCGCCTCCGGTTTGCACCACTGCCTCTCCCCCTGTGCCCCAACCTGCCACTGAGATCCAACCCCCCTCTCAGGACACAGGCACGACCGTCTCCCGGCCTGCACCCACACCCTCACCTCTGCTGTCCTCGGCCCCATGCAGCAATGTCTCTCAGCGCAGCGTCCAGCCGTCGCTAGCGCAACTGTTTGAGCGCAAGCGCAAGTACGCCGCCACGTACCCGCACGCTCAAGTGTTAAACGTGCACATAGCAAAATTGATTAGCCTGGAGATGCTGCCGTATAGGCTTGTGGAAACGGAGGCTTTCAAAAACATGATGGCGGCAGTGGCCACATTCCCACCAACGCGGTTACTGTTAAGGTACATATTACCAGTCTGACTGGGGCATGCACTGTGGGCCGAAGCCCACCTGTATTGTATCTGACGTTAGCTCTGCTGAGCAGGGCACTGCAATGGGATACATTTATATACCGCCGATGGGTTCCAGGGAGCCACCCATGCTGTGGGTCCACAGGGACTTCACATTACAGATTTGTACCTGCCAGTGTCTATGTATTAAAAACCTCGGTCAGACTGGGGCATGCAGTGTGGGCCGAAGCCCACCTGCATTTAATCTGACGTTACCTCAGCTGTGCTGGGCACTGCAATGGGATTTGTTTATGTACCGCCGGTGGGTTCCAGGGAGCCACCCATGCTTTGGGTCCACACGGACTTCACATTAGGGAGTTGTACCTGCCTGTGTCTACTTATAAAAAAAACCCTAGTCTGACTGGGGCATGCAGTGTGGGCCGAAGCCCACCTGCGTTTAATCTGACGTTACCTCAGCCGTGCTGGGCAATGCAATGGGATTTATTTATGTAACGCCGGTGGCTTCCTGGGACCCACCCATGCTGTCGGTCCACACGGAGTTGTACCTGCCTGTGTCTACTTATAAAGAACCCCAGTCTGACTGGGGCATGCAGTGTGGACCGAAGCCCACCTGTATTTAATCTGACGTTAGCTCTACTATTCGGGGCACTGCATTGGGACAAACTACAGGAGCAATACAGCGCTAATGAGACGTGCACAGCTACGCTAGCATTGGAGTCCGCTGTAGGCACGCGATTGCTGAGGGTTTGTGCAGAGGCCTATGTCCTGGGTGCAGTGAAAGTCCGCTTCCAGCCTAGGATTGCTGAATCTGTGGGCCGAGGCCTATGCCGTGGGCGCGGTGCAAATCTGCCATGTTTGGCCGCTCAGATCAATTTTTTGTTCATGTCTTGGGTTTCCTAGGACCCACCTATGCTGTTGGTGCAAACTTAGTTCCCATTGCGGTGTTTGACCTGTCTGGCACAAAGGCACTGACTGACTTGGGTAGGGGGCAGAGCGCTGATGACTTTCCCCTTGCAGTGTGGATTGAGCTATGCGACACCTTGACAGAATGACTACTATGTGGCACATGGATTCCCCATTGCTATGCCCACGTTTGTAGCTCCTGACGGAGGTGGCACAGGATTGGAGTTCTCACTGCTTCTGTACAACATTGTGGGCTATCGCCCCGCCCCTTTTAAAGAGGGTCGCTGCCTGGCCCTGCCAACCCTCTGCAGTGTGTGCCTCCGGTTCCTCCTCATGGCAGACGCACTTATAAATAGACATGAGGGTGGTGTGGCTATGAGGCCAGCTGAAGGCTGCGCAGGGACACTTTGGTGTGCGCTGTGGACACTGGGTCGTGCGGGGGGGTTGGACAGCATGTTACCCAGGAGAAGTGGCAGTGGAGTGTCATGCAGGCAGTGATTGTGCTTTGTTGGAGGTAGTGGGGTGCTTAGCTAAGGTATGCCTTGCTAATGAGGGTTTTTCAGAAGTAAAAATTGTTGGCGGGGGGGGGCACTCTTGCCGCTATTGAGGCTTAATAGTGGGACCTGGGAACTTGAGATGCAGCCCAACATGTAGCCCCTCGCCTGCCTTATCCGTTTCTGTGTCGTTCCCATCACTTTCTTGAATTTCCCAGATTTTCACAAATGAAAACCTTAGCGAGCATCGGCGATATACAAAAATGCTCGAGTCGCCCATTGACTTCAATGGGGTTCGTTACTCGAAACGAACCCTCGAGCATCGCGGGAAGTTCGACTCGAGTAACGAGCACCCGAGCATTTTGGTGCTCGCTCATCTCTATTAGACATTAAATATATAGTCACAACCTTGTACTTAAAGCTATGCAAAACGTTTTTAAACAGCACATTTTCTGCCATGAAAGCATGTTTATTCATGACTTTATGCATTAAGTTACCTTTTTTCAATATTAGATTCTTCGGATTTTTTGCATGCCTTAAACCCATCAAGGTTTTACTCAGGCATTGCTGTACTCCTTTTAAATGCTTACATTTTAATACATGATTGACTTACTGACACTAAGCTTAAATTTTGCAGTCAGTCAACATTAAGTGAGCATAGTCCTTAAGGCAGAAAACCATGAGCATATGTCTTCATAACAAAGTGATTGGAGCAAGAACTGATTGTTGATACTAGAAAAACAACTGCTTCAGAAAAATGAGAGGGCGTGCAGGCCCAAGCATGAGCCGCGAGGCTGACATATAGCCAAACTGGTGTATTAGAAGCAGAGCAAGGTGTAAGAAAACAACAGAACTGAACCAGCAAAACCTATTAAGATTAATATGGGAGTTGTTGTTAATAAACAGAGTAGTGATCAATTTTGTCTCATTTACGTCCTAGAGCATCGGGGTATGTATGCAGAGAGGTCGCGGCACGACCTCTCTGCATACAGCGTGGGAGTCAGCAGTTTACTACAGCTGTCACCCACGGGCAATAGCCGCGATCGGCCATTTGGCCGATCACGGCTATTAACCCTTTAAATGCCACTGTCAATCCTGTCAGCGGCATTTAAAGCCCCCGAACGCTGTTCAGGGGTCCCATACGCCCCCCCCATGGTGAGATCGGAGGAGCTGTGCAGGTGTCATGGCTGCTGGGGGCCTTCTGAAAGGCCCCAGGGCTACCTTGAGAGACTGCCTATCAAGCCATCCCTGTGGGGTGGCTTGATAGGCTGCCTGTCAGAATGCAGTATGACAGAATGCAGAATGCAGTATGCAATCAAAGTATCACATATTGTAGTCCCCCATGGGGACTTAAAAGTAAAGTGAAAAAAAGAGCAATAAAGTTTTTTTAACTGTAAAAAAAAAAAGTAATAAAAGTTTAAATCACCCCCCTTTTACCATATCTATAATTAAAAAGTCTAAATAATAAAATAAAAATACATATTTAGTGTCCGTAAAAGTCCGATCTATCAAAGTAGCGCATTATTTACCCCGCACGGTGAACGTCGTCCGCAAATGCGCTTTTTCAGTCACCCTGTCTCCCAGAAAAAACGCGATAAAAAGTGATCAGAAAGTCGTACATATTCCGAATTAGTACTATCGGAAACTACAGGACATCCTGCAAAAAATGAGCTATCGCTGAACTACGTCGACAGAAAATTTAAAAAGTTATTACGCGCACAAAATGATTGCAGAAAATAATTGAAAAAAATTCAATGTCTTTGGGAAAAAAAGAGTAATATAGTAGGAAAAATACTAGACAAGTTTGGTATCGTAGTAATCGTACCGACCCATAGAATAAAGTTATCATGCTGTTTTTGTTGCAGTTTGTGCGCCATAGAAACAAACCGCACTGAAACACGGCGGAATGTCGTTTGTTTTTTTTCATTTTACTCCACTTAGAATTTTTAAAAAGTTTTTCAGTACATTATATGGTACCTTAAATAGCACCATTGAAAAATACAACTCGTCCCGCAAAAAAACAAGCCCTCATACAGCGACGTCAATGGATAAATAAAGAAGTTATGATTTTTTTAAGGGGGGAGGAAAAAATGAAAATGGAAAAAAAAGAGAGCCACGTCATGAAGGGGTTAAAGTTACTTTTTTTTAAATCGTTTTATTGAGAATGTAAGAGCATATCAAATTATATTACTCAGTGACAAATATAAGTGTAACACAATTCAAACATACAAGACTGTTACAATGACTTAACACCGTATACATAATATAACATAACTAGAGATGAGCGAGTATACTCGCTAAAGGCAATTGTTCGAGCGAGCATTGCCTTTAGCGAGTATCTCCCCGCTCGAGACGGAAGATTCGGGTGCCGGCGCGAGGGAGTGGTGAGTGGCGGCTGTCATCAGGAGAGAGCGGGGGAGGGGGGGAGGGAGGAAGAGAGAGATCTCCCCTCCGTTCCACCCCGCTCTCCCCTGCAGCTCCGTGCCCGCTGCCGGCCCCCGAACCTTCCGTCTCGAGCGGGGAGATACTCGCTAAAGGCAATGCTCGCTCGAGCAATTGCCTTTAGCGAGTATACTCGCTCATCTCTAAACATAACACATTTGAAAAGATACCTCGTAAAATTCAGGATCTAATCCCCATACCTATGAAGTGCTAGGTGGAACGTGGGTAATTCAAAGATCTCATTTGGTCCACCAACTGCTAAAATGCATTTTGCGTGTGGGTTGTGGTTGGTGAGCCACACCAAATCCCCCAGATTTTATAGAATTTATCAGGGCACTTTCTATTTTTATAGACTATTTTTTCATACGGGAGAACAAATTACACCATTGGGGGAGCGTCGGGGGTCTTCTATCCATCCAGCGCAATGCTACAGCCTTACAGCACCTCACCAAGAAAAATGCGGATATGCTGCTCTTCATCCAGTATACCTAGCAGACATACAGCGGGGTTTGGTGGAAGTGGCACCCCCAATAGTTGCCCCAGGAAGTCTGTAACCTCCGTCCAGAAGGAGTATATCATCAGACAGCTCCACATCAGATGGTGCACAAAACTCCTATTGGGGATAGGTGGAAAGGGACTGATGTGGCTCTGGAAATTGTGCGTTGAGCGCATGTCTTAGTTGAAGGTATTCATAGAAGCTGGTTGTAGGGATCTGGTAAAGCTGCTGCAGCTGCTCAAAGGAGGCCAAAGCACCATTAATGTACAAGTGTTCCAAGGAGGTGATTCCAAGATCTATCCAGAATTGCGTATCTGGAAGATTCAACAAGCGTGGGAGTGTTCTATTACCCCATAGGGGGGGTTTCCGGGGAAGTGCCCTCATACCTAGTGATCTGTTTACACATCTGCCAGACTCTGGCGGCTAATCTGTGTATCCAGAGTAGCAGTTTAGTATGCAGGTCTGTTTTTTCCAGTACAATCTAAAGGGAAGTCTCAGATAGGAAGTGCATCAAATGAGGTTCAGAGTTTGGGAGGTCTGAATCAGAACGCCAGTGGCGAATGTATCCAATTTGGCCCACCAGGTAATATAGTTTAAAGTCGGTTAGTGCCGTGCCTACCATATCTTTAGGGCTTTTAAAGCTACTTTAAATTTTTTTTAGGGTCATAGTTCAAGCTTATGTGTTGTAAATGTATTAGAGAAACTTTCCCATCAGCGCTAGTAGTTGACTTGCTTTACTTGCACAGAAAGTTGAGCTATAAAAGGACAAACTCAGCAGAGGAAACTCATGTGCATGGCAGAGTCTACAGAGTTACATGAAGTCTCTGTAGCTCCATACATCAGAACCATAGGCATTGTGTTGAGGAGATTTATTAACTGAAAGTTGGTGTGAAAATACCCCCAAAACTTTGGCGCAAATCAAAAAGGACAAAAAAAGGAACTTTTTTAGTTTATACAACTCAAGCCAATTTTAAAAGAAGTGGACATAGCTTAATGAAAAAAAGTAGCTGCCTCAGCCTAACAGATGTAAAGGGCCACACATTTTTCTATCTCTGACCCCTCATCTGATAGCCTGTCATGCTCTGGAGGTCTTATCTTTGTATTCCAGCCACATGCATGCAGTGTAGCCCCCTGTCTGATACTTATCAGGCAGCATCTTGAGGCTGATAATTTTTACTTTCAGTTTCACATCAATCCTATGCACAGAATTAGCTGAATCTATACCATTTTTACCTGCTGAGGGGACAGGGGAGTTGTGATCTCTTCTATGACAGGAGCTTTATGATGATTATTAGTAATTGTGATAGGAGTGTCTATGTCACTCTATAGCCAGTTTCTGTGGTAGATTCTTGTAACTGTAGTGGTTTCAGGCACTGGGTAGCCGCAAGTCTGGAGAATAGTGAGGGAAGAGCCAGGAGTCAGCAATGAGAGGTCTCAGTTTGCAGTACAGATGGATGAGGTGGGTAGCATAGTCAGAGGGCAAGCCAGAGGTTGATATTAGAAGGTCTCAATAGAATTGCAGAGGAACAGGCACAAATGGAGCTTGGTCAAGGCTTGGAGCACAATAATCACGCAAGGAAGGAGGAATCTAGGACAGGTTTATATAGTAAGCCTAATCAGGGACAGGGTGGAGCCAGAACGGAGTCAGAGACTGAATAGCAGGATTTGGGAGCAAGGCTAAAGAATACTGGGGAACTTGAGGCCTGGATGGCAAACTGAGAAACCGAGAGAAAAGGGTCATGAGTTTCAGATAGAGAGGAATAACTAACCAAGATAACACTAGCTCACTTATATATACTGGGGCGGATGACTACAACATAAATTTAAAAAAAAATCACCAGAGTGGCCCTTTAAGCATTAATTTACACCAGAAACTAGCATAAATTATACCAGAGATCTACTCCAGCTCATAGAAGGCATCAATTTATTTTTTTGGTGCCTGGATGCTTGAGATGCACCAAATGTATTAAAGGGAACCTGTCAGCAGGTATGAACACCGTAGACTAAGTAATGGTGCTCATACAGCAGGATCCCTGGAGTCCAGGGAGGTATTTCTTATACTTACTCGGCTCCCCAATCCAGCTCTGTCACCCCTAAAAGTCAGCGCAGACAATGCATCTAGATCGCTGGCTGCACAAACACTCCCGTAGCAAGCAATAGGAGTGCATGCACAGTGTGCAGCCAGAGGTCTGGCTGCACAGTCTGCGCTGACTTTTAGGAGTGACAGAGCTGGATTGGTGAGCCAGATAAGTTTAAAAAATACCTCCTGAGACTCCAGGGAACCTGCTGTATGACCACCATTACTTAGTGCTCATACCTGGTGACAGATTCCCTTTAAGGATAAGCTCACACGACCATGTTGGTATAGCTTATTCAGTGCAAGTTTTAGACTCAGAATACGCTGTACCAATCTCCCATAGGGGGTCATGATGCACTCATATAAATTGCTAAAAAAATGCGCACAAGACAAATCGCAGCATGTGCTATCTTGATGCGTATTATGCATGCTTACACTCCAACATAGTACATGGTGATGGGTGGCATGCAGCAACTTCACAATGTCATTGTGTACTTGCTGCATGATGCACGTGTCTCTCGCGGATGGCATGCTGTGAATTACAGCCATCTGAGCCTGGCCTTAGAGGCATGCACCTCTGAATATTTTTGGCACATCCTACTCCAGTGGGGATTATATTAACACCAGCATATGAAATGTCAGCCTTAAAATATTCCACCCTGTATGTGCAATTGTATAATGCCCCAGATGGCGACATATAGCAGGCTGTTTCTTCCATAAAAGCACTATGAAATCTTGCAATGAATCTGACAGATGACATCAGTGTAGTACTGCCAAGAGAAGGTGAGGAGCAGCCTGCACTGACTGAGAGACAGCAATGTCCCGAGCAGAGAGAATGTAAGTGAAATTTGTGTTGCTCTAAATTCAGAGAAGAGAGACACAAAAGGTACCCAAGAGCTATAGAGGGTCACAGAAGGAGGACTCCAGATGTATGGGGGCTACTTGAGTACTATAGAGGGCCACAGAAGCTCCAGAGCTATGGGGGCACCATAGAAGGGGGACTCCAGAGGTATGGGAGTGGTTACTCTAGTGGTATAGGGGGCACAAAAGGGAGACTTCAGAGCTATATGGGGCCACAGAAGGGGGACACTAGTACTATGGGGAACCACAAAGGGGACGTAGTACTATGTCACAAATACTATACAGGGCCACAGTGGGGACAGTAGTATTATAGGGGGGCAGAGGGGACACTAGTACCAGGGCTAGTTGCAGGATGGTAAGAGTGTGCAAAGATGAGTCCTGACTGGAGGAAATTTTCAAGGTCATCTAAGTGCTATAGGGGGCCACAGAAGGGGAACTCCATAGCTATGGGGGCCACAGAGGGGAGCTCCAAAGCTATAGGGGCACCATAGAAGGGGGACTCCAGAGGTATGGGAGGGGGGGCTACTTCAGTGCTTTGGGAGGCTCTTCCAGTGGTATGGGAGGGCACAAAAGGGAGACTTCAGAGTTATATCGGGCCACAGAAGAGGAACTCTACAGCTTTGGGGGCCACAGAGGGGAAACTCCACAGCTATGGGGGTACTATAGAAGGGGGACTCCAGAGATATGGGAGGGGCTACCCCAGTGCTATGGGGTGCCACTCCAGTGGTATAGGGGACATAAAAGGGAGATTTCAGAGTTATATTGGGCAACAGGAAGGGGCCATCAGTACTATGGGAAACCACAGAGAGGACACAGTACTATGGGGGGGGGGTCACAGAGGGCCACGAATACTATACAGGGCAACAGAGGGGACACTAGCACTAGGTTAATGGCAGGATGGTAAGAGTGTTCAAAGATGAGTCCTGACTGGAGGAAATCTCCATGGTCATCTAGGCCCAGATAAAGAACAAAAATGGGCTTTAAGAAACAAAAAATTTCATTTGTGATCAGCAGAGGTAACTGCACTGTAATCACTATCACTGTGTAGAACTGGTTTCTGATGGTGACTGCATTATTTAAAGATATTCTAGAGCTAAGCCATTGTTATCTATGTATGCCCCTGCGTTGCAATATCCAAAAATCCCACCATTTTATAACGAACTACTACATGGTAATTTTGATAATAACATTATATTAGATAATTGCTTATAATCCACTTCATTAATATGCAGTAATAGTTTAATTAGCTCTAAAATGAAACTTGACTTTGTCATGTATTATGAACAGTAGTGAAGCAAACGTCTTGTGTTGGTCTACTAGTATCTCCGAATGTATACTTTGGCAAAGACTTAATGATGAAAGAACCGACTTTTTAGATATCCTAATAGAAAATGACCCGAATGTGTTGCCATCAATCACTAAATTATTTGAAATGAAAAGTGAACATCGGTTATCGGCTCGAATGTTCTTGTTTTACAAAAACGAGTCCAACACTGTGGTAGGTGAAATGTCAATGACACATCCATGTAACTCATATCACAGCACATTAGCATGGGCTTTTGTGAGATTTCATGCACAGATCATTTATTAATGTGGCCGGGGAGATCACATCAGTTACAAGAAGCCAGCAGCTGCAGCGCACATTCATCTTTCTAAGGTTCATTCTCCGTCACGTTGTAAGTGAAAGCATCTTTTGTACTGGCCAAACATGAAAGATTTCTGGAGAACCAAATACTATCATTTATTTTTTAATATTAAAGTGCTATTGAGAGTGGAGCCAAGTAGTCCATTAAGTTATGCTGCTACATTGCAAGTACTCCATCACCATGCATGTCTGATGATTTGTACTAATTTCAATAATTCCATCAATAGGTTTCTGTTACTGTAAGCATTCCATGGGACTAAATTTCACCCAACATGTTTCCTTTATTAACCTGCTCATTATCTGCATGTAGAGGACTGACTGATTAATGTGCATTTGGCCACTGGTATTGACAGATTGGTACTGCAGTGTCATGTCATGACATAGATAAGGGGATGTGTTCTAATTTTTGCATTATGGTCTAAGACTAGATTGGTCATCATTAGATAACCTCTGATAATATCTGATAAAGTCCATAAAATAAGATTTGTATAATAATAAATGGTGAGTCTGACATGTAATACTTTCTTGGATTTACTTATCCTTCATATCATGAATGAATAGCTAAGAGCTATGTGTGATTGGCTGAGCGCTCAGCCAATAGCTAAGCAGTAGCTGCTATTGGCTGAGCCCTCAGCCAATCTGCACAGCCCTTTCAGGAGGCGTGAATTTTTAAATCCCCGACTGCTGAAAGAGCTTCATAGCAGTGCCGGGGAGCCAGCAGGAGGACGCGGCTGAGCGCAGGAGAGGTGAGTATGATTTTTTAAATTTTTTTTTCACACTTATTGATGATTATCGGGGAAGGGCTTATATTTCAAGCCCTTCTCCAATAATCATTCTGCGGGGCTTGGCTGAAACCATTGATTTCAAGCAATAGAATAGAATGCCGCAGACTTCTGCCACAGCTGTGACAGCTGTGGCAGAAGTCCGCGGCATTCTCCCTATGCTTTCAATGGAGCTAGCGCTGCTGTCGCTAGCCCCATTGAAAGCACTTGCGATATGCCGTTCTATACTGGCCTCTTTCTTGCACTGCGATGCGAGATTTTTCTCGTGCTCTCGCAGCGCAAGAAAGAAAATATCGTCAGTGGGTGGGAGCCCTTACATCGTACTGTTCTATCTGTTTAGGGGCCATTTGTTTGCAGCATCCATTGCCTTATTTTCTCCTTTCCAATTTTTCATTATCTGTTGTGAACCTCTATGGCATTACCAATAGAGATGAGCGAGCACCCAAATGCTCAGGTCCGCGTTATTCGAGTTGAGCCTTTCGGAAAATTCGAGAGCTCTACTCGAGTAACGAACCCCATTGACTTCAATGGGAGACTCGAGCATTTTGGTATGTGGAACGCCGGGTCCCGAGCTTTTGTTCTGTTTTTTCCCTGGTTCGTCTCTCTCTCTCTCTCCCCTTCACGCCAGACCAAAAATTATCAAATGCGCACGCTGCGTCGCAGCGGGGAGGGGCCGAAACAGGCACATCACAGCGGGGAGGGGCCAAAAGCTGGGGCCGGGTCGAACGCGATTTGACGCTCGTTCAAGTAATGAGTACCATCGAGTACGCTTATTCTCGAATGAGCATCAAGCTTGCCAGAGTATTTTCGCTCAACTCTAAATACCAACAGTATCAGGGCTCATCGACCTTAAAGGGGTTGTCCCGCGAAAGCAAGTGGGGTTATACACTTCTGTATGGCCATATTAATGCACTTTGTAATGTACATTGTGCATTAATTATGAGCCATACAGAAGTTATTCACTTACCTGTTCCGTTGCTAGTGTCCTCGTCTCCACGGTGCCGTCTAATTTCAGCGTCTAATCGCCCGATTAGACGCGCTTGCGCAGTCCGGTCTTCTCCCTTCCGAATGGGGCCGCTCATGCCGGAGAGCTGCTCCTTGTAGCTCCGCCCCGTCACGTGTGCCGATTCCAGCCAATCAGGAGGCTGGAATCGGCAATGGAGCGCACAGAGCCCACGGTGCACCATGGGAGAAGACCCGCATTGCATTGTGGGTGAAGATCCCGGCGGCCATCTTACTAAGGTAAGTAAGAAGTTGCGGGAGCGCGGGGATTCGGGTAAGTACTGGACGTTTTTTTTTTTTTACCCCTGCATCGGGTTTGTCTCGCGCCGAACGGGGGGGCTATTGAAAAAGAAAAAAAACCCGTTTCGGCGCGGGACAACCCCTTTAAGCTATTCGGATGTGTGAAAATTAGAGATGAGCGAGCATACTTGCTAAGGACAATTACTCGAGCGAGTATTGTCCTTAGCGAGTACCTGCCCGCTCGGAAGAAAAGATTCAGGTGCCAATGCAGGTGAGCGGTGAGTTGCAGGAGTGAGCAGGGGGTAGTGGGGGGGGGGGGAGAGGGAGAGAGAGATCTCCCCTCCGTTCCCCCCTGCTCTCCCCCTCCCCCCCCCCTCCCCCCCCCCCCCGCTGGCACTCGAATCTTTTCTTCCGAGCGGGCAGGTACTCACTAAGGCACTACTCGCTTGAGTAATTGTCCTTAGTGAGTATACTTGCTCATCTCTAGTGAAAATGTTTCGCACATTATTGGCCTTGGCACAACAATGTACTATATTTTAAAAAACATAATTCTACTATGCATGTTTTGCATTTGTTTAATTAGTGTTCTACCATAAATGTAGCCCAAAATGTATTGGATGTATGTGTTTATCTTAAAATGACTGAAGATCTATTGAAAGTATAATGTCATCAAGGTCTTCTTCTCCAGTCAACTACAGACCAATAAGTCTAAAGTGTACTGTAGGAAAAATATATAGTCAATGAAATTCAATTTATTTCAAATGTTTAGTAAAAATAGATATAGAGATGGTCATGGATAAGGTATATTGGGACATGGCTAATGATTATTTTAATGGTGTTGTCCACTTTTACTGTTTTCACAGTTTTTACTTATTTATAGATTAGCAAATCATACAATTTTATAATATACATGTATTTAAAATATCTCCTCACATACTTTTCGTATATTAGTGCAATGGAAGCTATTTTCACAGTAGAGCAATATAGTTCATGGACTAATTTGTCCGTAATAAGAGATGTCAGTCATGGGACTCACCAAATATTTAATGTGACCCCAGATATTTAACTAACACTGATCAGGCATCTTACAGGTTAATAGTAGTTAATAGAGATGAGCGAACGTGCTCGGCCCCGCCCCTTTTTCGCCCGAATACCGCGATTTTCGAGTACTTCCGTACTTGGGCGAAAAACTTCGGGGGGCGCCGTGGCGGCGCGGGGGGTTGCAGCGGGGAGTGGGGGGGAGAGGGAGAGAGAGAGGGCTCCCCCCTGTTCCCCGCTGCTACCCCCCGCACCGCCGCGCCTCTCCCCGCCCCCCGGCGCCCCCCGAATCTTTACGCGCGAGTACTGAAGTACTCGAAAATGGCGGTACTCGGGTGCGTAAGTACTCATTACGAGTACGTTCGCTCATCTCTAGTAGTTAATTAAGGAGCAGAACCGACACAATGTGGCTACCTACAGCACCTCCTCAAGTCTGTCAGTGTCTGTGGAGATGCAGCTCTTATATTCTTCCCCGTCTCCTCTGTGTGATGTTTTGTTTACCTAACTTTATTAATAGCACCTTGACAACATCACCTCGATACAGACGGTTGTTAACCCTTTCCAATCCACTGTCTGACGTCTTTCTACATTCTGATTGAAGCTTGTACAGCACCAATGTCAGAAGACGTCCGACAGGGTATTCTTACCATCTATTGCCAGCCACTCCACTGCCGCAGCCTCTCTGGCGCACACATACTGGCTTTAGCCAGCAGATGGCACCATTGTATAACAGCAAAAAGAGAAAGCCTTTTAGGAAACCCTGAATCCAAAATTGCATTGGAAAGAGTTAAATATAAAAATACCACAAACACTGCCTCCAGGTGATGTTGTCATTAGTAGAGTTATCTGGAAAAAAAACACAGAGAAAAGATTGGGAGAAGAATATAAGAGCTGCTTCTACACTGACAGACAAGAGATGCTTCTGTAGTAACACTGCATAATATCTATTTACTTCTTAGAAACCTAATCAGTGTCAGTTGAATACCATGGCTCATGTGACATATTTTGTGGGTCACATGGCTGATTATTAATACCCAAGATTCCTATATACAGATCCCATTATAGACTCTCTGCACCTAAATCTTCCATATACTACCGTTGCTTTATGTCAGACACACTCACCAACAACTGAATATGGGCAGCATGGTGATTTAGTGGTAAGCAGTGTTGGCTTGCACTGGGGTCACAGGCTCAAAAGGCAACATCTGCATGGAGTTTGTACGTTGAATGGGTTTCCTAATACTAATATAGATTTTGAGCCCCAATAGGGACAGGGCTCAATCTGTGTACAGCACTGCCAAATTATGTATACACTACATAAATGAGTGGAATAAATAAAATATCTACTTGAGCCTCACATTTGTCTTTCACAGGTGGATGTGGTGGAAATGAAGGTCAGTTATGTTGGGTTACATCATTCGACCAGAAAATAAACTGCTGTCGGAGATGTCGGCATTGTTATCTTTCTCCCCCTTAATTAAAATTATTTGAAGAGTAAATGGTCTTAACACCCAATTATAAAAGTTTAATTAATTTGCATCGTATGACCATGGCCACTCTCTTATTTTTATATTTTTTGGCTTTATAGGTTAAGAATAGAGATGAGCGAGCGTACTCGGTAAGGACAGATACTCGAGCGAGTATTTGGGTGCCGGCGGGGGGCGGGGAGCAGCGGGGGAGAGCAGAGGGGAACGGGAGGGAGATCTCGCTCTCTCCCCCCACTCCTTCCTGCTCACTCTCGCAACAGAGCGCTCACCCACGCCGGCATCCGAATCTTTGCGGGCGAGCAGGCAGGTAATCGGTAAGGACGATACTCGCTCGAGTATCTGTCCTTATCGAGTATGCTCGATCATCTCTAGTTAAGAACTTTGCTTTATTGACTTTAGAATGGTTCACACTAGCATGGCTTCCATTTGAACCAGCATCGGGACAGTTCTTTTAATACAAAAAAAGAATATCTCTACAGACTACACTTTTTTGAAGAACACAAATCGGTTGTCATAAACGTTATCACCAGCATAAACAGAGGCTTACCATTAAAATATATTGAATCAGTGATTCTAAATGATAACTAAAAGAATGAGTCAAGAATGCATGAGTGCCCTAACAGCATATTACTCCTAACCTTCAACCTAGGTGATATGCTAATTAGAGATGAGCGAGCACGCTAGGTAAAGGCAGTTACATCGCTCTTCTTGAGTAACTGCATACTCTGACAAATGCGGGGGAGGCAGAAGGGGCGTTGGAGGGGGAGCAGAGGGGAGCGGGGGGGGGGGGGGGAGAGTGAGAGAGATCTCTCCCTCCCTGCTCCCCCCCCCCACACACACATTTGTTCAGACAAGTATGCAGTTACTCGAGAAGAGCGATGCTCGCTCGAGTAACTGCCTTTACCGAGCGTGCTCTCTCATCTCTAATCCTAATCCATGTTTTAAGTGATTGCGATTGAACCTGAAGAATGTGGAACATGTCATAGACAGCAGCTCTGTTTATTCAACACATACATCTTCTCCGAATACCTGATATTGACAGTTCCAGCTTGTTATATTACAAAGTGAAACATTTTGAAAGAAAATGTTAACATGTGTCATTATATGTATTTTACACGGATTGGCCCGTCTAAGAGAAATAATATTGTGTCCATTAATCTAAGAGAAGACGACAACAAACACAGCGTATACACACAATGGAAAGTTTCTGAAGCTCTATAATATTCTTCTCATGACTCCTTCTTAATCTGGGGATGAACAGTAATAACAGTCGTCCGGATTTTATGATAATTAATACATAATGTGTATAGATTAGAAAATGTGATCTCCATTTCTATTGGTGGAGACTTTAACAAATAAACAAGTAATGTTTTACTTCAAGGAGTTAATGGTCTGGGAATCGGCAAAGGAAGCAACTATTAAGACAAAGGGAAAACAATAATGACACCAAACACAGTTGCCATCGAGAGTGTTTTCATGTTGAAAAGTTACATCCTGTCAATTAAAATGTTTTACTAGTCTCTTGGGGGCGATAAGAAATTCATGTTTCCTTTATGAAAATGATTTGTTTGTTTGATCTTCTTTTACTAGTTGCAAAAGGAAATGGAGTTACCAGGTGCGAAACACTAAGATGCAAGGTAAAAAGTGATGATATATCCATCCAATTCACTTATATAGTAACCTTCTGTGCCAATGTAAGGTACGAAGAAAACGCTAAAACACGGAGAAAGTGAAAAGATCAAAGAGAAGGTTAATTGATTTAATGAAAGTCTGGGGACTTGTCATTGTAGGATATTATGTGAACCTTGTAATATCCGGTCCTCAGTTTAAGGCATCACAATCACACCCATAAATTAGGATTTCGTTGGGTGTGGTTTACAAATAAAATCCTAGAGATATTACTAACAAGTAGCCTTAATGTTCAGGTTAATTAATTTACCATAGATTGGAGTTACAGCAGCCAAGAGTGTCTGTCCTATATGTGCTATTACTTTTTATTACATGATCATGACTTTTTGAAGCCTGTATTTACACAAGAGAGTTCGCTATCAGTCTGAGAAACCTGCAATTTTTTTCTGCAAGTGGGATGTGTTTTGCAAGGAAAATACCCCACATCACTGCACATTCGATTTTCACGTGCATGTTTCAATAAAAAAAAAAAAAAGAAAAATCGCACTGGGATAAAACTCACATTTAGATTTGGGTGCGATGCACTTTTTTTTCCTGCCACACAAAAAAATGGGCAATTCTTGAACAGAATCAATCAAAAATAGGACAGGCTGTGATTTTTTTTTATCACCCATGTAAATAATGGTTTATTTTCACTTCTATGAATTTTGCAATGCATAGAAGTTTCGTGTATGAATACATCCTCAAGGCTCCTGCACACGAGTGTGACGTATTTGCACTCTGAATGGAGCGCTATCACATCCTCTCGAGAGCGTAACCGCGCTCCTTTACTGTACGTGTATGTGCTGCCGGGCCTGTTCACATCAGGACAACCAAGTCATGTTTGAAAAGGTGGAACAGCCTAATTAGTAACATAGTAACATAGTTCGTAAGGCTGAATGAAGACAATGTCCATCTAGTCTAGCCTGTCTATCCTCCTGTGTTGTTAATCCAGAGGAAGGCAAAAAATCCCAAGAGCAGAAGCCAATTAGCCCTTTTGGGGAAAAAAATTCCTTCCCGACAGGCAATCAGACTGTTCCCTGGATCAACCCCTAATAGTTCCTACCTGCCTGTATACCCGGATTAACAATTAACCTAAGATTTATAACCTATAATATCCTTCCTCTCCAGAAAGACATCTAGTCCCCTTTTAAACTCCTCTATGGATTTTGCCATCACCACATCCTCAGGCAGAGAGTTTCACAGTCTAACTGCTCTTACTGTAAAGAACCCCTTTCTATGTTGGTGATGAAACCTATATTTCTCTAAACGCAACGGATGCCCTCTTGTTAGGTGGGGCATCCTACTAAAGAACTGTTGAAAAAGATTTTTGTTTTTCAATGGCTAAGCCAGAGTCTTGAACTTGAATCTAGAAGCTGTGGCAGACGTGAAGTGGGCTGTACAATCATGGCATCCTAGAAATATTGATGAACTGAAACAAATTTACAGTACAACTATGTATTATTAAGAGAGTTGAGCGAACGTACTCTGCCGAGCTTGATGCTCGTTCGAGCATCAGTGTACTCGATGGTGCTCGTTAATCGAATGAGCATCAAGCCGTGTTCAACCCCGCCCCAGTTTTTGGCTGCTCCCTGCTGTGACGCGCCTGTTTTGGCCCCTCCCCTAGTCAATGGGGTTCATTACTCGAGCAGAGCTCACAAATTTTACGAAAAGCTCAACTCAAATAACGCGGACTTGAGCATTTGGGTGCTCGCTCATCTCTAGTTATTAACATTAGGGTGGTTCCACATCAGCATTGAAACCTTCAGTCGGAAGTTCCACCAGAGTTTCAGCACACAGCACTTTTTTTTCCAGCTAAAAGCCCGCCAGCTGAGCGACAAACAAACAAACGCCATTATAGTCAATGGGGTCCATTCGGTTCCGCCCTAAGACCGAGCCATTCAGCCATAGGGATGCCCCTTTCTTGCTCCCCAAACACAGATATAAAACCACCCTAACTTAGGCTGTGTTTGTCTGTACTTGTGACTCAGATAATAATCAGACCACAATTTACTAATGACCAATAAAGAAACTGAGGCGATTCCAAATGGTTCACCCACTTATTCTTGCAGCTGTATGCATCAGTATGCGACGCAGTCATAGTGAGGAACCAATTTCCATGTAACATATAGTTGTCCCAGTTGTCCACCTGCTGCTGCTCTTTGTGGTCCCTACACGTAGGGAAGACATTTTTAAGACATTTAATTTAAAAGTCCTTTCACTTGCTATCATGATTCTTCACAGCAGATGCCAGTGGTCCTGTGATGGATCCCACGCCCCCTTTAAAAAAAAAAAAAACACAAAGCGCCTCTTTAACCCTTTCTAATCCACTGTCTGACGTCTGAAGGCATTCTGATTGAAGTCTGTACAGCTCCAATGTCAGAAGACGTCCGGTAGGGTATTCTGACTGTATATTACTGGCCGCTCTGTTGTCAGGGGCCTCTCCAGCATGTCCCATACCGCAGTACTGGCTCTACCCAGCAGGCGGCGCCATTGTATAATGGCAGAAAGAGAAAGTCCCCTAGGAAACAGAAATAGATTTATATCAATTCCATCTGATAATAAGCTAGAGGCAACTTACTTCAAGTAATATTTCAACATTTTAACTGTTAAATGTCACTTTGGCTTGACTGGCCATTGCAATGTTACTTATTGACTATTGCTATTTTAGTTATAGATTTAATTCTATTTTTAATCTGTGCTTTATATAATATCTGACTAATGGATCTACACAAGAGCGACAGTACTTAGAAAGAAAATCACTCTTTGGATTTTGAGCACATTATCACCGTGAATGTAAACATTGAATAAACCTGCAGATGAAACATTTCATTGTTGACAGAAGCTCAAGCGGTATGAAGCCCTTGACATTTATCACTTACATTGCTTTAACCTGGTAACATGACTATAATCCCAAGTCAGCCATCTAAAACTGAGTTACAACTAATGTGTTAATACAGACACCAAATGCCGTAGATGCGTTATGACAGGTTAAAAATAATAGGTATTTTTAAATACTTTTTCACTGCAGGCAATCATATTGGTGAGAGAGGTAGAGTGTATCATTCAAATAACCTAAGCCAAAAAGTCAGGAAAATGGAATTCAGAAAAATATTTGAAATTATATTTACAATTAATATTAATAAAAATCTTAAATGTTTTATGATAAGAAAAAATAAAGTAATTTTTGAAGGCTTATAATAAAAGCCAAGATATAAAAATTCTACATGAGCAAAAAATATTTAAGACACAGACGTACAGTATAATAATAGAATGAATTGGCTAATTGGGGTTTATGAGTTCTAAAAGACGTCAAGTCAAGAATGGTATCCTTTCTCTTTAAGGGGTTTTGTCATTAAAAAAAATCAATACTTACCTATTCCTCCCCAGGCCGTCTTCTTACCGCATTTTCTCCTCACCGATCTTCTCCTGGCTTCTCCAGCCGTCCGGATCCTCTTCTTCCTGCTATGGAATACCATTCTCAGCATTCTTCTTACTGCAGGTCAGTGTACTGTACGTCACTAGTGACGTAACATTCACTGCCTAGGAAGGAATGCTGAGGTATTGCCGAGACTGCGCATGTGCACTGTTTCGCCGCGAGTGTTCATATACTGATGCAGAGAGACAGCTCGCATGCGCAGTCTCTGCAATAACTCAGCACTCCCTGCTAGGCAGTGAATGCTACGCCACTAGTGATGTAGAGTACATTGCCCAGCAGGAAGGAGAATGCCGGCAATGTACGCTTCATCACAGGAAGAAGAGGATCCGACCGGCTGGAGGTGAGGTGACCCAGAGGACTGGAGGAGACAGGAGAAGATTGGTGAGGAGAAAATGCGGTAAGAAGGCTGCCTGGGGAGGAATAGGTAAGTATTGAATTTTTTCTTAATGACAGAACCCCTTTAAGGAAAGCACCTAGCTGATGTGTGAGGAGATTTATAAGGATATTTATGCTCCTCTGGGAAATATGCAAATGGGAAGATGGATCAAGACCTCTGCAGCTCCACCTATTGGAAGGCAGCATTCCTGCAAGTCAATGTTAGACTTTGTTAAAAGTGAACATTATATGCTCTATAAAACGATAACATGTAATTTGGCAATGTAATGTTTTCACTTGCTATACAAAGCTGCAGCGATAATACTTCACCTGTGGCCTACCACTTTTAATTCTCTATTTGTATTTAATGGTTATGACCTGTATGCTCTACTGTTTTACTGGTCACACTTTCTTTAACTTTATCATCATTACAGAATCTGAAGGCACTAAACAAGAGGATACGGGTCATAACCATTGAATACAAACTTTTGTGCAGTTGTGAAAGTGCACTTGTCAGTAAATAATAATCAAAATACAAATGACCACCTGTCCGTCCGTGAGTGAGTTACATGCTCTGCCCCTGATCACATGACAGTGACATCATCAAAGATCCTCAAACATAAAACATACAGAGCCTGACAGCAGCTGTGTGCTTACAGGACCTGTGATGATATCACCGTAATGTGATTTGTCACCTGGGCTCTGTGACCGTTAGTGAGTTACATGCTCTGACTCTGATCACATGACAGTGATGTCATCACAGTTCCTTCATCCCTGTGCAGATTACGGGTGGACTACATCCCCTACAAACCTCCGTGGCTTCAGTTGCTATGGAATACTAACGACCACCTGTCTGTAAGTGAGTAACTCTGTCAGTTACATGTAAAGATGCCACCATCATGGGATCAATCACCCAGGCTCTGAACTTTATTGAAAACCTGCAAAGCCAGACAGCAGCTGTGCGCTTACAGTATCTGCAATGATATCACCATCATGTGATTTGTGTGGGAGGAGTCCAGGATCACATGACCAGGAGGTAATCAGGGTGTGCAGGATTCTGCTGTGCTGGTTGTGATAACTGTTTTATAGGATGAAAAATGTATGTAGCGCAGCTGTGTGATGTACGTGTAGCAGAGCTGTGTGTGTGATGTGCATGTAGCAGACATGTGCGTATGTGTATGACATGCATGTAGCAGAGCTGTGTGTATGTGTGTAATGTGCATGTAGCAGAGTGGTGTGTGTGTGTGACGTGCATGTGCCAGAGCTGTGTGTGCATGACATGCATGCAGCAGAGATGTGTAGTGCAAAGCGCCACCTGAAAAACTGATATTATAATTTCTAGAGATGAGCGAGCACCAAAATGCTCGGGTGCTCGTTACTCGGGACAAAATTTTCGCGATGCTCGAGGGTTCGTTTCGAGTAACGAACCCCATTGAAGTCAATGGGCGACCCGGGCATTTTTGTATATCGCCGATGCTCGCTAAGGTTTTCATTTGTGAAAATCGGGGCAATTCAAGAAAGTGATGGGAACGACACAGCAACGGATAGGGCAGGCGAGGGGCTACATGCTGGGCTGCATCTCAAGTTCCCAGGTCCCACTATTAAGCCACAATTGCGGCAAGAGTGCCCCCCCCCCGCACTGTCAGCATAAAGATCGTTCTCCTCTGCCTTAGCTGTAACAGCTGTGGCAGAGAAGAACGATGTTAGCCCATTGAATTCAATGGAGCCGGCAATACAGCAGGTTCCACTGAAAGCAATGGGCTGCCGGCGTGCACGGGATGAATTGTCGGGAAGGGCTTAAATATAGAAGCCCTTCCCTGCAATTCATCCAGAAATGTGTGAAAATAAAAATATATACCGTATATACCGGCGTATAAGGCGACGGGGCGTATAAGACGACCCCCCAACTGTCACCTTATACGCCGGGAATACAGCGGAGCAAAGAATAAAAATCATTACTCACTTCCCCCGGCGTTCTGCGGCGCTGCTGTAGGCTGTCGCTCCCTCCTGGTCCCCGGCAGAGCATTGCTTTCTGGACGCAGGGCTTGAAATCCCCGCCTCAAGAAAACACACGTGCCATCAGCCAATCACAGCCAATGACAATGATGTCATTGAATGGCTGTGATTGGCTGACGGCGTGTGTTAGCTAATCACAGTAGCTTTCTGGAGGCGGGGATTTCAAGCCCTGCGTCCAGAAAGCAATGCTCTGCCAGGGACCAGGAGAGAGCGACATCCTGCAGCAGCGCCGCAGACCGCCGGGGAATGTGAGTAATGAATTTTATTCTTTGCTCCGCTGTATTCCCGGCGTATAAGGTGACAGTTGGGGGGTCGTCTTATACGCCCCGTCGCCTTATACGCCGGTATATACGGTATATATTTTTATTGTAACACATTTCTGGATGAATTGCAGGGAAGGGCTTATATATTTAAGCCCTACCCGACAATTCATCCCGCGATCGCCGGCAGCCCATTGCTTTCAGTGGAACCTGCTGTATTGCCGGCTCCATTGAATTCAATGGGCAAACATCGTTCTTCTCTGCCACAGCTGTTACAGCTGTGGCAGAGGAGAATGATTTGTGTAGTATATGTTCTCAATGGGGTCGGCGCTGCTGCCGCCGGCCCCATTGAGCGCCTATAGAGAAGAGAACAGGAATCGCAGATCGCACATAGGTGCGATCTGCGATTTCTATGGCCTAAGAAGGACTGTTGGGGTTCTTGAAGCCTAAAATCACTCCTATCGCTCTCCCTATAGCAGCTCCGGCACCAGCAGCACTGTCCCTGATCTCTGTCAGAATGCATCTGTGGCGAGCCGCGGGCGGGCAGATTTTAATACTCGGGTGACACCTAATCTCGCCAGCCACTCACTGCAGGGGGGTGGTATAGGGCTTGAACGTCGCAGGGGGAAGTTGTAATGCCTTCCCTGTCTTTCTATTGGCCGGAAAAGCGCGCAAATTTCTCAGGGAAGAAAATGAAAGTGACTCGAACACCGCGTGGTACTCGTCACGAGTAACGAGCATCTCAAACACGCTAATACTCGAACGAATATCAAGCTCGGACGAGTACGTTCGCTCATCTCTAATAATTTCCTAATAATTACTAGTAATTTTAAATAACAATGGGGAAATCTAAAGCTAGCTGTAAAGCAACAGTGATGCAGGGAGGCAAAAAAAGGTATTAGCGTTCAGTTTGATGACATAGATGGATATTTAGAATTATGGCAATAAGTGAAAATGGGAAATTTTGAAAAGTTCACCCAGTCTCCAGCATACCCCTGTAATTAGAGTTTTGCTGCAGTTCTTTGCACAGTTTGCACATAGTACATAGGGTACTTCCACAAGAGTGGAATATTTCCGCAATCTGTGTCTAAAGACACAGCTGTATCTGCTTCTGCGGATTTCTATTCCATAACCCGCATGTGTATATATGTAGATTTTGGTGCATAATTGTCTGTGTCTTTAAATATGGGTTGCAGAAAAGTTCTGCTCATGTGAAAGTACCCTTAAAGGGGTTGTCCCGCGCCGAAACGGGTTTTTTTTTTTTTCAACCCCCCCCCCGTTCGGCGCGAGACAACCCCGATGCAGGGACGTACAGACAGCTTACCGGAGCGCTTACCTTGATCCCCGCGCTCCGGTGACTTCTATACTTACCTGTGAAGATGGCCGCCGGGAACCTCTTGCTTCGTGGACCGCAGCTCTTCTGTGCGGTCCACTGCCGATTCCAGCCTCCTGATTGGCTGGAATCGGCACGTGACGGGGCGGAGCTACACGGAGCCGCTCTCTGGCACGAGCGGCTCCATAGAAGACTACAGAAGACCCGGACTGCGCAAGCGCGGCTAATTTGGCCATCGGAGGGCGAAAATTAGTCGGGCTCCATGGGAACGAGGACGCTAACAACGGAGCAGGTAAGTAAAAAACTTTTTATAACTTCTGTATGGCTCATAATTAATGCACAATGTATATTACAAAGTGCATTATTATGGCCATACAGAAGTGTATAGACCCACTTGCTGCCTCGGGACAACCCCTTTAACTGACTTTTGCCCATTCAGGTACCCTGTTCCCCTGAAAATAATACCTACCCTGAAAATAAGACCCAGCTTGATTTTCCAGGATTTTTGAGGCTGCAAAATGTTTTTTCAGGATTTTTGAGGATGCTTGAAATATAAGCCCTACTCCAAAATTAAGCCTAGCTTACAGTTAATTTAAAAAATCTATTTAAATAGTGTCCAGGCAGCTATACATGTAAAAAAGTTAAATCTTTTTGAGCAAAAATTAATATAAGACACTGTCTTATTTTCGGGGAAACACGGTAATTAGTAGAAGCTGCAGAGGTAAGACCCTCACTGATCATGAAGTGATTGCATACTACTAATATTTGCTAAGCCTTCTAATAATGGAAAATACTGTTTCTTAATTTGCATATTACATAACATAATCGACCTAAGGTGTTGACATGAGGCATAACTATCTGGCCCACAGGGGAAGGGGGTTTGCCATGATCCCGGGACAAGTGCTGCTTTTCAACTGGATCAATGTACTCAGTCTACATACTTTTATAAAGAGCTGGGCTTGAGCACATGTTTCCACTGGGCAGTTCTCCTCCGGCTTCTACCCATCCATCTCGCTTCATTGATAGATCTATCCCTATTGGCATATAGGCAGGGACCTGTAATTAAGTGAAGATTTTTGTAATTAGGGGACTTTGAGGAGAATAATCATGATGTAATGTTTTCTTCATTTGTAAATTATCTATCTGGCAGTACTGTTTTCAAGCCCAAAGACTATGGATAATGTAATACCCCTCCCCCTTCCCCTCCAGTCGTTCAGGGATTAGGGTTGCTTTAAGACTAGAATCATACATGCAATTTTTGAGGAAACCCCTCTCTTATATCCTTTCCTGTGTGTGGCTTTAAGGAAATGTATCGTCAGCAAATTACCTATTAAATAAATCACATTTTCGTGTTAAACATATTTTTTTTTTTTTAAATTGGTGATTTTTTAAAACTTTTGGTCACAATTAGAGATGAGCGAGCATACTCGCTAAGGACAATTACTCTACCGAGCATTGTTTTTGGCAAGTATCTCCCCGCTTGGAAGAAAAGGTTCGGCTGCAGGTGAGTTGCGGCCATGAGCAGGGGGGAGTAGGGGGGGAGAAGGAGAGAGAGATCTCCCCTCCGTTCCTCCCCGCACTCCCCCGCCGCTCCCCACCCGCCGCCGGCAGCCGAATCTTTGCTCCCAAGCAGGCAGGTACTCGCTAAGGGCAATGCTCGATCGAGTAATTGCCCTTAGCGAGTATGCTCGCTTATCTCTAGTCACAATCTGTATTTTTTAAAAATCCTAAAATCCTGCATTTTCCACACTGACCAGAAAGCCTAATACTAGTCTGTCACTTCCTGTTCTGTAGAGTAAGCTTTGCAGCCGTCATCTCCCTAACATCACGTGCTTATACGCCCAAAGAGCAATGTTTCAGTCCTCTTAGTGGGATTTATGTCAAGCATGGCTTGATATATAACATTTTAACAGCCTTAGCAGGACCCTAGGTGTCTTGACGTTAGCTAATCTTGCAGTTACTATGGGTATATGTAACAGTGGTGAAACACATCAATAATCCAATTACTCTTGTTTGAGTAGAACAAACCTGGACTTTCACTGGAACTTTGTCTCAAACAAACTCTTTTCATTTTAGCCGTGAGTTTCAGTTTCTAAGGGCTCATTCACATCTGCATTAGGGATTTCTGTCTCTCCAGTTCCTTTTTGGAGTGGAAAAACAGAAATAAAATGGAATTAAATGTTTCCGATTTTCCCTATTAATGTCAATGGGTTTCCAAAAAAAACTAACGCTTTCAGTTTGGTTCCATTCCACTATTTTTCCATGTTCTTAATGGAACAAATAGCGCAGTCTGCAGCACTATTTGTTCTGCAAACTGATAGCTTTGTTTTTTTTAAACCCATTGAAATTAATGGAGAAAAAAGGAGATGTTTATTTCCATTCTGGTTGAGTTTTTCGGCTCCAAAAACAGAACAGAGAGGTGGAAAGCTCTAATACTGATGTGCATGAGTCCTAATGATGCTTGGTTGACAATTACAATGGTGTAAGTGCCTCAAGGAGTGTGGAAACGAAGGATCAGATTAACATCATAGTCGGAGTAGTCAGTATCACCAATGATATGGCGTACGGGATGCTACATCTCCTTCCGTCAATGCTTGACTCACCAGTCCTTGGAGTGTTGGTGGAGATCGGATTAAAGTTTTTTCAGGCACACCAAGCTCGTTCAGACAAGTGTGTCAGAGGTGGGGATAGTACCTTGTGAATCTCCAGAATGCAATTCCATGTATTCATCTAAGCACAATAAGATACATGACGTGGGAGGAGTGGGATTTTGTAGGATACATTGCTGATGATTGAGCAGATGACATCAAGCAAGAACTACACTTTCTAAAAACGTTCTATTCCTGTCAAGTAAAAGTCTAAAAGGCAAGATAGGGATTAGATGCTTTAAGGACTTTCTTTTCAGATTGTGTTTTTTTGTTGCAACCTTCTATTACATAATTGGTTAAAGGGAACATCAGTTGTAATCTGATAATAATGCTTTTATTCATATTTAGAAATTGCATATATTGATTTAGCATTCTAAAGTACTAGCTGTGAAATCAGAAAACCAGTAAATTGGAACCATTAAAGCTCATTAATTACTACAGTACATCTAAATGTTTTCTGCCCCACGTGTCGTAGAATTCCTTTGCGGAATCACGGCTTACTCAATTAGGAATGATCACACCCTTCCAGATTGATTGATTAAGGTACAGTGCACTGTCTCCCAGAAATCACTTAATCTGACCCAAGTTCAAGAAAAAGTAACTTCCTTATTTATTCTTGGCGCGTAACAGCTTATAAGGCACATCAAACACAGCCCTTTTGGGGCAGGCAAGAATTACATAGACACAATGTGTTGATTGATTATTGGATAAGCGTCTTCCTTCATCCGGTCATCTGGTATTGCCTGTCACGTGGTGGCACTCTGGAGAGTGGAATGGGCTGTCTCGCCCCACGTGTGTCAAACCGATATGATTGGAGACTATTTCATGAATTAGTAATTGCATAGACCGCCCATGTTATTTGCATCTGTTTCCAGTAAAATCGCTGGGGTATTTTCGCGGTAATCAAAAAACGGTAGTCCGTCTCGGATGCGGTTGATTGTCTGATTCCTAGTTCCGTATTAGTGCATGCAGCTGGACAGTCAAATATATTTATACATGTTGGTTACGGCTAAATTGCTAAATTCCATCTTTGTCAGCAGAGTTATGAAAAACAGATATTTCATATAAGCATTGCCTCATACTATTGTGTAACTGTGTATTGTGTACGTACACTTCTATAGCTGAATCAAAACAGAGTTAAAGCATTTGAATTAACAATTTCCCCGTAAGGCCCCAAATCCCAATACACAAAGATTTATATACTGGGATTGCCATCACAGACCCCCCTTGAAACTATCTGTTTCACCAAACTCGCCCTGCTCCATCCCACCCCCACTGCTGACTCTAGACTTGTAAGGTGTTGTAGACTGGAGCCATTGCTCTCATGGGGGTGTAGGATGGGTCAACATCATCGTATTCTGGATCTGTGATGACGACATTGGCATTGACAGTGGGCCTACTGCCGGACATCATAGAGAAACAGGTGGACCAGGTAGACACCAGGGCCGGGATACACTGTATGCAACAACAAACAGAAATTAGAACCATTACAATGGCAACAAAAACAGTTAGTATTTTCTTCATCAGAGTAAATCCAAACCAGGACCCTGTCAACCAGTCAAACCACCCCTGGTCCGTTCCTTGTTTGATACTGGTGGCTAGATCTCTCAGGCGGTTGATCTGTTGATGGATTGACGCAGAGTTGTCAGAGAGGTTAAAACAACACATCCCTTCAAACTCTTCGCACCCATGGTTCATGGTCATAAGGATGTAATCAATGGTGGCTCTGTTCTGTAGGGCGGCTCTTCGTATGTTTTGTACATCTAAGAGTAGTAGGTCCAGTGCCTGGGATGTGGCATTTAGGCCCTTTACCATGTCACAAGCTAAACCGTTAATCACTCTTGTGTTATGCTGGGCTAATGCGGGGGTGCCTAGAATGCTGAGAGCTAGTGCTGTGTGCTCTGAGAAACTCAGTAGAGTGGGTGGTCCTACACAGTTATCGGCCAGGCCGTGGATGTCCCTCCGATCCCTAAGTGAGGGTGTGGGTGCCGGGGGGTCTGGCTTCTGATACATAAGGATACTTAGACGGGACAATGCACACGGTCCTCCTGTAATGTTGGCGGGGATATATGTGTATGTTAAATTGCCACAGGACAGGACCCATCCTACTGGTAGTTTGACATGTCTGGTGTGGCTGGGACTCCGAACTACTTTTCCACAAGACATGGTAGTCACTATCTTTTGACATTGTTCTTCAGTACGGGAGCAAAGTATTTGGGAATCACTAGTGACCACTTGGCCCCTCTCACATTTCCCAATGTACCGTGGATTACATGTAAAGTTATAACATACCTCAGCCTGTGAGACATTTCTGACCTGGAACTCAGTCATATTGGACCAGTCAGCGTGTTCTATAGCCTCACAGTAGGGACAATACTCATATATGTTAATGAAGGTGTTATCTTGTATCACATCGCCTCCCCCCACATCATCATCATCATCATCATGTACCATTGCATAAATTGATCTCAATACATTTACTGGAGTGGGAACGGCCAGTAGGCAAGCTTGTAGAATATCTTCCCCGCTCCTTAATTTAGGCATGCACATATTAGTTATATTGATAACATCTCTGGCTAAATACTCCCACATATTGATATGGCTTTCCCTCACTAGTTTAGCCTGCTGCTTCTGGTTCTTCACTGAGGTACCCTTTCCGTCCCACATTACCAGAACCCCACATAGGAGAAGTATTATGATAACTTGACCTAAATATTTCATGATGAGTCGTCCTTCTGAGATGGAGCTTTCTTGCAGTGGCTTGCGTGGATCCAGGTAGGCTTCCCCTCTAGTTTCACCGAGGTGGCAGTGGTCAACAACACCTGGAATGGACCGTCGAATCTTGGCTCAAGAGAGTTTTTCCTCAGAAACTTCTTTACGTACACCCAATCTCCAGGCTGTATGGAATGGGTGCCTGTGTCCTGGTCTGGGTCTGGAATGGAAGAGAAAACTCGTGCATGGACTTTAGTTATTTCTTTGGCGAGTGATATAACATACTTAGTCAGAACATCAGAGTGCAATTGTAACTGCTGGGGGAAATAACACCCTAGTCTGGGGACGGTCCCGAAAAGAATTTCATAAGGTGATAACTTATGTTTTCCCCTTGGTGTGTACCTCACGCTATATAGTGCTATGGGGAGGATTTCTGGCCTGGGCATGCCAGTTTCTCGTGACATTTTAAGTATTTTTGTTTTCAAGGTACCGTTCAGTCTCTCTACCTTACCACTACTCTGGGGGTGGTAGGGTGTGTGAAACAAAAGACTGCTGCCCAACGCCTGCCATATCTCCTTGGTGACGTTGGCGGTAAACGCTGGACCTTGATCACTTTCGATGACTTCAGGTATTCCGAAACGGCAAATTAACTCAGTCATGAGTTTCTTAGCCGTACTTTTGGCAGTCATATTTGTACTTGGGTATCCCTCTGCCCACCCAGAGAAAACATCCACCACTATTAGGGCGTATTCAAAGCGTCCTGATTTCGGCATCTGGATGTGGTCAATCTGGATCCGTTGGAATGGATACAGTGGCTTGGCCAGGTGTTTTCTTGGTGTCTCCTCCATTTTTCCTGGATTACATTGGGCGCAAATGGTGCAAGCTCTGCAGTACTTGTCCACCAACGTTGTGATGCCAGGCGCCAGGTAATATTTCTGGATCAATGCGTTCATGAGCATCTTGGACAAATGGGTTGGGCCATGTGCCCACTGTACCACTGCTGGGTAGAAGCTTCTAGGCAAGCATGGGCGGCCTGCCAGCGCAAACAATCCCTGTTCGTCCTTTTTCGCTCCCTTTTTCGTCCATTCTTCTTTTTCTTCCTTGCTTGCTCTCTTTTGTGCTTCTGTAAGGTAGTCCGGTCGTATCTTCTCATCCACACTGACCATCATGGACGGGTCTGGTTCCTCCATTGATTCCACCCCAACCGGTAGGGCTTCCACCTGAATTCCAATTCTTCCAAACTCCCCCCTTGCAGCTCTTTTTGCTGCTTGATCTGCTGTATGATTACCAACGGTCTCTTCAGTGTTCTTCTTGCTGTGAGCTTTCACTTTCAGTACGGCCACCTTTCGTGGCAGTTGGAGGGCATCCAGCAGGTGCCTGATGGCTTGATGATGCTTGACTGGGGTGCCTGCAGCTGTGAGGAATCCTCTAACTTTCCAGATCATCCCGAAGTCGTGTGCCACTCCATGAGCGTACCGTGAATCTGTGTAGATGTTGGCTGTATGATCCTGGGCCACCTCACACGCCCGTGTGAGGGCCTGTAGTTCGGCTTCCTGTGCTGATACAGTAGGAGGGAGTTGTTGAGCTTGGATTATTTTCGTGGAGGTGGTAACTGCGTAACCGGTATGGTACCGACCCATCTCATCGGCGAATCTGGAGCCGTCCACGAAGAGTGTGTAGTCTACGGGTTCCAGTGGTTTGTCATAGACTGATGGTAGATGAGAGATTTCCTGTTGCATCATCTTGACGCAGTCATGTGAAGGGCGTGGAATGTCGTAGTAGGAGACGGAACCATTCGGTTTTTCCTCTCCATCGTTTCCATTCTCCTCTTCGCCTTCCCCCTGAAGAATTGGAAGGAGGGTGGAAGGGTTGAGGACATTACAACGCTGTAGGGTGACATTCTCCGGAATCAACAGTGAGCATTGCAAGCGTAGATGCCTTGCTGCTGATAGATGCTTCGGCTGTGTCTGGTTGAGTACGGCGGCAATGTCATGCGGAGCCAGGACAGTCAGAGGGTAACCCAGCACGAGATCTGAGGTCTTGTCCAGCAAGACATGGGCTGCAAAGACTGCCCGCAGGCAGGAAGGTCCTGCTCTTGCCACTGGGTCGAGTCTGGCTGAGAAGTAGCCGATGGGTCGCGATTTTCCAGCATGTTTCTGCGTAAGGACACCTGATGCGTGTCCTTGATTCTCGGACACAAACAGAGCAAATGGTTTGTCGTAGTCTGGTAGTCCCAATGCAGGTGCTTTAGAGATCAGGTCCTTAAGTGTGCTGAAATTTCTTGTCGAGTCTTCAGAGAGTGTACACGGGGCCTTGGCCTTTCCTCCTTCTTCACCGATCCTTCTGACATCTTCGTACAGGGGTTGCATCAGCAAAGAGGCCTCTGGAATCCAGGCTCTGCAGTACGAGATCAGTCCCAGGAAAGCTTGAAGGGCCTTTTCAGATCTGGGAAGCGGCACTTGTTGAATGGCGGCGATCCGGTCTTCTGTCAAGTGTCGTACTCCTTGGGAAATGCAGTGGCCAAGGAAGATGACGGTTGTGCAGCACCATTGTAACTTGGATTCTGACACCTTACATCCCTGATATGCCAGATAGCACAGAAGATTTTCAGAGGAGGAGGAGGCCGTGTCCAGATCGTCGGCGCAAAGCAACAGGTCGTCCACATATTGGAGTAAGACCACTGTGGGGTGTCCCTCCATCCATGGGTTTAGAATCAGAGACATTGCTTTGGCAAATTGGCTGGGTGAATTCTGTGCACCCTGAGGCATTACAGTCCATGTAAGTTGGCCTCCGTTGTGCGTGAAAGCAAATAAATATTGGCATGATGCGTCTAATGGGACTCCAAAAAAAGCGTTTGCCATATCTATCACTGTGAAGTACTTCGCTGTTGGCGGAATTCCAGACAGTAGCATGTGTGGATTCGGCACCAAAGGAGTTTCCAATATGGTAGCTTGGTTCACTGCCCGTAGATCTTGAACCATACGGTATTTGGTTGGTTCGCCCTTCGGTGTCTTCTTCTTCACCGGGAACAACGGGGTGTTGCATGGCGACTCACATCGCACAAGGGCTCCGTTCTGGATCAGCAACTTAATCTGTTCGTCGATGGCTAGCGACACTGAGTGCTTCAGTGGATATTGTGGTCTTCTTGGGAATGGCATTCCAGGCTTCATCCTCACCATCACTGGTGGAACTCTCAGACGACCAATGTCCTCAGGTCCTTTCGACCACAGTGTATCAGGGATTCTTGCTTTCACTTCATCTGGTATTGTCTTTCGAACTTCCTGACAGGTCATGAGGAATGGTTCTGAGGCAAGTGTCATATGGTCATCTTCAGATAGCGGGGAGGTAACCGTTATGCCACCGTCTTCAGTGTAGGCAATTGTAGCTTGAAGTCTTGATAGAAGGTCGGCTCCCAGTAGGTTGAGTGGTGAGGTCTTGTGAACCACAAATCTAGCCAGGATGTTCTGTATGCCGACAGGAAGTGGCTTGCTTAGTGGGTTTTCAGACGGCCTTCCTCCTACTCCTACGGTCAGTATGGTCTTGTCATCCAGCAGGTGCTTGAAGGGGAAGTCGTCAGCACGAATGATGCTCCTGGCTGCACCAGTGTCCAGTAGGAAGGTAATTGGATTCCCTGCAATAGAGAGAGTCATTTGGGCTTGGGGTCCGGTATTATCCACTGCAGGGTTCTGGAAAGAGGCCATACTGGAGACTGGCTTGCCTGTGTCCTATTGGGACGGGCCATGGTAGGATACCGGTGGTGGTGGTGGTGGTAAGTCATCAGAAGATGTTGGTCCAGCCTGTCTTCTGGCCTGATTTGTTTGTCCATGTTGTCCTGGTGGTGCACGGCAGTCTCTCTTGAAATGCCCTTTTCGGCCACAATTATAACATTTCATGGGTTGATTCCGATTCTGTGAGGTCCCTGTTGCCACCGCTGCCACCATGACAGGGGTAGGTCCGTTCCCTGCTACCCCCTTTGCAACTGGTAGCAGGACGTCGATGGCCAGAATCTTGTATTCTGGTTTTGCCGCCATTAGTCCCTTTCTTACTGGGTCCCGTAAACCAGAAACAAAAGCAGCGGAAAGCATCAATTGGTGTGTTCTGATTTGTGATGAGAATCCGAGATCGTCAAAGAGTTGAATGAGGCGACCATAAAACTTGTCCACAGATTCCCCTTTATCTTGGGTCACGTCCTGCAGTGTGATAGCTTGATCTGCCAACCTGTCTTGCGCCCAGGCCTTCACTTGCTTGCAGAATTCCCTTCCGGAAACATATGTTGTCTCTGGAGTAGCATTCTCACTTGTTGGATCAAGGGATTTCTGGATGACCGGCCAATACGTATCTCCGGCCTTCACCTCCGTCAAGGCCTGTAGATCCTTCCAGGTGGCTGAATAATTACGTTGGTACTGGACCAACTTCCTGAAGAAAGGCATGGGTTGCTTTTCTGGATCTGGTAATCCCGCCTGGAGGGTAGTGGCCTGGCTTGGAGTGAAGCTGACGTATAGGAGCGGGGCGTCTGCCGGTACGAAGGGCATCCTGTGGGGTGCCAGCTGAGGCGTGATCTGTGGTGCCAGTGATTGATGTTCATCTTGTGTGAGGGAGTCTTGCGATCCATAAGGGTCATCTCCTTGTGGAGACATGAAATGGACCTTAGGAGTAGATGTATTGGGGGGTGCAAAGTTAAGTTGTTCTTGTATACTCGTGCGAGCTGCTGGGTTTTTGCGTAAGCTGGGCTTCGTTAGCGAGAATTGTTCTTCTGCTCCCCCTGAAGTCGCCGTCGCTGAGCGATGTTTTGGCCTTGCACCATATTCCTTGTTTGCCAATATGCCGTCCCGGCGGCGCACCATCTTCACAGGGGGGGGTCGGCCTCGGAACTTCTCTCCAGACCTGGTGACTCCTATTTCTCCATCCTCCTCACTTTCTGTCCATTGATCTCCATCTTCCTCCCTGGGTTGCAAGGGAAGGAGTGGGGGTGGATCAGAGCCTCCCTGAGCTCCACCTTCCCTTGTAACAGGTCCTGCGTTCAGCTGCTCCTCTGTAATTGGCTGGTCTGGGAACAGAGGGACAGCTTGTCTTTGTGCTTGCAATGTTTGAGGATCTATCACTGGATATAGTGGAGACATGGCAGGTGTTTTGCATCTCTGAAGTGTAGCAATATGGCTGCCTTCATGGGTGGACAGCTGGGTACTAGGCCTCTGGGGTGTACCAAGATGGCCACCGTATGGAGTGGGTGGCAGTGCCCTAGGCCTCTGAGGTGTCTTAAGATGGCTGCCAGAGGAAGTGGTCATTGAGGAAGTGGCTGTGGAACGCATATTGGAATGCCTAGTGTTTCCTGCGACATCATCACAGGAAACTGCAGTGTTGAAACGCACGGCAGCTCCGGATACAGGAACCGCCTGCTCAGCGTTGAATACAGGAAGTGTGGGCTCATTTACACTTCCGTCTGGGCGCGGGGAGCCACATCCCAGACAGGTCTCTCTTTGCCTGGGGTTTTGCACTCCACAGACTAGGCACATCCAATATGGTAAGTTACCTGAATGCATGGGAGGTGCTGACGGATGTGTAAGAAGTGGGTTCACAGCATTTGTATGATACACATAACGTTTGTATTTCCCCCCCTCTCCCTGCTCCGTCTCGCTCCACCCGTCTCTATTTAACGTCTTCGAGACCCGATACCATCCTTCTGCAGCTGTGAGCAAATTTTTATCCTGCAACAAGCCACGCCTATCTTTCAACAAAACTCGCCAGGCTTCCGGCTGAAGTCGCCCATTTGCATCTGCATCCCAGCATGCAATCTTCCGTATCTGCGGCCACTTATTTGAGCAGTGCTTGCCTTCTCTTTCGGCTACTAAATCCCGTGCCAGCCGCTCGTTATTATTGCTTGATTTATTCCCCATTCTTAAGTCCGTATTTTTAGGCGTCTGGCTGGGACCTGTAGTACTAATAGATTCTAAACTAGCACTTCCTCTTTTCTCCCCCTCTGCAGGGCTTCCCCCCCCCCTCTCTCTCTAGCAGGAGGATATTTTCTATTTCAGCGACACTACACCTAACCTGCTTCCCACGTCCATTAACCTCCGTCGCCCACAATACCCTACAACGAGGAGGTGGAATCCCTACCTATCTCAGGAGGGGGGCATGGGCGTCTCGTGTGTTTTTTCCCCGAGAAACCCACACCCCTCACCTGTACGGGGTGGCACTTCGTAAAGCGTCCCCCCGCTCGTTCCTATGGCCGCCTACACTTTCCCTAGGCGAACGGGAGGTTAATTGGCTGAGATGACTACGGAGCAGGTGGGATGGAGCGGGTGTATGCCAGCAGCGTGCGTAGTTAGCGCTAACTGTGCCGGCTGGGATAGCGTCGTAGTCCAGACAAGAGACAAGCGGTGCGGTACTATAAATATCCCGTCCTTAGGTCACTGATCCGGAACAGTGATGGTCAAGAATATCTCTAGTTTCTAGCTTCTAGGGGCCTTTTTTGTTTTTTTTTTTCCTTTTCCCTAAGTGCAATGTGTAATTCAGGAGCTGAGTGTCAAAATGACTTCCTCTTTTTCTGCAGCGCTGATCCCCCGTTTCCCCCCCTTCTTCTGATAACAGACTACAGTTTAACCCTATATCACAGATCTAACTTTAATTCTATGCAATATACAGACAGACTATTTCTATATGAGATGCAAGCAGGATTAACTCTACACGATATATAAACACTCTTAATTCTATGCAAGGCTTATCTTATGCAATGGATGAGCAGAACCATTCAGATTGTAATTACTTATACTCTACTGTTACATAATTTGTTAATACTGTCCATTACAGTTATAAATGTGACACTTCAGAGAGTCAGTGGTAGCAGTGATTATTTGGATTTCCACATCTCAGGGGGGGATGCAAAAACTGTCCTTGATACAACAGGTGTTGCATTCCAATCTCAAATACGGCAGTCAGGTCTAAAATTCTAGGAGTAACGCTAGATACCGGACACAGTATGTCCCGTCCTAGAACCTCACAGAGTTCTACTGCTACACAGTTCAACAATCTACCTTCAGCCAGAGGGATCCACTCATGCACGTTTAAACGATAAACAAATATTTGTGGTCCATCACCCTCAAGCAGTGGCCCGTAACCACAACGGTGGGGGGGGGGTACGGATCGCTCTGATTACAGATCTCCCATCCAAGGGTACTTATTGTCAATAACAATCCTTTTTTGCAATTTGGGCAAGACATGGGTGGTATACCCGCACAATTAGACAGACAATTAGACGGAGCACCAGTACGGCTGGTTTGGTCTAAACTGCCCCTCGGGATACTGTCTGATAGCTCCCTTCTCCCGGACCCTCCAAACGGGTCTAGCAGGAGCGGAAATCCCTTATCAGACTTTTCTCTGGCAGTCTCCCACTGATGGGTCTCTGCAACAGGCCACCAGCACGGCTCCCTCCTCCCGCAGGAGTGGAAACACCCCGTGCAAGCCCTCCCTTGAGGCAGCTATTGATATCGCCACTCGACCAGTACTCTCAAGACAACAGGCATGTAATCATTCCTTTATATTTTATAACAGGTTCTTTTCACGTGATCGAGACTTAAAGAAGTACCTGTTGTATGGCTCCAAAGTGTCCGGCCTTGACACAACACAGGCAAACCTGAACTTGGCACACAGGTATAGATAATCAATTTATCTTACCGTGTTGAGTAGGTGGGCCCACCAAATCCAAGGTTGTCTGTCCGCGTCTTGTGTCCGGGCTTCTTTGGATCCTAATCGATCACGCTGCCCGCATTCTCCACCAAATGTCGTAGAATTCCTTTGCGGAATCACGGCTTACTCAATTAGGAATGATCACACCCTTCCAGATTGATTGATTAAGGTACAGTGCACTGTCTCCCAGAAATCACTTAATCTGACCCAAGTTCAAGAAAAAGTAACTTCCTTATTTATTCTTGGCGCGTAACAGCTTATAAGGCACATCAAACACAGCCCTTTTGGGGCAGGCAAGAATTACATAGACACAATGTGTTGATTGATTATTGGATAAGCGTCTTCCTTCATCCGGTCATCTGGTATTGCCTGTCACGTGGTGGCACTCTGGAGAGTGGAATGGGCTGTCTCGCCCCACGTGTGTCAAACCGATATGATTGGAGACTATTTCATGAATTAGTAATTGCATAGACCGCCCATGTTATTTGCATCTGTTTCCAGTAAAATCGCTGGGGTATTTTCGCGGTAATCAAAAAACGGTAGTCCGTCTCGGATGCGGTTGATTGTCTGATTCCTAGTTCCGTATTAGTGCATGCAGCTGGACAGTCAAATATATTTATACATGTTGGTTACGGCTAAATTGCTAAATTCCATCTTTGTCAGCAGAGTTATGAAAAACAGATATTTCATATAAGCATTGCCTCATACTATTGTGTAACTGTGTATTGTGTACGTACACTTCTATAGCTGAATCAAAACAGAGTTAAAGCATTTGAATTAACAATTTCCCCGTAAGGCCCCAAATCCCAATACACAAAGATTTATATACTGGGATTGCCATCACACACGTATGACTGATTGTATAGAAATTAAGGCCTGTTTCACATGGGCGACAAAGTTTCGCGATTTTCTCACGTTGCGACAATGCTACAAATTACTTGTATGTGAAGCCCATGCTTTCCTATGGGTTGCTTCCTATTTGCGATGTTTTATAGCATGCGACATCGCGAGTTTCACGATATGCCCGTGACTTGCGAGGTTTTGCAGCCCATGTTTTCCAATGGAGCCTTCCTCTCTGTTACATCACATCGCATGAAAATGCGTTTTTCGTGTGATGCGATGCGACTTTGACAGTAGGAAATCCTACTGAAAGCCCTAAACTAAGCCTTAGCTGCTGAAAAAAATAAAATAAACACATACATCACCTAGAAGAGCTGTCCGACTCTGCAGCATCTTCTCCCGGGTTCCCAGCAGTTGTCTTCAGGCATGTTTCTGGCTGGGGATTGGAAATTCCCTTCCTCCAGGATGCACTGCTTTTGATTGGCTGAGCGCTCAGCCAATCAGAGCCAGTGCTTCAATGAACGGCTGTGATTTGTTCAACAAGCGCTGGCTCTGATTGCCTGAGCCAGAAGAGATGCCTAAAGACCAGTGCCAAGGACTGTGGAGAAGATGCAGGAGAGCTGGACAGCTGCAGCTAGAGCTTATTTGGGGGGTAGGGCCTATATTTTAAGCCCCCCCCCCCCCTGAAAATCCTCACACATGGTGCTACATAGTCGCGTGACTTTGTAGCACTACTAGCGACTTTGTTGCTCCACAAAATCATGGTATCACCGTGAGAAAACGCATCTATATTGCATGGACCACTGATGCGCTATTGCTGTGGTTTTCTCGCGACAATATTGTGTCATCTGTGTGAAACAGGCCCAAAATAAAGCATATTTTGCATTCCATGTTGTGTTAAAGGGGTTGTTCGGGAGGATGATCGCTGGACTTGTTGTCATTGCGGACAGTGCTGGAGGCAGATAGAAGATAGCACTGCAGCGGCCCAAGTTGGTACCAATCCAGGTCACTGCAATGTTGACAGTGCTGTCAGCTTCCAGTTCTGTCAACAATGATAGTGGGCCCAGTAATCAGCTGATTATCGGGAATCCCGAGTGGTAGACCCCCACTCATCAACTGATGACCAACCCTGAGGACAGGTCATCAATAGTAAAAGTTCT
This sequence comes from Eleutherodactylus coqui, assembly GCF_035609145.1. NCBI lineage: Eukaryota > Metazoa > Chordata > Amphibia > Anura > Eleutherodactylidae > Eleutherodactylus > Eleutherodactylus coqui. Next base: position 49,602,661 of record NC_089845.1, on the reverse strand, counting down.
GGACAACCCCTTTAATTCAAAATGTATTATTATTGATGCCTAATATGTGTGAAATAACAAAAATATAAAAAAAACAGTGTGAAGAAGGTTCTTTACAATTCAGTTTATGTTTTGAATAATTCAGATGCAGCAAATAATCACCCACGCCTGAAGAATTTGACAGGAAAGTCTTTTTAGGGAAACTTTTGTTTGATGAGCATGACAATACTGAGTATCCTTTGAATGTGTCACTATTGAGCTGACAACAGGAATTTGTGGGATTATGGCTGGATAATTCTACAATAAATCTGGCCAAGAATCTGCAGGAAAATGCACGAGGCAAATCTGCACCGAATGGGGCAATTATAAAATCACAAGAAGGGAAATCTCAAACAGACAAAAAAATTCACAGAAATTGGTGCAAATTTGGTGCAGATTTTCTGCTGCAGGTTTTCCTGCAAACGTCCATACTGCCCGCCCTGCTACCGTAGTAGCAGCCACCTGACATTGTGTCAATTGGCAGGGAGACATAGTAACAGGGTATACATCTAGCCACTGACTCTACAAATACAAAATTAAGACATCATGAAGAGAAGCAGCAAGTTGCGCCTGGACAAAAAGTAGGCTAAGGTAAGCCACTGCCAGGAAACCTCTAGGGCTCAATTATATTACAAAACAATATATATATATATATATATATATATATATATATATATATATATATATTGGGCCACTTAACCTAACCAATGAGCGTTTCCATCAGTCCATCAGTAATGGAGATGCTGATTTGTAAAGGAGGTGTCGTGAGCAGCGAGCATAGTTTTCCTTACTCACTGCTCCTCGCTGGTCATCTTCTGCTCTGGGCACTAATGCCATGCTGGAGTCTGATGCCATACAGTGTCAGGACATGGCTCTTGGCTCAAAGTAGAATTGAACCCATAGCGGTAGTAGACTCTGAAATAAACTCCATCCAGCATTAGGACCCAGTGTGATGGAGATGGCGAAGAGAGGTGTGGAAATTTAGTTTGTTTATGGTGTGGTCTGAGGTCTGAATTTAGGGGACTAGGTTCTGTCTTTATTTAGCATCTGATCTGGGGGTCTGTATGAATTTTGGGGTCTCTATCATTAGTCTATATTAAAGGGCTTGTCCAGCCACCATGTAATTTGTTTTTAAAACTGCCCAGAATGTTATAAAAGAAGATATACTCACTTACTAGTGTCCCCATAATCCCATTCCAATGATTCTCAGCTCCCCACTGATCTTTGTGCTTCCTGGTCCTTCTCAGCATGGGCATGTGACCACTGTAACAAAAAAATGGCCAAAGTAGTAACCTTGGTGATGTTGACAAAACAACCTAGCCGCCAATGATTGGGTGCAGTGGTCAAGTATACATTTCAGGATGAAGTATAGAGGCTGCTGGGGAACAGGGAAGAATTAGAATGGAAGTGGTTGGGGATTGGTAAGATATGTTTTCTTTTATAACAGTTCAAGCAGTTTTAAAAAAATGTACATGGCTGGACATTGTCTTTAATATTTGGGTCAAAATTAATTTTGCGGTCTAGTCTGCAGTCTGGTTTGATTTTGGGCTCTGTTCTGCGGTTTGATGCCCTGCTTTCTCCATCCTGTACTTTACAATATCTAAGTTTGCTTTGGGCCCAGCACTTTGTAGTTACACTCTTGCTTTTTCATCCTCAAGCATTTTTATTTTGGCAGTATAGTATTTGAGGGCATTGGGAAATACCTCAAGTATAGCAATAGGGCATATGGGGCAGCATCAGGCACAGTATTGCTGGTGTTACAGAGGTGTAACCTAAATCCTTTGGGCTGCAATACAAAAACTTAAACAGGGCCTCCAGCCACCATGTGCTATTTATAATAATGATGTCTTCTTTTTTGATAGAGTTGCCTTCGGGCCCCCTCAGGCTGCAGGGCCTGTGAGCGACTGCTACTGCAATTTCTATATCTATACATAGACATATAAAGATGTCTCAGTAGCAAATGCTGCAGGCTTCAAGAGAAATTGTCATGATTGTCTGGGCTGAATAGAGAAGACAAGGAAAAGGAACAACTACATAGAGAAAAAAAATCACCTATAAGTCACTGGATTAAATAGTCATTTATTCTGCTTGTATTTCTTAAAATATGTTTAAATCTATTCTTTTAGCATATAATAGTTTTAAATTTATTCCAGGGGTAAAGGGGAGGCAACTTGCCAATCTGCTTTTGGCATTGGAATATCTTGTGCCAGCCCTGTTATTACACTTGTAGAAGAGCAAAAGAATTAACTCTGCATACTGTTGAAATTAGCCCTCATGAGAATCGGCCATCTCAGTGCATCATTCAAGTTATCAGAATACCTAGGACAGAAGGGATTTGTTTTTCTCCATTAACAGCTCAAGCTTTCCTCAAGATCCGTTCTCAGTCTCATAGACTGGTAAAGTTGGAAAGGACGTCCAGGGTCATCGGGTCCAACCCCCTGCTCAGTGGAGGATTCACTAAATCATGGCAGACAGATATTTGTCCAGCCTTTGTTTGAACACTTCCATTAAAGGAGAACTCACCAACTCCTGTGGTAACCTGTTCCTCTCATTGATCACCCTCACTGTCAGAAAGTTCTTTCTAATATCTAATTTGTGTCTCCTCCCTTTCACTTTCATCCCATTGCTAGTCTGTCCTTGTACAAATGAGAATAGGGCTGATCCCTCTGCACTGTGACAGCCCCTCAAATATTTGTAGACAGCTATTAAGTCTTCTTTCAGCCTTCTTTTTTGCAAGCTAAACATTCCCAGATCCTTTAACCGTTCCTCATAGGACATGATTTGCAGACCGCTCACCATCTTGGTAAATCTTCTCTGAACCAGTTTGTCTGTGTCTTTTTTAAAGTGGGGTGCCCAGAACTGGACACAGTATTCCAGATGAGGTCTGACTAAGGAAGAGTAGAGGGGGATAATGACCTCACGTGATCTAGACTTTATGCTTCTCTTAATACATCCCAGAATTGTGTTTGCCTTTTTGGCTGCTGCATCACATTGTTGACTCATGTTCAGTCTATGATCTATTAGTATACCCAAGTCTTTTTCACATGTGCCACTGCTTAGCTCAATTCCTCCCATTCTGTATGTGCTTTCTTCATTTTTTTTGCCCAGATGCAGGACTTTGCATTTCTCCTTGTTAAATACCATTCTGTTAGTCACCGCCCACTGTTCAAGCTTTTCTAAATCTTTTTGAATACTCTCTCTTCCCTAGTGTTAGCTAATCCTCCTAGCTTTGTGTCGTCCGTAAATTTGATCAGTTCCCCACCAATTCCCTCCTCCAGATCATTTATAAAAATGTTGAACACTGGGCCTAGGACAGAGCCTTGTGGTACCCCACTTGATACATTCTTCCACTTGGATGTGCAGCCATTTATGACCACACTTTGAGTATGATCACTCAGCCAGTAGTGAATCCACCTAACAGTTGCCTTGTCAATCCCATATTTGGTCATTTTTTAAAAATAAGTATACTATGAGATACTTTGTCAAATGCTTTACTAAGGTCAAGATAAACTATATCCACCGCATTTTCCTAATCAAGCCAGTCAGTGATTCTGTCATAGAAGGAAATTAGATTCGTCTGGCATGACTTGTTTGTTACAAACCCATGCTGGCTCTGGTTAATTACTCCATTTTCATCCAAGTACTTGCATACATGCTGTTTAATAATTTATTCCATGATCTTTTCCTGTATAGAAGTCAGGCTCACAGGCCTGTAGTTTCCGGGATCCATCTTCTTTCCTTTTTCGCAGATAGGGACAACATTTGTCCTTTTCCAATCTTCTAGGACTTTCTGCTCTCCAGAAATTTTCAAAGATTATGGCGAGTGGTTCAGCAATTACCTCCGCTGCTTCCTTTAGTATCCTAGGATGTAATTCATTCTGGACCTTGAGACTTGAATTCATTTAAGTTAGCTAAGTGATCCCTCACCATCTCTCTACTTATAGATAGCCTGCATTCTTTTATTCCCCCAATAGCCCTTGTAGTACAATCTTTATTAGTACTGGATAGGGTGGTTTACTCAGTGGTCCTGGTTGCGTAAGGATCTGATGCGCTTTCTCCACCATAAACAAATGTGACAGATTATTTTTGACAAAAGTGTATTTCAGCCAGTTCTCGCGAAAATTATTTGGATCAGATCCCTTTACCTTCTTAGGTACTCCAGTTAGGCATACGATATCGCAATGAAGACTATTGTCAAAATCATCTACTTTAGCCTTTCGGCTGGTGACATCTTGAATATTTTTCTGCACATTTCTTTGCAACTTTAAAAGAGTATCTTCCACTTCACTGATTCTATCCTCCACTGCAATAATTTGCTGTGACACCTTCTGGAGATCATTGCATATAACTCATACACCTTCTTTTATTCCCCTAAGTTCTTGGGTCAGGTTTAATAGAGCTTTATTGCCTTATTGACTGCAGAAAGCATATCATCTGGCCTAGCAGAAATCACGTTAGTTATAGGAGATGAGGTGCAGAGAGTGTGAGCAAATTCCTTCAGCTGGGCTGCTAATGTATGCTGCCAAGTTGTTGCTGAGTCCTCCAGCTCCACAGACAAGCCAACTTGTTGGGCTTCTTCTCCTCAGCTTCTCCTACTCTGTCTGGCTTTGTTTTGCACTTTTGCCATACTGTGTTGCTACTTCTAGGATCCTAGACACCGAACCAGGTAAGGTCTATGTGATGGAGTTCTTTTTAAGTATGCTCCCAGGTTATTACAAGGATTAAGGAGTGTTGCAGAGGTGTGAGTTGCACATCCACTCACATAGTCTGCTAAGCCGTGATGCCACAACAGGGTTTTCAGAATATGACTCTACACCCTTGGTCCCTGAAGGTCAGATATCAAGGGAAAATCGTTGCTAAATTGCACTAAACAGAAGCACTTATCAGACCCTGGAAGAAAGAAGAAATATATGGCCAGAGTGTTTTTGTTTTTAAATCCACAGCATGTGCTTCCTCCATTGGCATATAGGTGACCACCTTTTCCACCTTTACCTCATCCGGGGCCTGATGGAGATGCTCTTTTTTGTTGCCCTGTCTGGCTAATTGATGGATGTCCTCTAGTTTTAAAATTCATCAACTGGTTAGTTGAAAATGGTCTTTCCAAACCAAACAACTCCTTTAAACCTTAGTGCTACACGATACCGTTTTTTTGGTGTTTTCATGTGCAGATTTCTTCTACAGAGCTGCATAGTAGCATTAGAATACTATTCTCATCTAGCTAATACTAGTAAGCTGCGAGCGACCTGGATATAAAGATATTGGAGCCTCACATTATTTGCAGCTCATTACACAGCTTGTGGAGACGCCAAGACCGGTGAGAACTTACTTCTTTGTGTAAAATCTTTCAGACACAACATGAGCTCTAATGTGTAGTTGGCCAGCTATGGAAAAGGTAATAAAGGCAATATCAGTTACCACATCTAACATCCAGTATCTGGTATCTAAAAACAGCAGTGACTTGATTCTACAGTATTTAAGTCATGGGGTCATTGATTTCACACCCTAAGGGCTTCTTCACACGGGTGTATGTGCATCTACGCTAGCCACTATAGAGCATAGTTACGCATGAACGTTTTTTTGTCTTGGAGTATTCAAACCCTACGCTATTCTGTGCGAGAAAAGATAGATTCTACCCCATCTTTGTCGCACATAGTATTAACTATATGGGCAAATCCTATCTTTTCTCGCCAGTATTATTAACGGACAAGAATAGCGCTAGTGAAAATTAAACCATTGAAATCAATGGTTTAATTTTGTCCCATTATGGGGTTGTGATTGTCATGGCCGTATAATGGGACTAAATCACACTCGGCTGTTTAAGCCTTAAAAGGACTTTTCAGAGCAGCATAGATACATCTGAACAGCAGTAGAAATCATTTCCTAAAATACTGTCTGTTCCAATCACCATATGCTGATCTAGAAGATCACAGTTCATGCAAGCAGGTAGATTATTTGTTTAGTCAAGTCTCAGCCATTCATTATGGAGATGTGCAATATCCGGTCTAGATGCCAGAAGCATACAAGCACAGCCAGCAATATCCCTTATTTGAAGGGAAAACAAAGAAAAACCTTTCAGGCTTTACACAAAGTCGCTTATACCGTATATGCATATACCGCTTCCATATAATGAAATTTCCAAAAACTGTTTTTAAAAGAAGAAAAATATATCCAAATTCTCGACCCTGGTCTAAATAATCACTCACAGAACTTCTCTCCCAGTAGATCGCTGGTGCCAATGTTCACTCCCCCCAACCACAGTATTCACCTTTTCCCCAAAGTTGTAGAGTAGTGTTTCTTTCTAACAGTCACATCAGTGTTTATCTACTTAATTTACAGTAGTCCCCACAAAACAATAGTATGTCCCCCAGTAGTAGTCAAAGCTGTCACTTCCCCTAACAATAACAGGATCTCTTCCCTTCCCCTAGCAGTTGTAACAGTACCTCCTTCAACATCTTGTCAAACCCCTTTTCACACAATTCTAGCAGTGCCCCCCTTTCCCACAGTAGTCACATCAGTCCTCAGAGGTTACATAAGGCCATCACCCTCTTTGTCCCATGGTCACAGCCGAGTTTACCTTCTTGTTTCCCACTTTTGGTTAGAGCTTACCTGAGACCCTTACCCTTCATATACTCATATCACACAATCTTCTACTATATGTAGCTCCCTGCCCTGGACTTAACCAACAGAGATTGTTGCAGGATGAACACATGCTGGCTTTCCTTAAATGACAGCTAATGTTTGCTTGTAATAGGGACTGCTAGGAATATGATATGGATACACAAGATGACTTTAGCTCTTGTTTTATATGAGAACTTTATGTGCATTTCAAGGTACTTGAACTGAAGTAGACCTATAAAACTGGAGTCAGGTATTTGAACACACTACAAAGAGCCAGAAACTTACAGTGCTGCCAAAGTAAAAGTACTTTTACTCAGGGATTCATCCCTCAGGAAATGTTCACACAGTGGGTTTTGGTGTGGATTCTGCACTAAAGTTCATGCAAAACCAGCATCCTATTGGTTCGAAAGAAAAACGGCATGGCTGACTTCACGACACACATATTTTCAATTATCTGAAATCTGCATTTCAAAAGTAGCAATTTGTCACTTTTTAGTTTCGGTTCGCGCAGAAGCAGACCCCTCAGACCCCTCATTAACTTTTATAGTGAGTTCTCCTTAACCAAGTCTCCAATGTCACATCAGCTTCTTGCATGCAATAACTGCAAACCAAAATATAAACTCTCTGACAATGTTCACACCACACTACCAGGAACCCCCTGCAGTACGTGAAGAAAATAAACAAAGGAGGACCTTTTTTTCCTAAAGGGAACTAGAAAATAACAACCCACTACCTACTCATGGATGGCCCGCCCTGATAAGGACGCATCCACTCTCATGCCTATGCCACTCACTAACCCTGATAAATGACAAAGCAAAAACCACCATAAAAGTAAATCAAAGCCTTAAAGAATAAATCTCAGTAATAACTCTGAACTCATCTGAAGAGCCACTGAAAGAACAGAAACCAGATGCAGAGATGTCCTAACTCCACAGCAGAAGACTGCACTGAAATTGACCAGCACAGAACCCAAGCCAGAGGGTAACTAAAACCCCCCCTTAACTGCCCCAGGTGTACACCAACAGCTACAATATGTATCAGGGTCAAAGAAGACCAAATGCACAGTCAAGCTCAAACTGACACAACACTCAGGCAGAGAGTTCCATAATGTAAAGAATTTCAGGGAGCTTGAACTTGCCGAAACAACTTCTATACTTTATTAAATACAGCTCAATACATCATGGCAGGGATGTGCCCACAAAGGACGCATTTCGAGCTTACCTTCAAATCTTACTCATTACTCAGGAGATGAGAAAGATCTGAAGTTAAGATCGAAATGCGTCCTTTGTGGGCACATCCCTGCCATGATGTATTGAGCTGTATTTAATAAAGTATAGAAGTTGTTTCAGCAAGTTCAAGCTCCCTGAAATTCTTTACATTGTTGGACAAATAGCCATCTGGATCGAATGGCAATGAACTGAGGATACTTCCATACCATACGGAGATTAATCAGTGCTAAGGAAAAATTGGAAAAGGAGAAACAAGAAGTCAGATGTGGAGGTGACCTTTGACTTTATATCTTTATTTTAGAGAGTTCCATAATCTCACTGCTCTTACAGTAAAGAACCCCCTTCTATGTTGGTGTAGAAACCTTCTCTCCTCTTGACGTAGAGGGCACCCCTTTGTTACAGTCACAGTCCTGGGTATGAATTGATCATGGGAGAGATCTCTGTATTGTCCCCTGATACATTTATACATTGTTATTGTTATTTTTGTGCAGGCCGTGGGAACAGCAACCTATACCAATACAACGTAAATATGATGGAAAAGGAGAAAATGGATGTTGGGATGTGCATAACTAGAGATGAGCGAACGTACTTGTCCGAGCTTGATATTCGTGCAAATATTAGGGTGTTCGGGTTGCTCGTTACTCATAACGAGTACCACGCTGTGTTCCGGTTACTTTCAGTTTCCTCTCTGAGACGTTAGCGCGCTTTTCTGGCCAATTGAAAGACAGGGAAGGCATTACAACTTCCCCCTGTGACGTTCAAGCCCTATACCACCCCCCTGCTGTGAGTGGCTGGGGAGATCTGATGTCACCCGAGTATAAAAGTCGGCCCCTCCCGTGGCTCGCCACACATGCCTTGTGAGTTAGCTGAGGGAAAGTACTATCGTGCTGGTGCTGCTGTAGGGAGAGCGTTAGGAGTCAGTGTAGGCTTCAAGAACCCCAACGGTCCTTCTCAGGGCCACATCTACCTGTGTGCAGGCTGCTGCTAGCAGTGTTTTTTTTTTTTTCTCAAAATCGGCAGTGCAGAGCATTGCACCCGGCATTAGGGACAGAAGTGGTGTATAGGCAGGGAGAGTGTTAGGAGTGAGTGTAGCCTTCAAGAACCTCAACGGTCCTTTCTAGGGCCAAATTTAACCGTGTGCAGTACTGTGCTGGCTGCTGTTAGCAGTGTTGCATATTTTTTTTTTTCTAAAAATCGTCTGTGCAGAGCATTGCACCCTGCATTGATACTACAGGGACAGAATTGTGTAGGCAGGGCCACAACACAGTTATTGTTCATTGAATATACGCAGTGGGTGCTTCCCTTTGCAAAAAAGGAAAATAAATTATATTTGGCCTGCCTGTGTCAGTCCTAAGGTCTCCGTGTACGTGTGTGCTGCGTGGAGAACGTACAAAAATCAGACGCAACCAGCTACGGTTTACTGCAGGCTTGCGCCATTGTCTTTCCTGACTGGCAAATACCTGCTCTGCTAGAGTTAATAACTCTGCTACACTAAAGTTGTGTGACACTTTTTGAGGGCCACACCACAGATATTAAACTTCTTGTTCATTGAATATACGCAGTGGGTGCTTCCCTTTGCAAAAAAGGACAAAAAATTATATTTGGCCAGCCTGTGTCAGTCCTAAGGTCTCCGTGTACGTGTGTGCTGCGTGGACAACGTACAAAAATCAGACGCAACCAGCTACGGTTTACTGCAGGCTTGCGCCATTGTCTTTCCTGACTGGCAAATACCTGCTCTGCTAGAGTTAATAACTCTGCTACACTATAGTTGTGTGACACTTTTTGAGGGCCACACCACAGATATTAAACTTCTTGTTCATTGAATATACGCAGTGGGTGCTTCCCTTTGCAAAAAAGGAAAAGAAATTATATTTGGCCTGCCTGTGTCAGTCCTAAGGTCTCCGTGTACGTGTGTGCTGCGTGGACAACGTACAAAAATCAGACGCAACCAGCTACGGTTTACTGCAGGCTTGCGCCATTGTCTTTCCTGACTGGCAAATACCTGCTCTGCTAGAGTTAATAACTCTGCTACACTAAAGTTGTGTGTCACTTTTTCAGGGCCACACTACAGTTCTAAAAGTTATTGTTCATTGAATATACGCAGTGGGTCCTTCCCTTTGCTAAAAAGGACAAAAAATTATATTTGGCCAGCCTGTGTCAGTCCTAAGGTCTCCGTGTACGTGTGTGCTGCGTGGACAACGTACAAAAATCAGACGCAACCAGCTACGGTTGAGTGTAGCCTTGCGCCAATTTCTTTCCTGCCTGGGAAATCAAATCACTGGTAATACAGCATGCTGAGGGGTAGGGGTAGGCCTAGAGGATGTGGACGCGGCCAAGGACGCGGAGGGCCAAGTGAGGGTGTGGGCACAGGCTGAGCCAGTGTGGTGGCCAGGGGTAGAGGCAGGGCCAGACCGAATAATCCACCAACTGTTTCCCAAAGGGCCCCCTCGCGCCATGCCACCCTGCACAGGTCAAGGTGCTCTACGGTGTGGCAGTTTTTCACAGAGACGCCTGACGACCGACGAACAGTGGTGTGCAACCTTTGTCGCGCCAAGATCAGCCGGGGAGGCACCACCAACAGCATGCGCAGGCATATGATGGCCAAGCACCCCACAAGGTGGGACGATGCCCGTTCACCGCCTCCGGTTTGCACCACTGCCTCTCCCCCTGTGCCCCAACCTGCCACTGAGATCCAACCCCCCTCTGAGGACACAGGCACTACCGTCTCCTGGCCTGCACCCACACCCTCACCTCCGCTGTCCTCGGCCCCATCCAGCAATGTCTCTCAGCGCAGCGTCCAGACGTCGCTAGTGCCACAGTTTGAGCGCAAGCGCAAGTACGACGCCACACACCCGCACGCTCAAGCGTTAAATGTGCACATTGCAAAATTGATCAGCCTAGAGATGCTGCCGTATAGGCTTGTGGAAACGGAGGCTTTCAAAAGCATGATGGCGGCGGCTGCCCCGCGCTACTCGGTTCCCAGTCGCCACTACTTTTCCCGATGTGCCGTCCCAGCCCTGCACGACCACGTCTCCCGCAACATTGTACGCGCCCTCACCAACGCGGTTACTGCCAAGGTCCACTTAACAACAGACACGTGGACAAGCACAGGCGGGCAGGGCCACTATATCTCCCTGACGGCACATTGGGTGAATTTAGTGGAGGCTGGGACAGAGTCAGAGCCTGGGACCGCTCACGTCCTACCCACCCCCAGAATTGCGGGCCACAGCTCGGTGGTGGTATCTGCGGCGGTGTATGCTTCCTCCACTAAAGCACCTTCCTCCTCCTCCTCCTCCAACGCAACCTCTGTCTCGCAATCAAGATGTGTCAGCAGCACGTCGCCAGCAGTCGGTGTCACGCGGCGTGGCAGCACAGCGGTGGGCAAGCGTCAGCAGGCCGTGCTGAAACTACTCAGCTTAGGAGAGAAGAGGCACACGGCCCACGAACTGCTGCAGGGTCTGACAGAGCAGACCGACCACTGGCTTGCACCGCTGAGCCTCCAACCGGGCATGGTCGTGTGTGACAACGGCCGTAAGCTGGTGGCGGCTCTGCAGCTCGGCAGCCTCACGCACGTGCCATGCCTGGCCCATGTCTTTAATTTGGTGGTTCAGCGCTTTCTGAAAAGCTACCCCCACTTGTCATACCTGCTCGGAAAGGTGCGCCAGCTCTGCGCACATTTCCGCAAATCCCACACGCACGCTGCCACCCTGCGGACACTGCAACATAGGTTTAATCTGCCAGTGCACCGACTGCTGTGCGACGTGCCCACACAGTGGAACTCTACGCTCCACATGTTGGCCAGACTCTATGAGCAGCATAGAGCTATAGTGGAATACCAACTCCAACTTGCGCGGCGCAGTGGGAGTCAGCCTCCTCAATTATTTACAGAAGAGTGGCCCTGGTTGGCAGCCATCTGCCAGGTCCTTGGAAAATTTGAGGAGTCTACCCAGGTGGTGAGCGGCGATGCTGCAATCATTAGCGTCATCATTCCTCTGCTATGCATCTTGAGAAGTTCCCTGCAAAGCATAAAGGCAGACGCTTTGCGCTCGGAAACAGAGCCGGGGGAAGACAGTATGTCGCTGGATAGTCAGAGCACCCGCCTGTCTATATCTCAGCGCGTTGAGGAGGAGGAGGAGGAGCATGAGGAGGATGAGGAGGAGGGGGAAGAGACAGCTTGGCCCACTGGTGAGGGTACACATGCTGCTGGGCTGTCATCCTTTCAGCGTGTATGGCCTGAGGAGGAGGAAGAGGAGGAGGAGGAGGATCCTGAAAGTGATCTTCCTAGTGAAGACAGCCATGTGTTGCGTACAGGTACCCTGGCACACATGGCTGACTTCATGTTAGGATGCCTTTCTCGTGACCCTCGCGTTACACGCATTCTGGCCACTACGGATTACTGGGTGTACACACTGCTCGACCCACGCTATAAGGAGAACCTTCTCAGTCTCATTCCCGAAGAGGAAAGGGGTTCGAGAGTGTTGCTATACCACAGGGCGCTGGTGGACAAACTGATGGTAAACTTCCCATCCGACAGCGCTAGTGGCAGAAGGCGCAGTTCCGAGGGCCAGGTAGCATGGGAGGCGCAGAGATCAGGCAGCATGTACAGCGCAGGCAGGGGAACATTCTCCAAGGCCTTTGCAAGCTTTATGGCTCCCCAGCAAGACTGTGTCACCGCTCCCCAGTCAAGGCTGAGTCGGCGGGAGCACTGTAAAAGGATGGTGAGGGAGTACGTAGCCGATCGCACGACCGTCCTCCGTGACGCCTCTGTCCCCTACAACTACTGGGTATCGAAGCTGGACACGTGGCCTGAACTCGCGCTGTATGCCCTGGAGGTGCTTGCTTGTCCTGCGGCTAGCATCTTGTCAGAGAGTGTGTTTAGTGTGGCTGGGGGAATCATCACGGATAAGCGTACCCGCCTGCCAACCGACAGTGCCGACAGGCTTACACTCATCAAGATGAACAAAGCCTGGATTTCCCCAGACTTCTCTTCTCCACCAGCGGACAGCAGCGATACCTAAGCAATACGTAGGCTGCACCCGCGGATGGAAGCTACGTTCTCTCTCACCATCCAAAACGGGGACATTTCTGCTTCATCAATCTGTGTCTAATATTCCTCCTCCTCCTCCTGCTCCTCCTCCTGAAAGCTCACGTAATCACGCTGAACGGGCAATTTTTCTTAGGGCCACAAGGCTCACTCATAATTTTTCTAAACAATTTTTATATGTTTCAATGCTCTTAAAAGCGTTGAAACTTTAACTTGAACCAATTTTTCGTTAAACTGGGCTGCCTCCAGGCCTAGTTACCACTTAAGCCACATTAACCAAAGCGATTAATGGGTTTCACCTGCCATCTTGGTTGGGCATGGCCAATTTTTTGGATGTACATTAGTACTGTTGATACAGCAATTTTTGTGGGCCCTCGCCTACAGTGTAATCAAATGAATTTTTAGCCCACCTGCATTACAGCTGACGTTACATCCGCTGTGTTGGGCAATGCAATGGGATATTTTTGTGTATCGCCGGTGGGTTCCAGGGAGCCACCCATGCTGTAGGTGCACACGGAGTTTAACCTACATCTGTCTACTTGTAAAGAACCCCAGTCTGACTGGAGCATGCAGTGTGGGCCGAAGCCCACCTGCATTAAGCACGACATTACTACCTCAGCTGTGTTGGGCAATGCAATGGGATATTTCTATGTACCGCCGGTGGCTTCCTGGCACCCACCCATGCTGTGGGTCCACAGGGAATTATAAATGCATCTGTTTCCACTTGTAAAGAACCCCAGTCTGACTGGGGCATGCAGTGTGGGCCGAAGCCCACCTGCATTAAGCACGACATTACTACCTCAGCTGTGTTGGGCAATGCAATGGGATATTTCTATGTACCGCCGGTGGCTTCCTGGCACCCACCCATGCTGTGGGTCCACAGGGAATTATAAATGCATCTGTTTCCACTTGTAAAGAACCCCAGTCTGACTGGGGCATGCAGTGTGGGCCGAAGCCCACCTGCATTAAGCACGACATTACTACCTCAGCTGTGTTGGGCAATGCAATGGGATATTTTTATGTACCGCCGGTGGGTTCCAGGGAGCCACCCATGCTGTGGGTCCACAGGGACTTCACAATAGGGAGTTGTATCTGCCTGTGTCTATGAATTAAAAACCGCGGTCTGACTGGGGCATGCAGACACCTTGACAGAATGAATAGTGTGTGGCACATAGGTTCCCCATTGCTATGCCCACGTGTGCAGCTCCTGATGGCGGTGGCACAGGATTCCATTTCTCATTGCTTCTGTACAGCATTGTGGGCTATCGCCCCGCCGCTTTTAAAGAGGGTCGCTGCCTAGCCGTGCCAACCTCTGCAGTGTGTGCCTGCGGTTCCTCCTCATGGCAGACGCACTTCTAAATAGACATGAGGGTGGTGAGGCATTAGGGCAGCTGAAGGCTGCGCAGGGACACTTTGGTGTGCGCTGTGGGGGGGAGGGGGGGCGGTTGGGCAGCATGTAACCCAGGAGAAGTGGCAGTGGAGTGTCATGCAGGCAGTGATTGTGCTTTTGTTGGAGGTAGTGTGGTGCTTAGCTAAGGTATGCCATGCTAATGAGGGCTTTTCAGAAGTAAAAGTTTTTGGGAGGGGGGGGCCCACTCTTGCCGCTATTGTGGCTTAATAGTGGGACCTGTGAACTTGAGATGCAGCCCAACATGTAGCCCCTCGCCTGCCCTATCCGTTGCTGTGTCGTTCCCATCACTTTCTTGAATTGCCCAGATTTTCACACAAGGAAACCTTAGCGAGCATCGGCGAAATACAAAAATGCTCAGGTCGCCCATTGACTTCAATGGGGTTCGTTACTCGAAACGAACCCTCGAGCATCGCGAAAAGTTCGTCCCGAGTAACGAGCACCCGAGCATTTTGGTGCTCGCTCAACTCTAGCATACACAACTGGATCCCAACAACGAACATAAACAGAATCTGCATACCAGTACAAACAACCACAAAGACAGCAGATGCCAAAATACTTATCAATGAACTCAAACAGATAGAATTTTTAATAAGTAGGTACGAGGTATTGGTTTGTATTTTGGCCAGAATACGTATGCTCACAACCCCATGTCAAGAGTCCTTGTTGTCTTGTGAGTCCCTACACTAACAGGACAATAAACACCAGCTGGAGAGAACCCTGCCTACAAGTGGGATGATCATTATAATAGGGATCGCCTCACGCTGAAACCTAGGGGGCTGGCTCACCCTAGATGGTAACAAGCAGGAACAACAGACAAGGGAAATGCAGCATACACACTGAACAGGACAGTTCACACCTTGTGTAGTCAACAGACATACATAGAACATGACCCTGTTCACACCAAGTGACTGCAACATAATGAAGACACCCCACAAAACAAGACATATTTCACACCACATACAGTCCACAACTTTCAGACATAAACTGAACAGGACCATGTTCACACCGAGTATAATCCACACCTTCAGACATACACTCGACAAGTCATAGTTTACACCAAGTGTAGTCCATACCTTCAGACATACACTGAACAAGTCATTGTTCACACCTAAAGTTTGCTTGCCTCACAGACAGAAGGAAACCCCACTCAGAACTTCATGCATGCATAGATAAAACAGGAGCTAGTTCAAGTGTCAACACACCAAGAAAGGGACAAGAGCGTCAGACACAAATCGGATGTAAAAGGAACATGTTATCAGATATCACCCACCTGACAACGTACATGACATCAGATGCCTGGAGGCCGCAACTGATAAAAGGGAAGGGATCAGGGGTCCGCAGAACATGCAGATGGGGACATCAGGTGTCCAGACCATCTTCAGGGAAGGTGGGGAAAGCAACTCAAAGTAGCAGCATGCATGACACAAAACACTGAGTGGGTAAGGGATAATGGAAAAATGTCCAGCATCCTCTAGTCAGAGGGGCTGGTATTTATGTGCACAGACCGGTGGTGAATGGCTGGAGAACTATACACCATCAGCCAGCTAAATCCACCACACCTGCAGCAGTGTGCTCCTGGGAACCCACAGAGCTGCAGGAGCACGTGACACACACTCAGTGCTCCTTTCCTCCTGGTAAGGTCGAAGTAAAAATTGTGCATGCTGTAAAAAAGTTATTTTATAGAAGCAATACTAAAAGTTACATTTTAAATAGGTGTTTGGAGAAAAAAATGTTATTTTTATCTGCAGCCAAGGAGGAGCTCATTGATTACTCATTTATATAGAACCCATTAAATACAATGATAAATCTCTCTTCATAAGGGTCTTACATTCCCCAAGTATTCCTCAAATATTATAGTAAATTTGAGCAAACATAAGAGATTATAGGAATTTTACTCTGTTTTTATTGGAATTGAACATACTTTAATGCCTATTTATCACACTATAAGGCTGGGTTCACATGGCCGTGACGGGCTCCGCAAGCAGAATTCCGCAGCGGAGCCCGTCACAGCACCCCCTCAGAGACCCCATACTTACCTCCAGATCCAGCGCCCGACGTCCTGCATGACGCTTTGGCGCGCATGCGCAATTGAGCACGTGACGCTCCGGCAGCGTCATGTGACGCACCAGCCGCGTCATATGACACGCCCACAGCGTCACATGAAGCGCCGGCCGCATCATATGACGCAGCTGGCGGTAGGTGGGGAAGCGGTTTCACGCTATCTTCCCTTGTGCTACAGCGGAAGATAGCGTGACGGACGGCTTTCATTGACTGCAATGGAAGCTGTCCACGCGTACACCCGCGGCAATTGAACATGTCGCGGGTGAGGACGTGTGATTTCACGGTGTGGAATTCCGCGTTGTGAGCATTTGGCTATTAGGTTCAATAGAACCTAATAGATGCGTGGCAACACGGCGGATTTCCGCCACGTAATACGCGGGGGAAATCCGCCCGTGTGCAGCCACCCTAAAGCCTCACATTTCCTTTCTCTAGCTGAGAAGAACAGACACCACATACATATGTAAATCATGCATTTTATTACCAGATATACAACCACTACAAATCCTACTCTTCTGAATGTGCTAAATTGTTTCTACAGAGTATTTCGATATATTAGCAGGTATTCCTAAATCTACACGTGGCTGACCCCTTTAACTGCTACTTTCTCCTAACCATTTAATACCTCTAAATAGAGAGAAATACCCAAGACTTTTTAGTCTGACTACAACTCCCTGGTAGTTTCTAAGGTTGCACAAGCCTTACAGTGTAAAACTAGATAGCAGCAGACAACATACATACATGTGCTTCTCCTCCCTGATAATCCTTGGCTCACAGATATTATCACGTTATTGGGATCTACTCATGAATCCGATTTCAGATTACAAACAGCAAACAAACAACTGACTGCAAAGAAAACAAAATGTTTAAACATATTTCTAGATAAATAGGCTGAATGTAAGCGCATTTACACACGCATTTTCACTTCATATTTGCGCAATGGGCGTTGCGTTTTTTGCGCACTGTGCATATTTTAATGTAACTTTTGCATGCGCTTGTTGTGGATATTTGCGCATGCTCCCATTCATTTTAATCAATGCGTATTTTTTTGCTCGTACAAAATACACTAATGGGAATGAACCCATGTGTGACAGCTGCGGTAGAGAATTAAAGAATTTGGCAGACAGGTAAGCCACCCTTACCCTCCAATGTTGATGCAGAGAAAGGCAAAAAAACTCAAATGAGGTAGAAGCCAATTTTCCTCATTAATGGAAAAAAAATTCCTTCCCAACTTCAATCTTGTAATCAGAATAATCCCTGGATCACCAACTCTTCTGAAATAATTAGTGACTATAATATGTAATATTGTAACACTCAAGAAAGGCATCCAGGCCCGTCTAAAACTCTTTTATCGAATTTGCCTCAAGTCTTCCATAAAGGCCACTTCTGGCTAGACTTCTCCAAAGAGTAGAAGGGTGTGCCTGGGTCCCACTAGTCTCTGTCAGTTCTGAAATGTTGGCACTGCTGGACATCTTCCGATTTGAAGGGAAGTAAGCATGATGTGTCTTTCGTCTGCTGCACTAAATTTCCTTGGCCGATCACTGCGTCTATGGTCCTCAACATTGCCCTTTTCTTTTGTGCTTCCACAACCTCACCTGTGTAGAAGAATTTGGCTGTTTCTCATCTATGTTACGTCCGCGCAGCGCACTAATCATGACACGGACGTATGAGATGGTATCCTGATAAAACAGCAACAACTCACATAGTATTGCTAGGACAAATGACACCACTCCAGCAAAGATGGCAGGAAAGCTATCTCTTACTAATCAGGGGAAGTGGGGAACCCCTGCTTAAAAGTGGGGTAGGTGCCCTAATACAGACAGCCCCAATGTCTTGATCTGGGACCTGGCTTTCCCTGATTAGGAACCTGGAGAGATGCACAAAACACAGGATATGACACTATTCACACACACATAACAGAACTGTTCATACACCTCATGTCTGGCCAAATGCACAAACACTCAGACAATGTCGCTGTTCACACCTATACACACCAGATAATGCTTACCACACAGAACAGAACAGTGCATACACCACATATCTGGCCACCTGCACAGACCCAACAGAACATGTCAATGTTCCCACCTAGAAACAAGGTAATGCAAACCACACAGAACAGAAACCCCACTCAGAACTCACATGCAAACAGCTAATAAACCATAGCTAGTCCAAGTGTCCTCACACCAAGGGGAAAGAGAGTCAGACACCATGCTGACATAAAGGGAACAGTGTCAGGAATCACCCATCTGACCATATATGACATCAGATGTCTGGAGGCAGCACCTGTCAAAGGGGAAGGGAAAGGGGGTCTGCATAAGATGCAGAGACAACAGTTGTCCAGACTGTCCTCAAGGAAGGTGAGAGAAACACTTCAGGCAAACAAGCATAACACAAAACTCAGAGGGGAACTAACACAGAACGAGTAAAATGACCAGCATCCTCTAATCAGAGAAGCTGGTATTTATGTGCAGCAGACCAGGGGGATTATCTGGTTGGAGAAACTCCAAACGCATCCAGCTCAATTATCCCACAGCTGTGAAGAGGTGCTCCTGAAAAACCATAGAACTACGGGTCCCAGGAGTACAGCCTAACAACCTACTTTTAAAAAATAGTAACCATCTTGGTGGGAGGTAATAAATAAATTACTTGAAAGTGTTGTGGAATAAGTTGGCGCTATACAAATATCAAGATTTATTTTTTTAGTTTTTTTATGACTGTGTTTCAACCTTCATATGAAAATGATGATCATTGTGGCCTCTTTGAGATAATTGGTTATTCATACACCTGATTATAAGCCTACATAACCCCTGACTTTGTCCAAGTGTACCTAGAAGACTCCATGCTGCTTTGAAGGCAAAGGTTGATCCCACTAAGGGCGCCTACCCACTTGCGTTGCCGATTTTCGCGCGTGAAAAACGCGGCGTTTTCACGCGTTTTCCGTGCGGTTTTCGCGGCGTTTTTTGTGCGTTTTTCACGGCGTTTTTTGCAGCCCTCCATTGACAATCATGGGTGCATTAAGAGAAAAATAAGGAGACATATGCAACTGACAGTTCCTATGTGAAAAAACCCCACGAAACGGAAAAAAAACCCCAGATGGACAAGAACACATTCTATACTAATTGCTCTTGAAAAAAAACGCAAAACATCACAGGAAAAAAAATCGCAAGTGGGTAGGCACCCTAAATATTCCAAATATTTCATTTCGTTTTCTCTCTCACTTTGCGTTTTGTCAATTGACAACACTAAACTACTAACACTTCTATTTTTAAAAGCACTGTCCATTCAGCGCAGTATATAATATGTTACAGGTTTACTTTTAAATCCTCCTGTCTTGCATTTAGTAAATTAGATTTTTTTTTCTAGTAAGACAACCATTGGAATTGACATTATCAGTGATGCATGGTATATATTAGTTGCATTATTTTTCAAATTTTTTTTATTAAAAATGGCAAAAAAAGTTGCAAAAATGCAGTAAAATTGTAGAAGTAATAGCTTTTCCTTTACTTTGAGCAAAGATTTACCTTCTTGCATTTACTCTGTATTTAAGTGCCCTGCAATAAGGTGTGCAGGAACTTAAACTTATGACTATGTTATTGTGGCTTTTTGGCAACGCCCTGGCACATGCCCTGTTAACTGCCACCTTTCTCCCAGGTAGGTCTTTGATTTGAAGGGATTTTCAGAAGACTATTTGAATCAGTTAAA
This sequence comes from Eleutherodactylus coqui, assembly GCF_035609145.1. Taxonomy (NCBI): domain Eukaryota; kingdom Metazoa; phylum Chordata; class Amphibia; order Anura; family Eleutherodactylidae; genus Eleutherodactylus; species Eleutherodactylus coqui. Next base: position 49,582,581 of record NC_089845.1, on the reverse strand, counting down.
TCATTTTTTAACCTCTCCTGGGTTATCAGGAATGTCACTTGAACATAGACTTCCCTTACTACAAGTGTTGTCCAGCGGGTCGCCATACTGTATTTCAGTTATTCACCTGATAACAATACCAAGTCCAGCACAGGAATACATGAGCTCATTCTAGGCTATCACCTTCAACATCCTAATCTTGTGTTTGTTTTCATATGTTCACCTCTAAAGTATTTACACAATGGGGAATATTCACTAATACTGTCTAAGAGTTAGATAGCACAAGCTAAGGCAGACAGTTAGAGATGAGCGAACGTACTCGTCCGAGCTTGAGATTCGTGCGAATATTAGGGTGTTCGGGATGCTCGTTACTCGTAACGAGCACCACGCGGTGTTCTGGTTACTTTCAGTTTCCTCTCTGAGACGTTAGCGCGCTTTTCTGGCCAATTGAAAGACAGGGAAGGCATTACAACTTCCCCCTGTGACGTTCAAGCCCTATACCACCCCCCTGCAGTGAGTGGCTGGGAAGATCAGGTGTCACCCGAGTATAAAAGTCGGCCCCTCCCGCGGCTCGCCACACATGCCTTGTGAGTTAGCTGAGGGACAGTGCTGCTGGTGCCTGAGCTGCTGTAGGGAGAGCGTTAGGAGTCAGTGTAGGCTTCAAGAACCCTAAAGGTCCTTCTTAGGGCCACATCTACCTGTGTGCAGGCTGCTGCTAGCAGTGTTTTTTTTTTTTTTTTTCTCAAAATCGGCAGTGCAGAGCATTGCACCCGGCATTAGGGACAGAAGTGGTGCATAGGCAGGGAGAGTGTTAGGAGTGAGTGTAGCCTTCAAGAACCTCAACGGTCCTTTCTAGGGCCAAATTTAAGCGTGTGCAGTACTGTGCTGGCTGCTGTTAGCAGTGTTGCATATTTTTTTTTTTCTAAAAATCGTCTGTGCAGAGCATTGCACCCTCCATTGATACTGCAGGGAAAGAATTGTGTAGGCAGGGCCACAACACAGTTATTATTCATTGAATATACGCAGTGGGTCCTTCCCTTTGCAAAAAAGGAAAAGAAATTATATTTGGCCTGCCTGTGTCAGTCCTAAGGTCTCCGTGTACGTGTGTGCTGCGTGGACAACGTACAAAAATCAGATGCAACCAGCTACGGTTTACTGCAGGCTTGCGCCATTGTCTTTCCTGACTGGCAAATACCTGCTCTGCTAGAGTTAATAACTCTGCTACACTAAAGTTGTGTGTCACTTTTTCAGGGCCACACTACAGTTCTAAAAGTTATTGTTCATTGAATATACGCAGTGGGTCCTTCCCTTTGCAAAAAAGGAAAAGAAATTATATTTGGCCTGCCTGTGTCAGTCCTAAGGTCTCCGTGTACGTGTGTGCTGCGTGGACAACGTACAAAAATCAGACGCAACCAGCTACGGTTTACTGCAGGCTTGTGCCATTGTCTTTCCTGACTGGCAAATACCTGCTCTGCTAAAGTTAATAACTCTGCTACACTAAAGTTGTGTGTCACTTTTTCAGGGCTACACTACAGTTCTAAAAGTTATTGTTCATTGAATATACGCAGTGGGTCCTTCCCTTTGCAAAAAAGGAAAAGAAATTATATTTGGCCTGCCTGTGTCAGTCCTAAGGTCTCCGTGTACGTGTGTGCTGAGTGGACAACGTACAAAAATCAGACGCAACCAGCTACGGTTTACTGCAGGCTTGCGCCATTGTCTTTCCTGACTGGCAAATACCTGCTCTGCCAGAGTTAATAACTCTGCTACACTAAAGTTGTGTGACACTTTTTCAGGGCCACACCACAGTTATTAAACGTATTGTTCATTGAATATACGCAGTGGGGCCTTCCCTTTGCAAAAAAGCGAAAAAATTATATTTGGCCTGCAGGCTTGCGCCAATTTATTTCCTGCCTGGGAAATCAAATCACTGGTAATACAGCATGCTGAGGGGTAGGGGTAGGCCTAGAGGACGTGGACGCGGCCGAGGACGCGGAGGGCCAAGTGAGAGTGTGGGCACAGGCCGAGCCAGTGCGGTGGCCAGGGGTAGAGGCAGGCCAGACCGAATAATCCACCAACTGTTTCCCAAAGCGCCCCCTCGCGCCATGCCACCCTGCACAGGTCAAGGTGCTCTACGGTGTGGCAGTTTTTCACAGAGACGCCTGACGACCGACGAACAGTGGTGGGCAACCTTTGTCGCGCCAAGATCAGCTGGGGAGGCACCACCAACAGCATGCGCAGGCATATGATGGCCAAGCACCCCACAAGGTGGGACGATGCCCGTTCACCGCCTCCGGTACGCACCACTGCCTCTCCCCCTGTGCCTCAACCTGCCACTGAGATCCAACCCCCCTCTGAGGACACAGGCACTACCGTCTCCTGGCCTGCACCCACACCCTCACCTCCGCTGTCCTCGGCCCCATCCAGCAATGTCTCTCAGCGCAGCGTCCAGACGTCGCTAGTGCCACAGTTTGAGCGCAAGCGCAAGTACGACGCCACGCACCCGCACGCTCAAGCGTTAAACGTGCACATTGCAAAATTGATCAGCCTAGAGATGCTGCCGTATAGGCTTGTGGAAACGGAGGCTTTCAAAAGCATGATGGCGGCGGCGGCCCCGCGCTACTCAGTTCCCAGTCGCCACTACTTTTCCCAATGTGCCGTCCCAGCCCTACACGACCACGTCTCCCGCAACATTGTACGCGCCCTCACCAACGCGGTTACTGCCAAGGTCCACTTAACAACGGACACGTGGACAAGCACAGGCGGGCAGGGCCACTATATCTCCCTGACGGCACATTGGGTGAATTTAGTGGAGGCTGGGACAGAGTCAGAGCCTGGGACCGCTCACGTCCTACCCACCCCCAGAATTGCGGGCCACAGCTCGGTGGTGGTATCTGCGGCGGTGTATGCTTCCTCCACTAAAGCACCTTCCTCCTCCTCCTCCAACGCAACCTCCGTCTCGCAATCAAGATGTGTCAGCAGCACGTCGCCAGCAGTCGGTGTCACGCGGCGTGGCAGCACAGCGGTGGGCAAGCGTCAGCAGGCCGTGCTGAAACTACTCAGCTTAGGAGAGAAGAGGCACACGGCCCACGAACTGCTGCAGGGTCTGACAGAGCGGACCGACCACTGGCTTGCGCCGCTGAGCCTCCAACCGGGCATGGTCGTGTGTGACAACGGCCGTAAGCTGGTGGCGGCTCTGCAGCTCGGCAGCCTCACGCACGTGCCATGCCTGGCCCATGTGTTTAATTTGGTGGTTCAGCGCTTTCTGAAAAGCTACCCCCACTTGTCATACCTGCTCGGAAAGGTGCGCCAGCTCTGCGCACATTTCTGCAAATCCCACACGCACGCTGCCACCCTGCGGACACTGCAACATAGGTTTAATCTGCCAGTGCACCGACTGCTGTGCGACGTGCCCACACAGTGGAACTCTACGCTCCACATGTTGGCCAGACTCTATGAGCAGCGTAGAGCTATAGTGGAATACCAACTCCAACTTGCGCGGCGCAGTGGGAGTCAGCCTCCTCAATTATTTACAGAAGAGTGGCCCTGGTTGGCAGCCATCTGCCAGGTCCTTGGAAAATTTGAGGAGTCTACCCAGGTGGTGAGCGGCGATGCTGCAATCATTAGCGTCACCATTCCTCTGCTATGCATCTTGAGAAGTTCCCTGCAAAGCATAAAGGCAGACGCTTTGCGCTCGGAAACAGAGCCGGGGGAAGACAGTATGTCGCTGGATAGTCAGAGCACCCGCCTGTCTATATCTCAGCGCATTGAGGAGGAGGAGGAGGAGCATGAGGAGGATGAGGAGGAGGGGGAAGAGACAGCTTGGCCCACTGGTGAGGGTACACATGCTGCTGGGCTGTCATCCTTTCAGCGTGTATGGCCTGAGGAGGAGGAAGAGGAGGAGGAGGAGGATCCTGAAAGTGATCTTCCTAGTGAGGACAGCCATGTGTTGCGTACAGGTACCCTGGCACACATGGCTGACTTCATGTTAGGATGCCTTTCTCGTGACCCTCGCGTTACACGCATTCTGGCCACTACGGATTACTGGGTGTACACACTGCTCGATCCACGGTATAAGGAGAGCCTTTGCACTCTCATTCCCGAAGAGGAAAGGGGTTCGAGAATGATGCTATACCACAGGGCGCTGGTGGACAAACTGATGGTAAACTTCCCATCCGACAGCGCTAGTGGCAGAAGGCGCAGTTCCGAGGGCCAGGTAGCAGGGGAGGCGCAGAGATCAGGCAGCATGTACAGCGCAGCAGGGGAACATTCTCCAAGGCCTTTGCCAGCTTTATGGCTCCCCAGCAAGACTGTGTCACTGCTCCCCAGTCAAGGCTGAGTCGGCGGGAGCACTGTAAAAGGATGGTGAGGGAGTACGTAGCCGATCGCACGACCGTCCTCCGTGACGCCTCTGCCCCCTACAACTACTGGGTGTCGAAGCTGGACATGTGGCCTGAACTCGCGCTGTATGCCCTGGAGGTGCTTGCTTGTCCTGCGGCTAGCGTCTTGTCAGAGAGTGTGTTTAGTGTGGCTGGGGGAATCATCACGGATAAGCGTACCCACCTGTCAACCGACAGTGCCGACAGGCTTACACTCATCAAGATGAACAAAGGCTGGATTTCCCCAGACTTCTGTTCTCCACCAGCGGACAGCAGCGATACGTAAGCAATACGTAGGCTGCACCCGCGGATGGAAGCTACGTTCTCTCTCACCATCCAAAACGGGGACATTTCTGCTTCATCAATCTGTGTATAATATTCCTCCTCCTCCTCCTGCTCCTCCTCCTGAAACCTCACGTAATCACGCTGAACGGGCAATTTTTCTTAGGGCCACAAGGCTCACTCATATAATTTTTCTAAACAATTTTTATATGTTTCAATGCTCTTAAAAGCGTTGAAACTTTAACTTGAACCAATTTTTCGTTAAACTGGGCTGCCTCCAGGCCTAGTTACCACTTAAGCCACATTAACCAAAGCGATGAATGGGTTTCACCCGCCCTCTTGGTTGGCCATGGCCAATTTTTTGGATGTACATTAGTACTGTTGATACAGCAATTTTTGTGGGCCCTCGCCTACAGTGTAATCAAATGAATTTTTAGCCCACCTGCCCTACATCTGTCCACTTGTAAAGAACCCCAGTCTGACTGGGGCATGCAGTGTGGGCCGAAGCCCACCTGCATTAAGCACGACATTACTACCTCAGCTGTGTTGGGCAATGCAATGGGATATTTCTATGTACCGCCGGTGGCTTCCTGGCACCCACCCCTGCTGTGGGTCCACAGGGAATTATAAATGCATCTGTTTCCACTTGTAAAGAACCCCAGTCTGACTGGGGCATGCAGTGTGGGCCGAAGCCCACCTGCATTAAGCACGACATTACTACCTCAGCTGTGTCGGGCAATGCAATGGGATATTTCTATGTACCGCCGGTGGCTTCCTGGCACCCACCCATGCTGTGGGTCCACAGGGAATTATAAATGCATCTGTTTCCACTTGTAAAGAACCCCAGTCTGACTGGGGCATGCAGTGTGGGCCGAAGCCCACCTGCATTAAGCACGACATTACTACCTCAGCTGTGTTGGGCACTGCAATGGGATATTTTTATGTACCGCCGGTGGGTTCCAGGAAGCCACCCATGCTGTCGGTCGACAGGGACTTCACAATAGGGAGTTGTACCTGCCTGTGTCTATGAATTAAAAAGCCCGGTCTGACTGGGGCATGCAGAGACACCTTGACAGAATGAATAGTGTGTGACACATAGGTTCCCCATTACTATGCCCACGTGTGCAGCTCCTGATGGCATTGGCACAGGATTCTATTTCTCATTGCTTCTGTACAGCATTGTGGGCTATCGCCCCGCGCCTTTTAAAGAGGGTCGCTGCCTAGCCGTGCCAACTCTCTGCAGTGTGTGCCTGCGGTTCCTCCTCATGGCAGACGCACTTCTAAATAGACATGAGGGTGGTGAGGCATTAGGGCAGCTGAAGGCTGCGCAGGGACACTTTGGTGTGCGCTGTGGGGGGGAGGGGGGGCGGTTGGGCAGCATGTAACACAGGAGAAGTGGCAGTGGAGTGTCATGCAGGCAGTGATTGTGCTTTGTTGGAGGTAGTGTGGTGCTTAGCTAAGGTATGCCATGCTAACGAGGGCTTTTCAGAAGTAAAAGTTTTTGGGAGGGGGGGGGCCCACTCTTGCCGCTATTGTGGCTTAATAGTGGGACCTGTGAACTTGAGATGCAGCCCAACATGTAGCCCCTCGCCTGCCCTATCCGTTGCTGTGTCGTGCCCATCACTTTCTTGAATTGCCCAGGTTTTCACACAAGGAAACCTTAGCGAGCATCGGCGAAATACAAAAATGCTCGGGTCGCCCATTGACTTCAATGGGGTTCGTTACTCGAAACGAACCCTCGAGCATCGCGAAAAGTTCGTCCCGAATAACGAGCACCCGAGCATTTTGGTGCTCGCTCATCTCTACAGACAGTCTAAAATGCACCAGTTTCATCACAGTTGAATAGCAAATCTGTTAAGTTTTAAGACTGTCTACTAGTTGGCTTAGCTTAAGCCAAAAATTGGGCCAAAATTTGGCACAATTTTTGGCGAACTTTAAGCCACGCCCCTTTTTCTGACTAGTTGAAAAAACTGTCCAAAAGTGTCTCAAAACACATAGTAAGGGTGAAGTCAGATGAGTGTTTTCTTAGCGTGCCTATGTGCGCAAAAAAAGGGCATCTGATTGAACCATTGGTTCCCTATGTAGTGTTCAGATGTATGTCTTTTACAGGCGCAAAATACTCGCACCTGCAAAAGATAGGACGTCTGTGCGCTGGGAGGGTCCATGCTGTGCATTAAAATATCCCCGCAGGGAATCCTCTCATCACTGAACACTGTGACAGCACTGGAGATAGCAGAGGATCGCAATCTTCTTCCATTGCTATTAATGGAGCAGCACTGCAGCCACCCCATTGAAAGCAACGGGATGCAGGCAACCCCCACAGTGATTTTTTGGAGAAGGGCTTGAAATATAAGCCTTTCCCTGAAAATCATCCCAAGCTGCTGTAAAAAATAAAAAAAGTATATACATCACCTCCGCTGCTGTCGGGGCTCCGGCCTGCCTTGTTGCTTGGTCCCTGGCACTGCTCTGAAGCTCTTTCTGCTGACTGGGGATTTAAAAATCCCCACCTCCAGAAAGTGCTTCAGAGCAGTGCCGAGGACCAAGGGACCATTTTTTTTTTTTTTTTTTACACCGGCTAGGGATGATTTTCAGGGAAAGGCTTATATTTCAAGCCCTTCCCCAAAAAATCACTGCAGTAGCACCGGCCGCTTTGAGAGTAATGGGCACGGAGCTTTGGTTACACGCATTCTTAACATGTGTGGAGTGTTTGGGTTTTTTTGCACACATAGGTGCACAAACAACAACGCTCGTCTGATTGAGCCCTAAATTCGCACAGGCAGGTAAGACAGTTTTCTGGCACAATTTGCACCAGAAAACTGTTGGTTTCTGAATAATCAATCTGCCCCAATATGTATTCTGTACTTCTAGAACACTTGCTTTTATAAGGTGGGTATAGGATAGAAATATTTGGAAATATCACAGTGCTGTTGATTCCATTAATCTTCTATTTGGTCAGGTATTGTTTGTGGCATCCTTCACATAAGACCCGTAAAGCAGCTCAGAAAATGTTTCCTACATTTCTTTGCACAAAGATCTTAATCATGGAAATATTTTCAAACCAACATTAACATTGTAAAGGTCATAGAATAATTTTCCTTTTCCTGCTTATCCTAGCTTGATGTCGAATCCTCATAAAGAATGCCTTTAACTTTATGTATTGTTTAACATAACCATAGAAATGAAGGTGACGCTTAGAAAAGATCATGAGTGTATGATAAGTGCTGAAATGCTGTAGTGTTCTGTATAGATAGGCCTTACTAAGAAAAGGCAACTTTTAAATGCTACCAAATGTAGTGTTATTTCAGTTCTTTCCTATTCAATGAGGAAATATCAAACATATCTTCCTATCATATTATGGAATGTATTTCAATGGAAACAAGATCAAGCAAATAATACCTTCATGAAAAGATTAGAAATCCACCAGGACTGCTTCAGCAAACTGTGCTGAAAGGGGTTGATTTAAAAAATCTATTTTCAAACATTCTATTACAAAATTTAGAATTAATAAAGAGGGGAGGGCATTTTACACCCTTAATTTATTAGCTGAAGGCCACAGCAGCAGAAAACTCTGATCAAAGACCCTTCTAACAAAAAGGGAAAAACTTGTTAGGATTCAGACTTCAGAAACACCTAGAAACTCCAGAGTCTCTTAACTAACTTAAATGAATTCAAGTCTCCAGGTCCAGATGAATTACATCCTAGGATACTGAAGGAAGCAGCAGAGGTAATTGCTGAACCACTTGCCATAATCTTTGAAAATTCCTGGAGAACAGGAGAAGTCCCAGAAGATTAGAAAAGGGTATATGTTGTCCATATCTTTAAAAAAAAAAAAAAGGAAGAAGGTGGACCCAGGATACTACAGGCCTGTGAGCCTGACCTATACCGGGAAAGATCTTGGAACAAATTATTAAACAGCATGTATGCAAGTACTTGGATGAGAATTGGGTAATTAACCAGAGCCAGCATGGTTTTATAACAAATAAGTCATGCCAGATAAATCTAATTTCCTTCTATGACAGAATCATGGACTCGGTTGATCAGGGAAATGCAGTGGATATAGTATATCTTGACCTTAGTAAAGCATTTGACAAAGTATCTTATACCATACTTATTGAAAAAATGACCAAATATGGGATTGACAAGGCAACTGTTAGGTGGATTTACAGGTGATCGTACACAAAGACTGGTCATAAATGGCTGCACATCCAATTGAAAGAATGTGTCAAGTTGGGTACCACAAGGTTCTTTCCTAGGCCCAGTGTTGTTCAACATTTTTAGAAATGATTTAGAGGAGCAAATTGAGAGGAAACTGATCAACTTTGCCAGCGACACAAAGCTAGGAGGGATAGCTAACACTAGAGAAGAGAGAAAGAGGATTCAAAAAGATTTTGAAAAGTGGGAGACAACTAACAGAGTGGTATTTAACAAGTAGAAATGCAAGGTCTTACATCTGGGTAAGAAAAATGAAAAAAAGCATATGCCTAATGAGAGGAATTGAGCTAAGCAGCAGCACATGTGAAAAAGACTTGGATATACTAATTGATCACAGACTGAACATGAATCAACAATGTGATGCAGCAGCAAAAAAGGCAAACACAATTCTGGGATTTATTAAGAGAGGCATAGAGTCTAGATCACATGAGGTCATTATCCTCCTCTACTCTTCCTTAGTCAGACCTCATCTGGAATACTGTGTCCAGTTCTGGGCACCCCACTTTAAAAAGATGTAGACAAACTAGAACAAGTACAGAAAAGAGTTACCAAGATGGTGAGCGGTCTGCAAATCATGTCCTATGAGGAATGGTTAAAGGATCTGAGAATGTTTAGCTTGCAAAAAAAAGACTGGGAGGAGACTTAATAGCTGTCTACAAATATCTGAAGGGCTGTCACAGCGCAGAGGGATCAGCCCTATTCTCATTTGCACAAGTAAAGAATAGAAGCAATGAGATGAAACTGGAAGGGAGAAAACACAAATTGGATATTAGACAGTGAGGGTGATCAATGAGTGGAACATGTTGCCATGGGAGGTGGTGAGTTCTCCTTCAATGGAAGTCTTCAAGCGGAGGCTTGAGAGACACCTGCTTGAGATGATTTAGGGAATCCTGCTTTGAGCAGGAAGTTGGACCCAATGACCCTGGAGGTCCCTTCCAACTTTACCATTCTATGATTCTATGAAAAAAGGAAAAAAATAATTCTCTCATCAAAAAAATAGAAAATAATCTAAAAATTGCTATCGCTGCTTCAATAAAAGTCCAATTTATTAAACTATCACATTATTAATCCTGCATGGCTAAATCAATCAGAAAAAAATGTAATGGCAGAATTATGCTTTTTTAAGTCACTCGGTCTACAAGGAAAGTTGAATAAATACTAGAGATGAGCGAACACCAAAATGTTCGGGTGTTCGTTATTCGTAACGAACTTCCCGTGATGCTCGAGGGTTCGTTTCGAACAACGAACCCCATTGAAGTCAATGGGCGACCAGAACATTTTTGTATTTCGCCGATGCTCGCTAAGGTTTTCATGTGTGAAAATCTGGGCAATTCAGGAAAGTGATGGGAATGACACAGTGACGGATAGGGCAGGCGAGGGGCTACATGTTGGGCTGCATCCTAAGTTCACAGGTCCCACTATTAAGCCACAATAGCGGCAAGAGTGGGCCCCCCCCCTCCCAACAACTTTTACTTCTGAAAAGCGCTCATTAGCATGGCATACCTTTGCTAAGCACCACACTACCTCCAACAAAGCACAATCACTGCCTGCATGACACTCCACTGACACTTCTCCTGAGTTACATGCTGCCCAACCGCACCCCCTCCCCCCCACAGCGCACACCAAACTGTCCCTGCGCAGCCTTCAGCTGCCCTTATGCCACACCACCCTCATGTCTATTTAGAAGTGCGTCTGCCACGACGAGGGACCGCAGGCACACACTGCACAGGGTTGGCACGGCTAGGTAGCGACCCTCTTTAATAGGGGCGGGGCGATAGCCCACAATGCTGTACAGAAGCAATGAGAAATACAATCCTGTGCCACCGCCATCAGGAGCTGCACACGTGGGCATAGCAATGGGGAACCTATGTGCCACACACTATTCATTCTGTCAAGGTGTCTGCATGCCCCAGTCAGACTGGTTATATGCACCTTAACAGTAACCGCGTTGGTGGTAATGTGGTGGTGACTGCGGACCTAGTAGCACGGTTGTATTTTGTTGGTTTTCGGAATGTGGCCAGGATTAAGTAGGCCGTGGCGGGGGGATGGTGTGGGGGCTCTCTTGTAGTGTCGGTAAAGGTGAAATTCTTGGACTGCCACCAGACGAACCAATGCAAAGGCATTTGCCAACAATGTTTTCCCTGTTGGAGGAGGAGAGGGGATGTTTTTGAGGCACTACGTGTCCTCTCCACGTGTCCGTGGTTATATGCACCTTAACAGTAACCGCGTTGGTGGTAATGTGGTGGTGACTGCGGACCTAGTACCACGGTTGTATTTTGTTGGTTTTCGGAATGTGGCCAGGATTAAGTGGGCCGTGGCGGGGGGATGGTGGGGGGGCTGTCTTGTAGTGTCGGTAAAGGTGAAATTCTTGGACTGCCACCAGACGAACCAATGCAAAGGCATTTGCCAACAATGTTTTCCCTGTTGGAGGAGGAGGGGGATGTTTTTGAGGCACTACGTGTCCTCTCCACGTGTCCGTGGTTATATGCACCTTAACAGTAACCGCGTTGGTGGTAATGTGGTGGTGACTGCGGACCTAGTACCACGGTTGTATTTTGTTGGTTTTCGGAATGTGGCCAGGATTAAGTGGGCCGTGGCGGGGGGATGGTGGGGGGGCTGTCTTGTAGTGTCGGTAAAGGTGAAATTCTTGGACTGCCACCAGACGAACCAATGCAAAGGCATTTGCCAACAATGTTTTCCCTGTTGGAGGAGGAGGGGGATGTTTTTGAGGCACTACGTGTCCTCTCCACGTGTCCGTTCCATGTAAGCAATAGTAGCACTCAAGACAGGCCCCAGTAACAATTCTGAAGCAGCAGTATAGCGGGAGCGCAGTCTTCGTTCCATGTAAGCAATAGTAGCACTCAAGACAGGCCCCAGTAACAATTCTGAAGCAGCAGTATAGCGGGAGCGCAGTCTTCGTTCCATGTAAGCAATAGTAGCACTCAAGACAGGCCCCAGTAACAATTCTGAAGCAGCAGTATAGCGGGAGCGCAGTCTTCGTTCCATGTAAGCAATAGTAGCACTCAAGACAGGCCCCAGTAACAATTCTGAAGCAGCAGTATAGCGGGAGCGCAGTCTTCGTTCCATGTAAGCAATAGTAGCACTCAAGACAGGCCCCAGTAACAATTCTGAAGCAGCAGTATAGCGGGAGCGCAGTCTTAGTTCCATTTCAGTAGCCTTAGTATAGCCAAGGCACAAGTGACATTAATGTAGCTAAAGTGTAGGCCAACCCCACACACCTTTCTGTACCATGAGTGCAGGCGAAGAACATAGAAATTACTATGATTACACTGTAGGTGAGGGCCCCAAAAAATTGGTGTACCAACAGTACTAATGTACCTCAGTAAAAATTGGCCATGCCCAACCAAGATGGCAGGTGAATCGCTTTGGTTAATGTGGCTTAAGTGGTAACTAGGCCTGGAGGCAGCCCAGTGTAACGAAAAATTGGTTCAAGTTAAAGTTCCAACGCTTTTAAGCTAATTGAAACTTATAAAAATTGTTCTGAAAAATTATTTGAGTGAGCCTTGTGGCCCTAAGAAAAATTGCCCGTTCAGCGTGATTACGTGAGGTTTCAGGAGGAGGAGCAGGAGGAGGAGGAGGAGGAATATTAGACACAGATTGATGAAGCAGAAATGTCCCCGTTTTGGATGGTGAGAGAGAACGTAGCTTCCATCCGCGGGTGCAGCCTACGTATTGCTTACGTATCGCTGCTGTCCGCTGGTGGAGAACAGAAGTCTGGGGAAATCCAGCCTTTGTTCATCTTGATGAGTGTTAGCCTGTCGGCACTGTCGGTTGACAAGCGGCTACGCTTATCTGTGATGATTCCCCCAGCCGCACTAAACACCCTTTCCGACAAGACGCTAGCCGCAGGACAAGCAAGCACCTCCAGGGCATACAGCGCTAGTTCAGGCCACGTGTCCAGCTTCGACACCCAGTAGTTGTAGGGGGCAGAGGCGTCACCGAGGATGGTCGTGCGATCCGCTACGTACTCCCTCACCATCCTTTTGCAGTGCTCCCGCCGACTCAGCCGTGACTGGGGAGCGGTGACCCAGTCTTGGTGGGGAGCCATAAAGCTGGCCAGGCCCTTAAAGACTGTTGCACTGCCTGGGATGTACATGCTGCTCGATCTACGCACATCCCCTGCAACATGGCCCTCGGAACTGCGCCTTCTGCCACTAGCGCTGTCGGCTGGGAATTTTACCATCAGCTTGTCCGCAAGGGTCCTGTGGTATAGCAACACTCTCGAACCCCTTTCCTCTTCGGGAATCAGAGTGGGCAGGTTCTCCTTATACCGTGGATCGAGCAGTGTGTACACCCAGTAATCCGTCGTGGCCAGAATGCGTGCAACGCGAGGGTCACGAGAAAGGCATCCTAACATGAAGTCAGCCATGTGTGCCAGGGTACCTGTACGCAACACATGGCTGTCTTCACTAGGAAGATCACTATCAGGATCCTCCTCCTCCTCCTCCTCCTCAGGCCATACACGCTGAAAGGATGACAGGCAATCAGCCGGTGTACCGTCAGCAGCGGCCCAAGCTGTCTCTTCCCCCTCCTCCTCATCCTCCTCATGCTCCTCCTCCTCCTCCTGTACGCGCTGAGAAATAGACAGGAGGGTGCCCTGACTATCCAGCGGCATACTGTCTTCCCCCGCCCCCGTTTCCGAGCGCAAAGCAGCTGCCTTTATGGTTTGCAGGGAATTTCTCAAGATGCATAGCAGAGGAATGGTGATGCTAATGATTGTAGCATCGCCGCTCACCACCTGGGTAGACTCCTCAAAATTACCAAGGACATGGCAGATGTCTGCCAACCAGGCCCACTCTTCTGAAAGGAATTGAGGAGGCTGACTCCCACTGCGCCGCCCATGTTGGAGTTGGTATTCCACTATAGCTCTACGTTGTTCATAGAGCCTGGCCAACATGTGGAGCGTAGAGTTCCACCGTGTGGGCACGTCGCACAGCAGTCGGTGCACTGGCAGCTTAAAGTGATGTTGCAGGGTGCGCAGGGTGGCAGCGTCCGTGTGGGACTTGCGGAAATGTGCGCAGAGCCGGCGCGCCTTTACGAGCAGGTCTGACAAGCGTGGGTAGCTTTTCAGAAAGCGCTGAACCACCAAATTAAAGACGTGGGCCAGGCATGGCACGTGCGTGAGGCTGCCGAGCTGCAGAGCCGCCACCAGGTTACGCCCGTTGTCACACACGACCATGCCCGGTTGGAGGCTCAGCGGCGCAAGCCAGCGGTCGGTCTGCTGTGTCAGACCCTGCAGCAGTTCGTGGGCCGTGTGCCTCTTATCGCCTAAGCTGAGTAGTTTCAGCACGGCCTGCTGACGCTTGCCCACCGCTGTGCTGCCACACCGCGCGACACCGACTGCTGGCGACATGCTGCTGCTAACACATCTTGATTGTGAGACAGAGGAGGAGGAGGAGGAGGAGGGTGCTTTAGTGGAGGAAGCATACACCTCCGCAGATACCAGCACCGAGCTGGGGCCCGCAATTCTGGGGGTCGGTAGGACGTGAGCGGTCCCAGGCTCTGACTCTGTCCCAGCCTCCACTAAATTCACCCAATGTGCCGTCAGGGAGATGTAGTGGCCCTGCCCGCCTGTGCTTGTCCACGTGTCCGTAGTTAAGTGGACCGTGGCAGTAACCGCGTTGGTGAGGGCGCGCACAATGTTGCGGGAGACGTGGTCGTGCAGGGCTGGGACGGCACATCGGGAAAAGTAGTGGCGACTGGGAACTGAGTAGCGCGGGGCCGCCGCCTCCATGATACTTTTGAAGGACTCAGTTTCCACAACCCTATACGGCAGCATCTCAAGGCTGATGAATTTTGCTATGCGGACGGTTAACGTTTGAGCGTGCGGGTGCGTGGCGGCGTACTTGCGCTTGCGCTCGAACACTTGCGCAAGCGACGGCTGAACGGTGCGCTGAACTACACTGCTGGATGGGGCCGGGGACAGCGGAGATGAGGGTGTGGGTGCAGGCCATGAGGCGGTAGTGCCTGTGTCCTGAGAGGGGGGTTGCATCTCAGTGGCAGGTTGGGGCACAGGGGGAGAGGCAGGGGTGCAAACCGGAGGCGGTGAACGGCCTTTGTCCCACCTTGCGGGGTGCTTGGCCATCATATGTCTGCGCATGGTGGTGGTGGTGAGGCTGTTGGTGTTGGCTCCCCGGCTGAGCTTTGCGCGACAAAGGTTGCACACCACTGTTCGTCGGTCGTCAGGCGTCTCTGTGAAAAACTGCCAGACCTTAGAGCACCTCGGCCTCCGCAGGGTGGCATGGCGCGAGGGGGCGCTTTGGGAAACACTTGGTGGATTATTCGGTCTGGCCCTGCCTCTACCCCTGGCCCTGGACACCGCACTGCCTCTTGCAACCTGCCCTGCTGATGCCCTTGACTCCCCCTCTGAAGACCTGTCCTCCTGAGTAAGCGTTGCACACCAGGTGGGGTCAGTCACCTCATCGTCCTGCTGCTCTTCCTCCGAATCCTCTGTGCGCTGCTCCCTGGGACTTACTGCCCTTACTACTACCTCACTGCAAGACAACTGTGTCTGATCGTCATCGTCCTCCTGACCCACAGAAAGTTGTTGAGACAGTTGGCGGAAGTCCCCAGCCTCTTCCCCCGGACCCCGGGAACTTTCGAATGGTTGGGCATCAGTGACGATAAACTCCTCTGGTGGGAGAGGAACCGCTGCTGCCCAATCTAAGCAGGGGCCCGAGAACAGTTCCTGGGAGTGCTCCCGCTCCTGAGCAGGTGTTATTGTAGTGGAGTGAGGAGGCTGGGAGGAAGGAGGAGCAGCAGACAGAGGATTCGGATTGGCAGCAGTGGACGGCGCAGAACTGCGGGTAGACGATAGGTTGCTCGAAGCACTTTCTGCCATCCAGGACAGGACCTGCTCACACTGCTCATTTTCTAATAACCGTCTCCCGCGTGGACCCATTAATTGGGCGATGAATGTGGGGACGCCAGAAACGTGCCTCTCTCCTAATCGCGCAGCAGTCGGCTGCGACACACCTGGATCAGGAGCTTGGCCTGTGCCCACACCCTGACTTGGCCCTCCGCGTCCTCGGCCGCGTCCACGTCCTCTAGGCCTACCCCTACCCCTCAGCATGCTGTATTACCAGTGATTTGATTTCACAGGCAGGAAATAAATTGGCGCAAGACTGCAGGCCAAATATAATTTTTGCCCTTTTTGGAAAACGAAAGGCCCCACTGCCTCTAGTGAATGAATTATCTAAGTTTAATAACTGTGCTGTGTCCCTGCTTATGTGTCACAGAACGTGAGGGTAGCAGAGTTATTATAACTCTTGGAGAGCAGGTATTTTTTTCCCAATTAAGGAAAGCAAATGGCGAAGCCAGCAGTAAAGCGTAGCTGGGTGCGTATGATTTAGCAATGTTTTTCACGCAGCTCACACGTCTCCACAGGCGTAAGGACGGACAGAGGCTGGACAAATAGATTTGTTTTCAGTTTTTTCCCACCAACAGGCAGCACTGCGTATATTCAATGAACATGAGAAGTTTAATAACTGTGCTGTGTCCCTGCTTATGTGTCACAGAACGTGAGGGTAGCAGAGTTATTATAACTCTGGCAGAGCAGGTATTTTTTTCCCAATTAAGGAAAGCAAATGGCGAAGCCAGCAGTAAAGCGTAGCTGGGTGCGTATGATTTAGCAATGTTTTTCACGCAGCTCACACGTGTCCACAGGCGTTAGGACGGACAGAGGCTGGACAAATAGATTTGTTTTCAGTTTTTTCCCACCAACAGGCAGCACTGCGTATATTCTATGAATAATAACTGTGTTGTGGCCCTGCCTATACAATTCTTTCCCTGCAGTATCAATGGAGGGTGGAATGCTCTGCAGAGGCGATTTTGAGAAGCCCAAAAAAAATGCAGCACAGCTAACAGCAGCCTGGACAGTACTGCACACGGATAAATATGGCCCTAGAAAGGACCGTTGAGGTTCTTGAAGGCTACACTCACTCCTAACACTCTCCCTGCCTATGCAGCACTTCTGTCCCTAATGCCAGGTGCAACGGTCTGCAGAGGCGATTTTGAGAAAAAAAAAAATCCCACTGCTAACAGCAGCCAACACACAGCTATCAGTGGCCCTAATAAGGACCTTTGGGGGGTCTTGAAGCCTACACTAACTACCAATTCTTTCCCTACAGCAGCTCCGGTATAAACAGCACTGTCCCTCATCTAACTCACACCGCATCTGAGGCGAGCCGCGGGAGGGGCCAACTTTTATATTAGGCGAACACCTGATCTCGCCAGCCACTCACAGCAGGGGGGTGGTATAGGGCTTAAACGTTGCAGGGGGAAGTTGTAATGCCTTCCCTGTCTTTCAATTGGCCAGAAAAGCGCGCTAACGTCTCAGGGAAGGAAGTGAAAGTAACCAGAACACCGCGTGGTGTTCGTTACGAATAACGAACATCCCGAACACCCTAATATTCGCACGAATATCAAGCTCGGACGAACGCGTTCGCTCATCTCTAATAAATACCAGTGAATTTGCCATACTGGAAATCCCAGAGTGTAATTGTTCTCAGTGAGAGAAAACAAGTCATCTTGTAGATATGATACCTTTTAATGGCTAACAAAAATACATGATGCTACAGCGAGCTTTTAGATCCTTTATCGATCCTTCCTCAGGCAAAAAAAGGATCGTTAGAGGATCTAACCTTAGCCATTAAAAGGTATCATATCTACAAGATTACTTGTTTTCTCTCACTGAGAACAATCACACTCTGGGATTTCCAGTATGGCAAATTCACTGTTATTTATTCAACTTTCCTTTAGTCACAGAGTGACTAAAAAAAATCACACTTTACTCTACTGGCTAACATGGTACCAATCCCATTTTTTTGGAGATCCCAGATGAATTGGAGGACTTTATTCAATAACTGATTCAAATTCATAAGAGAGTTACTGAAAAAACAAGGGAAAAGTAGGTGTTTGGGAATGGTCCTGCTTTCTCTTTCATCAAGTGAACTCTAAAGACCAAGAAAAATACTGAAGCTATATCTGAGCCTCTGCAGAATGATGCTGTTCACAAACCCCTTAATAAAGCAGAAAAAAAGAGAGATGGCATACAGAAAATATCTGCCATTATTTTGGGGATTCTGGGCACTATGTTAATTGCTCAAACAAAATCCATGGGGAAAATGCTGTCATTGATGGAAACATCTCTTCTGTTGAATTCAAAAATTCATTCTATTCCTCCGATGGCATGGGGTGAAGACAACATGCTAGCATGAGAGTCTTATTGGGTTATTTCAAAATTCTGCCAAAATTAATAAAGTCACTTTTTATTTGAAAGTTCCTCCTGAGTCTATTAAAGTGCATCCTGTTTTTTATTGCTCCCTCTTAAAGCCATTTAATGAAAACCCTTTCCAAGGCCACAATTCACCACAAGTAAAGGTATAAGGTGAGGACGAATCTATTGCTGAAAAGATCTTGGACTCAAGAATCAGGTTGGAATAAGTCGCAGTATTTGATCCAGTAAAAAGGGTATGGCTCTGAGGAAAATTCTTGGGGACCAGAAGAAAATGTTCATGCTCCTAGACTTGCAGAGGAATTTTGTCAGAGATATCCTGACAAGCCATGTTTGATATGTCTAGAGGTCCTCCTGGAAGAAGGGGAGTACCATCAGGATTTTAACCCAGACTTTCCTGTATGCTAGAGAGGAGCTCGTTTCACTGAGCTACTGGCCATATTGCACATCTCCTGTCTTGAACACATTGGCTGCTTTCTTGACTGATTGCATTTGCTCTGTGACCAATCACAGTTGAAAAAAGTTTCTATCTCAAGATATTCCAGGACTAATATTAAATTAGCCCCACTTGCTGTTTCTATTCCACTTTCAATCCACCTCAGTTAATGTTCCAAGGTGGTCACACATGCTGCAGCCCACTGGCGTAACTATAGGGCATGAAGGGGATGCGGTTGCACCCAGGCCCAGGAGCCTTAGGGGGCCCATAAGGCCTCTCTTTTCCATATAGGGAGCCCAGTACTATGAATAAAGCATTATAGTTGGGGGCCCTGTTGCAGGTGCTGCATTGGGGCCCAGAAGCTTCAAGTTACACCTCTGCTACAGCCCCTTTGTTTGAGTGATCAGTGGGGTAACATCACACAGACCTTCACTGAACAAAACATGTTGCTCTGACAAGTCAAAAGTTTTTAAAAAGTGCAGTTACCATTTAAATTTCCAATTTTCCAGCGTTCTACTGTACTTCATGTATATTTAGATAACTTAAGGTCTTCCCAAGTTTTTGGCAATTCATATTTGTCAGTGGATTTAAAGATAAACAATGTTACCTAGTACTAATCTTCTTCTGTGCTTCTCTTTTGTATCCCAGTATCAGTATAGAGATGAACCAAAAACCCTTAAAGTTTCAATAATGATTTTCATCGCATATTAAACTACCTTTTTATTTTTTCGGCCACCTTATGGGACTCCAGGTATGCACCCTTTTGTGTTTCTGCCTCTCCTACACATTGATCCCAGTCCAATACATTTTCTTACCACCTTGTAGCTACCACATTTCGACTCCCCACCCCGCATACTTTCTTTTTACTTGTCACAGCTTATGCACTGATCAGTATAAGGATAGGCTAAGAAATAAATCAGTGCAGAAATTTGAGCCTATTTAGATTGGAAAAACAAAGAGTAATTCATGGTGAATATTCACTTTAGGCCAATGTTCGGAATTTCATAATCTGGTACATCAGTGTTGGTAATAACACCTTTAGCTCCATAACCAGCTTATAATTACATAGTGCATGCAACATTGGCTGTTTAATAGAATTATCACCAATGATTTTTAACGAACACGTCTAACTGGCAGGGATTCAGTCCTAAACGTATACTTTAAGCATGACTCTACTTAGAAATAATGAGATTTTTGTTTGTATTGTTTGACTTTATTAATTGATTTATACGGTTTAACCCTGTCAGTATGTCATATTCTATCTGGATTAACTGACACTGCTGAGAGAATCGTGGAGCAAAAAGAATTTGTGGTTAGATTAAAAAAAAGACGTAATGTTTGCTGCGTGTGCCAGATATGTGTTTCTTGTCAACAGGTGTACATATTAAAGCAGATCACGAGAAGGTCAGTCTGATGAAAACAGAAGCAAACACAGCTGCTCAGAATTACTGTCTCCTCGCCGTAGTGTTAGGACTCGAGAGCTATGTGTCTCAACCGCAACAAAACTTGTACTGTACCGATGTACTAACATAACCCATGGCCCAAACACCACTTCCAGTAGAGTTCTATGGTTACCACCTTTGCAGTAATCCTTGCAAGTCCAAAACAAGAGACAAAAAGATCAAGCATAAAAAGTAATGAAAAACTAATTTCATTAAAGCTAAAGTATCAACTTAGATTACAAACCTATTTTGGTAGGGCGCTTTTCTCCAAATGCATCATTTTTGTATTTGCACCCTTCATGAAATATACATTGCAGAGTTATAAAGTATGTTGGTGCTCTCTAAAAAAAGGATAACCGTAATAACCAAGACAATAGTAATATTTCTAAAGGGCTAATAAAATGAAAGCTATGATATTCACATAAGAATTTGATATACCTGACGTGTTTTTAAATCATTACAGTATATTGTTTTACTACAACCCAAGCTGTCTTTGCCTCAACAACCATACCAAACATCCAAAAGAATCCTTTAGCAGGTATTCATATGATATTGAGTCAATATCCTCTTTGCACCCACCATTTGTACATATAAGTGCAAATTGTTCATGCACTGTACAGCTAAGTTGTATATATACATCCTCTTTAGTGACAAACCCCTCTGTATAGTGTTCTGCCAGAAGACAGATTGGACCGACTCTTTGTCAGTTCAACTCTAATGAAGTGACAGGGAATTGAAATGATCAGCGCTCGGCAGCAAAGAGTGATGAATATGGCAGTCCAAAGAGCCAACTTACCAGCCAATGACAGCAGATACCAAATAAATGGAGACCTTTGTTTCCAGGTATTCCATTGATGATAGGTTAATCAGAATACACACATGTAGTACTTTTATACACAGAAGTGTAATAAAAATATTTTTCTAGAAATGTGTTTTTTTCCTAATTTTAATATATTGAATTAGAAATAGAAAAAGTGAAGTTTTATATTACTTCTGCCCATTTTTTCTCTATATAAAACGTAAAATGAAAAGATGCTGGTCCTGTCCTCATAAAATAAAAAAAAAGCCCAATCTATGCCAAAAAAGAAAAAAACCCTAAAAATGTATTGTATTGAAAATATGAAAGGTTGATATGGGACACTTAAGCATCAAAGGCCTTGGTCACAACGAGAATATTATAGATTATTTAAAAAAAAAACATCATAAAAGAAGCACAATATGCAATGTGACAAGGAAAGAGTCAAAGCAATACTAATCCTATTTTATCAAAATTTTAAATCCCTTCCTTCAGTCCTCATTGGCTTTTCACTGTTTTCCCTTTTCTTATTCCTTACCCAAGACGTTAGAAAAGAAAGTAGAGAGGAAGAAAAAAGATTGTGTCCACAAAAACAGTAACTATAGTAAATAGGAACATAGGTGCTCAGCCAATCACATTCAGCTCTTTCAGCAGGAAGGGATTTTAAATACCCACTGCTGATGTATCAGCACCACAGTGCAGGGGACAGCAGGAGAATACACGGCTGAGCCCCGGCAGCTGATGCAAGGTGAGTATCTATTTTTTTTGTTTTTTACAGCAGTTTTACAGGATTTTCAAGGAAGGGCTTATATTTAAAGCCCTTTCCTAAAAGCAATTGACAGGGTGCCAGCAGCAGAATCCTCTACCGCAGCTGTCATGTGTGACAGCTGTGGTAGAAAATTGAAGAATTCCTCTGCGCATCTGTCACAGATGTCATAGATGTAGCAGCAGGGAATTCTTTTTACTAGCGGGGATAAGGAAACATCTGTCACATGCGGCAAATGTGTTCTTCATCCCCGCAGGGGACACGGCAGCAGCGGACAGGTAAGTTTATTTTTAATTTTTTTTACACTAAAATTTTTGTTTTTCACGGAAGGGCTTATATGTAAAGTCCTTCCCTGAAAAACAGTGCAGGGGTGCTGGCAGACCATTGTTTTCAATGGAGTCGTCGGCAGCAGCCACGGCTCCATTGAAAACAATGCATGCATTCCCTATGGTGCATGCATGTCCTATCTTTGCAGGCATAGGGAATGCATTGGGGGTAACAGATGCGTGTTTTTGTGCGTGCGTATGCACGCACAAAATACACACTCGTCTGAAGCCACCTTAGATTAGATAAATTACATAGGGGTGCCAATACTTTTGCAGCTAGCATTGAATAATCAAGTTGTGACCCCTTTACTTTTCCTATTTAGAACCTAAAGAATGGTTGTGCCAAATTTTATCTCATGGTTGTACGACAGTGGGAAGTTAGAGAATTAGATTAGGTACATTACATAGCGGTGACAATGCTTTTGCACTTAGCATTGAATAATCGAGGTATGACCCCCTTTACTTTTCCTACCTTGGACCTAAAGAATGGTTGTGCCAAATTTTATGTTTTTATGACACTGGGAAGTTAGAGAATTAAATTAGGTACATTACATAGGGGTGCCAATATTTTTGCCATTAGCATTGAATAATCGAGTTGTGACCCCTTTACTTTTCCTATTTAGGACCTAAAGAATGCTCCTTCCAAATTTCTGGTTATATATATATATATATATATATATATATATATATATATATATATATATATATATATATTAATATATATATTTGCCATCCAAGTGGTTAATTCCACCTTCACTATTTACACACATATAACCACTGCCATAGGAGATCTGTAGCCGACTTCCCTTTTCCCAGAACGAGAGCAGTCCATACACTGCTTGCTTAGAAGTGGTGTACAGATTTCTCATAGCAACAGTAGTTTGGATGGCAAATCAGCAATGGATTTTAAACTCGAAGAAGGCAAAATATAAAAATAAATAATGGTACAAACAAAGTCTCTTAATATACGATATTCTACTTAAATACCCCTGGCCTCTAAGAAAGAGTATAGTTACTCTTCAAGAACACATGTATCATCTGTACTTTATATTTATAAGTGAATAAAAGTTTGTATCCTCTTATTAATATATTAAAAGTGTCGGCTTCTTAAAAAAAAATCAGAAAAGTATTGTAGAGAATTATGAGGAGAAAACATCTATGAAATAGTTTATTAGCCAGTGTATTTACTGAGGGAAATCAAATGTCTGGTGAAATGCAGAGTGATAAAGTTAACTCTCTGCTAAATGTCACCAGTTCAACCTAGTAATAAGGTCAACGATGCCTTAACAGGATTGCCATCAGAACCAGGCAATTTTGCCTTTTTTAAACACCCTCAGGTTCTAAGAAAATAAAATGATGAGGTAGATAGACTGGTATTTTATATTTAAGCACTCTACAGTCATGGATTCTGTTCCACTGGAATGGTGCATAGTAAATGTGGAATCGATATTGAAAAAAGGGTCAAAGAGTAAACCTGGAAACTACATGTCTTCTATTGAGGCTAAATTGTTTGAAAACTTTTTAAGAGATGCTATCCTGGAGTACCTCAAGGAAAATAGCTGTGTAATTCCATATCAGCATGGGTTTATGAGAGACCACTTCTGTCAAACCAACCTGATCAGCTTCCACGAGGCAGTCTAAACGAGACAGTCATTGGATCTTGTATATCTCAATTTTTCCAAAGCTTTTGATACTGTGCCACATAACAGTTTGGTATAAAAAATGAGTGAGAATGTGTGTAAGTGGGTAAGTAATTGACTCAGTGGTAGAAAGCAGAGGATGGTTATTAATGGTACATACGCTGATTGCATCCCTGTTACTAGTAGAGTTAGTATTGGACCCTGTTCTTTTTAATATATTTATTAACGACCTGGTAGGAAGACCTGGTACAGTAAAATATCAATATTTGCAGATGATATAAAACTGTGTAAAGAATCAGGATAAGCTGGGGGCTTGGGCAGAGAAGTGATAAATGAGGTTTAGCAATGATAAATGGAAGGTTATGCAAATAGACAGGGAAAATATATGTCACCATGACATGCTAAATGGGAAAACATTGGGTAAAACTGACATGGAAAAGACTAGTTAATTGTAAACTTAACTACAGCAACCAGTGTCAGGTAGCTGCTGCCAAGGCAAATACGATGATGGGGTGCATCAAAAGAAGTCTAGGGGGACATGATGAGAACATTGTTTTTTCTCTTTACAGATCACTGGTCAGACCACACATGGAACATTGTATACAGTTTTGGACACTGGTACTCAAGAAGGATATATCAGAATTTGAGTTGGTTCAAGCACAGGCAACTTAATAAATAAAAAGAATGGGTGGACTACAATATCAAGAGAGTTCATCAAAATTGCAGTTAGTTGAGAAAAAAGACAGCTGAGGGGCAACCTAGTCACTATGTATAAATATCAAGGGTCAATACAAAGATCTCTCCCACGAACTATTTATACTGTGACGGTAACAAGCGGGGCACTCTCTATGTCCAGACGAAAGAACACACAACATAGAAGGGGGTTCTTTACTGTAAGAGCAGTGAGACTATTGAACTCTCTGCATGAGGATGTGGCGATAGTGAACTGACTAAAAGAGTTGAAGAGGGACTGGATGCCCTTCTTGAGACTAATAATATGACATATTATAGTCACTAGATTACATTAGAAGGATCGTTGATACGGGGATTTTTCCTTATTGCCAGATTTGGAGTTGGGACATTTTTTTGCCTTCCTCTTGATTAGCATTGCAGGATAATGGGCTGAACTGGATGGAAATATGTCTTTTTTCTGCCTTTCATACTATGTTACTATCTTTCTTCTCTACCTTAAACATCAACAGGGTAGTGAAGGGGTGGTGAAATGAGGAGGTCCTTACTTGTCAGTACCATGTTTTTCAATCCATCTTTCAATGTAAACAAATAAAGTTAAAAAAATCTAACCTGTTCAAAGAAAACAAAAAAAAAAGATGAGACACTACAGGAGCTAATTGACTGAAACTATATCCCCAGGGGCTTAGAATTTTGCCTTTCCTTTGTGAATTGTCCATCAACAAATCTGGGCAAAGATTATCCTGCTCATTAACACAACTTGTCAAGTAAAGGTCTACACCAATTAGACCAATAAACCAGCTTTAACATGCACACAAAGACCTCACCAAACAAATGGATTATCTACAACAACTGAAAAACCATTTACTGTTGAATTACAATAGACTGATTTAAAACCAAATGAAAGTAGACTGAATTTACCAAATGAAAATATAGATTTGCTTCCTGTATTTCTCTTTATTATGAAAGTCAAATTTATATTTAAAGAATTCAAGAATTTTTTAGATTTTTAAAAAAATCTATTTTTATTTTCTCTTCCATCCTCTGTTCAGGATCCACATCTATTAGCTAGAAAGTAGAGCAGGTAAATGTAACACTTACCACATTTTAACTTGATTATCGTCAGTGGACTGCTCTAACACATAGGGCTAGTCCAAACTAGACTTTAACCCTCTAACTACTCATCCTGAGCTGTGCTGAGGCCTCAGGAATAGACAGTACTGCTTATCCAAAGCACAGATTCTGGCAATGTGACTGCATAGGGAGATGCTCCTCTAAAAACTCTAGCTCAGGCTAGAACATCATCTCGGTCTTGTATAAGACCAGGATTGCAGCTCTAGCCGTGATCTAGCTAAGGATAGAATAGGTTGAAGTATAAAATGTATATACTGTATTGCCACTCTCACAGGGAGCAGAGAGAAGCGGCAGGGAACATGCCAGCAGCAAGTAAGGAGAGGAATAGAATCTCCTTTTATGATTTCAGATGACTCTGAAGAGAGGGTTGAACTGAATCTCATAGAAGAAACATGGCACGCCAGAGATTTTGAGGTGCTGGTAGTAAGCTCACAACCCTGGACAAATTGTGGTTTAAAGCTCTTGATATAGTTTCTTTGTTAATTTTCCAATAAGACTTTAGGCAAACAGGTGAACATTTTCACTCAGAAGGCCTTCTTCAGACCTCTGTATAAACAATGTAGCAATCAAGAATATTGTGAGTAATGTAAACAGTAGATCTTACATATACTGCGTAATATAATGCAGCACAATATGTAGCATATGATAAGATACAAGTGGCAATGTCCAGTGACTATACTTACAATTGAACATAATTAGACAAGACATATACTGTGTGTAATACATAGCACATAAAGGAAATTCAATCTGCATACATTAGTAGAAATGATGATGAAAATAATGAAATGGATGATGAAGTAATAAATAATAGACAAAGCAGAATAAATCCAGAAAAAGATAAACTCATGGTGATTTCAAAATAGAAATATAGCACAGAATAGCAGCCAACAGACCATTGTAGATGGCAAGACGATCATAAAGAACTGCAAAGACGTTGTTAAAATTTTAAAAAAGAAGCATACCTGATTGCCTGCTGCATTTCATCTTATGAAAGTGGTTGCAAAGTAGCAGAGAATGGTGCAGGTCAGCAGATTACCGTTGTAGAATGCTTCCCGAGTGTGGAATATGTGCAGAATAAAAGCAGAATTGAAGCCTATTATTGAGTTATAGTAAACACGTTATCAAATGTCAGATGTCACTAGCATCTTCTTGACATCCCGTCGTGTGTCCCATAATGATGAAGTAATTTTTAAAGGGATGAATTTAATAAAGGGGAAAATGGAAGCATACAGATGATAGGCTTATATCTCAAAATGATTACATCATCCTGTAAATGGCCTATCAAGATAAATTATAATAGGGATGCAACTCATAATGAAATGTGAATGTGATTTATGAAAGAATCTAGTAGACCTATGAAAAGCTATAATATAATAGACTGGTAGAGAATTGAATTGTTATGGAGTGGTAAAACAATATATTGAAATAATTATAAGAGTACATCCACACAGAATGTATTGTCCCCAATGGAAAATCCACTTCGGTTAGTTGTGGATTTGCCATGGATTTTGGTGAGGATTCACCATGGATTTTATTCTCGCATTTGAAGGGGTTAAAGGGGTTGTCCCGCGAAAGCAAGTGGGTCTATACACTTCTGTATGGCCATATTAATGCACTTTGTAATGTACATCGTGCATTAATTATGAGCCATACAGAAGTTATTCACTTACCTGCTCCGTTGCTAGCGTCCTCGTTTCCATGGAGCCGTCTAATTTTCAGCGTCTAATCGCCAGATTAGACGCGCTTGCGCATTCCGGGTCTTCTTCTTTTATGAATGGGGTCGCTCGTGCCGGAGAGCGGCTCAGTGTAGCTCCGCCCCGTCACGTGCCGATTCCAGCCAATCAGGAGGCTGGAATCGGCAATGGACCGCACAGAAGCCCTGCGGTCCACCGAGGGAGAAGATCCCGGCGGCCATCTTCTTTTATGAATGGGGTCGCTCGTGCCGGAGAGCGGCTCAGTGTAGCTCCGCCCCGTCACGTGCCGATTCCAGCCAATCAGGAGGCTGGAATCGGCAATGGACCGCACAGAAGCCCTGCGGTCCACCGAGGGAGAAGATCCCGGCGGCCATCTTCAGCAGGTAAGTAAGAAGTCACCGGAGCGCGGGGATTCAGGTAAGCGCTGTCCGGTGTTCTTGTTTAACCCCTGCATCGGGGTTGTCTCGCGCCGAACGGGGGGGGGGGGGGTTGAAAAAAAAAAAAAACGTTTCGGCGCGGGACAACCCCTTTAAATTTGCAGTGAAAATCCACAGCAAAAATTTACATACTGCCGATTTAAAATGTAGATCAAGAGGGGGGTCTTCCCTGCATTTGTATATTATATTTTTGCCCCATTCAAACCAGTTTCATTCAGCCTGATGAAGGGTTGATAAAAGACACAAAAGCTGTCTGTAACATCATGTATTTTTGTTAGCCATTAAAAGGTATCATATCTACAAGATTACTTAACTTCAATGAATGGCCGAGCACTGCCTGTGATTGGCTTAGCGCTCAGCCAATTAGGTACAGCTCTTTCAGCAGGCGAGGTTTTTAAATACCCACCTGATGAAAGAACTTCAAAGCAGAACAGGGAGAAGATGCAGCTACACATGGCTGAGCCCCGGCGGCAGCGGAAAGGTGCGTATATATTCTTTTTATTTTTTACACATGCTATGGATGATTTTCAGGGAAGGGCTGCCTGTCTTCTGCATACCCCGCTCAGAGCACTCAGGTGGATACCAGCTGAGCGCTCCGAGAAGACAACAGCTGTATGCAGAAGATAGCAGTCCCGCTTGTGTTCTGCATACAGCGTGAGCCTTTATTTACACACTTATGCAAAGTGACCGCTCAAAACTGTCACTCAAACCGCCATTTGAGCGAAATTTGAGAGAGCATCTTGCCGTGTAATGCACACGATTATTGCTCAAAAGTCGCTCAAAAGACATCTTTTGAGTGATAATTGTTGTATCTAAATGGGGTATTACTAGAGATGAGCGAGTATACTCGCTAAAGGCAATTGCTCGAGCAAGCATTGTCCTTAGTGAGTATCTCCCCGCTTGAGACGGAAGGTTCAGATGCCGGCGCGGGGGAGCGGTGAGTAGCGGCTGTCAGCAGGAGGAAGCGGGGGGGGGGGGGGAGAGAGGGAGAGAGAGATCTCCCCTCCGTTCCGCCCCGCTCTCCCCCGCAGCTCCCTGCCCGCCGCCGGCACCCGAACCTGCAGTCTCGAGCGGGGAGATATTTGCTAAAGGCAATGCTCGCTCAAGCAATTGCCTTTAGCGAGTATACTCACTCATCTCTAAGTATTACTCAAAACAATCACACTTTGCTCTACTGGCTAGCAGGGTACCGAACCCCCTTTTTTGCTGATTTAAAATGTGCACCACTGGGCAATTTACATTACTGATTATTTCCACAGTGATGTGGAGAGGAAAACAGGATACGGTTGGCAATTAGGACAGATAGAAATGGGAAAAAGAGGTAGAAACCATAATGAACTGAACACGAGCATAACATAGTTAATTGCAAAAAAGCATTTTTTATTGGTCTGTAATCAAACCCCTTGCTTTCAATGATTGAAGGGTATGGATCCAATATACTTGCAGTGTTAAGTTGTTTAATTATATCTCCGCAGTTACATAGAGTTGGAATTTGTTCCAATGTTTGATATTTCAATTAAGAGATATTATAGTTTGCTTGATAGCAATGTAGTGAAACCTGTAAGTGCAAATTCTCACATCTGATACTAGACTTATGTTTTGGAATTTGATCACACATATGATGGGTAGTATCCCCAACGTACTGTATGCAGGACCTAAGGAATATTAAATTGTACTTACCGCAAATAAAGATGAACAAATAAAGACCTCCTTTACCTGGATAGTTCACCTGATCAAGGGTGATATACTTGAGAGCAGAGGTGTAACTTGAAGCTTCTGGGCCCAATGCAAAAACTGTAACAGGTCCCCCAACTATAATGCTTTATTCATAGTACTGGGCTCCCTATATGGAGAAGAGAGGCCTTATGGGCCCCCTAAGGCTCCTGGGCCCGGGTGCAACTGTATCTCCTGCACCCTCTATAGTTACACCAGTGCTTGAGTGTAATGCAAACATGCAAAAATGTCATTCTGCCACTTGTGATACACTGACCTGCAAACCCTAATCTGCCCTTACTAATTTATCTTTTGCCATGTATGAAGTGTCGTAAAAAGGGATTTACAAACTAGGGGATCTTAAGATGGACTTTGGCTGACTTTGGAGGATTGGACAAGTATGTGTTGTATTTTATAGGCAATAGGATTTGATCACTAGATTAGTTCTCATACAAGAAATCGGAGATGTTAGTGTGGTTTCACATCTGCGTTAGAACCTCCAGTCAGAAGTTCCACCGCAGATTCAGCACAAAATACTGGAAGAAAAAGAGCTCAATGCAGCACTTTTTCTTCTGGCTAAATGCTGAGCAGAAAACAGGAGGACCCCATTATAGTCAGTGGAGTCCATTCGGGACTGTTCAGTTCTGTCCTGAGACTAAGCCATTCAGCCTGTACGGAGTAGGACAGCAGAACGCCTGGCATAGGCGGGAAACGTGAGCATAAAGATGACATTTTTTTGTTTCTCAGTTTACCCTAAAATGTGCTTGTTTTCTTTTCCAGGACCCATGGGGCTTGCCTCAAAGCCCCCATCAGTGGAGGAAATCCTTGTGATGTCATTACCGACATCACAGGATTCCCTAACAACAACCTGAATGAGAAAGCAGTGCTTTTACATTCGGAAATATAGCTGTTAGGTTGTGCTGCTGGAGTTTGTTGTTCTACAGGGTTCCAGGAGCACAGGTGAGGGTTAATTGAGCTGGCTGGGTGTGGTTGTTCAGGTCAGCCAGTCCCCTGAGTCTGGGTGTGGATATATACCCCAGCCCCTCTGCAATGAGGAAGCTGTATTTCCTCAGTCTTGTCTACTGTGTAAGTAGTGTCTGGTCAGCTTGCTGTGTGAGTAGTGTCTGGTCAGCTTGCTGTGTGTGCAGTGTCAGGTCAGCTTGCAGCTTGCTGGGTTATTGATGTCCTCTGCTGCCTGTTTATTGCCTTGCTAGAGTAGGGACTGCAAGACACGAGGAGCCTTGTCGCGGCCTTGCAGCTTAAGTTCATTGGCCAATGTACAATCTAATCCCTTGCTTTTATATTCAGCTTTTCCATCTGCTTTAGTGTGCGAGGGTGTGTCGTAAGTGAGTTTGTGTATTTAATGCATCAGTTCCGCCTGGTTGTATCACCTTTTCAGGGAGAGCAGGGCCGAGGTTCCAGCATTGGGCTGCCTTTATTGAGGCGATAGCTATGCTTGTAGGTAGCACCAAGTCATCTTCCCTGCAGCACAGGGTCAGTTCCCCCTAGCCTGTGTTTTTGGGTCATGTTCGTGTGGGCCCGCTGCTTAGTTGCCCACACGAAGGTAACGATAGCAGTCAATATGATCGCTGTGTTTAGTTTCTTTGTAACAGCTCTTTATTTCAGTTCCCTCTCACAATAAGGATCTGGCTGATGGCCTGGTCCTGCCGATGGTGTTATTTGAGGGACGCAAAGTGCCATGGAATATAGTGTGTAAATTAATAAGCTGCCAGCACAATGACCAGCCTGCTTAATTTACGTGGGGTGGTCGGGAAGGAGTTAAAAGATAATTAATTAAAAATGAAATATTAATATTGATCATATTTTGATCAATCAAATGAGCAGATACGAGTTTCATGCTTTCTACCTTGATAAAATATCTGGGAGAAATAACAAAGTGCATGGGAAGGTAAAAGGGAACAGACGTGACGCAGGCAAGTTCAAAGGTATCCAGAAGTTAAAATAAATCTGTAAATTGGGGATTGAGAATGTTATTTCCAGGAAAAGGAGAATACCTGCCATGACTTTGGAAAATCTTCAATTAAAATGTTCAAAACAAAAGAACTGATGACTGAGTGCAACCTTCCATCTACGTGCTAACCGCCCTGCGGAAAGCTTCCATGCCTTAGAATGTTGCTTTGTCAGACCTAGCAGAAATTCCTATTATCC
Organism: Eleutherodactylus coqui; assembly: GCF_035609145.1. NCBI lineage: Eukaryota > Metazoa > Chordata > Amphibia > Anura > Eleutherodactylidae > Eleutherodactylus > Eleutherodactylus coqui. Next base: position 49,551,233 of record NC_089845.1, on the reverse strand, counting down.
AGAAATTAGGATCACGTATTTTACCTCTACTTCTAATATATATGTACCTTTTTTAATATTTGCAGAGATAATATTGTCCCAGTTATTCATTAAATAAATTAATGTTTTAGCAGAATTTCAGTGAGTGTAACCAGGGTCACCCCTATCACAAGGGAACCTGAGCATCTTGCCTCGGGCGGCACGTTTTAGTATCTGCAGGGCGGCTTTTTATTGCAGCACTAGCCTTAGGGTTGTACAGCTGTGCAGGCCATAACACCCTATAACAGTTCTTACCAATCCCCTCGGCTGAGGCTCCCTCTGCTCTTTGCACCGCAGCTCTTCAGTCCCCACAGCTATGCACAACAACTCTGCTGTTATTACAGGCAGGCCCACCTGTAATACAGCGCTAGGGCTCTGTAGAGCTGCGGTGACAGAAGAGCTGCAGTGTGAAGAGCAGAGGGAGCCTTAGCCAATTGAGGGGGTTGGTAAGAACTGCCATAGGGTGGGGAAGTGGAGAGGAATTTGGATATTACAAACTGATTCGAGAAAGAGATACATATTGTGGAGGAAAAGGGATATATCATGTTGTGTGTTGGGGAATTGGACATATCATACTGAGGGAGGGAGACACATTCTCTAAAAGGTGCGGGGATATTACATACTGAAGGGGGAATATACTCTACTCTGTGTGTGTTGGGGGGAGATAAATTTATTGTGCATACACTGTGGGGAGGTATACTTACGGCTAGAGATGAGCGAGCGTACTCGTTAAGGCAATTGCTCGAGCAAGTATCGCCATTTTCGAGTACATGCCTGCTCGTTCGAAAAGATTTGGGGGCTGGCGGGGGTGAGCGTTGAGTTGCGGGAGTGAGCAGGGGGGGAGAGAGAGAGATCTCTCCCCCGTTCCCTCCCGCCGACCCCCAAATCTTTTCAGGCAAGCAGGCATGTACTCGAAAATGCCCATACTCGCTCAGGTAATTTCCCTTAACGAGTACACTTGCTCATCTCTACTTACGGCCCATTCACACTGCCAATTTTTATCTCAAAGTTCCATCCAAGTTTGTAAATGAGCAAATTCAAACAGAACTCAGCCTCATTTAAAAAATGGGGCAATGCATGGGAGCAATTTTTTTTCATAGACCAAAAGTCCATATTTAAACAATTACAGCATGTCTAATTCTGGGCCAAATAACAGATGAGAGTAACACATACAATATCTACATGCTTCTGTGTGCTGCCCGATGCGAGTTGCGCCCAGGAGTCTACCATCTGAATATGACCTTACTATGGTAGTAGGAGATAAACCATGCTATCAGGGAGATTATATACTGTATACTTGTATGTATGTATATATATATATATATATATATATATATATATATATATATATATATATATATATGTGTGTATATATATATATTATTCTTTCAGTCGCTTCCGATTTTTCATGAACTTGTGGACCAGCCCACGCCAGAGCTTCCTGTCGCCTGTTGCCCCACCCAACTCCACCAAGGTTCATCCTGTCACCTGAAGGATATCATCCATCCATCTTGCCCTTGGTCGGCCCCTCTTCTTTTTGCCTTTCATTTTCCCTAACATCGCATCTTCTCCAAGGTATCCTGTCTTCTCATTATGTGGCCAAAGTACTTCAGTTTTGCCTTTAATATCCTTCCCTCCAGTGAGCAGTCTGGCCTTATTTCCTGGAGTATGGACTGGTTTGATCTTCGTCCAAGGCACTCTCAGCATTTTCCTCTAACACCACAGTTCAAAAGCGTCTATTTTCCTTCGCTCAGCCTTCCTTATGGTCCAGTTCTCACATCCATAGGTTACTATGGGGAATACCATTGCTTTAACTAAATATTTAAATATATATAATGAGAGATTGTACTGCGGGGGGGGGGGGGGATATACTGTGGGGGAAATACATAATGGTTGCCAGTATACACTCGTATACACAGTATGCCCGATTTTGTTGCATGTCTTCTCTGCACTGAACAGCATCCCTTCAGTGGTGCTCTGTGCTGTGGCTTTTCTTATATCACAGAGCGATGCGTACCAGTGTCCTGTAGCTTCCCTGCAGTCATATAAGAGTGTTGGGGTAGATCAGGAAGTTGCTGTGTCACAGCTTGGAGCAGCCATACAATCTCCCTGCCCATTCTAAGAAGGCACCCCCCTCCTCCTGCCAGGTCCTGAATGACAGCTGAGAGCTGCCCCTGATTGGTCCCTGGGCTCAGCCAATCAGAGGCAGCACTCACTCACCCATTCATGAATTCATGAATGGGTGAGTGAGAGCTGCGTCTGATTGGTGAGGGCTGTGAACAATCAGAGGCAGCCCATTCAGCAGGAGGGGATTTTAAATCCCCGCCTGCTGAATACTACACAGAGCAGTTCAGGAGAACTGTTGGCCGGCTGCGGCTGAACTCCGTCTGCCGGGACAAGGTGAGTATATATATATATTTTTTTTTTTACACATTTTTGTATGGTTTTCAGGGAAGGGCTTATATATTTAAGCCCTTCCCGAAAATTCATCCTGCGCTTGCCGGCAGCCCATTGCTTTCAATGGAGCCGGCTGTATTGCCGGCTCCATTGAATTTCAATGGGCGGACAGCGCTCCTTTGATCAGGCCCGTTCCGCAGAAAACGCTGCTAGCTGCAGATTTTTCGGCAAATCGTCGGCCCCGGTCACGCGATTTGCGGATGCGCATCCGTCATGCGATCCGCAAATCGCGGCAAAAAACGGTCGTCTGACTGAGGCCTAACTCTGGGCCACTACAACAGTGGGCATTGCATGTCCAATTGAGGTCCATGATACGGCTCAGAATAGGACATGCTGACTTTTTTCACGTGGATCATTGGTCTGTGTGAAAAAAGACCTGTGAGAATAACTAATTGACTATAGTGGGTCCATGTGCTGTCTGCGAAATACGTGGACAGCAAAAAAATGGGAAATGCGCCCTTGTAAATGGACCCTGAGTTAAAGGAAACACTTGCTTGCTATGGGCGACATGCACCATTTCATTTGGCCTGCCCTAAATTGTCTATATGAGGCCCACTACTGTGTTATGGCGGCTTCACACGGGACAGAATATTCCATAACAACATTGTGGAATATGCTGTCCCAGAATTACAGACCAAAATCTGCACACCAAAGGGCAGCTTCACACGAGTGAAATTGTGCACGCCTCAATGCAACATATTTGTGCTATGAACGATGCTTTTTTTATTGCATGTTGGCACATTTTAATGTACTTTTTGCGCAAGAAGGGCATGTTTTTTTGCGCAAGCAGGGCATGTTTATTTGCACTGCAGCAAACAAGTATGCCCCAATTTAAATAGCTATTTAGCCCATTGAAGATCTTTTTTTCACGGAATCGTGCAGTGTACTGTGCACTTGTACGCACATTGAGCACACAATTGCACACCTCCCATAGACTTCTACGGGGACCTTTGGTGTGAAAATGCACACAAAAATAGAGCATGCTGCATTGTTTTAGTGCTCCCTGCAAGATAATAAATCCTCTGTTGTAATAGCGCCCAGTTGCTACAACAAAGTAATAGGGCCCTCTTTGTGACCCTCATGAAGAAATAGTAATTCTCCCTTTGTGCCCCATGGTAATAATGCTCCCTTAGGGCTCAGTCAAATGAGCGTTTTTACGTGCATCTGTCAGTTGTGTTTGCGATCCGCATCTTTATAGAACCAATGCTTTTCAATGGGAGCGGTCACGTGCGAATTTTACATGCGCATAAAATTCGAACCTACAAAAGATAGAACATATGGGTGGCAATGGACGTGGTCACACATTTATTTTACGCGTGCAGTTGTGATCTTTTTTAAGAACGCTCGTGTGACTGAGCCCTTAGGATTCCCCACAATGTAATAGTGCCCAGGTGTTCCAAAAACATGATAGTGCCCTTTTTGGGACTCCCACAAAATAAAAAAAAATCCCCCTTTGCGCCCTTTTTATAACCCTATTATGTATTAGTGTCCCCTTTGTGTTCCCTGCAAAAGTAATAATTTCACTTAGTGCTGCTTTTGTGCTCAAGTCACAACACCCTCCTCTGCCCCTCTCTCAGTGCACTGTAAATCTTTTAAAGGGGTTGTCTCGCGAAATCAAGTGGGGTTATACACTTCTGTATGGCCATATTAATGCACTTTGTAATATACATCGTGCATTAAATATGAGCCATACAGAAGTTATTCACTTACCTGCTCCGTTGCTAGCGTCCTCGTCTCCATGGTTCCGTCTAAATTCGCTGGCAGCTTGCTTTTTTAGACGCGCTTGCGCAGTCCGGTCTTCTCCTTTCAGCACGAGCCGCTTCAGTGTGCTCCCCGCTACAGCTCTTCTGCGCATGCGCAGACGAGCTGTCACTGCTCGGGAGCGCGCTGGAGCGGCCATTCTGTATCATCCTCTGTTAGAGGAAGGTGCAGAGCCGCCCAGCTGTCCGGAGAAGCCGCCCAGCTGTCCTGCCGTCCTGGTAAGTGATGGGCCGGGGGGGCTGCCGCTGCGGCGGGGGGGGCTGTCGTCGCTGTGCCGGGGGGGGCTGTCGTCGCTGTGCCGGGGGGGCTGTCGCTGCGATGGGGGGGCTGTCGCTGCGATGGGGGGGCTGTCGCTAGGCCGGGGGAACTAGCGCTGGGCCGGGGGGGGCTGTCGCTGGGCCGGGGGGGCTGTTGCTGCGATGGGGGGGCTGTCGCTGCGATGGGGGGGCTGTCGCTAGGCGGGGGAACTAGCGCTGGGCCGGGGGGGGCTGTCGCTAGGCCGGGGGAACTAGCGCTGGGCCGGGGGGGGGCTGTCGCTAGGCCGGGGGGGCTGTCGCTAGGCCAGGGGAACTAGCGCTGGGCCGGAGGGGGCTGTCGCTAGGCCGGGGGGGGGGCTGTCGCTAGGCCGGGGGAACTAGCGCTGGGCCGGGGGGGGCTGTCGCTGGGCCGGGGGGGCTGCCGCTGTGATGGGGGGGGGCTGCGCCGGTTACCTTCTGCCTGGCGGTGGGTGACTGGTCGGCCGTGTTCACTCCAGGGGTCCGGTCGGCGGCTGCGGGGCGTCTGGTTGCCATGGAGACACAGCTGGTAGCGTCTCGGGAGCACGCACGTCGGGCTGCAGCGAGCGAAGGGAAAAGAGCCGGCGGCCATATTGGGAAAATTTTTATAAGTTGCTGAAACGCTGGAACGGTAAGTAGAAACCAGCTAGAAAAGTCATTTACAGGGGTAATTAGTAATGTTTGCTTAATTAGGGCGACTGGGCAAAAAAAAAAATTCACTGCTTCCTCGAGACATCTCCTTTAACCATTTGGATCCTTCTCACCTCCATGCAGCATGCAGCAGTGTGATATGTTTAATCATTTTCCTCTGTCTGATTTGCTCCACCATCTAGGAGTAGGTGAAGCCAAAAATGCCAGACTAGAACAGACAAGCAGAGAAAAACCACTAAATATATCACAGTGCTGCATGCGAAGGACCCAACTGATTAAAAGGTTTACAGTGCAACCAATGGTGGTGTGGTGAGGGAGGCCAGTGAGCCCGCTGGCTTAGAGGGTCTCATCACAAGTGCAACCGCTGTGACCCTTATGGCTACGCCGCTGCATGGCAATGCATGGCTTCTGGCATGGATTAATAAGTTTTCACCCATGATTGACCTGGAAACAGCTGACTGATGCTGCTCACACTATTGAGCACTGTATCTAAAAGGTTAAGAGTTCATGCTGATGCTGCTTGTTACCTCTGGAGTATGGTTGTCACTTACGGGCACCTCAGCTAAGCAGCAATCTCAGGTGTATTATGGACATACATCTAAGTGCACTTTGTGGTTAAAGTAATGATTGATTTAACACCGCCCAGTCCGCACCCTCTGCTCCGCTAAAGAAATCAGACCGAATGCCACTTTAATTCAAACCTCTAATTCCAGCCTCCAAGACTTCTCCAGAGTAGCACCAGTCCTCTGGAATGTGCTACCCAAAACTGTCTGCGCAATCCCTGACCCACAAAACTTCAGGCGAGCTCTAAAAATGCACCTCTTCAGGGAGGCATACCATATGCCCTAAACCAAACGCCCCGTACTCCACCTGATAACATGGTCCTTGACCTACTGACTGCAATCCCTGCTAACCGCCATCCAACCACCCCCTGCAGTCACAAATGCAGCCACCACATGGCTTAATGCCTGACCATTGTTTGTGTACAGCATCCCTCACTGTCCACCTTGCACATCTCCAGCCCCTTTACCTTCTGTATCACCCCATTACTTGTAGTATGTAAGCTTGTTGGAGCAGGACCCTCACCCCTATTGTTTCTATCAACTGATTACCATGTAACCGTGGTTTTTGTATTTTTGTACTTTTGTCCTTCTGTACACCCCTGTTATTTGTACTGTTCTTGTAAGCGCTGCGGAATATGTTGACGCTATATAAATAAAGATTATTATTATTATTTATAGAGCATAGAAAATTGCAGCATAGAACATTGGAAACACGAACTATCAATATATCTATCTAACACCCACCTATCTATTTATCATCTATCTATTTTCATTTTAGAGGAAATGCTCTTTAAATATGTTTAATGACCTTTATAAGAGTGCTTTATTATTCTATTGAGTAACGTGCTGGCCCTCCTTTTGCTTGTATTACAGCAACAACACGTCAAAAAGCTGTCACTCTGTTTATTGTGGGTGGGGAGAGGCTGGTGTAGCCCGCCTCCATGACTCGGAGTTCCGCTCTGAGTCAAACTTCAAATTGTGCTTTATCTGATACACTGCAGCTTTTTAGAATAATATATCCATGGGGAAACCATGGATAGCTGTCCCAGGTTCATGCTGACAAGGGTTCGAGCAGCATGAATCTGATTACAATATCCCTTTAACCAAAGGGCTTTTTTCAGGGAAACATTAAGGATAACTGCTCTGTATTACAGGAAGAAAATTATAGTTTAAAATTGGATGCAAGCTTCCTTTGTAGATAACTTTCAAACCCTTTGATTATATATAACCAATAGTGGAACAGACAGCATTACAATAAACTCTAGGGCAGGATTTGAAAAGTTTTGCTCCTCGGGACAGAGCACATTGCTATCATAATGGCAAGAATAGTCAATTTAACCAAAGAAGACAAACAGGCAATTATAACTCGTAGAAATATAGGTCTGTCTAACAGAAATTGCCAAGAAAGCCAAGGTGGCAGTCAGTACAGTTTCCTATACCATCAAAAGGCACCTGGAAATTGGAGTAAACACTGACAGGAAGAGGTCTGATAGACCAAAAGCCACTACAAAATGATGGATCAAGCTTTTCAGAGCCAACAGTTTGCGTGATCGGCGCCTCACAGCAGAAAATCTCCAAGTAGAATTTAGCAAAAAATCAACAAGTTTCCATTTCAGCTGTAAAGATTCATTTTCTAGCTTTGACAGGTGGAGTCTATTCTTTAGGTCCTAAATAGGAAAAGTGAAGGGGTCACAACTTGATTATTCAATTCTAAGTTTAAAAGTAAGTGAGCCCCTATGTAATGTGCCTAATCTAATTCTCTAACTTCCCACTGGTGTACAAACTTGAAATTTGGCACAATCATTCTTTAGGTCCTAAATAGGAGAAGTAAAGCAGACGCAACTTGATTATTCAATTCTAAATGCAAAAGTAAGTGACCCCCTATGTAATGTAACTAATAACACACATCTGTACCACATAAATCACATTTGCCATAGCCATTCTTAATGTCCTTAATAGGATAAGTAAAGAGGTCGCAACATCAATATTCAATTCTATGCGTGAAAAACTGTGCGAAAATTCGAAATACATTTTCTCAGAAACCATAAAGCCTAGGGAAATAATTTGTATACTGAAGAGAATCTAACTTACTTCTAGGTGTATATATTGAGGAGAATCTACCTCACCTTTATGTGTATATACTGAAGACAATTTACCTCACCTCTATATGTAACTACCGATGAGAATTTAATTCACCTCTTTGTGTATATACTGAGGAGAAACTAACTGACCTCTGTGTGCATAAAGGAAGAGACCATGGATTGCAGGGATGAAGCATGCCTTTAAGGCTAAGAAGGAGCTGCAACCTCCAGTATGGTTGTAAATTTGAATAAAAAGGGGCGTTACCTTTAAGGGTAAAAAGTGAGGAGAGTGGGAGGTGTGGTACATTCTGCAGAGGGACATTGGTACATGCAGTCTGAGGATAATCAAACGCTCCTCTATGTGTATACATATTTTATTTCCTGGTTCTTCTGAAGTAACCATGACTTTATAAAATTATTTCATGCGAACAACAGGTAAACACACCTGTACCAAATTAACTTGGATGAGTTAGTGCTTATATAAAGTGTCATGGGAAAATTAGTTTTGAAAGTAAGTGTAGGTAAGGATTCCAGCACTGGGCCTAGTTTACTTTAGTAAAAATTGTTGAAAGGTTCCCTTTAAACACAGCATGCGCTATAACCAGTAGCACATTGTTGAAGCCAAAAATTTACAAATAGAGGCTAGCCAATTGGAACTCCTCTCCAAATGAGGCTGGGTTATGGCATCACAATCAGCTGACCGACTCTAATGGATAAGTTGTGGGACAGTTGCATAGCAATTGTTCTAACAAGAAGCTAAAAGACAAAAGAAGACAATACCGCGGAAGAACTCCTGTTGATTAGAAGAGCTACATTTACAGAATATACTTTTATAGTTTACAAAATGAAAAATAAAAACTGATTGCATGGAGTTGAGCTATTAGCAGTGTTACATTCTGGGCAAGATAATAATTGTAGTAGGATTTATTTTGTAATGTACTCCTGTTTATCACCTGTTTCTCATCACTAACAGAAATGCTAATTAAGAACTGGGTTTGAGCCACAGGCATTTGTCAGTCTGAGTAAGATTCCATTCATTGCAAAGAAATGACATGCAATCATTGGAAATACTGTTTATGCTATGCAGCAGTCACGATTTCCTAGTAAATTAGTGCATCAGCAGATGATATTTGACAATAATTCAAGATAGTACTGTATGTCCCATCTCTAAAGACATACTGTTACTCTATGTACTATAATGTTTTCTTAAAGTGCACCTATCATTTCTGGTAACTTTCCATAATAAGCTGAAATGTGCATGTACATGAGGAGTAACACTATTTCTGGATAGATTTTTTTCAAGAATTTTCACTAGGGGTCGCAGGGGTTGCAATTGCGACCCGGCCCCTTAGCTAGGAGGCCCACTCTCCCCCGCCATATACTGTTTCACAGCCATGGCACAAATCTAGCGGGAGGGCTGGCTATGGGAAGCTAATTCAATGCTGCAGACTCCCCTGGCTTGCAGTCGTCCTTACCACTGAGAGACTGTAGTTGTGATCCACCAAAACTGCCAATTGTCAGTACACTGAAGGCCATGTGATTGGTCCAGCCGGCAGTGTCTGATAGTGGAGGAGGGGAGGGGACCATACTGCTGTAACCTAGGTATGTTATGGATATGATTATATATGTACAGCTGGTATAGGTTATGTATCTCCCTGTATATAGTGTTATGGAGCATGCTGGTATAAAATGGGTATCTCCTGTATATATTAATATATGTACAGCTGGTATAAGTTTTGCATCCTGTATATAGTGATATAGACCATGCTGGTATAACCTGGGGATCTCTTGTATATAACTATATATATACAGTTGGTGTAAGTTATATATCTCCCTTTATATAGTGATATGGACCATGCTGGTCCATATCACTGGGCACCTAGGTATCTCCTGTATATAGTTATATATGTAGAGGTGGTATAAGCTATGCACCTCCTGTATATAGTGATATAGACCATGCTGATATTACCTAAGGTATCTCCTGTATATAATTATATATGTACAGCGGGTATACGTTATGCATCCTATATATAGTGGTATAGAACATGCTGGTATAACCTAGGTATCTCCTGTATATGATTATATATGTACAGATGGTATAGGTTATACATATCCCTGTATATAGTGATATAGAGCATTCTGGCTTAACCGGGGTATCTCCTGTATATAATTATATATGTATAGCTGGTATAAGTTATGCATCCTGTATATAGTGATATAGACCATGCTGGTATAACCTGGGTATCTCCTGTATATGATTGCCTACTTTACACACAATTAAAAAATGCATCAAAAACCTGCATGCAGTTTAAAAAAAACAAAACGCATGCGTTTAAATTAGAGATGAGCGAGCACACTCGTCCGAGCTTGATGCCCGTTCGAGCATTAGGGTGCTCGAGATGCTCGTTACTCGAGATGAGCACCACGCGGTACTCAAGTCAATTCCATTTCCTTCCCTGCATGTTTAGCGCCATTTTCTAGCCAATAGACATGCAGGGAAGGCATTACCACTTCCTGCTGTGACGTGACAGCCCTATCCCACCCCCCTGCAGTGAGTGGCTGGCGGGATCAAGTGACCACCGAGTACATAAAGCGGTCCCGCCCGCGGCTCGCCTCAGACACATGCTGGCAGAGATTAGGGAAAGTGCTGCTGCTCATTCAGGGATAGTGTTAGTGTAGGATCCTGTCCTCAAGAACCCCAACGGTCCTTCTTAGGGCCACATCTGACCGTGTGCATAACTGTGTGGCTGGCTGGGAGCAGTTTTGCACCAACCTTTTTTTTATCTTGAGCTGTGAGGGCTATTACAGCTATAGCGTTCTCAGTCTGCGGTCAATTATACAGAATATAAGGAAAGTGCTGCTACTGATATAGGGAAAGTGCTAGTGTAAGATCCTGTCTACAAGAACCCCAACGGTCCTTCTTAGGGCTACCTCTGACAGGGTGGCTGCTGGGAGTTGTAGTGCTTCAGTATTACACAGCTAGGCCTGTTTGCAGCCTTCCGTATAATTTTTTTCTGGCTGGAGTTTGTGTTACAATACCGCTGTCAGCGTGAAAGTGTACGCCAATAATTCCATAATTATTTACACCGGTCAGTGTCTGCAGTGAATTATACGCACAGCGTAGGGCCAACACAGACACTTTTAGAGGGGAAGTGATATACACAGTATACAGCCTGTATTCTTTTTCAAATACAAAAAAAACAGCCCCTTCGTAGACGTGCATCTCACCATCTCCATTTTGCTGGGTGCCTGCTGGGAGTTGTAGTGCTTCACTATTTTACAGCTAGGCCTGTTTGCAGCCTTCCGTATAATTGTTTTCTGTCTGGAGTTTGCGTTACAATACCGCTGTCAGCCTGAAAATGTGCGCAAATAATTCAATGTCTGAAGTGAATTAGACAGCGGTCTCACCGCTAAACAGTACTGTAATATTATCGGGGCCACAGCAAAGTATTTCAGCTCAGCCGCTGTGCAGAGCATCCCACAATACCATTTCCGTTGGTGGGGTTGAGATCGCTGCAGTTACCAGCACTATCCACTGGCTTTATAGTCTTCTCCCACTCCACATAGCCTCTATTATCTACAAGTCTCTGCGAGCAGTAAATTACCCATAGGTATCAGCGCAAGACAGCGGGTTACTTTTTCCTAATCACAGCATAGAGCCTCCACTATCTACAAGTCTCTGTGTGCGGTGAATTAAGGCCCAGTTGTCAGTGCTGTACAGTGGGGTAATTTATTTGGCCCCTGCTCTATTCATTATCTGCCATGATGAGGGGTAGCGGTAGAGGTCGAGGACATGGATGCAGACGAGGACTCGGAGGTCCAAGTGAGGATGTGGGCACAGGCCAAGTTCCTGGTCCAGGTGAATCACAGCCGGCTGCTGCGGGATTAGGAGAGAGGCAAGCTTCTGGGGTCCCCAGCTTCATATCACAATTTATGGGTCCACATGGTAGACCTTTATTACAAACAGAGCAGTGTGAGCAGGTCCTGTCATGGATGGCAGAAAATGCATCTAGCAATGTATCGACCACCCAGTCTTCTACGCCGTCCACTGCTGCAACTCTGAATCCTCTGGCTGCTCCTCCTCCTTCCTCCCAGCCTCCTCACTCCATAAAAATGACATATTCTGAGCAGGCAGACTCCCAGGAACTGTTCTCGGGTCCCTGCCTTGAGTGGGAAAAAATGTTTCCTCTCTCACCGGAGGAGTTTGTCGTGACCGATGCCCCAACTTTTGGAAAGTTCTCGGGGTCCGGGTGATGAGGCTGGGGACTTCCGGCAACTGTCTCAAGGGCTTTCAATGGGTGAGGAGGAGGATGATGATGAGACACAGTTGTCTATCAGTGAGGTAGTAGTAAGGGCAGTAAGTCCGAGGGAGGAGCGCACAGAGGATTCGGAGGAAGAGCAGCTGGACGATGAGGTGACTGACCCCACCTGGTTTGATAAGCCAACTGAGGACAGGTCTTCAGAGGGGGAGGCAAGTGCAGCAGCAGGACAGGTTGGAAGAGGCAGTGGGGTGGCCAGGGGTAGAGGCAGGGCCAGAGCGAAGAATCCCCCAACTGTTTCCCAAAGCACCCCCTCATGCCAAGCCTCCGTGCAGAGGGCTAGGTGTTCAAAGGTGTGGATGTTTTTCAGTGAGAGCACAGACGACCGACGAACAGTAGTGTGCAACCTGTGTCGCGCCAAGATCAGCCGGGTAGCCACCACTACCAGCCTCACCACCACCAGCATGCGCAGGCATATGATGACCAAGCACCCCACAAGGTGGGACGAAGGCCGTTCACCGCCTCCGGGTCACACCACTGCCTCTTCCCCTGTGCCCCAACCTGCCACTCAGATCCAACCGCCCTCTCAGGACACAGGCGCGAGCACCTCCCGGCCTGCACCCACACCCTCACCTCCACTGTCCTCGACCACATCCAGCAATGTCTCTCATCGCAGCGTTGGAGCGAAAGCGCAAATACGCCGCCACACACCCGCACGCACAAGCGTTAAACGTGCACATTGCCGAATTAATCCGCCTAGAGATACTGCCGTAAGGGCTTGTGGAAATGGAGGCTTTCAAAAACATGATGGCGGCGGCGGTCTCCCGCTACTCGGTCCCCGGTCGCCACTATTTTTCCCGGTGTGCCGTCCCAGCCCTACACCAGCACGTCTCCCGCAACATAAATAGTGCCCTCACCAACGTGGTTTCCTTCATCCCCACTGGGAGTCCCATCATCACTGAACACTGACAGTGCTGTCACAGTGTTCAGGGATGAGTGGAACTTCCTGGAGGAGCTGCACTTCTACAAGTACAGCTGCTCCAGTGAACGGGCATATGAAACTTTGCCCGTTGAAGGCCTGCACACACTATTTTGCCACATGTAAAAAAAGCACGGAGCTTCAGTCACGCTCATTTTGCACATCAGTGGAGCGCAATTTTTTTGCGCACATAAGTGCGCAAAAAAAAAAAAACGCTCATCTGACCAAACCCTAAACTGTATGTACAACCTGTTCATTTCACATCTATCAGGCACAGGAAAATTAGACATCTTATGTGGAATATGTGTTCCAATATAAACTACCTGTATATCCTGTTCATTGTTGTCTATCAAGCACTGAAAAATTATTAGACATCTACTTATGTGGAATATGTCTTCATTCTATTATATACAAAAACATACGATTCATTTGGAAAGCCTTCAGAGCCTTTCACTTTTTTACATTTTTTTATGTTGCGGTTAAATTTAAAAAAAAGTTTTTTCCCCATCAGTCTGCACTAAATACCCCATAATGACAAAGTGAAAACAGAGCGTAAGAAATCTTATACTAATATTATTTTACTACTAATATTTTGCATTGACATAAGTATTCAGACCTTTTGGTACGACACTTGAAATTTAGCTGCAGGGGGCTCACATTTTTCTTTATTATTTTTGAGGGGTTTCTGTACCTTGATTGGAGTCCCCTATGGTAAATTCAGTAAAATGGACATAATTTTAAAAGACAGACCCCTGTGTATATAAGGTCTCACAGCTCACAATGCATATTGGAGCCAAAACCAAGCCATTGGGAGGAAAGAACTGCCTGTAAAGCTCAGAGACCGGATTGTGTGGAGGCAAAGATCTGGAGAAAGCTACAAAAAAAATTTTAAATCCCCGCCTGCTGAAAGAACTTCATTATAGTGACGGGACCCAAGTGGCTAGATGCGCCTGAGCCCCGGCGGTGGCAGAGAGGTGAGTGAGTATATATATTTTTTAAATCTTTTACACCAGAAAGGAATGATTTTCAGGGAAGGGCTTTTATTTAAATACCTTCCCTGAAAATCACTGCAGGAATTGCCGGCAGACCATTGCTTTCAATGGGGCCGCCGGTAGCAGCCGCAGCCCTATTGAAAGCAATGCTGCACGGACTGCATTCACCCGTGTTTGTGCACGTACGTGGGCGCAACGGTTTTGTGTGCACCTATGTATGCAACAGCATATGCTCGTGTGAGTGCACCCTTAGTCCTGTTTATTGCATGTCTAGCAAGCACAAGAAAGTGATTATTTTTCATTACATATTCGCAAATTATTAATATTGTTTATTATTTATTTTCTTCATTCTTTTTAGTAAGTCCCAGTTAAAAGCAAAGCATCAAAACAAGAATAAAATGATCACAATAACTTACCAGAAACAAAAAAGTTTTGTATTAGTATGAGCCTGGGTTTAACAATTCAGGGCTTGTTCACAACACTGATGTGAACGAGTGCCAAGATAACAAAGCTGAGCTTACTGCATATATCCAGTAAGAGAACCAATTGTATTTATTATTAACATAATTTTGGGGTGCATATACATTTTTGAATAGCTTTTATTAATTTTTTTGAGGTACTGGAAAAACTGCAATTCCACCAATGTTCTTTTTTGCACTCGCATGCCCTATCTTTTGTTAACTGTGCTGATTCAGCGCGCCTAACATTCTCTTATGTGAACGCTTCTATAGTTACTAGAGTTGAGCGAACGTACTCTGCTGAGCTTGATGCTCGTTCGAGTATTAGCGTACTCGATGGTGCTCGTTACTCGAACGAGCATCACGCTGTGTTCGACCCCGCTACAGTTTTTGACTCCTCCCCGCAGTGATGCGCCTGTTTTGGCCCCTCCCTGCCACAGCGTGCATCAATGGCTAATTTTTTGGCAGGCTGGCGGAGAGAAAGAAAGAGAGAGCAAGAGAACACGAACCAAGAAAAAAAAAAGAAAGCTCGGCACCCAGCGTCCCACATACAAAAATGCTCGAGTCTCCCATTGTAGTCAATGGGGTTCGTTACTCGAGTAGAGCTCTCGAATTTTACGAAAAGCTCGACTCGAATAACGCAGACCCGAGCATTTGGGTGCTCGCTCATTTCTAATTGTTACCTATTAGAAGCGCGTTCTGTGCACTGCAAACGGCGCAAAAACAGCACTGGTCTGAACAAGCACTGACAGTAATTTTTAATGAGAAGATTTACACGGTCATATTTGCATGCATTATTTGCGCAGTACACAAAGAATAGAACCCATTGATTTCAATGTGTTTGTTCACATTTCCTTTTGTGTGCATGTGGAAAACAGCGTGGCATTCTTTACTTTTGTGCACATTTTTACACCTAAGGTCCCCATAGAAGTCTATGGGGTTGCACAATGCGCAATGGGATGCACACTACGCTGCATCATTCAATGAGAAGAACATATCTGCAACTCATTAGGCTAAATAGCCATTTATATTAGTGTGTGGTTGTGTCCTGCGTGCAAAAAATGTCCTCTGGGTGTTAAAAAGGGCAGTAAAATATGCCGATACGCAAGCAAAAACACGTAGTTTGTTCCGCAAAACGCAGCACTGAGGTGCACAAAACTGAGCATTCGCCCGTGTGACGGAGCCCTCACTTAGCCATTTATATGTACCCTGATCCATTCTTTCAATCTATGGCTTCAGTGTACATATGATACCCTACATACAGTACATTGAATGCAATAACCGACAGATTGTGTATTGCAGTTTATGAAATACATTTATGTTTATGTACATAATTTATTGTGTTATGTTGATTACTGTCTGCATATTCTTGGATCTATCACAACCGTGGGACTCTGGCCGAGAGAGGAGAGGTGACCTGGCTGTTTATTGCAACTACTGTTTTAGTTACAATCCGGTTGATGGAACACACAATATATTTATCATGGATTTATATGGAATTGCTGAGAATTCACAACAAAACCGAAGCTACACAACAATACAGTATGGCCCATAGAAGGCTATGAACACTGTATAATGGATCTACTCTGTATGCCACTTTATTAGATACCTACCCTTACAAGAGTGAAGCTTCCTTGTATGGAAATTAGACATGTGACCTCAAAGTGCAGCATAAAATCTAAATCAAGTAAGCAAGTTTTTCCGTGGATCAGTTTTAATGTCAATTCCCATTAGAATGGGAGAATCGAGTGAACTGAGCAACTTTGAACAAGACAAGAACATCTGCTAGACTAGCTGGGCCAATATTTCACAAGCTGCCAACCTTTTGGGGATTTCTCATGAAGCTGAGAGTTTACTGAGGATGGTGTGATCGAAGAAAAACATCCAGTGAAAGGGAATTCTGTAAATGTAAACAACTTGTCAACAAAAGGGTTCAGGGGAGGATGTCAAGAATCGTTCTGGAAAACTGGAGGTGCACAGTCAAGTAAATCGCAGCCAATTACAAAAATGGTGCTCCAACTAATATGGCCGAATACACAACCCATCATTCTTTAGCACCAATGGGCTATAACAGCAGGCAAACAGTACAAGTTCTAAGAGGAACAGAAAGCAAGACTCAAGAGGACAAAAAGTGCAAAAATTGGATCAGTGAGCAGTGAAAAACATCACCTGGTTAGATGAATCCAGATTTCTGTTGCACCCTGCTGATGGGAGGCTCAACATTTGGCACAAGCAGCATGAGTAGATGAACCCTTCCTGTCAGGTCCTTCACAGATATAGACTAAAAATTATTAATTTTTATTTTAGATTCCTTAAAACAACATCTATGGGCCGACAGACAGACTAACATAAAGATGAGGGGTAAAGAAGTACACTGTCTAGATGATTATCTCATGTAGTTAGATACACTACTTTGGTGTACAAGAGATGATCAGTTGGATTTATATATATCCAGATAGGTACAAAAAGAAAGTCAGTTTTATATGTTGTATAATGCTGAAGGTGTAGCTGTATGATTCACAACATATACAAGGTAGCTGATCAAGGGTCAGCAGATCAAAATCTCAACGCGTTTCCCCACTTTATTAAGAGTGGTTCATCAGGAGATAGGATATATAACTGACTACTATGACAATACTCAGGTGTATTTTAGAGATACTTTGCAGGTGCACCTTGTCATGTCAAGACACAGTGATATAGTGCAGCAATTGGTGATGGCTAGAGATGTATGACCTTTGATAAGGTCATGCTTAGGGGATCTGATCCAGAGTCATATAGATTAGCTGACTCAAAGGATGAGATTCTAATATATATAGGGACCCAAGGGCGAAGAAAACCAAATTAATGGCTCACCCCAACTTCAGAAGATCAGACCGAGATGTAAATGACATCAAAGTTGTCACCTACTTACAACCATACAGAGGTGACCTAATATATAGATGTCTATTATAATGGACAATAGACACTAGTATCAAGATATTATATTTTCGCCGTAGCAGTTGTCTGTGAAGAGACTCCCACAAAGGATTTGATCTGTGTTGGACTAATTGCCCTAGAGCCAAAATCACGAGAGGCTCACACAGACAGTCTGATCTAAGTTGGACTGATTGCCCTAGATACCTAATAGAAATTAGCCAAAGCACATTTCACAGTTTCTCCGTGAAGAGGCCTTAACAAATAGTCTGATCTATGCTGGACTGATTGCCCTAAATCCCCAATATTGGTTTAGCCAGAGCACCAAAAAGATGAAAAATAAAAAATGAGAATAGAGAGATAGGGCCTGTGGCTCTGATGGTGAACCACAGGCTTCCTGTCAGGTGTCAGCAGTTTAGAGTGGTGGAGATGGAGTAATGGTGTGGGGAATGATTTCTTGGCACACACTGGGTCCTCTCATACCTGGATTGGTGCAATTCTGAAGCCAAAGGTGGTTCAACGCAGGGCTAGATGGGTGTATATAGTAGAGTGACCATTCAGTGTTCAGTATATAACATAGAGTCATCATGTAGCCATGTTCATGGAGCCTAAGAATGTACAAAGCAGTAAAAGACAATTTGCATATTATATAAAGAAAATGAAACCTATAAATAAGTATTCTCTATCTCTCTGTTCTGCATGCCTCCTAATCTCCGTACGTGTTACCTAATCATGTAGATTTTACATATGTTAGGCATATACTTACACCATTTACATATTATAATAGTTTTGTGCCAATGAGTCTGTCAATTAAGTAATTAAATATTAGGAAATATAAGTCTGGGTGTGAGGAATATTGATTCACAGCACTTGTTTTTTCTCCCTACGTAATATTTTTTCAGCTGTTTGTATGACTCCATCTGAAGCCTGGAGTATTCAGCAATAACATATAATTGCATATGAAACTGTTTGTTATCTTGTATGTTCTGGAATAAAGGGGTGTTCCCATCCTGGCCAAATGTTACAGCAATGGCAACACCACTTTGGTCGAGGTGACCGCTTGACTGGGAGGATAGAAACAATATAGTGGGACCATTAAAAATACAACAGCTATGTCAACAAGCAAATAAAAAAAGTTATGGCTCTTGGAATGTGATGATGGAAAAAATACTCAGTCATTAAAGGGGTTGTCCCGCGGCAGCAAGTGGGTCTATACACTTCTGTATGGCCATATTAATGCACTTTGTAATGTACATTGTGCATTAATTATGAGCCATACAGAAGTTATAAGAAGTTTTTCACTTACCTGCTCCGTTGCTAGCGTCCTCGTTTCCATGGAGCCCGCCTAATTTTCGGCGTCTAATGGCCAAATTAGACGCGCTTGCGCAGTCCGGGTCTTCTTTTCTCAATGGGGCCGCTCCTGCAGGATGCCGGCTCCGTGTAGCTCCGCCCCGTCACGTGCCGATTCCAGCCAATCAGGAGGCTGGAATCGGCAATGGACCGCACAGAAGCCCTGCGGTCCACCGAGAGAGAAGATCCCGGCGGCCATCTTCAGCAGGTAAGTAAGAAGTCACCGGAGCGCGGGGATTCAGGTAAGCGCTGTGCGGTGTTCTTTTTTAACCCCTGCATCGGGGTTGTCTCGCGCCGAACGGGGGGGGGGGGGGGGGGTTGAAAAAAAAAAAACACGTTTCGGCGCGGGACAACCCCTTTAACCCCTTAAGGGCTCAGTCACACGGATGCGCTCGTGTTACTGCAGGTAGCAGACAGCCGTACCTGAAGACGGATGTCTCTCTGCAGCGCCGGAGGAAAGAACATGTGACCGTCTTTCATTGCCAGTCATGTGTTCTTTCATCAGCGCTGCGGGGAGACGTCCGTCTTCAGGTACGGCCGTCTTCTAACTGTCAGTCACACGGGCGCATCGGCGCCGGTGTACGGGTGCCGATGCGCCTGTAAGACTGTGCCCTAACTATGCAGCCCTTTTTTTCCCATTTATGGTTTCCCCACCACCTTTTTATCCAAGGATGTACCGTATTTTTTACTTTATAAGACGCACTTTTCTTCCCCCCCAAAGTGAGGGAGAAAAGTCAGTGCGTCTTATAGAGCGAACGTGCCGCTTGTTTGCACGATCGCGAGTTTATCGCGCAATCACGCGAACATTCGGCCAAAGAAACTCAGAATCAGTTCTCTCTCCTTTGCACTGCTGCCCGCTGATTGGTGGTGAGCGCCGGCGGGAGTAAGGCATTGAGGACTTCACTGGATCCGCATAGTGGTGCTACAAGTTCATGAGGAGATGTGGCCTTGCTATGCGCACCAAAACTAGGATTGCGCAAAAAATGACTAAAGAAAGAATATGAAGCCAAGATTGTGTCTTTTCATAAATTTGTAATTGATGCAAGAAAGAAAAATGGCTTTGAAATAGGCCAGATTGGGAATATGGATGAAGTCCCGTTAACTTTTGATGTTCCATCAAACAGGACTGTTGATTTGAAAGGTGCAAAATCCATAACTATGAAAACCTCAGGACATGAGAAAACGCATTACACAGTTGTGTTGTCCTGCTGTGCAGATGGCACCCAACTTCCACCAATGCTAATCTTCAAAAGAAAAAGCATGCCAAAAGAGGCAATCCCACGAGGAGTTATTGTCCATGTTCATGAGAAAGGATGCATGGATGAAGGTGGAATGAAAATATGGATTGAAAAAGTGTGGTCCAGACGCCCTGGAGGGCTTCTGAAGAAACCTGCCCTGCTAGTACTTGACCAGTTTAGGGGACATATCAGTGAAAACACACAAAAAATATTTAAAGAAGCAAAGACCCATCTAGCTGTAATTCCTGGGGGGCTTACCAGCCAGCTGCAGCCTCTGGATGTTTCTATTAACAAGCCATTCAAAGTTTTCATGCGAGAGGAGTGGAACAAGTGGATGGCTGCTGGAAATCATGACCTGACACCCACTGGACGCATGAAAAGGCCCATTATCACTCAGGTTTGTGAGTGGGTGAAAACATCGTGGCGGGCTGGGAAGGAGGAAATGGTTGTAGGATCCTTCAAAAAATGTGGCATCAGTATTGCCTTGGATGGTTCTGAGGATGGAATCCTTTATGAAGATGCTGACACCAGTGATAGTGAGTCACTGAGCTTGATAAGTTCGGACAGCAATGAGGAGTTTTTGGGGTTTCCTGATGACTAGAGGTGTATTGTTCTAAAATAAAAATCTCTGCTCATCTGTTAATTACAGTAATAATAGTTCTTAATGCGGCTGTTGACTGACTGCTGTTCATGTTTACATATTATTCTGTTATTATTAAATATTTAAGCCCACTTTTTGGTTCAAAATATTTTTTTCCTACTTTCCTCTCTCTAAAGCCTAGGTGCGTCTTATCATCAGGTGCGTCTTATAAAGCGGAAAATACGGTAGCTGTCTGAGTTTTTGCAGAACGAGTTGTATTTTTCAATGGTGCTATTTAATTTACCATATAACGTACTGAAAAACTTTAAAACAATTCTAAGTGAATTGGAAAAAAAAATTCCCCCATCTTTGGGGGACGGGGGGTAGTCTTGTTTCTATAGTGTACACACTGCAACAAAAATAATATAATAACTTTATTCTACGCGTCAGAACGATTACTACGATACCAAATTTTACATAGGTTTTTTTCTGCTGTACAATTTTTTTTTTTTTCAAAAATATTTAATTTTTAAAAATAATTTTCTGCCGCCATATTTTGACAGGCGTAACTTCTTTAGTTTTCCGTCGACATAGTTGTGGGAGGGCTCATTTTTTGTAGAGCATTATACTGCGATCTGCCATGGAACCGCACAATACCCGCAATCTTACCATAGGGGCAGTGCGGGACACTCGAACGTTGATTGGGGCATGTGAATACCGCTGTCAGAATTTACCACAGCATTTAAACAGCTCTGAAAAGCCCCACCAGATGTAAGAAACAGCTGGCACCTACATTGTATGGAGCAGGATTGACTCGACACCACCCTGTATACAAACCCCGAATCTGCAGGACGTAAATGTATGCCCTGTAGCATTAAGGGGTTAAGATTAGAGATGAGCGAACGTACTCGTCCGAGCTTGATACTCGTTCGAGTATTAGGGTGTTCGAGATGCTCGTTACTAGAGGCGAGTACCACGCGATGTTCGAGTTACTTTCACTTTCATCTCTGAGACGTTGGCGCGCTTTTCTGGCCAATAGAAAGACAGGGAAGGCATTACAACTTCCCCCTGCGACGTTCCAGCCCTATACCACCCCCCTGCAGTGAGTGGCTGGCGAGATCAGGTGTCACCCGAGTATATAAATCGGCCCCTCCCACGGCTCGCCACAGATGCATTCTGACATAGATCAGGGAAAGTGCTGCTGATGGTGGAGCTGCTATAGGGAGAGTGTTAGGAGTTATTTTAGGCTTCAAGAACCCCAACGGTCCTTCTTAGGGCAACATCTGACCGTGTGCAGTACTGTTGAGGCTGCTTTTTGCAGTGTTGCACTTTTTTTTTGTATATTGGCCGTGCAGAGCATTGCGTCCTGCAGTAAGTTTACATAGTCCAGGGCCAGTAGTGGTGAGGCAGGGACAGAAGACATATACAGTCTATGTAGGCAGTGGGCTTTTCCAAAAAAATTTGTGAAAAAAAATCTATTTGGGCTGCCTGTGACCGTCCTGAGTGTACTGCGTCTCTGCTGGGGGTAGTTGTCCTAATTCATACGCAGCCAGCTAAGTGTTACAGCAGGCTTGCGCAAAATTCTTTCCTGGCTCTGCGTTGCCCGTCACATCACCGCTGTATTCCTGTCCAGAGTGAAACAGTCTGCAGTAATTTTACATAGTCCAGGGCCAGTAGTGGTGGTGAGGCAGGGACAGAAGACATATACAGTCTATATAGGCAGTGGGCTTTTCCAAAAAAATTTGGGAAAAAAAATCTATTTGGGCTGCCTGTGACCGTCCTCAGTGTACTGCGTCTCTGCTGGGGGTAGTTGTCCTAATTCATACACAGCCAGCTAAGTGTTACAGCAGGCTTGCGCAAAATTCTTTCCTGGCTCTGCTGTGCGTTCCGTAAGCGAAGTCAGCCTCCAACCACAGGCCAATAAGCGGCACATTTAATTACAGCGTTCTGTTTCTGCACTACTGGTAATACACCATGCTGAGGGGTAGGGGTAGGCCTAGATGAAGTGGACGTGGATGCGGGCGAGGACGCGGAGGCCCAAGTCAGGGTGTGGACACAGGATGAGCTCCTGATCCAGGTGTAACGCAGCCGACTGCTGCGGGATTAGGAGAGAGGCATGTTTCTGGCGTCCCCACATTCATCTCACAATTAATGGGTCCACGCGGTAGACCTTTATTAGAAAATGAGCAGTGTGAGCAGGTCCTGTCGTGGATGGCAGAAAGTGCATCCAGCAATCTATCGACCACCCAGAGTTCTGCGCCGTCCACTGCTGCAACTCTGAATCCTCTGGCTGCTGCTCCTCCTTCCTCCCAGCCTCCTCACTGCATTACAATGACACATTCTGAGGAGCAGGCAGACTCCCAGGAAATGTTCTCGGGCCCCTGCCCAGAATGGGCAGCAATGGTTCCGAATCCTCTCCCACTGAAGGAGTTTGTCGTGACCGATGCCCAACCTTTGGAAAGTTCCCGGGGTCCGGGGGATGAGGCTGGGGACTTCCGGCAACTGTCTCAAGAGCTTTCAGTGGGTGAGGAGGAGGAAGACGATGAGACACAGTTGTCTATCACTCAGGTAGTAGTAATTGGAGTAAGTCCAAGGGAGGAGCGCACAGAGGATTCGGAGGAAGAGCAGCAGGACGATGAGGTGACTGACCCCACCTGGTTTGCTACGCCTACTGAGGACAGGTCTTCAGAGGGGGAGGCAAGGGCAGCAGCAGGGCAGGTTGGAAGAGGCAGTGCGGTGGCCAGGGGTAGAGGCAGGGCCAGACCGAATAATCCACCAACTGTTTCCCAAAGCGCCCCCTCGCGCCATGCCACCCTGCAGAGGCCGAGGTGCTCAAAGGTCTGGCAGTTTTTCACTGAGAGTGCAGACGACCGACGAACAGTGGTGTGCAACCTGTGTCGTGCCAAGATCAGCCGGGGAGCCACCACCACCAGCCTCACCACCACCAGCATGCGCAGACATATGATGGCCAAGCGCCAGACAATGTGGGACGAAGGCCATTCACCACCTCCGGTTTGCACCGCTGCCTCTCCCCCTGTGCCCCAACCTGCCACTGAGATCCAATCCCCCTCTCAGGACACAGGCACTACCGTCTTCCGGCCTGCACCCACACCCTCACCTCCGCTGTCCTCGGCCCCATCCAGCAATGTCTCTCAGTGCAACGTCCAGCCGTCGCTAGCGCAAGTGTTGGAGCGCAAGCGCAAGTACGCCGCCACGCACCCGCACGCTCAAGCGTTAAACGTGCACATAGCCAAATTTTTCAGCCTGGAGATGCTGCCGTATAGGGTTGTGGAAACGGAGGCTTTCAAAGGTATGATGGCGGCGTGGGGCCCCGCGCTACTCAGTTCCCAGTCGCCACTACTTTTCCCAGCCCTGCACGACCACGTCTCCCGCAACATTGTACGCGCCCTCACCAACGCGGTTACTGCCAAGGTCCACTTAACAACGGACACGTGGACAAGCACAGGCGGGCAGGGCCACTATATCTCCAAACGGCACATTGGGTGAATTTAGTGGAGGCTGGGACAGAGTCAGAGCCTGGGACCGCTCACGTCCTACCCACCCCCAGAATTGCGGGCCACAGCTCGGTGGTGGTATCTGCGGCGGTGTATGCTTCCTCCACTCAACCACCCTCCTCCTCCTACGCAACCTCTGTCTCGCAATCAAGATGTGTCAGCAGCAGCACGTCGGCAGCAGTCGGTGTCACGCGGCGTGGCAGCACAGCGGTGGGCAAGCGTCAGCAGGCCGTGCTGAAACTACTCAGCTTAGGAGATAAGAGGCACACGGCCCACAAACTGCTGCAGGGTCTGACAGAGCAGACCGACCGCTGGCTTGCGCCGCTGAGCCTCCAACCGGGCATGGTCGTGTGTGACAACGGCCGTAACCTGGTGGCGGCTCTGCAGCTCGGCAGCCCCACGCACGTGCCATGCCTGGCCCACGTCTTTAATTTGGTGGTTCAACGGTTTCTGAAAAGCTACCCACGCTTGTCAGACCTGCTCGGAAAGGTGCGTCGGCCCTGCGCACATTTCCGCAAGTCCCACACGGACGCTGCCACCCTGCGCACCCTGCAACATCGGTTTCATCTGCCAGTGCACCGACTGCTGTGCGACGTGCCCACACGGTGGAACTCTACGCTCCACATGTTGGCCAGGCTCTATGAGCAGCGTAGAGCTATAGTGGAATACCAACTCCAACATGGGCAGCGCAGTGGGAGTCAGCCTCCTCAATTCTTTACAGAAGAGTGGGCCTGGTTGGCAGACATCTGCCAGGTCCTTGGAAACTTTGAGGAGTCTACCCAGATGGTGAGCGGCGATGCTGCAATCATTAGCGTCACCATTCCTCTGCTATGCCTCTTGAGAAGTTCCCTGCAAAGCATAAAGGCAGACGCTTTGCGCTCGGAAACAGAGGCGGGGGAAGACAGTATGTCGCTGGATAGTCAGAGCACCCTCCTGTCTATATCTCAGCGCGTTGAGGAGGAGGAGGAGGAGCATGAGGAGGATGAGGAGGAGGGGGAAGAGACAGCTTGGCACACTGCTGAGGGTACACATGCTGCTTGCCTGTCATCCTTTCAGCGTGTATGGCCTGAGGAGGAGGAGGAGGAGGAGGAGGAGGAGGAGGATCCTGATAGTGATCTTCCTAGTGAAGACAGCCATGTGTTGTGTACAGGTACCCTGGCACACATGGCTGACTTCATGTTAGGATGCCTTTCTCGTGACCCTCGCGTTACACGCATTCTGGCCACTACGGATTACTGGGTATACACACTGCTCGATCCACGGTATAAGGAGAACCTTTCCACTCTCATACCCGAAGAGGAAATGGGTTCGAGAGTGATGCTATACCACAGGACCCTGGCGGACAAACTGATGGTAAAATTCCCATCCGACAGCGCTAGTGGCAGAAGGTGCAGTTCCGAGGACCAGGTAGCAGGGGAGGCGCGGAGATCAGGCAGCATGTACAGCACAGGCAGGGGAACACTCTCTTTGGCCTTTGACAGCTTTCTGACTCCCCAGCAAGACTGTGTCACCGCTCCCCAGTCAAGGCTGAGTCGGCGGGAGCACTGTAAAAGGATGGTGAGGGAGTACGTAGCGGACCGCACGACTGTCCTCCGTGACGCCTCTGCCCCCTACAACTACTGGGTGTCGAAGCTGGACACGTGGCCTCAACTCGCGCTGTATGCCCTGGAGGTGCTTGCTTGTCCTGCGGCTAGCGTCTTGTCAGAGAGGGTGTTTAGTGCGGCTGGGGGAATCATCACAAATAAGCGTACCCACCTGTCAACTGACAGTGCTGACAGGCTTACACTCATCAAGCTGAACAAAGCCTGGATTTCCCCAGACTTCTCTTCTCCACCAGCGGACAGCAGCGATACATAAACAATACGTAGGCTGCACCCGCGGATGGAAGCATTGTTCTCTATCACCATCAAAAACGTGGACCTTTTAGTTTCATCAATCTGTGTATAATATTCATCCTCCTCCTCCTGCTCCTCCTCCTGAAACCTCACGTAATCACGCTGAACGGGCAATTTTTCTTAGGCCCACAAGGCTCAGTCATATAATTTTTGTAAACAATTTTTATACGTTTCAATGCTCATTAAAGCATTGAAACTTGCACCTGAACCAATTTTTATTTTAACTGGGCTGCCTCCAGGCCTAGTTACAAATTAAGCCACATTAACCAAAGCGATTAATGGGTTTCACCTGCCCTCTTGGTTGGGCATGGGCAATTTTTTTGACGTACATTAGTACTGTTGGTACACCAATTTTTTGGGGCCCTCGCCTACAGTGTAATCCAATAAATTTTTTGCCCACCTGCATTAAAGCTGACGTTACATCAGCTGTGCTGGGCACTGCAATGGGATATATTTATGTACCGCCGGTGGGTTCCAGGGAGCCACCCATGCTGTCGGTCCACACGGAGTTGTAACTGCATGTGTCCACTTCTAAAGAACCCCAGTCTGACTGGGGCATGCAGTGTGGGCCGAAGCCCACCTGCATTAAACATGACATTACCTCACCTGTGATGGGCAATGCAATGGGATATATTTATGTACCGCCGGTGGCTTCCTGGCACCCACCCATGCTGTCCGTCCACAGGGACTTCACAATAGGGAGTTGTACCTGCCTGTGTCTATGAATTAAAAACCCCGGTCAGGTTGGGGCATGCAGTGTGGGCCGAAGCCCACCTGCATTTAATCGGACGTTAGCTCTGCTGTCCAGGGCACTGCAATGGGATACATTTATGTACAGCCGGTGGGTTCCAGGGAGCCACCCATGCTGTGGGTGCACACGGAATTCCCATTGCGGAGTTGTACCTGCCTGTGACTATTTATAAAAAAACGCGGTCTGACTGGGGCATGCAGACACCTTGACAGAATGAATAGTGTGTGGCACATAGGTTCCCCATTGCTATGCCCACGTGTGCAGCTCCTGATGGTGGTGGCACAGGATTATATTTCTCATTGCTTCTGTACAGCATTGTGGGCTATCGCCCCGCCCCTTTTAAAGTGGGTCGCTGCCTAGCCGTGCCAACCCTCTGCAGTGTGTGCCTGCGGTTCCTCCTCATGGCAGACGCACTTATAAATAGACATGAGGGTGGTGTGGCATGAGGGCAGCTGAAGGCTGCGCAGGGACACTTTGGTGTGTGCTGTGGACACTGGGTCGTGCGGGGGGGGGGGGGGGGGGGGCAGCATGTAACCCAGGAGAAGTGGCAGCGGAGTGTCATGCAGGCAGTGATTGTGCTTTGTTGGAGGTAGTGTGGTGCTTAGCTAAGGTATGCATTGCTAATGAGGGCTTTTCAGAAGTAAAAGTGGTTGGGAGGGGGGGGGGGCACTCTTGCCGCTATTGTGGTTTAATAGTGGGACTTGGGAACTTGAGATGCAGCCCAACATGTAGCCCCTCGCCTGCCCTATCCGTTGCTGTGTCGTTCCCATCACTTTCTTGAATTGCCCAGACTTTCACAAATGGAAACCTTAGCGAGCATCGGCGATATACAAAAATGCTCGGGTCGCCCATTGACTTCAATGGGGTTCGCTATTCGAAACGAACCCTCGAGCATCGCGAAAATTTCGTCCCGAGTAACGAGCACCCGAGCATTTTGGTGCTCGCTCATCTCTAGTTAAGATCCAAAATAGGCCAGTCACTAATGTAGGATGCCTGCGGGCAACTATGTGTAGTGGCCCAGTACATGCTTTCCTGGCCCCCTCGATAATTTCATACATGTCTGCCTTGTGTTGATGCTCTGTGCAAAACTGTCTTGTCATCCTGTTATGTGTATTGCACAGCTGCAGCGTGTGATGGGTTAATGTCTGCAAAGCATGGAGACTGTCTGCAAATGTAACAGTTCTATCCTGTCACGTGGGATGAGTGAGTCTATAAACGTGAGTGCTTGAGAGCGGGAAAGGGTCCATGTCTTCAGGAGTTGGGAGGTCCAGCTACATGGAGGCACCTTCAGCTCTCATGTAGTGAAGCATGGAGGAGGAGGAGAGGTTCCCTGAGCACAAGGATCAGCATGAAATGTGAGTGAGCCCATCTGAGAGAGAGAGAGAGAGAGAGAGAGAGAGAGACATTTAGTGAGTAAGACTTTTTCAAGGCCCTGTGCAGAGGTACTCTTTCTTATTCTTCAACTGTTCATACCCAGGCATCCTGAAATCTGGGACCGCTGGGTGGAGGTACTAGTCTAAAATGGTAACTAAAAACTAAAATCCTACACAAAAAAAAACAAACCTTCACACAGCTACATTGACAAAAATTTTAAAAAAACAATGCTCGAATTGCAAGTTTTGCAGTCCCTCAACAAAATTAATAAAAGCTATTAAAAATTTATATGCACCCCAAAATTATGCTAATATTAACCCCTTAACGACCAATGACGTATAGGTACGTCATGTGGCCGCGGGGTATGTATGAAAAGAGGTTGCGATGCAACCTCTCTTCATGCAGTGCGGGCGTCAGCTGTTTATAACAGCTGACACCCGCGGGCAATAGCCGCGAGCGGCCGCACAGCCGATCGCGGCTATTAACCATTTAAATGCCGCTGTCAATTCTGGCAGCGGCATTTAAATCCCCCGAACGATGTTCGGGGGTCCCGTACGGCCCCCCCGCGGTGAGATCGGGGGAGCCGTGCAGGCGTCATGGCAGCCGGGGGCCTAATGAAAGGCCCCAGGGCTGCCTTAACAGACTGCCTATCAAGCTATCCACACAGGGTGGCTTGATAGACTGCCTGTAAAAAAGCAGTATGACATAATGCTATAGCATTACGTCATACTGCAGGAGCGATCAAAGGATCGCATTTTCAAGTCCCCCAGGGGGACTTCAAAGTAATGTAAAAAAAAAATTAATAAAGTTTTTTTTAATTGAAAAAAAAAAAGTTGTAAAAGTTTCAATCACCCCCCTTTTGCCATATCTATTATTAAAAAAATCTAAATAATAAATTAAAAATCTGTATTTGGTATCGCCACGTCCGTAAAAGTCCAAACTATCAAAGTAGCGCATTATTTTTCCCGCATGGTGAACGTCGTCCGAAAAAAAAATTAAGAACGCCAGAAATGCACTTTTTTAGTTACCCTGTCTCCCAGAAAAAAACGCAATAAAAAGCGATCAAAAAGTCGTATGTATTCCAAAATGGTACTATTGGAAACTACAGGACATCCTGCAAAAAATGAGACCTCGCTCAACTACGGAAAAATTAAAAAGTTATCGCGCGCACAAAATGACGGCAGAAAATTATTGAAAAAAATTTAATGTCTTTGAAAAAAAAAAGAGGAGTATAGTAAAAAAAAAACTATACAAGTTTGATATCGTAGTAATCGTACCGACCCATAGAATAAAGTTATCATGTCGTTTTTGTTGCTGTTTGTGCGCCGTAGAAGCAAGACGCACTAAAAGATGGCGAAATGTCGGGTTTTTTTCATTTTACTCCACTTAGAATTTTTTAAAAAGTTTTTCAGTACATTATATGGTACTTTAAATAGCACCATTGAAAAATAGAGCTCGTCCCGCAAAAACCAAGCCCTCATACAGCGATGTCGATGGATAAATAAAGGAGTTACAATTTTTTTAAAGGGGGGAGGAAAAAACGAAAATGGAAAAAGAAAAATGGCCGCGTCATTAAGGGATTAAATACTAATTGGTTCTCTTACTGGATAAATACAGTAAGCTTAGCTTTGTTATCTTAGCACTCATTCTCATCAGTGTTGGAGGTTCCCCTTCAAACTTCCATCGCTGATTTCCACTATTGCGCTATTTCTTCCTGTAAATTCCAGCAAAATGCAAGACTGCTGGCTGGAAATCGAAAAGACCCCATTATAGTTAATGGGGGCGCCATTCAATTCCATTATGCAACAGAACTGTTCACCAGGGGGGGTTATTTTCCTGCTCCCCAAATGAAGCAGGAAAATGGAACTCACACACACTGATGTGAAAAAGACCTTATATATGTCCTGAGCACTGGAGTAACTATAGGGGACGCATGGGATGCTGTTGCACCTGGGCCCAGGAGCCTTAGGGGGCCCATAAGGCCTCTCTTTTCCATATAAGGAGCCTAGTACTATGAATAAAGCATTATAATTGGGGTCGCTGTTACAGGTTCTGCATTGGGGCCCAGGAGCTCCAATTTACCTCTGCGTTAAGGGGTTAAGAGAAGTTGGGGGGCCCCAACATAAACTTTTGCACCCGGGCCCATGAGCCTTTTGCTGCGTCCCTGGTCCTGAGCTACGTTCCTTTACCTTTTCTAAGCGGTAAACTCTATTCTGGTTCTGTATCTATGCAATAACCTTGGTTCTATTACCGCCTCTATGTAACAAGCTTGGCTCTGGAACTATATCTATGCAGCAAGCTTGGTTCTGGTACCATATCTATGCAGCAAGCTGGATTCTGGTACCATATCTATGCAGCAACCTTGGTTCTGGTACCATATCTATGCAGTAAACTTGCTTCTGATACTGTATTTATGTAGCACGATTGATTCTAGTACCATATCTATGTAGTAGGCTTGGTTCTGCTAGTGGATCAACATATAGTAAGCTTTAGGTGATATATATCTAAATTAATATGTATGTAGCTCACTGGACTCTTTCCATGGCAGCTAATGATAGGCCAATGAAGTATAGCTTTTCCTGCAGGAGATCAACCTCTGCCAAAGGTATCTGGCAGTATCTTATTTCTTCTCCAATAAAAAACTATGCTCTCTTGGCTTAGCATGTATGTATATGGATAGCTGTTGGCCTAAGAAGCATTTGGCCTATAGTTATCTAAAGTGCATGGGCAGCAATGTTAACCCGACTCATCAATACGGGATATGAGCACTAAAAGGGCCAAGGTCAGCATGAACTCTAATTGCAGGCCTTCCTATATGGCCTACTATACAAACAGCAATTCATGACCAGCTATGTATATAGCCATATATGAATTATTTTACTTTTTTCCCACATATAATAATAGTATAAGGAAACATATTAATCAGTAATGGCGAGTAAATAGATAAAAAGTTATACATAAAACATGACACTTTCATTATGTATAATCATAGTTAGAAAATTACTCAGTGATAGAATTAGAATATAAAAAGGCTCATTATGTCCCTATAGTGATAGGCGATACTTGCTTCAATGAGTCATTGGTGAAATCACGTAGCATAGCGAGCCTAATATTTTATTTGTATACTGCGATATATATAGCTAAATTATCATAGTAGAAAGTTTTAATGGGATTCCTGTTCTAAATGTCTTGTAACTATTGTTATTGCCTTCATGTACTAAGTATTATAGTGTTACATTCTATCATTGGCTTTGCATTGTATAATATAACTAGAGATGAGCAAGTATACTCGCTAAAGGCAATTGCTCGAGCGAGCATTGCCTTTAGCGAGTACCTGCCCGCTCGAGACGAAAGGTTCGGGTGCCGGCGCGGGGGAGCGGTGAGTAGCGGCAGTCAGCAGGAGGGAGCGGGGGGGAGAGAGGGAGAGAGAGATCTCTCCTCCATTCTGCCCCGCTCTCCCCTGCAGCTCCCTGCCCGCCGCCGGCACCCGAACCTTTTGTCTCGAGCGGGCAGGTACTCCCTAAAGGACCAGGAAAA
Organism: Eleutherodactylus coqui; assembly: GCF_035609145.1. NCBI lineage: Eukaryota > Metazoa > Chordata > Amphibia > Anura > Eleutherodactylidae > Eleutherodactylus > Eleutherodactylus coqui. Next base: position 49,519,586 of record NC_089845.1, on the reverse strand, counting down.
AGACAGTGGGGCTGCCTTTATCGAGGTGATTACTCCGCTTTCAGGCAGGGACCCCTCATCTCCCTGTTAGTTTAGGGACATGCTTCCACCTTCCTGGAGTTGTCCTCTTTGTCCTACTGTGCATCGTGAACTACAACTTCATCCAGTGTGATCGTCCTCCTGCACCAGTGCTGAGCGTGTGCTCTGTGCCACACAATCGAGATATACAGGCCTTTACCTTCCTGCAGAGGTGTTCTCTGTCTGTTCTGCATCTAGACACCTGTACAAGCTAGTTCCAACGTCCATCTTGGCTGCCCCCATACCCTGTTCTTGTTGGCAGTCCAGGACGAATGTGACACAAACATTACATTTGAAGGAAAGGTGAATTAAGAATCAATGTAGGAAATGGTTCTTTACAGTTAGAGTAGTCTAAGCATGGAATGCCCTAACCCAAGAGGCAGTAATAGCCGATCCTATGTTAGCATTTAAATAAGGGCTAGATACGTATTTAATGACTATTAATTATTAGAAAATTAATAGCACCAGTGTTTTTGATGGTGCAATGCGCCCCACAGCTCTGCTACATGCACGTTACACTCACATAGGATAAAGGACCTGTGATGACATCACCGTTATGGGGTGGAGTTAAGAGTCAGTAACTGACATCACAGGTGCTGTCAGGCTCAGCATGTAAGCACTTCCCAATAGAAATCCGTAGGTGCACGTTAAACCATGGCTGCAACATACAATGGAAGCAACAGCTTGCAAAATACATTTGCTATCAGAAATATATATATCTATAATAAATACACTAACCACATTAAATAATGCAAGGTTCTTGGTATGTAATTTGATCAAATCTTATTGGCCCATCTACCAACGTCCAGGTGACCAAGCTATCAGATGGGTCCTAACTAGAGATGAGCGAGCACCAAAATGCTCGGGTGCTCGTTACTCGGAACGAACTTTTCGCGATGCTCGAGGGTTCGTTTCGAATAACGAACCCCATTGAAGTCAATGGGCGACCCGAGCATTTTTGTATTTCGCCGATGCTCGCTAAGGTTTTCATGTGTGAAAATCTGGGCAATTCAACAAAGTGATGGGAACGACACAGCAACGGATAGGGCAGGCGAGGGGCTACGTGTTGGGCTGCATCTCAAGTTCACAGGTCCCACTATTAAGCCACAATAGCGGCAAGAGTGGCCCCCCCCCCTCCCAAAAACTTTTACTTCTGAAAAGCCCTCATTAGCATGGCATACCTTTGCTAAGCACCACACTAGCTACAACAAAGCACAATCACTGCCTGGATGACACTCCGCTGCCACTTCTCCTGGGTTACATGCTGACCAACCGCCCCCCCCCCTCCCCCCCCCACAGCGCACACCAAAGTGTCCCTGCGCAGCCTTCAGCTGCCCTCATGCCACACCACCCTCATGTCTATTTAGAAGTGCGTCTGCCATGAGGAGGAACCGCAGGCACACACTGCCGAGGGGTTGGCACGGCTAGGCAGCGACCCTCTTTAAAAGGGGCGGGACGATAGCCCACAATGCTGTACAGAAGCAATGAGAAATAGAATCCTGTGCCACCGCCATCAGGAGCTGCACACGTGGGCATAGCAATGGGGAACCTATGTGCCACACACTATTCATTCTGTCAAGGTGTCTGCATGCCCCAGTCAGACTGGTAATATGTACCTTAACAGTAACCGCGTTGGTGGTAATGTGGTGGTGACTGCGGACCTAGTAGCGCGGTTGTATTTTGTTGGTTTTCGGAATGTGGCCAGGATTAAGTGGGCCGTGGCGGGGGGATGGTGGGGGGGCTCTCTTGTAGTGTCGGTAAAGGTGAAATTCTTGGACTGCCACCAGACGAACCAATCCAAAGGCATTTGCCAAGAATGTTTACCCTGTTGGAGGAGGAGGGGGATGTTTTTGAGGCACTACGTGTCCTCTCCACGTGTCCGTGGTTATATGCACCTTAACAGTAACCGCGTTGGTGCGAAATGGCCTCGCCGCCATCATGTCTTTGGGAAGCCTCTGTTTCCACACCCCAGAGACATACCATTAGCAGCGGTATAGGCAGAGCCCATAATTCGTAACATTTCAGCCGTAGCATTACACAGGCCCCACTAACATATCACTAGCAGCATTATAGGAGGAGCGCAGTCTTCGTTCCATGTCAGCAATAGTAGCACTCAAGACAGGCCCCAGTAACAATTCCGAAGCAGCAGTATAGCGGGAGCGCAGTCTTCGTTCCATGTCAGCAATAGTAGCACTCAAGACAGGCCCCAGTAACAATTCCGAAGCAGCAGTATAGCGGGAGCGCAGTCTTCGTTCCATGTCAGCAATAGTAGCACTCAAGACAGGCCCCAGTAACAATTCCGAAGCAGCAGTATAGCGGGAGCGCAGTCTTCGTTCCATGTCAGCAATAGTAGCACTCAAGACAGGCCCCAGTAACAATTCCGAAGCAGCAGTATAGCGGGAGTGCAGTCTTCGTTCCATGTCAGCAATAGTAGCAATCAAGACAGGCCCCAGTAACAATTCCAAAGCAGCAGTATAGCGGGAGCGCAGTCTTCGTTCCATGTCAGCAATAGTAGCACTCAAGACAGGCCCCAGTAACAATTCCGAAGCAGCAGTATAGCGGGAGCGCAGTCTTCGTTCCATGTCAGCAATAGTAGCACTCAAGACAGGCCCCAGTAACAATTCCGAAGCAGCAGTATAGCGGGAGCGCAGTCTTTGTTCCATGTCAGCAATAGTAGCACTCAAGACAGGCCCCAGTAACAATTCTGAAGCAGCAGTATAGTGGGAGCGCAGTCTTAGTTCCATTTCAGTAGCCTTAGTATAGCCAAGGCCCAAGTTACATTTATGTAGCTAAAGTGTAGGCCAACCCCACACACACTTCTGTACCATGAGTGCAGGCAAAGAACATACAAATTGCTATGATTACACTGTAGGTGAGGGCCCCAAAAAATTGGTGTACCAACAGTACTAATGTACCTCAGTAAAAATTGGCCATGCCCAACCAAGATGGCAGGTGAAACCCATTAATCGCTTTGGTTAATGTGGCTTAAGTGGTAACTAGGCCTGGAGGCAGCCCAGTTTAACGAAAAATTGGTTCAAGTTAAAGTTTCAACGCTTTTAAGAGCATTGAAACATATAAAAATTGTTTAGAAAAATTAGATGAGTGAGCCTTGTGGGCCTAAGAAAAATTGCCCGTTCAGCGTGATTACGTGAGGTTTCAGGAGGAGGAGCAGAAGGAGGAGGAGGAATACTAGACACAGATTGATGAAGCAGAAATGTCCCCGTTTTGGATGGTGAGAGAGAACGTAGCTTCCATCCGCGGGTGCAGCCTACGTATTGCTTACGTATCGCTGCTGTCCGCTGGTGGAGAAGAGAAGTCTGGGGAAATCCAGGCTTTGTTCATCTTGATGAGTGTTAGCCTGTCGGCACTGTCGGTTGACAGGCGGGTACGCTTATCTGTGATGATTCCCCCAGCCGCACTAAACACCCTCTCCGACAAGACGCTAGCCGCAGGACAAGCAAGCACCTCCAGGGCATACAGCGCTAGTTCAGGCCACGTGTCCAGCTTCGACACCCAGTAGTTGTAGGGGGCAGAGGCGTCACGGAGGACGGTCGTGCGATCCGCTACGTACTCCCTCACCATCCTTTTACAGTGCTCCCGCCGACTCAGCCTTGACTGGGGAGCGGTGACACAGTCTTGCTGGGGAGCCATAAAGCTGGCCAGGCCCTTAAAGACTGTTGCACTGCCTGGGCTGTACATGCTGCTCGATCTACGCACCTCCCCTGCTACCTGGCCCTCGGAACTGCGCCTTCTGCCACTACCGCTGTCGGATGGGAATTTTACCATCAGCTTGTCCGCCAGGGTCCTGTGGTATAGCAACACTCTCGAACCCCTTTCCTCTTCGGGAATGAGAGTGGGAAGGTTCTCCTTATACCGTGGGTCGAGCAGTGTGTACACCCAGTAATCCGTAGTGGCCAGAATGCGTTGAATGCGAGGATCACGAGAAAGGCATCCTAACATGAAGTCAGCCATGTGTGCCAGGGTACCTGTACGCAACACATGGCTGTCCGCACTAGGAAGATCACTTTCAGGATCCTCCTCCTCCTCCTCCTCAGGCCATACACGCTGAAATGATGACAGGCAAGCAGCATGGGTACCGTCAGCAGTGGGCCAAGCTGTCTCTTCCCCCTCCTCCTCATCCTCCTCATGCTCCTCCTCCTCCTCCTGAACGCGCTGAGATATAGACAGGAGGGTGCTCTGACTATCTAGTGACATACTGTCTTCCCCCAGCTCGGTTTCCGAGCGCAAAGCGGCTGCCTTTATGGTTTGCAGGGAACTTCTCAAGATGCATAGCAGAGGAATGGTGACGCTAATGATTGCAGCATCGCCGCTCACCACCTGGGTAGACTGCTCAAAGTTTCGAAGGACCTGGCAGATGTCTGCCAACCCGGCCCACTCTTCTGAAAAGAATTGAGGAGGCTGACTCCCACTGCGCCGCCCATGTTGGAGTTGGTATTCCACTATAGCTCTACGCTGCTCATAGAGCCTAGCCAACATGTGGAGCGTAGAGTTCCACCGTGTGGGCACATCGCACAGCAGTCGGTGCACTGGCAGATTAAAGCGATGTTGCAGGGTGCGCAGGGTGGCAGCGTCCGTGTGGGACTTGCGGAAATGTGCGCAGAGCCGGCGCACCTTTACGAGCAGGTCTGACAAGCGTGGGTAGCTTTTCAGAAAGCGCTGAACCACCAAATTAAAGACGTGGGCCAGGCATGGCACGTGCGTGAGGCTGCCGAGCTGCAGAGCCGCCACCAGGTTACGGCCGTTGTCACACACGACCATGCCCGGTTGGAGGCTCAGCGGCGCAAGCCAACGGTCGGTCTGCTCTGTCAGACCCTGCAGCAGTTCGTGGGCCGTGTGCCTCCTATCTCCTAAGCTGAGTAGTTTCAGCACGGCCTGCTGACGCTTGCCCACCGCTGTGCTGCCACGCCGCGCGACACCGACTGCTGGCGACGTCCTGCTGCTGCTGACACATCTAGATTGCGAGACAGAGGTTGAGGAGGAGGAGGAGGAGGAGGGTGCTTTAGTGGAAGAAGCATACACCGCCGAACATACCACCACCGAGCTGGGGCCCGCAATTCTGGGGGTGGGTAGGACGTGAGCGGTCCCAGGCTCTGACTCTGTCCCAGCCTCTACTAAATTCACCCAATGTGCCGTCAGGGAGATGTAGTGGCCCTGCCCGCCTGTGCTTGTCCACGTGTCCGTAGTTAAGTGGACCTTGGCAGTAACCGCATTGGTGAGGGCGCGTACAATGTTGCGGGAGACGTGGTCGTGCAGGGCTGGGACGGCACATCGGGAAAAGTAGTGGCGACTGGGAACTGAGTAGCGCGGGGCCGCCGCCGCCATCATAGCTTTGAAGGACTCCGTTTCCACAACCCTATACGGCAGCATCTCAAGGCTGATAAATTTGGCTATGTGGACGGTTAACGATTGAGCGTGCGGGTGAGTGGCGGCGTACTTGCGCTTGCGCTCCAACAGTTGCGCTAGCGACGGCTGGACGGTGCGGTGCGAGACATTGCTGGATTGGGCCGAGGACAGCGGAGGTGAGGGTGTGGGTGCAGGCCATGAGACGGTCGTGCCTGTGTCCTGAGAGGGGGGTTGTATCTCAGTGGCAGGTTGGGGCACTGGGGGAGAGGCAGCGGTGCAAACCGGAGGCGGTGAACGGCCTTCGTCCCACCTTGTGGGGTGCTTGGCCATCATATGTCTGCGCATGCTGGTGGTGGTCAGGCTGTTGGTGGTGGCTCCCCGGCTGATCTTGGCGCGACAAAGGTTGCACACCACTGTTCGTCGGTCGTCAGGCGTCTCTGTGAAAAACTGTCAGACCTTAGAGCACCTCGGCCTCTGCAGGGTGGCATGGCGCGAGGGAGCGCTTTGGGAAACACTTGGTGGATTATTCGGTCTGGCCCTGCCTCTACCCCTGGCCACCGCACTGCCTCTTGCAACCTGCCCTGCTGCTGCCCGTGCCTCCCCCTCTGAAGACCTGTCCTGTGTAGGCGTTGCACACCAGGTGGGGTCAGTCACCTCATCGTCCTGCTGCTCTTCCTCCGAATCCTCTGTGCGCTGCTCCCTCGGACTTACTGCCCTTACTACTACCTCACTGCAAGACAACTGTGTCTCATCGTCATCGTCCTCCTCACCCACTGAAAGGTCTTGAGACAGTTGCCGGAAGTCCCCAGCCTCATCCCCCGGACCCCGGGAACTTTCCAATGGTTGGGCATCAGTGACGATAAACTCCTCTGGTGGTAGAGGAACCACTGCTGCCCAATCTGAGCAGGGGCCCGAGAAAAGTTCCTGGGAGTGTTTCCGCTCCTGAGCATGTGTCATTGTAGTGGAGTGAGGAGGCTGGGAGGAAGGAGGAGCAGCAAACAGAGGATTCGGATTTGCAGCACTGGACGCCGCAGAACTGTGTGTGAATGATAGCTTGCTCGAAGCACTTTCTGCCATCCACGACAGGACCTGCTCACACTGCTCATTTTCTAATAAAGGTCTCCCGCGTGGACCCATTAATTGGGCGATGAATGTGGGGACGCCAGAAACGTGCCTCTCTCCTAATCGCGCAGCAGTCGGCTGCGACACACCTGGATCAGGAGCTCGGCCTGTGCCCACACCCTCACTTGGCCCTCCGCGTCCTCGGCCGCGTCCACGTCCTCTAGGCCTACCCCTACCCCTCAGCATGCTGTATTACCAGTGATTTGATTTCCCAGGCAGGAAATAAATTGGCGCAAGCCTGCAGGCCAAATATAATTCTTTCGCTTTTTTGCAAAGGGAAGGCCCTACTGCGTATATTCAATGAACAATAACTTTTATAACTGTGGTGTGGCCCTGAAAAAGTGTCACACAACTTTAGTGTAGCAGAGTTATTAACTCTGGCAGAGCAGGTATTTGCCAGTCAGGAAAGACAATGGCGCAAGCCTGCAGTAAACCGTAGCTGGTTGCGTTTGATTTTTGTACGTTCTCCACGCAGCACACACGTACACGGAGACCTTAGGACTGATACAGGCAGGCCAAATATAATTTTTTCGCTTTTTTGCAAAGGGAGGGCCCCACTGCGGATATTCAATGAACAATACGTTTAATAACTGTGGTGTGGCCCTGAAAAAGTGTCACACAACTTTAGTGTAGCAGAGTTATTAACTCTGGCAGAGCAGGTATTTGCCAGTCAGGAAAGACAATGGCGCAAGCCTGCAGTAAACCATAGCTGGTTGCGTTTGATTTTTGTACGTTCTCCACACAGCACACACGTACACGGAGACCTTAGGACTGACACAGGCAGGCCAAATATAATTTTTTCGCTTTTTTGCAAAGGGAAGGCCCTACTGCGTATATTCAATGAACAATAACTTTTATAACTGTGGTGTGGCCCTGAAAAAGTGTCACACAACTTTAGTGTAGCAGAGTTATTAACTCTGGCAGAGCAGGTATTTGCCAGTCAGGAAAGACAATGGCGCAAGCCTGCAGTAAACCGTAGCTGGTTGCGTTTGATTTTTGTACGTTCTCTACGCAGCACACACGTACACGGAGACCTTAGGACTGACACAGGCAGGCCAAATATAATTTTTTCGCAAATTTGCAAAGGGAAGGCCCTACTGCGTATATTCAATGAACAATAACTTTTATAACTGTGGTGTGGCCCTGAAAAAGTGTCACACAACTTTAGTGTAGCAGAGTTATTAACTCTGGCAGAGCAGGTATTTGCCAGTCAGGAAAGACAATGGCGCAAGCCTGCAGTAAACCGTAGCTGGTTGCGTTTGATTTTTGTACGTTCTCCACGCAGCACACACGTACAGGGAGACCTTAGGACTGACACAGGCAGGCCAAATATAATTTTTTCGCTTTTTTGCAAAGGGAAGGCCCCACTGCGGATATTCAATGAACAATGACTTTTATAACTGTGGTGTGGCCCTGAAAAAGTGTCACACAACTTTAGTGTAGCAGAGTTATTAACTCTGGCAGAGCAGGTATTTGCCAGTCAGGAAAGACAATGGCGCAAGCCTGCAGTAAACCGTAGCTGGTTGCGTTTGATTTTTGTACGTTCTCCACGCAGCACACACGTACACGGAGACCTTAGGACTGACACAGGCAGGCCAAATATAATTTTTTCGCTTTTTTGCAAAGGGAGGGCCCCACTGCGGATATTCAATGAACAATAACTGTGTTGTGGCCCTGCCTACACAATTCTGTCCCTGTAGTATCAATGGAGGGTGCAATGTTCTGCACAGACGATTTTTTGAAGAAAAAAAAAATGCAGCACAGCTAACAGCAGTCTGCACAGTACTGCACACGGTTAAATTTGGCCCTAGAAAGGACCGTTGAGGTTCTTGAAGGCTACACTCACTCCTAACACTCTCCCTGCCTAAGCACCACTTCTGTCCCTAATACCGGGTGCAATGCTCTGCACTGCCGATTTTGAGAAGAAAAAAAAAAATTTTTCCACTGCTAACAGCAGCCTGCACACACGTAGATGTGGCCCTAAGAAGGACTGTTGGGGTTCTTGAAGCCTACACTCACTACAAACACTCTCCCTACAGCAACTCCAATAGAACAGCACTTTCCCTCACTAACTCACACGGCATCTGAGGCGAGCCGCGGGAGGGGCCGACTTTTATACTCGGGTGACATCTGATCGCCCCAGCCACTCACAGCAGGGGGGTGGTATAGGGCTTGAACGTCACAGGGGGAAGTTGTAATGCCTTCCCTGTCTTTCAATTGGCCAGAAAAGCGCGCTAACGTCTCAGAGAGGAAACTGAAAGTAACCAGAACACCGCGTGGTACTCGTTACGAGTAACGAGCATCCCGAACACCCTAATATTCGCACGAATATCAAGCTCGGACGAGTACGTTCGCTCATCTCTAGTCCTAACACAAATACCAGGTGGTCTAATCTTAACCTGGGAAAGTCTGCCCATAATTCCTCATCCAGTGCAGAAGGAGGATAAAGGACATGTGATGATGTCACCGTCATGTGATTATGGGGTGGAGCTAAGAGATGGTAACTGACATCATAGGTGCACGTTAAACCATGTAATGTTTGGGAATAAAGATGGGTGTAGTAGAGCTGTGTGTGTGATGTGTGGGAATAATAAGAATGTACAATGTAGCAGAGCTGTGTGTGTAATGTGTGGGAATCAAGATGGATGTGCTACAGCTGTGTGTGGCATGTAGTAGACCTGTGTGAAATGTGTTGTTTGTGTAATGTGTGGGGTCAGGATGAATGTAGTAGAGCTGTGTGTGTGATGTGTGGGGATCATAACGGATGTACCATGTAGCACAGCTGTGTAGCGCATCATACCACCAGAAACACTGGTGCTATAATTTCCTAATAATTACTAGCACATTTATATCAAAGACCAGACTGTGCCCCCAAGGTACCGTTTTTGTTGGAGGTTGTGGAACTGCTGATACTCTCCTCCTGCTTTCACCATGTTGCCTCCTCCTACTTGCTTCCAAATAAAAGAGATATTAATATGGAAATATAAAGTTACAGCTCTCATATTTCTACAAGGAGCACACTCTGCCCTGAAGGTGCTATTGCTGCTGGTGGTGATGGAACTGCTGCTGCTCTCCTTCTCCTGCTTCTTCCATGTTTCCTCGTTCTTCTCCCAAAACAAAAATTTTCCAAAGCACAAAAAACAGCTATAGCTGTATAGCTTTTCCTTGGCTGTTCTGTAGACCTGGTCAATTTTTTCCTTTTGCAAACTTTAAGACACCTGCAGTCTTGTGTAGGAAAATGTTTGCTAGCTCTACAGCTCCTCCTTGGAGCAGGTTCATGCTTGAGTGCTGTCTTCATCTGGCAGAATTTCTCTTTGCAAAATTTATAACATTGCTTTTAAAACAAAGGCACAACTGCTGACTTCCTTGTGCAATTTTTGATCTGTGAGTCCCTATCCTGGCTTTCTTTTGCATTCAGTAACACCCCTGTGCTACGATTGACCTCTATACTACTGTACACTTTTTTGACTAATTTTTAAAAAGAGAACAGTATTCCCCAAATGTGTGACTGTATTTCTATGCAATATGAGATGATTTGGCTGCATTGGGGACCTTCTGGAAGGAAAATTAGTTAACCTAATTTTTACTCCCATTGACTTAATTGGCAGTTGGAATCGACCATCCCAATTCACAATGACTTTAGTGTAATTGTCCCTATATGGCACAAATCAATTATTCCACTAATCGCTAATCACTAGTGGTGAGCGCTTCAATCTTGCCTTTGCTGTGGAGCAACACACTGCTCAAACTGATCTAGAGAGCCATTGCATACAGCAGTCGGTCACCCCTAGTAGTCATCAATGGACACTAATGGCTCCGCAATATGTGCTGGAAATCCTGCAGCCACATGTGTTGCGTCTCATGGCAGGGATTCCAACAGGCATTTTTTTAACAGGTTAATGCTCACACACACAGCAAGGATCTCCCAGGAATGGCTACGCCAGGTTGTCACACTTCCTGGGTCTGCCTGGTAGACAGATATATTGCCAATCAAGCGTTTAATGGACCAGCTGGGATGCTATCCTTAGCAGCCTATGAGTATGCAAGATCTAGAGGCCCAGTTGCAAGATCTGTGGGCAAATGTGCTGCAGGATAACATATGAAGACTGTATGTCTCCATGCCCAACCATATCTTATCATGTATGCAAACTAGGGGCAGCCCAAGAGGGGACTAGAGCCTTCTCTGAATTGTACAGTTTTCCTCAATAAGCTTGTTCTTTCACTCTAATAATCATAATCATAATCGCTTACATATACCATCAAAAGATTCACGTATATAAAGTTTTTTTCTATTCCAACAACTCCTTCTTGGTGCATTATTTTTTTCAATGAGTGTATATTCATCTCAAGATGCACTTTATCAATGTTCTTTGATCCTTGGATCCATATACCATTTTAAAAGGTTGTTCTGGGGAAAATATTATTGATGACATCCTCAGGATAGGTAATCAATAGAGATGAGCGAGCACCAAAATGCTCGGGTGCTCGTTACTCGAGTCGAACTTTCAGTGATGCTCGAGAGTTCGTTTCGAGTAACGAACCCCATTGAAGTCAATGGCCGACTCGAACATTTTTGTATATCGCCGATGCTCGCTAAGGTTTTCATTTTTTGAAAACCTGGGAAATTCAAGAAAGTGATGGGAACGACACAGGAACGGATAGGGCAGGCGAGGGGCTACATGTTGGGCTGCATCTCAAGTTCCCAGGTCCCACTATTAAGCCACAATAGTGGTAAGAGTGAGACCCCCCCCCCCTCGCACTGTCAGCATAAAGATCATTCTCCTCTGCCACAGTTGTAACAGCTGTGGCAGAGAAGAACGATGTTAGCCCATTGAATTCAATGGAGCCGGCAATACAGCCGGCTCCATTGAAAGCAATGGGCTGCCGGCGATCGCGGGATGAATTGTCGGGAAGGGCTTAAATATATAAGCCCTTCCCTGCAATTCATCCAGAAATGTGTAAAAATTAAAAAAATATATACTCACCTTGTCCCGGCATCTCGAGCACCCTAATACTCGAACGAGCATCAAGCTCGGACGAGTATGCTCGGTCATCTCTAGTAATCAATAGTTGATCGGTTGAGGTCCGCTACTCAGTACCCCAACTGATCAACTGATTGTGCGCCCAATGACAGCGCCACAAATATACAGGGGTCGGAGAGGAAGCAGATACTCTGACCCTTGTGTAGTGGCTGGCGCATGGAGCTACAATTGTAACTGTAATTATAATCAAACCTCTCATTACTAATCACTTCTCCAAGATCTCTGCACCCCTTCCCATAAATCAATCCGGTCCTTTTACTGTATATGAGATCACTGAAATTCTGGACATCAAGTAAACTCTTATGTCATTGACTGGAAGAACTTTGGCCCTGGGGAGAGATCTTGGAAATCTGTAGAGACTATTAATGCCCCTATTGTCAATTGTAAATTCCATCAATAGTTTCTTAACAAATCAAAGAAGAAAGGGTATAAGAGGGGGCACTGTAGCAATGTACCAGCTCACCTACATGGGTACCTGGCATTCTTTTTGCTCAAGTCCAGTTCTGGGTCACAAGCATGGACAGGCTTCTGGCCTCTTAAAGGTGTAGTCCAATATATAAAACTTTCATATCCTTATCAGTGGATTAATTAAGTATTTACTTCTTTGCTCATTCTGCTCTGGTATTGTTTTAAGTGCAAAAGAATCGCACCATGTCTGTGCCATTCTATATGTATATATACAGTCAGGAGGTAGACAAAAATATGGAAACACCATATGAAATGCAGGGAACTTTAACCATTAGCACTGAGCTGCCCTTTTGACTTCTGCTTGGCTGAAAGCTTTCCCACCAAATTTGTGTTTACTTCACCTCTTGCCCTGCTCTGGGTGATTTTGAAAGCCAACTGGTAACAGCAGCTGACTGGCTCAAACCCCTGACTAATGGAACCTTGTTGTTCAGGCAGATGTTCACTTCTGCCTGGCAGCATCTGTATCATGCTATCTCCACTTAAGTTACATGGGATTACAAATCATGTTTCAATGAGACATGTAGAGATCGATTTTAAAGCATGCATTTCCATATTTTCGTCCATCCCCTGTGTATATATAGTAAGGTTATGCATATTGGCAGAGGAAATACATGTCATCATTACACACTAAATGGGAAACCACTGGTGAACACTGACATGGAAAAGGACTTGGGGATTTTAGTTAACTGTAAACTTAACTGGAGCAACCAGTGTCAGGCAGCTGCTGCCGAGGCAAATAGGATCATGGTGTGCATCAAGAGGTCATGGGGAACATGACGAGAACATTGTTCTTCTTTTTTATAAGTCACTGATCAGAACACACATGGAATATTGTGTACAATGTTGGACACTGGCACACAATAAGGACATATCAGAGCTTGAACGGGTACAAAGGCGGGCAACTAAAGTAATAAATGGAATGGGTGGACTACAATACCCAGAGAGGTTATCAAAATTGGGATTATTAAAGGGGTTGTCCCGCGCCGAAACGGCTTCTTTTTTTTTTTCAATAGGCCCCCCGTTCGGCGCGAGACAAACACAAGGGATGGGTTAAAAAAAAAAAAAGTTTAGTACTTACCCGAATCCCCGCTCTGCGGCAACTTCTTACTTACCTTACCAAGATGGCCGCCGGGATCTTCACCCACGATGCACCGCGGGTCTTCTCCCATGGTGCATCGTGGGCTCTGTGCGGTCCATTGCCGATTCCAGCCTCCTGATTGGCTGGAATCGGCACACGTGACGGGGCGGAGCTACGCAATGACGCGTAGAAGGGGGCGGAGCCAGAACGCCGCTAGTGCCGAGACCCAAGAGAAGGGAGAAGACCCTTCTGCGCAAGCGCGTCTAATCGGGAGATTAGACGCTGAAATTAGACGGCACCATGGAGACGGGGACGCCAGCAACGGAGCAGGTAAGTGAATAACTTCTGTATGGCTCATATTTAATGCACGATGTATATTACAAAGTGCATTAATATGGCCAGAAGTGCTTACCCCCACTTGCTTTCTCGGGACAACCCCTTTAAGTTTAGAAAAAAGATGACTGAGGGGCGACCTAATAATTATGTATAAATATATCAGGGGTAATACAGAGATCTCTCCCATCATCTATTTGTACCCAGGACTGTAACTGTAACAAGGGGGCACCCTTTAGAGGAAAAAATGTTTCTACATGACATAGAAGGGGGTTCTTTACTGTAAGAGCAGTGAGACTATGGAACTCTCTGCTTGAGGACATGGTGATGGCAAATTCGATAAGAGTTCAAGAGGTGCCTGTACGCCTTTTTCGAGTGTTACAATATTATATGTTATAATCATTAATTACTTCAGGACTGTTGATCTGGAGATTATTCCAATTGGCAGATTGCAGCCAGGAAGGAATCTTTTTCCTTAAATTGGAAAAATTGGCTTCTACCTCATTTTTTTTGCTTTCCTCTGGATCAACATTGGGGGGTAATAGGCTGAACCAAATGGATATATGTATTTTTTTTGGCCTTACATACCATGTTACCATATATATGGTTCTTTGGATTATATTAAAAGGTATCATATCTATAGGATTACTTTGTTTCTCTTACTAAGAACTGTCACATTTTGCTCTACTGGCTACCAAACTTTTTTCTTTTTCTCTAGAAATAATGGCCTATCGCATTACCTGAGAGCAGCCCCATTGTAACAGTATGCTAAATCATCTACAAAGGTTCCCTTCATCACGCCAGTCTAGCAGTGGGACTGACCAGTTTCTGGCTTCTTAAAGGGCCAATACATGAGAAGAGGATTTCCATCAAAAATGTGCACATGACTATATATTAGTAAATCAGAGGTTAGTGGCATACCCTAAGAGGTATCCTTCTTAGCTACATCTCTGATTCAAAAGTACGATTCAAAAGCAACAACCAATATAATTGTTACAAATGTCCATTGCAACAGAATATATTACAAAAATCCCAAAACATTGGCTACGGCAATAAATTCTGATTAACTAGCTTAGGCAGATCCGCGTTGCAACCTCTGGTCGGAGGCTCCGCCGCAGATCCGGGTCAAAATACAACAGTGCTCAGCCTCGAATATGAGCAGAAACCGAACAGACCCCATTATAGTCAATGGGGTCCATTCAGCGCTGTTCGGTTCTGCTCTGAGATAGAGCCGTTTGGTCGCGGGAATTCCATTTCTTGCTTCCCGAATAAAGGTGCAGGTGTGAAACCCTCCTTATGACCATCTTTTTTTTGGATGGAATAAACAATAATGCGATATAAAACATGTTGTTTATTGATATGTTCTAACTAGTTTCCTGCTACGTTTCTTGACATTGATTTACTAAATAATGACTAAAGAGAACAAATTACACAAGCAAACGGAACATTTTGGGTGGCAATGATACTGTTAGTACAAGTTCCAGTGATGCAATGCTAATTGTAATGATAATTGTCTGTAATATAATCTTGAGATGACAGACGTGAAGTGTTAGTTATATGCTTGCATAGCTATATAGCACTAATGTAAAAAGACATATGACCATCAAGGGATGGGAATTCATGGGAATAAATAGAAGCGGCAAGGGCAAACTCTAGAGGTTTTTAATCTAAGAAGTCATCTAAAACTTTCTGAAGCCATCAACTATTTCCACTGTGACCAACTTCAGAGGTAGCTATTCCATAGGTCTACAGTTCTTATGGTAAAGAATCCTTGACTCATCCGGAGATTAAACCTTTCTTTCTCCAAATGGAAGGATTGCCCCTTGTTTTCTGAGGGGATTTTACATGGAACAGCTTTTAACCATAATTTTTGTACAGGCCATTTACATACTTGGGTAAATTAAGCATGACACAAATTCTATGTCACTTTTAAAGACTAGATATATTAAAAGGGAATGAATTATTTATTTTTACTATTTAAAACTAAAAGGTATTGTTTCTCCTTAAGGAGAGCACCTAAAAGGTGAGTTAGGAGACTTATAAGGCCATCCATGCTCCTCTGGGAAATATGCAAATAGGGAAGATGGAACAATACTTCTACAGCACCACCTATTGGAAGGCAGCATACCTGCAAGTCAATGTCAGACTTCTCACTCACCTTCTAGGTGCTCTCCTTAAGGAGAAACAATACCCTTCCTAACCCTAATAATAAACTGACAGAGTACAATCAGAAAATGAACACAGATTACAAAATGGAAAATGTTTCACTATATGGTTTTAAATACATATCTATAGGCCTCTCTCTAGCCAAGCCAGAATCCTACTGCATACTGATGAGGAGCAAAATCCCCGAAACAGCTGTCTGTGTATGGTATTCTGGCTTGGTTATCAATTCCCATTGTTATAAGGCTTGTATAAAGAGTCTGACATTGACTTGCAGGAATGCTGCCTTCCAATAGGTGGCGCTGCAGAGGTATTGTTCCATCTTCCCTATTTAGACTATTATTAAGCTTAGTGATCAGATTGCAGGTTTTGTAGATTTTGTAAATATAGATCATGACATTAAAAAAAAAATGTAAAAACTATGTTTAACATAAAAACTTGATTTTTCCGATGACACATCCTCTTTTAGCTATGAGGAAAGGTTGAAAGAATTAGAGTCTCCATGCTCCTTATCAATTTAGCTGCTGTTCTTTGTAAATTTTCTAACTCCAGGGCTTAATTTCTATGAACTTGTGCCTAGAACTGATGAAGCAATAAAAATGTATATACCAGCTCACCCACTTAAAAAACATGGCAGTTCCAATGCTTAGTAGACTGCTAATACTGTATTATGTCTCTATTCCATGAGTCCATGCCTTTTTTAATGTATGACAGTATCCTTCTGCCCTTAGAAGCAGCTCATTGGCATTGTATACTGCTACTTAGTCTAAAATCCACAAGTACACCCAGATCCTTCACTATAAGTGGCTCTCCCAGTTTTACTTCCCCTAATGCATATGGAGCATGCAGATTATTAATGTACAGATGCCTAACCTTTCATCCATCCACACAATGTAAAGAGTAATTCCGCCACTTCCGTATCATATAAAAGTTTCTTTATTGATGCATAATTAAAATGTGCATAAAGACGACTCTGTAAACATAGTGTAACACTTACGGATTTTGAAATATGCGGTTCTTGTTCACATCATGAGGATAATACATTGTCCAGATATTAGTTAAAAGCAAGAGAACCAATCACAAAGCTTGTAAGTCTTAAATATACAAAACCGTGCGTAAGCATAACACATTAGTGCCTGCATGCATACATCATATGTCCTTACCAACATGGCTTAAATTAATAAAACTACAACAAATTGCTCCCATAATTCATACCCTTGGGTCATCACCATGGGCCGATGATTCAATACTGATGACTTTCAATCACCGTTACATAGAAGTTTCTTCACTCTTGGAATACTTTCAAACTGAAAAGTATCCACTGATGCGAATCTATAGAAGGTATTGCTGCTACTAACTCTTATGATCTTACCCATTGGGACAACTGTAGTTTGGAAGACAGGGCTATACTAGAGATATAAGGGGAAGGTTGCTGCATATGGCTTGTCAGGGGGATTCTATTTGTCAAGCAGGGTTGTGTAGGATGTTATTAAGGAAAGTTCCCTCCCACACACACTTTTCTAACTTTGAATGGAACTTTTTGTATTTGTTTTTGCGTTTGCATGTTAAACATATTTCCAGTGACCATTACCTTGATTACAGGTTTATATGATATAGAGGTAGGTTTACCTTATACTTCTCGCATTGTTTTCTAAGGTACTGCAGACTAAAATCTTAGTACATACTGTCAGATAAAGCTGACTGGCTCCTCCCCAGCCTACTTCCCTATTGTGAATGTGCATTTACTGCCTTTCCACTGAGCTGTATAACAGTGCTGGAAAATGTGGAAGAGATCTGGACGACAGGGAGAAAAGAAGAGAAGAGAAGAGAAAGTTACTATTACAGAGGGTTATCATTCACATTGGGTAAATGTTCTGTTTTTACCAGCAGTGAGAGAGAATGGACCAGCAGCTATTCTTACAGAGGATTAAATGGAGGGAGAGATAGCTGTGTATCATTGAGTGGGTGTGGCTATACTACACAGCCCCTGAAAGAGGAAAGAAGAGGGGGAGCTGAGCTTGTGTGCATTCAAGAGAGAGACCAGCTGATCAGTGCTGGGAATGCCCCCAAGCCAGAAACTTGAATGTAGGAAAGCCTGCAAATGAAGTATGAGTCTTTCTAAATGCATGAGAAGGAAAATAAAATTTAAAAAGAAATGGGTACATCATTTTTTATGCAGATATGTGTGTATCGATTTTTAATTCATAAAGATTTCTATAGCCTTCAAACCTGATGGTAATCCCTGTTCCATACTATGAAATTAGATTAGAATTAAGGACGTAAAATCAAAAATAGAGCTCAAACATGCTGAGCAGATTTGTTTACAAAAATTTGTATAGTAGATACTATTACTTTACATGCCAAAAGTAAAGACAAGTCACACACTTTTATAAATACGTAATACAAGTGCAAAACGTATCACATAATCAGGTTTAGGCCAGTCTCATGTGAGCGGATTTAAATTGTGGATTCCGTGATTACTGTCCACGTGTATGATATGTGGTAATACCCGGGTATTGAAAGGCATTAACTTTCAAAGTTTCGCTCATACTTGTGGGTAGGAATTGCGGATTCCGTGAGTGGAAGAAAAATCGCAGCACGCTCTATTTTATGACGGATTCTGCGTGTATGGGCTCCATTGATCTCTATGGGTGAGTAGAGATGAGCAAACGTACTCGTCCGAGCTTGATACTAGTTCGAGTATTAGCGTGTTCGAGATGCTCGTTACTCAAGATGAGTACCACGCGATGTTCGAGTTACTTTCACTTTCATCTCTGAGACGTTAGCGCGCTTTTCTGGCCAGTAGAAAGACAGGGAAGGCATTACAACTTCCCCCTGCGACGTTCAAGCCCTATACCACCCCCCTGCAGTGAGTGGCTGGCGAGATCAGGTGTCACCCAAGTATATAAATCGCTCGCCACAGATGCATTCTGACAGAGATCAGGGAAAGTGCTGCTGGTGCCGGAGCTGCTATAGGGAGAGCGTTAGGAGTGATTTTAGGCTTCAAGACCCCAACGGTCCTTCTTAGGGCCACATCTGACCGTGTGCAGTACTGTTGAGGCTGCTTTTAGCAGTGTTGCACAATTTTTTTTTTTGTATATCGGGCGTGCAAAGCATTGCGTCCGCAGTCTGCAGTCATTGTACAGAGTATAGGGCCAGTACTGGTGAGGCAGGGAAAGAGATATTCAGGCTATATAGGCAGTGGGCTTTTTACAAAAAATTGGGGAAAAATACTATATTTGGGCTGCCTGTGACCATCTTCAGTTTACTGCGTGTCAGCTGGGGGTAGTAGTCCTAATTAATACGCAGTAAAGCGTTACAGCAGGCTTGCGCAAAATTGTTTCCTGGATCTGCTGTCTCTGTTACATCAGCGCCGTCATCCCGCCAGAGGGAAACAGTATACATAATATTATACGCTGCCTACAGTATCTATCTGCTGGGGGTAGTAGTCCTAATTAATACGCAGCTAAGCATTAAAGCAGCCTTGTGCAAAATTGTTTCCTGGATCTGCTGTCTCTGTTACATGATCGCCGTCATCCCGTCAGAGGGAAAGAGTATACATAATATTATACGCTGCCTACAGTATCTGTCTGCTGTATCAGCTCAGCATTTAAAAAAAATAGAAACAAAATACTTAAGGCCTACTACTAGCCTTTGGCCACTTGACTGCTTCTGCGCTGTGAATTCCACTAGCTCAGTCATACGCACCTACGTCTCACTACAGGCGTGCGCAAAATTGTTTCCTGGCTCTGCTGTGCATTCCGTAAGGGAAGTCAGCCTCCAACCACAGGCCAATAAGCGGCACATTTAATTACAGCGTTCTGTTTCTGCACTACTGGTAATACAGCATGCTGAGGGGCAGGGGTAGGCCTAGAGGACGTGGATGCGGGCGAGGACGCGGAGGCCCAAGTCAGGGTGTGGGCACAGGCCGAGCTCCTGATCCAGGTGTATCGCAGCCGACTGCTGCGGGATTAGGAGAGAGGCACGTTTCTGGCGTCCCCACATTCATCTCACAATTAAGGGGTCCACGCGGTAGACCTTTATTAGAAAATGAGCAGTGTGAGCAGGTCCTGTCGTGGATGGCAGAAAGTGCATCCAGCAATCTATCGACCACCCAGAATTCTGCGCCGCCCACTGCTGCAACTCTGAATCCTCTAGCTGCTGCTCCTCCTTCCTCCCAGCCTCCGCACTCCATTACAATGACACATTCTGAGGAGCAGGCAGACTCCCAGGAACTGTTCCCGGGCCCCTGCCCAGAATGGCCAGCAATGGTTCCTCTCCAACCGGAGGAGTTTGTCGTGACCGACGCTCAACCTTTGGAAAGTTCCCGGGATCCGGGGGATGAGGCTCGGGACTTCCGGCAACTGTCTCAAGAGCTTTCAGTGGGTGAGGAGGACGATGACGATGAGACAAAGTTGTCTATCACTCAGGTAGTAGTAATTGGAGTAAGTCCGAGGGAGGAGCGCACAGAGGATTCGGAGGAAGAGCAGCAGGACGATGAGGTGACTGACCCCACCTGGTTTGCTACGCCTACTGAGGGCAGGTCTTCAGATGGGGAGGCAAGTGCAGCAGCAGGGCAGGTTGGAAGAGGCAGTGCGGTGGCCAGGGGTAGAGGCAGGGCCAGACCGAATAATCCACCAACTGTTTCCCAAAGCGCCCCCTCACGCCCTGCCATCCTGCAGAGCCCGAGGTGCTCAAAGGTCTGGCAGTTTTTCACTGAGAGTGCAGACGACCAACGAACAGTGGTGTGCAACCTTTGTCGCGCCAAGATCAGCCGGGGAGCCACCACCACCAGCCTCACCACCACCAGCATGCGCAGACATATGATGGCCAAGCACCCCACAAGGTGGGACGAAGGCCGTTCACCGCCTCCGGTTTGCACCGCTGCCTCTCCCACTGTGCCTCAACCTGCCACTGAGATCCAACCCCCCTCTCAGGACACAGGCACTACCGTCTCCTGGCCTGCACCCACACCCTCACCTCCGCTGTGCTCGGCCCCATCCACCAATGTCTCTCAGCGCACCGTCCAGCCGTCGCTAGCGCAAGTGTTGGAGCGCAAGCGCAAGTACGCTGCCACGCACCCGCACGCTCAAGCGTTAAACGTGCACATAGCCAAATTTATCAGCCTGGAGATGCTGCCGTATAGAGTTGTGGAAACTGAGGCTTTCAAAGGTATGATGGCGGCGGCGGCCCCGCGCTACTCAGTTCCCAGTCGCCACTATTTTTCCCGATGTGCCGTCCCAGCCCTGCACGACCACGTCTCCCGCAACATTGTACGCGCCCTCACCAACGCGGTTACTGGCAAGGTCCACTTAACAACGGACACGTGGACAAGCACAGGCGGGCAGGGCCACTATATCTCCCTGACGGCACATTGGGTGAATTTAGTGGAGGCTGGGACAGAGTCAGAGCCTGGGACCGCTCACGTCCTACCCACCCCCAGAATTGCGGGCCCCAGCTTGGTGGTGGTATCTGCGGCGGTGTATGCTTCCTCCACTCAACCACCCGCCTCCTCCTCCTCCTACGCAACCTCTGTCTCACAATCAAGATGTGTCAGCAGCAGCACGTCACCAGCAGTCGGTGTCGCGCGTCGTGGCAGCACAGCGGTGGGCAAGCGTCAGCAGGCCGTGCTGAAACTACTCAGCTTAGGAGAGAAGAGGCACATGGCCCACGAACTGCTGCAGGATCTGACAGAGCAGACCGACTGCTGGCTTGCACCGCTGAGCCTACAACCGGGCATGGTCGTGTGTGACAACGGCCGTAACCTGGTGGCGGCTGTGCAGCTCGGCAGCCTCACGCACATGCCATGCCTGGCCCACGTCTTTAATTTGGTGGTTCAGCGCTTTCTGAAAAGCTACCCACGCTTGTGAGACCTGCTCGGAAAGGTGCGCCGGCTCTGCGCACATTTCCGCAAGTCCCACACAGACACTGCCACCCTGCGCACCCTGCAACATCGGTTTCATCTGCCAGTGCACCGACTGCTGTGCGACGTGCCCACACGGTGGAACTCTACGCTCCACATGTTGGCCAGGCTCTATGAGCAGCGTAGAGCTATAGTGGAATACCAACTCCCACATGGGCGGTGCAGTGGGAGTCAGCCTCCTCAATTCTTTACAGAAGAGTGGGCCTGGTTGGCAGACAACTGCCAGGTCCTTGGAAACTTTGAGGAGTCTACCCAGATGGTGAGCAGTGATGCTGCAATCATTAGCGTCACCATTCCTCTGCTATGCCTCTTGAGAAGTTCCCTGCAAAGCATAAAGGCAGACGCTTTGCGCTCGGAAACAGATCCGGGGAAGACAGTATTTCGCTGGATAGTCAGAGCACCCTCCTGTCTATATCTCAGCGCGTTCAGGAGGAGGAGGAGGAGCATGAGGAGGATGAGGAGGAGGGGGAAGAGACAGCTTGGCCCACTGCTGACGGTACCCATGCTGCTTGCCTGTCATCCTTTCAGCGTGTATGGCCTGAGGAGGAGGAGGAGGAGGAGGATCCTGAAAGTGATCTTCCTAGTGCGGACAGCCATGTGTTGCGTACAGGTACCCTGGCACACATGGCTGACTTCATGTTAGGATGCCTTTCTCGTGACCCTCGCATTCAACGCATTCTGGCCACTACGGATTACTGGGTGTACACACTGCTCGACCCACGGTATAAGGAGAACCTTTCCACTCTCATACCCGAAGAGGAAAGGGGTTCGAGATTGATGCTATACCACAGGACCCTGGCGGACAAACTGATGGTAAAATTCCCATCCGACAGCGCTAGTGGCAGAAGGCGCAGTTCCGAGGGCCAGGTAGCAGGGGAGGCGCAGAGATCAGGCAGCATGTACAGCACAGGCAGGGGAACACTCTCTAAGGCCTTTGACAGCTTTCTGGCTCCCCAGCAAGACTGTGTCACCGCTCCCCAGTCAAGGCTGAGTCGGCGGGAGCACTGTAAAAGGATGGTGAGGGAGTACGTAGCTGATGGCACGACCATCCTCCGTGACGCCTCTGCCCCCTACAACTACTGGGTGTCGAAGCTGGACACGTGGCCTGAACTCGCGCTGTATGCCCTGGAGGTGCTTGCTTGTCCTGCGGCTTACGTCTTGTCAGAGAGGGTGTTTAGTGCGGCTGGGGGAATCATCACAGATAAGCGTACCCGCCTGTCAACCGACAGTGCCGACAGGCTTACACTCATCAAGATGAACAAAGCCTGGATTTCCCCAGACTTCTCTTCTCCACCAGCGGACAGCAGCGATACCTAAACAATACGTAGGCTGCACCTGCGGATGGAAGCATTGTTCTCTATCACCATCAAAAACGTGGACCTTTTAGCTTCATCAATCTGTGTATAATATTCCTCCTCCTCCTCCTGCTCCTCCTCCTGAAACCTGACGTAATCACGCCGAACGGGCAATTTTTCTTAGGCCCACAAGGCTCAGTCATATAATTTTTGTAAACAATTTTTATATGTTTCAATGCTCATTAAAGCGTTGAAACTTGCACCTGAACCAATTTTTATTTTAACTGGGCTGCCTCCAGGCCTAGTTACAAATTAAGCCACATTAACCAAAGCGATTAATGGGTTTCACCTGCCCTCTTGGTTGGGCATGGGCAATTTTTCTGAGGTAGATTAGTACTGTTGGTACACCAATTTTTTGGGGCCCTCGCCTACAGTGTAATCCAATTAATTTTTTGCCCACCTGCATTAAAGCTGACGTTACATCAGCTGTGCTGGGCACTGCAATG
The DNA here is from genome assembly GCF_035609145.1 of Eleutherodactylus coqui. Taxonomy (NCBI): domain Eukaryota; kingdom Metazoa; phylum Chordata; class Amphibia; order Anura; family Eleutherodactylidae; genus Eleutherodactylus; species Eleutherodactylus coqui. The sequence continues at coordinate 49,496,235 of NC_089845.1, read as the reverse complement.
GGATATATTTATGTACCGCCGGTGGGTTCCAGGGAGCCACCCATGCTGTTGGTCCACACGGAGTTGTAACTGCATGTGTCCACTTCTAAAGAACCCCAGTCTGACTGGGGCATGCAGTGTGGGCCGAAGCCCACCTGCATTTAATCGGACGTTACCTCAGCTGTGATGGGCACTGCAATGGGATACATTTATGTACAGCCGGTGGGTTCCAGGGAGCCACCCATGCTGTGGGTCCACAGGGAGTTGTAACTGCATGTGTCCACTTCTAAAGAACCCCAGTCTGACTGGGGCATGCAGTGTGGGCCGAAGCCCACCTGCATTTAATCAGACGTTACCTCAGCTGCGATGGGCACTGCAATGGGATACATTTATGTACAGCCGGTGGGTTCCAGGGAGCCACCCATGCTGTGGGTGCACACGGAATTCCCATTGCGGAGTTGTACCTGCCTGTGACTATTTATAAAAAACCGCGGTCTGACTGGGGCATGCAGACACCTTGACAGAATGAATAGTGTGTGGCACATAGGTTCCCCATTGCTATGCCCACGTGTGCAGCTCCTGATGGTGGTGGCACAGGATTATATTTCTCATTGCTTCTGTACAGCATTGTGGGCTATCGCCCCGCCCCTTTTAAAGAGGGTCGCTGCCTAGCCGTGCCAACCCTCTGCAGTGTGTGCCTGCCGTTCCTCCTCATGGCAGACGCACTTATAAATAGACATGAGGGTGGTGTGGCATGAGTGCAGCTGAAGGCTGCGCAGGGACACTTTGGTGTGCGCTGTGGACACTGCGTCCTGCGGGGGGGGGGGGGGGGGTTGGGCAGCATGTAACCCAGGAGAAGTGGCAGCGGAATGTCATGCAGGCAGTGATTGTGCTTTGTTGGAGGTAGTGTGGTGCTTAGCTAAGGTATGCATTGCTAATGAGGGCTTTTCTGAAGTAAAAGTTGTTGGAACGGGGGTGGGCCCACTCTTGTCGCTATTGTGGCTTAATAGTGGGACCTGGGAACTTGAGATGCAGCCCAACATGTAGCCCCTCGCCTGCCCTATCCGTTGCTGTGTCGTTCCCATCACTTTCTTGAATTGCCCAGATTTTCACAAATGGAAACCTTAGCGAGCATCGGCGATATACAAAAATGCTCGAGTCGCCCATTGACTTCAATGGGGTTCGTTACTCGAAACGAACCCTCGAGCATCGCGAAAATTTCGTCCCGAGTAACGAGCACCCGAGCATTTTGGTGCTCGCTCATCTCTATGGGTGAGTTAAATCCGCAGTGCATGCGCAATTAACATTGCATATGGATGCGAATTTGTACGCGAGTTGCTAGGAGACCAGAGACAAATGTAAGAAAGAAAGCAAGACTGTGCGGGCAGACAATGAAGGACAGAGGCTGCTAAAACCCTGGTCTTAACTGTCCATCTTGATTCCACTCAGCCTTCTTATAAGCTTCAGTTTAATTCTCTTTGCAAACTAACTAGTGTCTCCTTTCAGCATCTCATGCCCTTTAATCCAATTCGCTTTTACAAATTGAGATATGAATTTTCTAGGCATGCAGCCAGCATCACTAGTGCAGCGATTCTCATGAAAACATATCTAATTGTTATGTCTTAAGTTTAGTGAGAAAATGTATTGTTTGTCTGTTTTTCAATCAAATGTCTATTTCTCGTGACTACACTTGCTATCTGTGAGAAACAACTTGTATACAGCTTTGACATAAAGCAATCCCTTTCTTTCTCCATAAAGGTCTATGTTTTTAGAATAAATTTTAGAATTCTTTGAAACACAGCAACCTGTGTGTGACTGTTTTTCTCCAGGCCTAAAATAACTACATTCATTATTAATTTGGAGCTCGGCAACATATCATAGGGTCCCTGGAATATCCCTAACAGAGGCTATGGAGCAACACACCAATCCACACTGCTGTCTGAAACCTCCGCTTATTCCTCTGGGCTCTTCCTTCACAAGAATTAGTGTTGGGATTCTTAAAGTGCTGTATACTACCTTTAAAAAAAGTAGTATAAAACCAGCCAATTCTAAAGAGCAGTATCCAGCTCTGAAGGCATGGTTCTCAGAACATCTCTAACTACGATGGCACAAGAGAATGTCCCCTGAGTGATAGAAGGGTGTTTCCAGGGGGGTCGGCCAACTTTCTGATGTCATTCCCTTCAAACATGTCTTGTTTTTAACAATGATAAACAAAATATATTGTAACAATGCAAAAAAAATATACATAAAGAACAAGAATGGAAGATATTAGAGATGAGCGAGCACCAAAATGCTCGGGTGCTCGTTACTCGGGATGAACTTTTCGCGATGCTCGAGGGTTCGTTTCGAGTAACGAACCCCATTGAAGTCAATGGGCGACGCGAGCATTTTTGTATATCGCCGATGCTCGCTAAGGTTTTCGTTTGTGAAAATCTGGGCAATTCAAGAAAGTGATGGGAACGACACAGCAACAGATAGGGCAGGTGAGGGGCTACATGTTGGGCTGCATCTCAAGTTCCCAGGTCCCACTATTAAGCCACATTAGCGGCAAGAGTGCCCCCCCCCCCCGCACTGTCAGCATAAAGATCGTTCTCCTCTGCCATAGCTGTAACAGCTGTGGCAGAGAAGAACGATGTTTGCCCATTGAATTCAATGGAGCCAGCAATACAGCAGGTTCCACTGAAAGCAATGGGCTGCCGGCGATCGCGGGATGAATTGTCGGGAAGGGCTTAAATATATAAGCCCTTCCCTGCAATTCATCCAGAAATGTGTTACAATAAAAATATATACCGGCGTATAAGGCGACAGGGCGTATAAGACGACCCCCCAACTGTCACCTTATACGCCGGGAATATAGCGGAGCAAAGAATAAAAATCATTACTCACTTCACCGGGCGTTCTGCGGTGCTCCTGCAGACTGTCGCTCCCTCCTGGTCCCCGGCAGTGGGCAAACATCGTTCTTCTCTGCCACAGCTGTTACAGCTGTGGCAGAGAAGAATGATTTGTCTTCTATATGTTCTCAATGGGGTCGGCGCTGCTGCCGCCGGCCCCATTGAGCGCATATAGAGAAGAGAACAGGAATCGCAGATCGCACATAGGTGCGATCTGCGATTTCTATGGCCTAAGAAGGACCATTGGGGTTCTTGAAGCCTAAAATAACTCCTAACGGTCTCCCTATAGCAGCAGCACTTTCCCTGATTTATGTCAGAAGGCATCTGTGGCGAGCCGCGGGAGGGCAGATTTTAATACTCGGGTGACACCTAATCTCGCCAGCCACTCACTGCAGGGGGGTGGTATAGGGCTTGAACTTTGCAGGGGGAAGTTGTAATGCCTTCCCTGTCTCTCTATTGGCCAGAAAAGCGCGCAAATTTCTCAGGGAAGAAAATGAAAGTAACCCGAACACCGCGTGGTACTCGTTACGAGTAACGAGCATCTCGAACACCCTAATACTCGAACGAGTATCAAGCTCGGACGAGTATGCTCGCTCATCTCTAGAAGATATCATTGTTTCGATAAAATAAATTTAAACCATGTTCTGTACAGTAAGGCCTAAGTCACACGGGCGTTTTTTCCCTCGATTTGCGGATCGCATTACGGATGCGCATCCGCAAATCTCGTGACCGTGGCCGACGATTCGCTGAAAACTCTGCACCTAGCAGCGTTTTCAGCTAAATGGCCCAGCGCTGCCCGCTATCCTCTGCCACAGCTGTGGCAGAGGAGAACGATGTTCGCCCATTGAATTCAATGGAGCCGGCAATACGGCCGACTCCATTGAAAGCAATGGGCTGCCGGCAAGCGCTGGATGAATTTTCGGGAAAGGGCTTAAAATATAAGCCCTTCCCTGAAAACCATCCTGAAAATGTGTAAAAATAAAAAAAAAAAGTATACTCACCTTTTTCCTGCAGCCGGAGTTCAGCCGCGTCCGGCTGGCAGTTCTCCTGAACTGCTCTCTGTAGTATTCAGCAGGCGGGGATCTAAAATCCCTGCCTGCTGAATAGGCTGCCTCTGATTGGTCACAGTCCTCACCAATCAGAGGCAGCTCTCACTCACCCATTCATGAATTCATGAATGGGTGAGTGAGTGCTGCCTCTGATTGGCTGAGCACAGGGGCCAATCAGAGGCAGCTCTCAGCTGTCATTCAATCACGCATATATAGAACACAACAATTCGCAGAATGCAGATAGGCGCGTTCTGCGAATCGCTGTATCCTGTAATTTATCGCACATCTGCATAAAAAACGGACATGTGCCTGCTCCCATTGGGATGCATTGGGTCTATAGATCTGCAGATCGCAAGCGTGTCTGCAGATCGGACCAAAAAACACCCGTGTGACCGAGCCCTAAGGCTGCTTTTATATCCACGCTGGAAGCTTGTAGATCAAGCACGAAATATTGGAAGAAAAAGTCCTGCATGCAAGACTTTTTTGTTTGGTAAAATGACGGTCAGCTGAACTGAACGGACCCCATTATGGTAAATGGGGTCTGTTCGCTGCTGTTCGGCTCCATCATAATACAGACCCATTCAGCCAAGGAATTCCCTTTTCCTGCTCCCATAATAAAGCAGCAAAATAGAACCCCCAACGCAGATGTGAAAGCAGCCTAAACTGACATAGTTTAGCATGATAATGTTTTTAACCCAATTATGACCACATAATAGTGATGACAAGTTTTTATAACTACTGGTGGTTCTTGTGCCTACAGCTATATGGAAATATAAGCAGTTCACATGTGTAAACGTGTTTTCAGCTTCAGGCAAACTGGGAGCCTCGTTTGGGAGGTAGCCAAATTTTCCACCAGTACCAACAGTATTATACATCCAAATTATCTATCTGATCACTTTGAGTCACATGGTAAATGCATGCCGCCCTATGTGACACTGGTTGCCATTGAGTTTCGGTCTAAAAGGGAATGTTTTGGTGGAATAAACAAACGGTGATGTATTTATTGTTTCTTAACAACAGAACTAACACAAGTTGCCTTCCAGACAATTTGCAGCTATTTTCAGATTTTCAGGTCCTCCGGTGCTCAAAAAAACCTTTTGCTACACTTGTGCAATCCCCTTTATGACTCACAGAATCACCCTAAAGAATGTTTCACTTCTTCCATGACAAAACATAAATAACAATTAAACATTTACTTCAGTACCAAGATTGCTTCACATCGATTCGGAGGAAGAAGATGTCTTGTACTAATAAGGATAGCGTCATTCGGAAGTCATTTTCACACCTGAAAGCAGAGCAATGTATGGAGAAATGATAAATTTAATGTCTGCATTGAAAAGAAAATGAATTCTAAGCATGAAAGCTAGCCACAAAAATGTACATGTACATGTAAACATCTTTACGTACAATTATGTGTAGCCTAGGCAATCCTGTGTGATCTAAGCAACCTTGTATCTCAGGTGATATATTTTACCTGCACTGAAACAGAGAAAATTTACTAATTCTGTCTAACAGACAGTGCAAACCTAGACCAGGCAATCAAAAATTGTTCAAAATTTATGTTACGTGTTGCTCCTGGGATCTGTAGTTCTATGGTTTACCAGGAGCACTCTTCCACAGGTGTGGGGTGATTGAGCTGGCTGGGTATGTGGATTGCTCCAGCCAATCATCACCAGCCTGTGCATATAAATTCTGCCTCCTTTTGCTAGAGGGTGCTACACATTTATCCCTTTATTCTTTTCCCGCTCAGTACTTGGTGGTTTGTGCTATGCATGCTGCTTGTCTGAGTTGTTTTCCCCACCTTCCCTGTAGATGGGGCCATCCTTATTGGGACAATTGCCCCGCTTGTAGGCAGGGTCCCCCTTTCATTTGTTGTAATTATCTTGTTAGTGTAGGCACTCACAAGACAATGAGGACCCTTGACGTAGGCTTGTGAGCTTATGTGTTTTGGCTAAAATACAAACCAATACCTCATACCTAATTATAGATATTTCCTTCTGTCTGGTTATTTAGTACATTGGTATGTATGAGGCCATCCGATGTGTTGTTGGGTTTGATGTTGCTGTGGGTATTTGTATGCATGTTTAGTTTATGCTTATTTGATATTGGTGTCCGTTCAGGTAGACACGTACCTTTTCCCCTCTCCAGTCATAAAATGTTACATTCGTGTAGGTTGATGTTCCCCGGCCTGCACGGACGTAACCATTTATTAATTACTCATTCTGGATACTTTTGTTTAACCTTATACCACATATTGTTGGCGTAGTAATTTGTAATGTCTTGCAGTTTTCACCCAGAGCACTAAGCCTAATAATAATCAGACACTTACTATTCTGTACACATGGGTCATAGACACAATAAACTAGAGGGGACTCATTGACTTCTATGGGAGAGGTACAATGGTCATTCTGTGTGATCTGTGCCAAGGTCATTGTGCGCCATATGTAGAGCATGCTGCATTTTCCTAAAAATGCCACAAGCCCCCAATACACACCAAAAGTGTATAAAAATAGCCCTATTTGTGTCATAACTCTGTATTGGCCTACAGCTAATATCTGGCTGCAGCATTTTATGCAAAAAAAAAACAAAAGTGCAGCAAAAAATGTGTCCATTTTCCTAAATATTCTGCGTGAAAGCAGCCTTAGGTTTGCACATTTCGATATCCACAGGTTTAACCTGCAGCTCCTGAATCATGCAAAAGCTGTATTACTGTATAAATGACACTATGTGCCATTTATATAGTAATAGTGGTTCCTTGTTATGTCATAGGGGGCAATATCAAGCACTAGTCCCTGGGTGTGATACTGAAAAACCCCAGAGGAGTACCCCAGATACTTGACAAACGTAAAGAGTTGGGAGGGTAAGTGTTGGCTTGTCATGGCGGCACTTACCAGGCTCTCTTCCTGGAAAGATGACACGTAGCCAAGGCCAGAGCAGCATTGCAGGACACCTTCGACATCCCCAGGATAGGGAATGCCGATAAACAGGATGATGAGGGTAGTAGTTGTCACAGGTGATGCCACTATTCTCTCACACAGCGGTATGCTACACGGTGGAGAATGAACACAGACACTGGTGTATAGTACTTTGGGTCCCCAGGAACGGTTAGGGCCCGGTATAAACTTTACTTGATCTAACTTTGGCAAAACAATTATTTACTGTAATTCAGGCACAATTCTTCACAGTGCAGGTAAACAGAGATCAGAGGTCAGGGAGGAAACACAGGATGAAACCGGTTCTACAGTCTGCGTTATCTGTATGGTACAGCTTCTGGACTGGGAGCACTCTGGAGGAGGAAGAGGGGTAGGGGTCACTCCACAGACACTCTGGCAGCAATTATTTACTTTAGAGATTAGCATGGGAGACACGTGGGTGTGACTGAGTAGCATACTTCTACACGGTGATCGAGGCCTTGGATGACCACGTAGGAAGAACTTGTGGGTTTAACTTAGTACCTCTGCACTGGGTCTCTCTATACAGAACTACTTATGAAGGCTCACTTTATTGTGTTTTGGGGCTCACTCCACTCACATCCAGACTTCACTTGCTGCAGGATATCTCTCCTTCTCCTCTATCTTCACCACAAGGAAGCTGAAGGTGCTTCCATGTGGCTCTGTGTTTGGTGGCACTCAGGTAGCAGACAAGATGGAACTACAGATTGAAGACCTTTTTCGGCTCTCAAGCACTCACATGTATACCCTTACTCAAACCACATGACATGACAGACTGATACATTTACATGCAGGCAATGGTTTTATTGAAGTTAACCTCTCAAGCGCTGCAGCTGTACAACACACATACTGGGTATGACAGGACAGGTTTTGCACAGTGCATCTACATAAGACAAACATCTATGACATTTATGGAGGGGACCAGGATAATATTCTGGGACACTACAATACCTCATTTTGATCAAGAGAGATCCAAGAACTGTTGGCGAAGAAGAGATCTGCACACCAAGCACACCTTGCTCAGCCATCGTGCCCTGACAAGAAAGCAATTTTCAGCCGCACATATAGTAACCTTCAGAATAGGCTCTGAGAAATCCAAAATGAATGGTGGACCAATCCTACAGAGAAAACAACTCTGTGCATTCATTAGTGACCCTAAAGAGTTTTATGAGACATTGAAGGTAGTATATGGTCCCTCATACTGAATTTAAAGTCCCTTGTGCAGCGAAGATGGCTTAACACTCCTAACAGGCAAGGTGTCTATCCTAAATCGGTGGTCTGAGCACTTTCAGACCCTCTTCAGTGCCAATCGCAGGGTCCAGGACTCAGCAATACATTGCATCCCTAAAACAACCAGTGCAAACAGACTTGACAAGATCCCCACCCTATAGAAGACCATCAAGGCTGAAAATGGCAAGGCAGCAGGAAGTGATGTTTGGATACCTGGTGGCTCAGTATTATACACCAAACTCTATCAACTCTTTATCTGCTGCTGCGAAGAAAGCATGTTGCCACAGGACCTCTGCAAAGAAGTCATCATCTTATATAAGAACAGGGGGAAAAAGATGGATTGTTCCAACTATTGATGGATAACTCTACTTTCCACCGCAGGAAAAATGATTGCAAGGGTTCTTATGAATAGACCTACCATTGCTGAAAAAAATCCTTCCAGAAAGCCAGTGTTACTTCAAAGCTATTAGGAGTACCACTGATATGGTATTTGTTCTCGTAGGGAACAAACAAGGGACTGTACGGGACGTTTGTTGACCTTATTAAATTGCTTGATACCATTAGTAGGAAATGCCTGTGGCAAATTTTGGCACAATTGAGATGCCCTTCAAAATTGTTCAGTATGATCATCCAACTGCACATAGGCCAACATGGTTGAGTCAGGTATAATAATGGAGTCTCATAGCCCTTTCCAATACATAACCATTTCCATCAGCACTGCCTCGCACCATTCTTAACATTCATTGCTGCAGAAAAGAATGAAGTAAGGACTACATACTATATATCATTTATTATACAATCACAGAATACATTGTAATCACATATAGGAACAACATACTAAAAAAAATTATTAAAAAAAATCAATCATAGGTAGGATCACAATAATCATATAGATAAATAGAGATATAGAGGCAAGATATAGAGTAAATAGAGAAAAAAGGCTACATGCAGTATTTTATTACATTGCAAATGTAAATATGTACAAATAACAAAATATACTATAAACACGGCAATGAACCTTTCTATATAGACTCCCGAAAAACATGTAATAACATGGTTACATGTCAGCAATAACATAGTAACATAGTAACATAGTATGTAAGGCCGAATGAAGACATTGTCCATCTAGTCCAGCCTGTCTATCCTACTGTGTTGATCCAGAGGAAGGCAAAAAACCCCAAGGCCAGAAGTCAATTAGCCCTTTTGGGGAAAAAATTCCTTCCCGACTCCCTAATGGCAATCAGACTGTTCCCTGGATCAACCCCTAATAGTTCCTACCTGCCTATATACCAGGATTGACACTTAACCTAATATTTATATCCTGTAATATCCTTCTTCTCCAGAAAGACATCAAGTCCCCTTTTAAACTCCTCTATGGATTTTGCCACCACCACTTCCTCCGGTAGAGAGTTCCACAGTCTAACTGCTCTTACAGTAAAGAACCCCTTTCTGTGTTGGTGATGAAACCTACTTTCCTCTAATCGTAGCGGATGTCCTCTTGTTACCGTCGCGGTCCTGGGTGTAAACAGATCGCGGGAGAGATCCATGTGTTGTCCCCTCATGTACTTATACATGGTTATTTGGTCGCCTCTTAACCTTCTTTTTTCTAGAGTAAATAGTCCCAATTTGGATAGCCTCTCTGGGTATTCCAGTCCCGTCATTCCATGTATTAGTTTAGTCGCTCTTCTTTGAACCCCCTCAAGCACTGTGACATCTTTCCTGAGCACCGGTGTCCAGAATTGTACGCAGTATTCCATGTGAGGTCTGACAAGTGCCTTATATAGTGGGAGGATAATGTTCTCGTCCTTCGCCCCTATTCCTCTTTTGATGCACCCCAAGACTTTATTTGCCTTTGCAGCGGCTGACTGGCATTGGTTACTCCAGTTTAGTCTATTATCCACTAATACCCCCAGATCCTTTTCCATATCACTTTTCCCTAGTGGTACCCCATTAAGTGAATATTCGTGACATCCGTTCCTCTTGCCCATGTGCATAGTCTTACATTTTTCAACATTGAACTTCATTTGCCATTTTAAGATATATAAAAAGTGGAAAAAAAAAAAAAGACCCACCCACGATATAGAAACATCTGTCATTCATAGGTTGGATCACGCTGATCATATAAGGTCATATAGGATAAATAGAGGAGGTAAAAGCTGTGTATAGTCTTCTAACAAAGTGCAAGTGCATAGATGTACAGAAAACAGAAAAGCATAAACCTTGGCAATACATCTCTCTCTCAATAGACTCCTGAAGAGTATAATAATATGGTTATGTGTCAACCATGGACATATCAAAAACATACCTGGAACCAACCTAAGATGCAGAAACACCCCAACACATGTTTTGATCTCTTTGTCAAGGGATAATGTCTTCATCACAGATCGCCCGGTATATAGTTCTGTAATGGTAAGTGATGAGTATCAGCTGCAAATGCTAATGAGTAATTGTGTGTGAAGTCTAGCAGGAAGTGACATCATAAAGTGCTCTCAAAGTACATTGTCAGTGTACTCCTATGTAAAGTATGGGTGTACCAAGATGGCGACATTTAAGAAACTGCGGGAAAACATCACAGCAACGTCATTCTAATATACGTTGCCGAAAACTTGCGAGATTTAGTCCTATTATAGCCGGTCAGTGGTAGTGGGACCCGGAGGAATCAGCACTGGAGACAGGAAGTGCGGCATAGCACTCATCCATCAGGGCATTCAAAAAAAAGAACACCCAGAGGCAAAAAGAGGCCATCACTATGTAACATTCAGAGGTACGACTTTACTACCAACACTGAAGCTCTCAAACAAGCACAAATGACCATTATTGAAGCCGTGTTGTTGAAGACACAATTACACTGGGCAGGACATGTTTCCAGGATGGAGAATCACCATATGGCCAAAATTTTGTTCAGAACTGGTCACTAAAACAGAGGGGCATTTTCTGAAGACTTCCCCTGAAGCTTGTCATATTGCTCTAAATGAGTGGTCTTCTCTAGCCTCCAATCACAGAGCTTGGGGGAACATCATGCACCAAGCTGTCTTCACTTTTGAGAGTCGAGAGTAACTCGATTGCTTTCGAGGACAAGAGAAGAAAGGAAAAAGAACCAGGACACTGAATCCAGGGCAAACGTCCCCTGCAATAATTGTGGCCGGATCTCTCTATCCTGAATTGGACTCGTCAGTCACCTGCGAGCCTGTAGAAGACATGGGCAGCCCTATTGCTGTGTTTTGCTTTTACAATATGAAATGCCGCCTAAGTTTACAATATGTTTAAAAAATGAAAGCAGCAAACTTCTATCTCAGACTAAGCTATGAAAATGGGAAGATGGAACAATACCTCTGCAGTGTCACCTATTGGAAGGCAGCATTCCTGCAAGGGAATTGTGAGCCAAAGTCAGAATAACCATGTTATAAGGCTTGTTTAAAAAAGTCTGGCATTGATTTGTAGGAATGCTACCTTCCAATAGGTGGCACTGCAGAGGTATTGTTCCATCTTCTTATTTGCATATTTCGCAGAGGAGCATGGATGTGCTTATAAGTCTCCTCACAACTTCTAGGTGCTCTCCCTAAGGAGAAACAATACCCTTCTTGATCCAAGACTAAACTATATCATGTTCTATCCATTTTACCTTGTATATTCACGGGCCAGCTACAGACAGCAATCCCCATGGCATGATACTGCTGTCAGCATGTTTATGGTGGGTATAGTGTGATTTGATGACATGCAATTGTTTGGCTTTTGCCAATTTAATGGCAATTTTGCTTTCCACGTGTAAACTAGAAGCGTCTCCCATAATTGTTTGTCAAAATGTAGATAAGATTTTATGTAATGTTCACTTTTAACAATTATGTTCACTCTTCTGTCTCTTCAGTTTTACGGATGGTCTGTTCTAGCAAATTAAAGAATATCCCATTAAGAAAAAGAACAATGTTTTGGTGGTTTGAGTGATAAAGGGAATTATTTTATGTATTATTTTTCATTTTAGTTGGGTCTCTTTGTATCTAAAATGAAGAGACTGGTCCATTGTCCAGATCAGTAGAATGTCAGTACAACTGGGGCCAAATAGCTATAGGTGACTCTTTCTTACCTTATCTACTATAGGTAATGGATATGTTCCACAATATATTAACATAATTGGGCAAGGTATCATTTCTTACAAGTGGAACATTCTCACTCTAGCACATATTTCACTCACCGATCACTCCGTACGACACAGTGAGACCTATCTGCTCTGAGGGTTTGGTACTCAAATACTTGTCTGCTATGAAAAAAGCATTCTTATGATGTCACTGGCTAAACTAGAGTCATCTGTAAATCCCAGAGGGCATCATCAAGGTGTGTCAGCACTGAGAATTTCACCCTTCGTGTTTTCTGTTTCTGCTTTGGCATTTGGACGACACCCTCCAAAGCTGAGAAACAAGTTCAGGCTAACATTAATAAGGAACTTTCTAAACCTGAGGTCATTTACAATGCAGGCAATGATTCCACTGGTTTTCATGCTCTCTACAAACAGACAGAATATATGGAGGTGACTGCTGAAAACTTATTTAAGTTACTAAAATATATATATCATTTCTAACTCTGGTCCTTCCACTATTGTAAGGGCCCTTTTAGATGAGCCAATTTATCATTTGAACGAGCGAATGACATCATCGCTAGCCCATTTGCTCGCGCACTGTGTTTAGACAGGCAGATACATTGTTGGCTCATTCCCATGAGAAATCATTCAGAATCGTTCACTCTTTCCCATTCGCTGTACAAATGAATGAGAGCAGTTAAATGAGCGCTGTTTAAACCGAACGATAAGTGAACGGGCCAACAATTTCTTGTATGCCTGCAGCAACTGAACAATGAGCAAAAAGCGAGCGATTATCGTTCGTCATTCTGTCGTTAGCTGCATTCAGACTCAATGATTATTGTTTATTTTCGCACATTGAGCAATTTTTTTGGATGTTAATCGTTCCATCTAAAAGCACCTTAAGACAGAACTATAGAAAATCGTTTTCTAAGGATAATGAATGGATCTAGAAAAGTGGTTGCATGTCCGCTGGCAGCTTGGGGTTGTGAAGAATTACAATTAGATTGTACAATGAAAGTGCAGATTAATTTAAAATCTTAACTGTAAAGATCCCACTATATTAACAAAACGTTCAACAAACAGACTGAAAATACAAACAGTTGCCATTCATTTAAACTGCTGGACATTTTGTTTTTACCAAGCGCTGTGATTGGATCCAGCGCCAGCCAATCGCAGCCGGCGCTTGATCATTCACAGCCATTAAGTGAATGACATCACTGAATGGTTGTGATTGGTTTATTGAGAGCCGACTGTGACTGGCTGGCACTCAATCCAATCACAGCGCTAACTTAAACAGCGCTGACGGCGGGTGAATTCAAAGCTGAGCAGGGAGATGACAGAGGGGAGAAGCCTGAAGCTGCTTGCCGCACCGCCAGGGAGAGCATCGTGCTAGGCACAGAGACGCCGGCTGGGAGTAGAGTATTGCGTTTTTTATTTTTTTACCTAGTATATACTCGAATATAGCTAGGCTTATAATAGAGTCAACAGATTTTACCAGTTTTTTGTGGTAAAACGTTTTGACTCAGCTTATACTCGGGTCGGCTAATACTCGAGTATATACGGTAAATAAATGCACTTGAAATATCATACATTGATTGTCAACGGCAAAAGGTTGACCACCGCCATTGTTTCCACTATTCAAATGAATATTTAGTAAGGAGATTGCTAAGATGTTACAGGAATTTCTAGAAAATGTTATGAGATTTACCATTTTTTTGCAATTGTGAATGAACCGATTGAAAGCAGTGGGCTCTATCTTCTGCATATTGCGCACACAAAAATTTCATGTGCAAACACGCAACTTTTATTCCGCAGAGCAAATATCCTTGTGTGAAGCCACCCTTCACATAGAGGCGTAAGCATTTTTGCGCACATCACATTGCAACGTATATATGAGAATTTTTTATGCATGTTTTAGCGCATGTACATTTGTGCATACCAGGTGAACATGCCCCGATTTAAATGGCTGTTTAAGCTAATGAGATTCAAATGTGTTCTTTTTTTCATGGAATTGCGCAGCATAATGCACTTCTCATTGTGCAGTGCGCGTGGATTTGCGCACCCCCCCCATAGACTTCTATGGGGACTTTTGCTGCACAAATGCACAGAGAGATAGAGCAGGTCTATTTTGTGGAATCTGGAATTGAGAATGAACCCATTGAAATAAATGGGTTCTATGCGCTGCATATTACGCGTGTAAACTTCATGTGCAAAACTGTGCACAAATATGCCTGTGTGAAAGCAGCCTTAAGCCTCTCTCACACTGGCAATCACAAAATGCTGCATTAAAAAGCAGTAAAACACATGAAAATAGAGAAGACAGCACGTTCGAGTGCAGGTCTGTGAAGTCCCATTGAAATCAATGAAGGCGTTGTACCGCAATTAGCGCGGTGTTTTAAACATCACGCTAATCACAGTAAAAAGCGGATTGTGTGAGAGCGGCCTTACTTACGCTTTTCTCCTACTGCATCTCTTCTCAGTCTCTTTTCCAGTCTTCTGTGTGTTGCTGTCATAGCCATTCCTTCTATACTTACTTTGTAAAACAAACTTCTAAAATAAGGTAAAATGTTTACATGAAAGCTCACAAAACTACTCCTTAGTTTTTCAATTAATTTTAATAATAATAATAATAAGAAGAAGAAGAGCTACAAATATGGTAAAACATGCATTTTTTAAATTAAAATCATAGGGTTTCAAAAGTATCCTCGAAGCACAGCTCTGCAAAAAACTGAATATTTTTGCTAGAAAATATGTCAAATAAAGCTAAATTAAATTCCTGTAACTTTAAATGAAGAAAAAAAAAATAGAATTTTACACATCTGGCACATTGCAGAAAGAAACGGAGCAAATATCTGCTAGCATGCTTAGACTTAAAATCACAGAAAAATAGAATTGTTTTCAAGTAATTGGTAATACAAAGCAGACACACTTCCGGTGACAAACCTATAAAACTTTGCGTAATCCTCTGAGATGCATTGCCAATTATGACACAGCACTAGAGATGAGCGAGCATACTCGCTAAGGACAATTGCTCGATCGAGTATTGCCCTTAGCGAGTATCTCCCCGCTCGGAAGAAAAGGTTCGGCTGGCGGTGTGGGTGACAGGTGAGTTGCGGCCATGAGCAGGGGGGAGCGGGGGGGGGGGGGGGGGGAGAGAGAGTGAGAGAGAGAGATCTCCCCTCCGTTCCTCCCCGCTCTCCCTTGCCGCTCCCCGCCTGCTGCCAGCAGCCGAATCTTTGCTCCCGAGCGGGCAGGTACTCGCTAAGGGCAATGCTCGATCGAGCAATTGCCCTTAGCGAGTATGCTCGCTCATCTCTACACAGCACCATATGGGTTTTATTCATCCTATATACAGCATGTAAAGCAATATTTGACATACAATATAGAGGGCAATTTTACTTTTGTCACCCACCAGTGCTTCTACTTGCTGAGTGGTATACCTGTCTGAGGATGAAGAGTATTTTGCACTATGGTCCCCAACGTGATGCACTGCTGTTGTTGAATGTGGGCCACACCGTTCACCCGTACCAGGTCCCTGCTGACGGTGCTCACTGACACTTTCCAAGGTAGAAAAGTGGTAGAAAATGTTAAATCAATCAGTTGTGTTAAAGCTGTGGATACTTTGTTCTGCATGTAAACAGATTGTTATTCTTGTTCTGACAATATTTTTATAGTTTTTTATTGGTGTAACAATGTCTGATCTTTTTGCACTGATGGAAATGTAAGATCTTTTACACATCAACCGTAGCAAATTTACTGCAAACCACAATCCTAATGAAATGCAGAAGTGTTATTTCTAGGGGATGCATAATATTCTATGAACCAAGTTGTATTAGCTTCATTGTCAATGCAGCGGCATGTTGTCATTGTAACACCATAAATATGTTTGTGTATTTGTGGGGACAAAACACATAACATGCTGATTTGGTACAGCCGTATGCATGTGTTTTGCTAGGAGACTGTCAATAACACTACTGTATAGAGATGAGAGAGAACCAAAATGCTCGAGTGCTCGTTACTCGGGACGAAATTTTCGCGATGCTCAAGGGTTCATTTCGAGTAACGAACCCCATTGAAGTCAATGGACGACCCGAGCATTTTTGTATTTCGCCGATGCTCGCTAAGGTTTCCATTTGTGGAAATCTGGGCAATTCAAGAAAGTGATGGGAACGACACAGCAACGGATAGGGCAGGCGAGGGGCTACATGTTGGGCTGCATCTCAAGTTCTCAGGTCCCACTATTAAGCCACAATAGTGGCAAGAGTGCCCCCCCCCCAACAATTTTTACTTCTGAAAAGCCCTCATTAGCAATGCATACCTTAGCTAAGCACCACACTACCTCCAATAAAGCACAATCACTGCCAGCATGACATTCCGCTGCCACTTCTCCTGGGTTACATGCTGCCCAACCCCCTTGCACGACCCAGTGTCCACAGCGCACACCAAAGTGTCCCTGCGCAGCCTTCAGCTGCCCTCATGCCACACCACCCTCATGTCTATTTATAAGTGCATCTGCCATGAGGAGGAACCGCAGGCACACACTGCAGAGGGTTGGCACGGCTAGGCAGCGACCCTCTTTAAAACGGGAGGGGCGATAGCCCACAATGCTGTACAGAAGCAATGAGAAATATAATCCTGTGCCACCGCCATCAGGAGCTGCACACGTGGGCATAGCAATGGGGAACCTATGTGCCACACATTTCGTTCTGTCAAGGAGTCTGCATGCCCCAGTCAGACCGGTTTTTTATAAATAGTCACAGGCAGGTACAACTCCGCAATGGGAATTCTGTGTGCACCCACAGCATGGGTGGCTCCCTGGAACCCACCGGCTGTACATAAATGTATCCCATTGCAGTGCCCTGGACAGCAGAGCTAACGTCAGATTAAATGCAGGTGGGCTTCGGCCCACACTGCATACCCCAGTCAGACTGGGGTTCTTTATAAGTAGACACAGGCAGGTACAACTCCCTATTGTGAAGTCCGTGTGGACCGACAGCATGGGAGGGTCCATAAATAAATCCCATTGCATTGCCCAGCACAGCTGAGGTAATGTCATGTTTAATGCAGGTGGGCTTCGGCCCACACTGCATGCCCCAGTCAGACTGGGGTTCTTTAGAAGTGGACACATGCAGTTACAACTCCGTGTGGACCGACAGCATGGGTGGCTCCCTGGAACCCACTGGCGGTACATAAATATATCCCATTGCAGTGCCCAGCACAGCTGAGGTAATGTCATGTTTAATGCAGGTGGGCTTCGGCCCACACTGCATGCCCCAGTCAGACTGGGGTTCTTTAGAAGTGGACACATGCAGTTACAATTCCGTGTGGACCCACAGCATGGGTGGGTGCCAGGAAGCCACCGGCGGTACATAAATATATCCCATTGCAGTGCCCATCACAGCTGATGTAACGTCAGCTTTAATGCAGGTGGGCAAAAAATTAATTGGATTACACTGTAGGCGAGGGCCCAAAAAAATTGGTGTACCAACAGTACTAATGTACGTCAGAAAAATTGCCCATGCCCAACCAAGAGGGCAGGTGAAACCCATTAATCGCTTTGGTTAATGTGGCTTAATTTGTAACTAGGCCTGGAGGCAGCACAGTTAAAATAAAAATTGGTTCAGGTGCAAGTTTCAACGCTTTAATGAGCATTGAAACGTATAAAAATTGTTTACAAAAATTATATGACTGAGCCTTGTGGGCCTAAGAAAAATTACCCGTTCGGCGTGATTACGTCAGGTTTCAGGAGGAGGAGCAGGAGGAGGAGGAGGAATATTATACACAGATTGATGAAGCAAAAAGGTCCCCGTTTTGGATGGTGATAGAGAACGATGCTTCCATCCGCGGGTGCAGCCTACGTATTGTTTAGGTATCGCTGCTGTCCGCTGGTGGAGAAGAGAAGTCTGGTGAAATCCAGGCTTTGTTCATCTTGATGAGTGTAAGCCTGTCGGCACTGTCGGTTGACAGGCAAGTACGCTTATCTGTGATGATTACCCCAGCCGCACTAAACACCCTCTCTGACAAGACGCTAGCCGCAGGACAAGCAAGCACCTCCAGGGCATACAGCGCGAGTTCAGGCCACGTGTCCAGCTTCGACACCCAGTAGTTGTAGGGGGCAGAGGCGTCACGGAGGACGGTCGTGCGATCGGCTACGTACTCCCTCACATCCTTTTACAGTGCTCCCGCCGACTCAGCCTTGACTGGGGAGCGGTGACACAGTCTTGCTGGGGAGCCAGAAAGCTGTCAAAGGCATTAGAGAGTGTTCCCCTGCCTGCGCTGTACATGCTGCCTGATCTCCGCGCCTCCCCTGCTACCTGGCCCTCGGAACTGCGCCTTCTGCCACTAGTGCTGTCGGATGGGAATTTTACCATCAGCTTGTCCGCCAGGGTCCTGTGGTATAGCATCACTCTCGAACCCCTTTCCTCTTCGGGTATAAGAGTGGAAAGGTTCTCCTTATACCGTGGGTCGAGCAGTGTGTACACCCAGTAATCCGTAGTGGCCAGAATGCGTGTAACGCGAGGGTCACGAGAAAGGCATCCTAACATGAAGTCAGCCATGTGTGTAGGGTACCTGTACGCAACACATGGCTGTCCTCACTAGGAAGATCACTTTCAGGATCCTCCTCCTCAGGCCATACACGCTGAAAGGATGACAGGCAAGCAGCATGGGTACCCTCAGCAGTGGGCCAAGCTGTCTCTTCCCCCTCCTCCTCATCCTCCTCATACTCCTCCTCCTCCTCAACACGCTGAGATATAGACAGGAGGGTGCTCTGACTATCCAGCGACATACTGTCTTCCCCCGCCTCTGTTTCCGAGCGCAAAGCCTCTGCCTTTATGCTTTGCAGGGAACTTCTCAAGAGACATAGCAGAGGAATGGTGACTCTAATGATTGCAGCATCGCCGCTCACCATCTGGGTAGACTCCTCAAAGTTTCCAAGGACCTGGCAGATGTCTGCCAACCAGGCCCACTCTTCTGTAAAGAATTGAGGAGGCTGACTCCCACTGCGCCGCCCATGTTGGAGTTGGTATTCCACTATAGCTCTACGCGACTCATAGAGCCTGGCCAACATGTGGAGCGTAGAGTTCCACCGTGTGGGCACGTCGCACAGCAGTCGGTGCACTGGCAGATGAAACCAATGTTGCAGGGTGCGCAGGGTGGCAGCATCCGTGTGGGACTTGCGGAAATGTGCGCAGAGCCGGTGCACCTTTCCGAGTAGGTCTGACAAGCGTAGGTAGCTTTTCAGAAAGCGCTGAACCACCAAATTAAAGACGTGGGCCAGGCATGGCACGTGCGTGAGGCTGCCAAGCTGCACAGCCGCCACCAGGTTACGGCCGTTGTCACACACGACCATGCCCGGTTGGAGTCTCAGCGGCGCAAGCCAGCGGTCGGTCTACTCTGTCAGACCCTGCAGCAGTTCGTGGGCCGTGTGCCTCTTCTCTCCTAAGCTGAGTAGTTTCAGCACGGCCTGCTGACGCTTGCCCACCGCTGTGCTGCCGTGCCGCGCGACACCGACTGCTGGCGACGTTCTGCTGCTGACACATCTTGATTGCGAGACAGAGGTTGCGTAGGAGGAGGAGGAGGAGGGTGGTTTAGTGGAGGAAGCATACACCGCCACAGATACCAGCACCGAGCTGGGGCCCGCAATTCTGGGGGTGGGTAGGACGTGAGCGGTCCCAGGCTCTGACTCTGTCCCAGCCTCCACTAAATTCACCCAATGTGCCGTCAGGGAGATATAGTGGCCCTGCCCGCCTGTGCTTGTCCACGTGTCCGTTGCTAAGTGGACCTTGGCAGTAACCGCGTTTGTGAGGGCGCGTACAATGTTGCGGGAGACGTGGTCGTGCAGGGCTGGGACGGCACATCGGGAAAAGTAGTGGCGACTGGGAACTAAGTAGCGCGGGGCTGCCGCCGCCATCATACCTTTGAAAGCCTCCGTTTCCACAACCCTATACAGCAGCATCTCCAGGCTGATAAATTTGGCTATCTGCACGTTTAACGCTTGAGCGTGCGGGTACGTGGCGGCGTACTTGCGCTTGTGCTCCAACACTTGCGCTATTGACGGCTGGACGGTGCGCTGACAGACATTGGTGGATGGGGCCGAGGACAGCGGAGGTGAGGGTGTGGGTGCAGGCCATGAGGCGGTAGTGCCCGTGTCCTGAGAGGGGGGTTGGATCTCAGTGGCAGGTTGGGGCACAGGGGGAGAGGCAGCGGTGCAAACCGGAGGCGGTGAACAGCCTTCGTCCCACCTTGTGGGTGCTTGGCCATCATATGTCTGCGCATGCTGGTGGTGGTGAGGCAGCATCCGTGTGGGACTTGCGGAAATGTGCGCAGAGCCGGTGCACCTTTCCGAGTAGGTCTGACAAGCGTAGGTAGCTTTTCAGAAAGCGCTGAACCACCAAATTAAAGACGTGGGCCAGGCATGGCACGTGCGTGAGGCTGCCGAGCTGCACAGCCGCCACCAGGTTACGGCCGTTGTCACACACGACCATGCCCGGTTGGAGTCTCAGCGGCGCAAGCCAGCGGTCGGTCTGCTCTGTCAGACCCTGCAGCAGTTCGTGTGCCGTGTGCCTCTTCTCTCCTAAGCTGAGTAGTTTCAACACGGCCTGCTGACGCTTGCCCACCGCTGTGCTGCCGTGCGGCGCGACACCGACTGCTGGCGACGTTCTGCTGCTGACACATCTTGATTGCGAGACAGAGGTTGCGTAGGAGGAGGAGGAGGAGGGTGGTTTAGTGGAGGAAGCATACACCGCCACAGATACCAGCACCGAGCTGGGGCCCGCAATTCTGGGGGTGGGTAGGACGTGAGCAGTCCCAGGCTCTGACTCTGTCGCAGCCTCCACTAAATTCACCCAATGTGCCGTCAGGGAGATATAGTGGCCCTGCCCGCCTGTGCTTGTCCACGTGTCCGTTGTTAAGTGGACCTTGGCAGTAACCGCGTTGGTGAGGGCACGTACAATGTTGCGGGAGACGTGGTCGTGCAGGGCTGGGACGGCACATCGGGAAAAGTAGTGGCGACTGGGAACTAAGTAGCGCGGGGCTGCCGCCGCCATCATACCTTTGAAAGCCTCCGTTTCCACAACCCTATACGGCAGCATCTCCAGGCTGATAAATTTGGCTATCTGCACGTTTAACGCTTGAGCGTGAGGGTGCGTGGCGGCGTACTTGTGCTTGTGCTCCAACACTTGCGCTATTGACGGCTGGACGGTGCGCTGACAGACATTGGTGGATGGGGCCGAGGACAGCGGAGGTGAGGGTGTGGGTGCAGGCCAGGAGACGGTAGTGCCTGTGTCCTGAGAGGGGGGTTGGATCTCAGTGGCAGGTTGGGGCACAGGGGGAGAGGCAGCGGTGCAAACCGGAGGCGGTGAACAGCCTTCGTCCCACCTTGTGGGTGCTTGGCCATCATATGTCTGCGCATGCTGGTGGTGGTGAGGCTGGTGGTGGTGGCTCCCCGGCTTATCTTGGCGCGACAAAGGTTGCACACCACTGTTCGTCAGTCGTCTGCACTCTCAGTGAAAAACTGCCAGACCTTTGAGCACTTCGGCCTCTGCAGGGTGGCATGGCGCGAGGGGGTGCTTTGGGAAACAGTTGGTGGATTATTCGGTCTGGCCCTGCCTCTACCCCTAGCCACCGCACTGCCTCTTCCAACCTGCCCTGTTGCTGCACTTACCTCCCCCCTCTGAAGACCTGTCCTCAGTAGGCATAGCAAACCAGGTGGGGTCAGTCACCTCATCGTCCTGCTGCTCTTCCTCTGAATCCTCTGTGCGCTCCTCCCTCGCACTTACTCCAATTACTACTACCTGAGTGATAGACAACTGTGTCTCATCGTCATCCACGACAGGACCTGCTCACACTGCTCATTTTCTAATAAAGGTCTACCGCGTGGACCCATTAATTGTGAGATGAATGTGGGGACGCCAGAAACGTGCCTCTCTCCTAATCCCGCAGCAGTCGGCTGCGATACACCTGGATCAGGAGCTCGGCCTGTGCCCACACCCTGACTTGGGCCTCCGCGTCCTCGCCCATGTCCACATCCTCTAGGCGTACCGCTACCCCTCAGCATGCTGTATTACCAGTAGTGCAGAAACAGAACGCTGTAATTAAATGTGTCGCTTATTGGCCTGTGGTTGGAGGCTGACTTCGCTTACGGAACACACAGCAGAGGCAGGAAAGAATTTTGCGCAAGCCTGCTGTAACACTTAGCTGGCTGCGTATGAATTAGGACAACTACCCCCAGCAGAGACGCAGTACACTGAGGACGGTCACAGGCAGCCCAAATAGATTTTTTTTCACAAATTTTTTTGGAAAAGCCCACTGCCTATATAGACTGTATATGTCTTTCACTGTCCCTGCCTCACCACCACTACTGGCCCTATACTATGTAAAATTACTGCAGACTGTTTCACTCTGGACAGGATGACAGCGGTGATGTAAGCGGCAATGCAGAGCCAGGAAAGAATTTTGCGCAAGCCTGCTGTAACACTTAGCTGGCTGCATATGAATTAGGACAACTACCCCCAGCAGAGACGCAGTACAGTCAAGACGGTCACAGGCAGCCCAAATAGATTTTTTTTCCCAGATTTTTTTGGAAAAGCCCACTGCCTATATAGACTGCATATGTCTTTCACTGTCCCTGCCTCACCACCACTACTGGCCCTGGACTATGTAAAATTACTGCAGACTGTTTCACTCTGGACAGGATGACAGCGGTGATGTAAGAGGCAACGCAGAGCCAGGAAAGAATTTTGCGCAAGCCTGCTGTAACACTTAGCTGGCTGCGTATGAATTAGGACAACTACCCCCAGCAGAGACGCAGTACAGTCAGGACGGTCACAGGCAGCCCAAATAGATTTTTTTCCCAAATTTTTTTGGAAAAGCCCACTGCCTATATAGACTGTATATGTCTTTCACTGTCCCTGCCTTACCACCACTACTGGCCCTGGACTATGTAAAATTACTGCAGGACGCAATGCTCTGGATGCAATGCTCTGCACGGCCGATATACAAAAAAAAAAAAAATGTGCAACACTGCAAAAAGCAGCCTCAACAGTACTGCACACGGTCAGATGTGGCCCTAAGAAGGACCGTTGGGGTTCTTGAAGCCTAAAATACTCCTAACACTCTCCCTATAGCAGCTCCGGCACCAGCAGCACTGTCCCTGATCTCTGTCAGAACGCATCTGTGGCGAGCCGCGGGCGGGCAGATTTTTATACTCGGGTGACACCTGATCTCGCCAGCCACTCACTGCAGGGGGGTGGTATAGGGCTTGAACGTCGCAGGGGGAAGTTGTAATGCCTTCCCTGTCTTTCTATTGGCCAGAAAAGCGCGCTAACGTCTCAGAGATGAAAGTGAACGTAACTCGAACATCGCGTGGTGCTCGCCTCTAGTAACGAGCATCTCGAACACGCTAATACTCGAACGAGTATCAAGCTCGGACGAGTACGTTCGCTCATCTCTACTACTGTATGCTTATGGGAAATAATATTTACATATTAGCACTAAATATATACAGTAAAAAAGTTATGTTTTGCAAAATGTTTTTTTTTAAGTAATGAGATCCTATAGAAGATTGTACAACAGCCGGTCTGCAGCGTGAATCCTTATATATACTGTAAAAAATGCACATTATAGGGAATGTTCACCATGTTGTGTACCTGGATAGAATCAAGTGGTTAAGGCTACACGGAGACTTTGAACATAATGCTATGTCGCAACTAGAGATGAGCGAGCATACTCGTGGAGGCGATTTACTCGAGAGAGCATCGTCTTTTTCGAGTACCTGCTGGCTCGTCCCTGAAGATTTGGGGGGGGAGGGGGTGCGTGGGGGGTTGCGGAGGGGATCTCTCTCACTCTCCACCCCGCTCCCCTCCGCCGCCCTGCGCCGCAGCGGCAGCCCCCCGAATCTTCAGGGACGAGCCAGCAGGTACTCGAAAAAGGCGAAGCTCTCTCGAGTAAATCGCCTTAACGAGTATGCTCGCTCATCTCTAGTCCTAATGTAAGAGAATGTGATAATGGCATTGGGATTGGCAAGTTGCTATGACTGCGACCCAATAGTTGCAAGAAATCATGTTACGACAGCCAGCAATAAGCTTGGGCTGTTGTTACTTTCTGTATGAAAGCAAGAGAGAGGCCGGATCTGTAGGGTGTTCTGCTAATAAAGACAAGAGATGTCTGGGGGATTTTTAGGGAACCTTTCACATGAAACGGAAAACAGCATTGTGGAATAGGCCGTCCTTGGATTCCGCACAAAAATCCGCACTAATAACTGCGAATTTTGATGCAGAATTGCCAGCGGGATTTTGCTATTTTCAATTCTGTTAGCAGTGTGGATTTTGGTGCAGAATATTTCAAAGTAGGGCAAATTTCGCAACATTGTTGCAGGATATTCCATCCTGTGTGAAAGGTTCCTAACAGAGACAGCAAGCTCTGTACAAGGCATATAGCTGATGGACAGGGCCTCTGATACTGGCAGTGATAGGCAGCGTTAAGTTTTATTTTGTTAGGATGGGGAGGGCACTTGAAGATCCCCTAAGTCCCCTAGTGAGCCAGTCTGATGTCGGCTGTAGTCTATGTTCCTGATTTTTCTTCCCTCTCATCCTGACATGATAATGCAACTCAGAAGTTTCATAAGGGACAAAGAACATGTGCATTAAAAACAGAACGCCATGCAAAGTTATTATATATGTTATTGTAGATGTATTGGAGAATGTAAAATAATGGTTGCAGCATAATATATAAAAAAAACAACTAACTGAAGTTTCAATTAAAGGGAACCTGTCAGAACATTTAAGCTGCCTCAATATAATGAGAGGCACAAAGATTTCAGCAGTCACTTACACTAATTAGTTTAATGATTTTCCAAATCCTACTTTTGCAAGTTTGCAGGGCTGGACTGGAGATTAGTCAAATAAAGCGAATTAATATTCATATATGCACACTAACCCCGCCCTCCTTCTCCTGCCAGATGCTAATTGGCAGATCCCTCCACGTGCAGATTATGTGGAAGGACCTGCCAATCAGCATCTATAGGGAGGAAATAGGTGGGGGAGCGTGCATATATGAATATACATGAGCTTATTGGGCTTTCTCCAGTTCAGCCCTGCAAAGTCTCGAAAGTAAGGGTTGCAAAACTACTAAAGTGACAGATCACTGAAGTCAGTGTGTCTGTCACTCTAGCCTGCTGGCCGCAGACCAGGTAAATTGACAGGTTGCCTTTAAAGGGGTTGTGTCATTAAAAAAAAAATTCCTCACCTATTCATCCACAGGCAGTCTTCTTATAGCATCTTCTCCTCACTGATCTTCTCCAGTCCCCCTGGTCACATCACCTCCAGCCGGCCGGCTTGTTATGAAGCCTGCATTCCTTGCATTCTTCTTCTGGCAGGTCAGTGAAGGTCACGTCTCTGTGCTGTAGCATTCACTGGCTAGGAAGGAATGCTGATCTATTGCTGAGACAGCTCGCATGAGCAGCCTCTGCAGTAGCTCGGCACTCCGTGCTAGGCTGTGAACTGTGACATAACATACATTGGCTTGCAGGAAGGAGACTGACTGTGAATGTATGTAACCAAGCAGGAAGCAGAAGAATCAGCCAGCTGGAGGTGAGGAGAAGATACGGGAGGTGATGATGAGGTAAGTAGACTGACCTGGAAGGAATAGGTAAGTATAGAATTTTTTTTTATGAGATAACTTCTTCTCAATACAGGCAAACATTCATAGATACTTTACATTACATTAATAGATACGTTAATTACCATAAAAAAATAAAGGTAGGGTCCCACAGTGTGTTTGCTGCACAGTTACCTTATGTCTGAGATGCATCTGATTAAAGGGGTTACTGACCGTTTATTGTTAATATCTGCATGTCAAATGCCTGTCAGATGCGCAGTAACTGCCCAACAGAACCCTACCCTAAGGCCTCATGTCCACGGGGAAAATTAGGCCCGCCGCGGACATGAGGCCTAAAAAGAAGAATTACTTACCTGTCCGGACGCTGCGGATCTGCCCTCCGTCATGGCCGGATCTTTTTTCTTCGGCCCGGCGGATGTGCTCGGCACGCCGACACTGTGCCGCGCATGTGCCGTGCACTCTATTTTTTTAAACTCCTGCTCTCCTGCGTTGGAGAGCAGGAATTCAGCTGCGGGTGTGCCGCGGATCCGGATGGCTTCCATAGGCTTCAATAGAAGGGGAGGACCGCACTGAAATGGAGCATGCTGCGGATGTTTTCCCGCACACGCAATCCGTGCCTCAGGGGAAAATGACAACCGCAGGTATTTAACTACCTGCGGGTGTCCAATGCATCCCTATGGGGCGCAGATCACAGGGTGGGAGAAACGCTACGGATTTAAAATGTTATTTTGCCATTAACACGAGGCCTAAGGCTGTGTCCACTCAGGGGACGGATGACCACAGCAGACATTTAGCATCAGATCTGCAGCACAAAACCCACAGCAAAAGCCGCACCACTAAATGTGGATTTTGATGTGGATTTTAATGCAGATATCGGTATGGAATTCACTCCCCCACATTTGTGGAGGTGGAATCCACACCAAAAATCTGGTGCTATAATTGACAAGCTGTGGATTTTAAAATCCGCACTGCATGTCAATTTCTGCACAGATTTTTTGATTTTTTTCAAGCTTTTTCCACAGCATGTGAATGAGATTCTGAAAATCTCCTCCAGTTTGCTTCTACTGTAAATGCCACAGATTTCTTGTGTGGAGGGTCCGCATGGAAAAATCCATAGCAAATCCACGCAGGATGAAGATAGCCTAAGGCCCAATGTCCACGGATGGATTTTCACTGCGGAACTCACCGCCAGTCGCGGGCCACGAATTCCGCAGCAATGTCCGTACATAGACATGCTATGCTTCCCTACCCACCAGCGGAAATCAACTGCGATTTTCCCCTTGTGGGGGAGAATCTCAGCATGTCCTATTTTGTGCGGGAAAATCGCATGGATGGCTCCCATTGCATGAAATGGAAGCTGTCCGTCCTGCGGCACTTTCGCAGTGAGCGCTGCAAAAGTATCGCGGGAATCCGCATCATAGCCCAGCGCTGGCACGTCACGCCCTGCACTGCGAATGCACGCTGGCTTGCCGGACGAGACACTCAGAGCGGATCCGAACAGGTGAGTATGGGTATCTGGGAAGCGCCGGGTCTGAGTCCGACCCGCCCGTGGGCAGGAAGTCTAAGGCCGTTCTCACACAGATTTCAATCGTGGATTCTGCAATCGACATCTGCGCAGACTTTCCGCGGTAATGCATTGAGAGGCATGCATTTCCAAATTTTCCTTCACACTCGCAGATACGAATTGCGTGTTCTGTGAGCGCAAGAAAAAACGCGGCATGCTCTATTTCACAGCGAAATATGCATGGACAGCCTCCATTAATGTCAATGGAGGTGCCCGACCCACAGCCCATACGCAATTCACATTGTGCACCATTTAAGTATTTTCATCTTCCTAAAATATCCAATTTACGTCCCAAGTATAGAGAGCAGTGTAACAACTTTATTAACAGTCAGCTAATGTTCTATTTCTCCTGTTTTTCTGGGACTCAATTAAAATCTCCTGTAAAGAGTAACTTGGCTTGCTAATGAAAAATGTAGTTTAATAAATATTGGGGCTGAAAACAGAACAATCCAAAGAAATTGTATGTTTGTAGAAAAACAAGTTCCTTTTATGGTGAAGCAAAAGGAAAAACGGGATGGCACTCAACATGTCAGTGATGGGTACTTTCATATCAAATGCAACAAGCCTATTGTTGAGACCTGGGTCCCCAGCACTGCATCCGAAGCTGCACAGAGACGATAGCGTCACAGTCAGAAGTTAATGAGGCTGGATGTCAGCTGCGTTCCTAAACTGTCTTGATAAAAAGTTTGCAAATAAGGAGGATTGAACAATGCCTCCGCAGCGCCACCTACTGGATATCAGCATACCTTTAAATCAGGGGTCCCCAACTCCAGTCCTCAGGGACCACCAACAGGTCATGTTTTCAGGATATCCTATGGTAAGAACACCTGTGGCAATGTCTGAGGCGCCGACAATAATTACATCACCTGTGCAACACTGAGGGAATCCTGAAAACATGACCTGTTGGCGGTCCCTGAGGACTGGAGTTGGGGAACCCTGCTTTAAATCAATGTAGAACCCTTCATACAGGGCTTAACAAAGACTGGGAATTAAAAACCAAGCCAGAATCTATACACAGACAGCTGTTTCGGGGGGTTTGCCCCTCATCAGTGTGCAGTAGGATCCTGGTTGGCTAGTGAGAGGTCTATGATGTGAGTCAGGAGGGGTATTGTCTCTCCTTGAGGAGAACACCTGTAAGGTAAGTGAGGAGACTTGTATTAGTTCTAAAAGGTTTATTGTGCTATATTTATGTTAGTACCTTGTTGTATACTCTGCACATACATCTTTTTAAGGTGGTGACTTGGCTGACTACTGACAGCCAGGCTCCTGCTCTAATTGCCAGGAATGGAGAAACCTCTGATCCTTGCAGTTTAACCCCTTACCTGACACAATCAATAACAACTGCAGCTTGGAAGCAGAAGATAGGAGGTGGGGCACTTTCTGTCACCCATGGGCACCCCGCAGTGTGAGTGCAAGGTACCAAAAGGTTCACATGGCAGCCAGAAATCTGATAAATGCCTCCATGTCTGCCAGGTAACTCATTCTATTAGGCCCCGTCTCCCAGAGAGTCTAATAGACTTAGGTTTGGTGGAATGCACTACATACGTAATGCAGTGTACTATCCTAGCGATTAAATGATACCTTCTTCAAGGAATAAAAAAAATAGCGCCAAAAATTTCAATAAAGCTTAATTGAAATTTTAAGATTCAGTTTAAAAAATATATACATTTTTCCCCACAAAAACTCATTTTAAATTAATAAAATACAAGCAAAATGTTAAGGGCTTAATCCGATGTGCGTATATCGGCCGGGTTTTCACGCCCGGCCGATATACGCTGTTGCTCCCTGTAAGGGGAGGAGGCGGGCCGGGAGCAGTGCACTGAGCTCCTGCTCCCTCTCCGCCCCTTGCCGCTGCTTGCAATGGGAGGGGCGGGGCGGAGCTAAGTTCCACCCCGTTCCGCTCTGTTCCGCACCCTCCCATTGCAGATAGTGCTGAGGGGTGAAGATGGGGCAGTAGCTCAGTGCACTGCTCCCAGCCCGGCCCGGTTCCTCCCCCTGCAGAGAGAGACAGCGTATACTGGCCGGGCCTGAAAACCCGGCCGATATACGCACATCTGGATAAGCCCTAATCGTGCTACTCAGATAAGAAAGGGATCATGTTGTTTTTACTGAATGGTGAACTCTGTAAAAACAAAACCCAAATACAATAATAGAATTTCTGGAAACTTTTCAACTCCCCCTTCCCCCCAAAAAAATCTAATAAAAGTTCTACGACACATTAAATGTCCGCAAGAGTGGTGCCATTAAAATATACAACTCGTCTTGAAAAATAAAAAAACTCTTAGGCTGGATTCACACAGGGCGGATTTGCCGCGGTTTTGCCGCAGCAGATCCGCCCACGGCAAAACCGCCCGCGGCCGCTAATCTCGGGATTAGCCAGCCATGTGGATGAGATTTCTCAGAAATCTCGTCCACACGGGACGGCTAATCCGCTGCGGTAAATCCAGTTAAAACCGCAGCTGCGGCCGCCGCAGCCGCGGTTTCAAAAGATTGAGCATGTCTGTTTACTTTCTTTTTTTGTTTATTTACGTTGTGGCCGCGCTCTTCTCTATGGGAGCGCCGGCCGCAACATGCGGCCGGGCCGCTTCAAAGCCACCGCAGCTTACACCGCGGCGGTTCTCCCAGCGGAAATCTCGCGGTTTTTGCTGCGGTCAAACCGCGAGATTTCTGACGGGAATACGCCCCGTGTGAACCCAGCCTAATACGACCGTGTCAACAAGTTATGGCTCTTGCAATGCATTGATGAAAATCCTTTGGTCCTTTAAGGCACAAAATAGGTTGGACAGGAAGAGGTTAACTTGATTGTGAGAACTTGTTGCAGAAAGTAGGTTATCTTACAGTATCTTAAGCCATTCAAAAGATATTGTATTCTTATCGTAATACAATTAAAAACCCTTGTAAAGCAATTTAAAGTGTAAACGAGCGGTGGCACATTAAGGTCAGATGCACAGGAGCGTAGGAGTATTTACTTTTGCCTATTTTTTGGCACGACCGAAAAGCACATGCAAAATATGCGCATGTGGTTGACATCAATGGGTTCTATACTCTGCATATTGTGCGCTCAAATTTTGCATGTGCAACTACACACACAAACACGCTCCTGTGAATTCGGCCGAAAAGCATTTTGTGCTATGAAAAAAATAGCAACTATTTTCCATTGACTCTTCTGGATCGTTCTGGAGCGTTTGAGGGCTTAACCAGACGGGCGTGATCTTGTCCCGTTATGTGGCTATGAAAATTATGGCCGCACAGCAGAGCGAAACAAAACCGTTGATTTCAATGGTTTCGTTTTCACTATTGGGATTCTCGACCTTTAACCCTTTCCAATCCAATTTGTATCCTGGTTTTCCTAGGGGGCTTACTTTTTTCTGCTGTTATAAAACAGCGCTATCTGCTTGCTAAAGCCAGTACTGCATGAGGTGACACGTTGGATAGGCTCTGACAGCAGAGAGGCTGGCAGTATACAGTAAGAGAACCCTGACGGACGTCTTCCAACATCAGAGCTGTTCAGCCTTAAATCGTAATGTCTTTAGAGGTCAGACAGTGGATTGGAAAGGGTTAATACT
This sequence comes from Eleutherodactylus coqui, assembly GCF_035609145.1. Lineage (NCBI taxonomy): Eukaryota > Metazoa > Chordata > Amphibia > Anura > Eleutherodactylidae > Eleutherodactylus > Eleutherodactylus coqui. Next base: position 49,465,316 of record NC_089845.1, on the reverse strand, counting down.
TCGTGCGAGGATGATGATAGGGCAGGAGCTATCTTCTCATTTTTTTTTCAAACTCGCGCGGAATAGCATGGAATTTGAAAGGTAAAAAAAACGATTTTTACCTTGTTTATGCGCAACTTCGATCCGTAGCGGCGAGTATAGTCATGCATACCTGAAAAAGGCTTGTTCTGCAAAAAGTGCATTCTATGTACATAGGACTCTCCAGGTGGAGAGTCCTTCTCTTACCTTTTCAATAAACTGTATCCCCTGTACAATATCTGTCCCTACTAACAGACCACATGTTCTATAGCCATATAAACATGATGCAGCTTATGTATCCTTTGCTCAACTGTAAAATAGCCACTGACTACACTGTGACTGTGCTAGATATGGCCAGGGTATGTGATCAGCGCCAGGCTGCTAATTTGCTGTACGCTGACCTTTGCAGCAGGCATTATGGGAAATTCCATTTTTCCACTATTTTTGGCGAAAATCAATTTGGACTAACCTGATTAGATTTTTCGAAAATTGGAATGTTTTTATTGCCTGGCCGATCAAGATAAACAACACTAAATGTGACTGCTGTGGCCATTATCTATTAGTGCCTTTGCTGTGGCCCCACTAAGTAATAGTGCTCAGTGGGTTTTTTTTGCTTTTCTCTGGATTAACAATAGGGGGTGGAAACAAGCTGAACTAGACAGACATTGTCTCCTTTCAGTCTAACATACTAGGTTACTATGTTGCTGTGACCTTACTAAGTATTAGTGCCCCGTCTATCTTCCCACTAAGTAATAATGCCCCCATTGTAGTTCCACTAATAGTGCCTCATTTGTTGTCCCACTAAGGCCGCCTGCACAGTAAAAGGGATCCTTCTGTATGGCCTTACTTTTAGTATGGATTCCATCTGTGGCTCCCACCTAATAATGGTGGTCCGGTGTGGCCCTGATCTCTGGCCTATGGTAGAGATTACCTTCATTAACCCCTTCCCGCTCCATGACGTACCGGTACGTCATGGCAGGCTGGTACATCGGGATAGCGCGAGATCATGACTGACCTCGCGCTATCCTGCAGCGGGAGTCGGCTGTCAATCACAGCCGACGTCCCACTGCAACAGCGGGGGGGCATTAGAGATGTGCCCCCCCGCTGTTAACCCCTTCCCTGCCGCGATCTAAATAGATATTATCGCGAGAGCCCGGCCTGTCACCATGGCAACAGGATGCCAGACACTGGCGTCCTGTAGTGCCAAGTAGCTCTGCCATGCCTTGTCACAGCGATCATAGATACAGTGTTGTAAGTCCCTCAGAGGGAAACAAATAGTGTAAAAAAAAAATTAGAAAAATGTAAAAAAAAAAGTAAAAAAAAAACCTTTTTTGTGTTTTTTCTAATATTAGCATAAAAAAGGTAAAAAAATATTAAAATCCCACATATTTGGTATTGACGCGTCCATAACGATGTGTACAAAAAGGTGAACATGCTTTTTATTTTGTACGGCAAAAAGCGTAAAAAAAAAAACGCTTAAATAACAGAGGCAAAATGCTAAGTTTTAGCATTTTGCCTCCCAAAAAATGCAATAAAAGTGATCAAAAAAGCTGTACATTCCCCAAAAGGATACCAATAAAAACTACAGCTCAACTCGCAAGAAATAAGCCCTTATAGAGCTCCATACATAGAAAAATAAAAAAGTTACAGGACTTTGAATGCAGCTATAGAGAAAAAAAAAGATTTCCAAAAAAAAGGGTTTTTATTGCAAAAGAGTGTAAAAACCTAAAAAACATATAAGAATTTTGGTATCGTTGTAATCGTACCGACCCACAGAAAAATGCATTGTGTCATTTATGCTGCATGATTAACGCTGTAAAAAAAAAAAAAAAAAAAACTATGGCAGAATTGATGCGTTTTTTCTCCCTGTTATCATAAAAAAAATAATAAAAGTTTTACGATATTGTCTATGTACCCAAAAGTGGCACCGATAAAAACTACAGCTCGCCACGCAAAAAACAAGCCCTTATACGGCCGCGTCAGCAGAAAAATAAAAAAGTTATGACTTTTGAAAAATGGAGATGAAAAAATACCAAAAATCGCTTGGTCCTCAACGCCAAAATAGGCCATGTCATTAAGGGGTTAACATACATACACGTTGCCATCTGAGGTTGGATCAGTGTTGCACAGCATAACTTCTTTACTCCTCCACCCCCGGCTCCAGTACTCATAGCCAAGGGGAAGAATGAAGAAGTTATGCAGTTCAACCTCGCACTCAAGGTCTGATGGCAGTGTGTGTGTGTATATATTAATGAAGGGAGTCTCTACTACAGGGATGGAGTTTTAGCAGTGGGGCTAGATGGCACTACATATTTTCCAGAGGCCTGGCCAGAGGGGCTCATGCCTCCCTGCTCCCTGCCAGTCTTTGACACTAGAGAAAGGTCCTCTGCTGTGGATTGGCCTCATTATGCTCCACCTGAGAGGCCTTGTTAAAAAGAAGTGTGAGTCTGTCAGAGGTAGTTTCTAAGCTCCTTAGTTTCTGGCTTCCACCCTGTCTGTATAGAGGCTCTGCACCTAATGAGACAGGCTACACACGACAAGGGAAGAGATACCCCTACCTCGGGATAAGAGAAAAAGCCTGTGTGAGACAAGGCACAAAACCATATGGGAAATTGAGAAATGCCCTGTGTTGGTAAATGACTCATGATATAGGCACTGTTTGCATAGGGTTTTGAGGTGCTAGGCCTAATCATAGACAGGGCAATTTGAATGCTATGTTAGAGGCCAGCCGGCCAGGATTTGCTTTTGTTCCTGTGCACTATGGATGTGAATTGCTGTATGAAGATTTGCTTTGAAGATGCAATAAAACTGGCATAAGCCAAAATTAAATAGAAAACCTTGTTGTGGACTAAGTTCCTGAGTGTGAGTCAACTGTCTTGTGAGAAAAGATGGTGGTCCCAAGAGAGTGACACACAACATACAGTAACAAGAAATCCCAAAATCAATGAACACTTCAACTCATCCTGCAAAAACAAGCTGTCATATACTTGTCATAAACAAAAGTGATGTCATTGACTATATCCCTTTATAAACTCCTTGAGGAGTGTAGTTACCAAAATGGGGCCTTTTTATGGCCGTTTCTGGGGTTTCTTGTGTCTAGGCGCCTCAAAGCCTCTGTAAATCTGTCCACTCGGAAGGCAGTGGCAGGTGACCCGTTGGACTGGGGCAGTACACTTGTCAAATTGTAATTCAGTGGTCCTGAGGCAAGTTTAGGGAGGATAGAAACCTCCCATGGACCAGAAGACCCCCATGGGAGCCCTGTAGACCTTGAAAATGTCCTAAAAAAAGGGAGGCTTCAAAATCTCCAAGATGCTCCTTCATTTCTAAGGTCTGTGTTTTAGTCATTTTGTACACAATGCCCACATAGTGGCTATATTTTTTTAAACTGTAGTTTTAGGCCTCCCTCACATAGACGTTTTTCTCAGCGTTTAGCGCTGCAGCTTTAAAAAATTCCAAAAACTGCCCGTAAGCTTTCTGACATCCAAAAAAATAAAATAAAAGAATGATGACATAATGATGCCAACATAAAGTGGACATATCATAAATGTTATTTATTAATTATTTTGTGTGGTATGAGTTTTTGCAAACTCTTCTAAATTTTTTTGTAAATGTCAATTACTGTATAAATAAACACAAAACCTATAGAACGCTAATATAAGGTACAGTGTGTCATGAAAAAAATAATAAAAATAATATCAGAATCACTTGGTTCAGTAAAAGCATTTCAAAGTTACCCCCACATAAAGTGGCACAGTCCAAAACTGGCTGCAACTCCAAGGAGTTGAGAATGCTGTTCTCTCATGTTGTAATTCCTACCACCCTCCCTGACCAACCATTCAGTGTATCAACCGCTCTACTTCTTCTCCTTCTCCAATTGGTGTTGAGTTCCCCCAGAATTTGGCCCTAGCACTCCCCTCTTTGAAAAACTGGCGTTTGAAAAACTGGTCTTAATAAACTTCTCCATATATATATGAAGAGGTTAATTAAGACCACTATTTCAAACGCCTCGTCATGCATGCCTCTTTATTAGAGATGAGCGAGTATGCTCGCTAAGGCACATTACTGGAGCGAGTAGTGCCTTAGCTGAGTATCTCCCCGCTCATCTCTAAAGATTCGGGGGCCGGCGCGGATGACAGGTGAGTTGCGGGGGGGAGAGAGGGAGAGAGAGCTCCCCTCTGTTCCTCCCCGCTCTCCCCCGCCACTCCCCGCCCACCGCTGGCCCCCGAATCTTTAGAGACGAGTGGGGAGATACTCGGCTAAGGCACTACTCGCTCCAGTAATGTGCCTTAGCGAGTATACTCGCTCATCTCTACTCTTCATATATTATGTGTATCTCGGCCCATCCGTGAGCCTACACAGAAATCCAAAAATCTACACTAGCTAGGAGCTGGCATAAGGTTTTGGTATAATTTAGGTGAGTTTTTTTAAATAAATTATACATAAATGTGTTGATCCAGGAAAGCCACATCCCCTTCTGACAATACACCCTTTTTCCAGAAAACTAACATGAAACAATGTAAAGGGTAAAAAGTAAAAACAAATTTTACAAGCTAGCCTTGCACTAAAATGTGCCACTTTTTTGTGCCTGGTTTTAGTTTATAAATCTTCCCCATAATATTTATAGCTAGGTGCACCAGAGATGATCTTACACTTTAAGCCGATGTGTCAATAACAATTAGAATTACACTGGTGACTGCTGTACGTGTCTGGTTTTAGTTCTTGATGTTCTAGTTGGATTTCAATGAAATAAGTATTAGGTCATTTCAATTTCAAAAGATAGGTAAGCTGAGACAGGTATTACCATCTAGCTATACCACAACCATTGTACAACCTAATAAGGAAATGTAAATATCCACTGAGTCTCTAGCTCTACATCTACTTTTACTGATTTTCTAGATCCTACTTTTTTCTGCCTCTACAAGTGTGGACAATATGATAGATAGATAGATAGATAGATAGATAGATAGATAGATAGATAGATAGATAGATATAGATATTAGAGTTGAGCGAACATACTCTGCCGAGCTTGATGCTCGTTCGAGTATTAGCGTACTCGATGGTGCTCGTTACTCGAACGAGCATCACGCAGTGTTCGACCCTGCCCCAGTTTTTGGCTCCTCCCTGCTGTGGCGTGCCTGTTTTGGCCCCTCCCAGCTGCGACGCAGCGCGCGTCAATGGCAAATTTTTTGGCAGGCAGGGGGAGAGAGAGAACCAAGGTAAAAAAAAAAAGCTCGGTACCCGGCGTCCAACATACAAAAATGCTCTAGTCTCTCATTGTAGTCAATGGAGCTCATTACTCGAGTAGAACTCTCGAATTTTCCGAAAAGCTCGACTCGAATAACGCGGACCCGAGCATTTGGGTGCTCGCTCATCTCTAATAGATATGATATAGATGGATGGATAGATAGATAGATAGATAGATAGATAGATAGATAGATAGATAGATAGATAGATAGATAGATAGATAGATAGATAGATAGATAGATAGATAGATAGATAGAAAGGCTTCTGACGTTTAAGCCCTTTACTCTAATAGTCCACATTCTATGGGATTAAAAGCGTTTCACCACTTTTTGGAACTAGACCCACTTATGCCACATCAACAGAAGCTTTTCATTATAGACTCCATTCGTTTTATCTTGCACAACAATTATTTTGTTTTCAATAAACAATTTTATCTCCAGAATAAGGGAACTGCGATGGGGTCCCAGTTTACCCCAAGTTATGTGAACCTCTACGTAGGCCTTTTGCGAGCTTGCGTGCGCTTTTAACGTGCCTTTTAACAGATCACTTCATGTATTTATTTGTGGTCCTTCTACTCGTTTCCTTCTTGATTTTGCTTTCCAAAGGAGCCTTAAGCTCTGCACGGTGTAGCACCCTACTCCTGATTGTGCACATGTAGTTCCCTGTATTTTGTTTTTGTTTGTTATTCCCTTTTTATTTTGGTATAATATTTGTCTTCTAATGCCAGCATGGAAGTGGACCTAATTCTTCTAACGTTTCACTTCACACGTTCTTGGATTTATAGTGGGTGTCTTAAACTTCCATAGACCCTCTCTCAAAGTAAGTTATTTTGTATCTTCGGTTTATGAATATCCACGTCATCATGTTCTCACGTGACTAGTGACGGTCGTACGTCCCCATGTGACCACTCACCTAATACACCCAGAGCCCGCCGCATCATCACGCGGCGTGACTGACGTGCACACGCGACCACCTGACATCCGGAAGCGACTCCACACACCATATGGGGAGGTACTCATTTTATTGTTATTCTATAAATATTGTATGTTTTTTATCATGCTTTGTACTTGATGAAGGCCAAAACTTTGCACGGCGGAAATGCGTCTACCATCATTTAATAAATCGTGGAACCTACTACTGTTGCCGACGGTAATTTGATACGTTAGCCGGGATTAGGGGGCGTCTGGGCACGGACGCCTCCGTGAAGTAAGTCATCTGCTTTTATCATTCTTACATCACCCACCAGCCTGTACCCTTATTTTTGAGCGCTGAGGTTTTTCTTCTTTTTCTCTTTTCATATTTACTCCACCATTCACATGATTGGAGCCTTCTCAAGTTGCTCTGCAGCATTTCCATTGTCTGCATGAATTTGGGTATATTCTGCAACTGCATCAAGAGGAACATTTCTACCACCGCACTTCTTACCACAGGGATACCTATGGACATCTAATTAGTGAGCGCCACCTATTTAGTAACTCTGACGGTTTATGAATACAGATACAGCAGGTTCTACTTTTGGAGTATGGGAGCCTTTTCCTTAACAACCTTTGTGTATATATTATTTTTGAGACTCCATTTGTGTTTCTTGGACTCTCACTGTCACCCTTTCCTTTAGTGGATGTCTATTTGACAGGGTATTGGCCTGCAGCAATTGGACATACAGGCATTTTGGGCATGGTGATCTACCCACAAGGGTCTGGCCGTCCATGCTGGGTAAGTTCCCCATCACTAATTCCTTTGCTATTTACTCATTTACTCTGAGGCACTGTCTTGATTGTTTTTTGTCTTTGTATGCCTTTTGCTTTTACAGATTCCCTGTTGGAAACTCAGTGCATTTTTTGTGGACTCAGTGATGGTAACCCTAAAGTAAGAAAAGCGTACCCTGCCAGCCAGAATTATCAAATCTCTTATTAATGAATTTTTATTGTGAATGTGCCTTCCCATTTTGAAAGTTTATGGGAATGGGGAACATTGCATAAGAATGACTGTCCTGGGAATATACACAATTTAAACTACAGACTTAAGAGTTGCATGGGAAATTTAAGTAGACACACTATAGATTATAAATCTTCAGAAAGAACCAAAGAGAACCAAAGCAGCCTTCCCCTTGGATTCCATTTTCTCTGGGGAATAGACTTTGATGCTTCAGACTTTTTCAGACCTCATGCTGGACAAGGTCATTGAGAAACGTCAGAGTAAGACCCTCCTGGATGATCTGTCTGAGCTTGTCCTACTGAGCAAACAGGAAAACATTGATTTTGTCCTGAAATACACTAACCATGTTGATTTGAATCTAATACACAGGAAGGTTAATAAACTTAAAAGACATGGGAGATTTTGGTAAAACAAGATCTTTCCTTGGGAATACAAAAAGAATAATCCCTCCCATCACCTTATTCAAACTAGACCCAATCCCCTGTGGCCAAACTCATCTCTGTTTGGTCTGGCCAAACCAAGACATTAACTAACAGCACCCTTCATTCTACACATCAGTGTTCGGTGGACTGCCAGCAATTCTCCCTCCATCCAATTATGTCCTGCTCCACCATTACCACCAGCTCTTCCCAGTTTGACCCTTGAGGTTTCTACCATTCCACCTACATCATCTGGATCTGAGTCATCTTTATCTTCCAGCATCTCAGCTATAGCTCCACCTAACAGCTGTACACCTACTTTGAATCCACCCCAGGTCCCAGAGAACAGTTCCACAGCTTACTCAAATTAGGCATCTTCTGTTTTTTTAGATCCTGGCCTCCACCAGTATTCTCTCCTAGACCCATTGATCCCCAGTCTCAACACTCCATCTGTGAGGGTATATGTATATATTGCCATATGTTTTTTATGCTTTTATACCTGTATGCAAGTTCTATTCAAAGTTAAAATGAGAAAAACTTATATGTCGCCTTACATCAGATATTCCAAAAGTTTGCAAGGCTGAGAGAGATGTGTCCAGAAATTCAGAGACGATACAGAGCCGGACGCGAAGGCCGTGTGCTTGGCTGTTTTCCCAGAGGCGCCGTATCAAGATAACGACTGTTCAACTACGTATATAACTTTCACTGTCTCAGGCCGGAAATCCGGACTTTACATATATGGTTATGCGGTAAATTTGAGCCAATGAGCCCATCACCCATTCCTAGTGATGAGACCAAAGGGTATAAGATCCCATGTAATCTGTAATAAAGTGCGCAGTCATGTCCCCGTGTGAGGAACTATACCAGACCTCCGTGTGTGGTGTCTCTTCTTTACCGCCGGCAGCGGGGCATTGGGGTGGGCCTGATTGGTGCTGTACGCAGAATTTTCCCTGACACATCCATTTCCACATCCTTAAAACAGAACACACTCTTTCGATCAAATCTCACTGCTTACCCCTTACCAAGAGTCAAATCCAAAAGCAGTCAATTCTATCTACCTATCACCCTGACCCGAGCCATCAAAAAAGACCAAACAGAGATGGACAAGTAAGAGGGCAGGGAAACACCTGGACTAAAAAAATATTCATGCCCATGAAGAAATAAGTAATGAAGAGATCCGTGCTCATGAAATTTTTAATATATCTAACTACATTCTGAAAAGGGGTGAATTGGAAGTTCTGAGTAAGGTTCTCTCCTTTAGTCCTACACTTCCATCAGATCTGTTTGATTTTTTTGTTGATTTAAACAAATGTATAAGAAAACTGACAATATGTTGTCATTGCTTTATCAAAAAGACAGAAGGCCTTTCCCATACAAGGGATGATTTTGTTTTGAACCACTCACCGAAGAGGACTCCACCTTGTCTATATTACACGATCTGATCCTTATTCATTTTAAATTGGTCAGTAAATTCTACCCAGTAGAAAATAAAGGCCCCGAAATAGAGAATTTTTATATGAGAGTTTTGGATGATTTTTGTTTCATGTCTAAATGCAAAGGGACACCCAAAACAAACCTAAGTAAATCACAAATATCTACACTTGGCGTACTAGTTGATAATGGTGTAGTAATAAAGAATACGGATAAGGCGGGTACTGTTGTGATTATGGACAAGGCATATTGCAAACTGGAATCCCTTAGAATCCTTGACAATGTAGAATTTTAACAGAAAATTGATAAGAATCCCACAGGAGACATCTTTGTCCTCTTACATAATTTTGTTGAGGAGGCACTTCTACATAAGCATTTGTCTAAAATGAAAAAAAAAATAATCTGTATCAATAATCTAGAAATACCTTATTTTTATTTCCTTTCAAAAGTCCACAAGAGTGTTACTAATCCTCCAAGTAGAGAAATTATTTCAGGTATAGGCTCTATCACTAGTGGACTTTCGGAATATGTTGAGCACCATCTGCAGAGATATGTACCACATTTACCAGCCTATATTAAAGGTACAGGCCACTTACTAAAATTGATTGAACAGATCACAAGGAAGGAGTCTTATCTTTGGGCTTCTTGTGACTTTAAAGCCCTCTACTCTAATAGTCTACATTCTATGAGACTGAAAGCGATTCTCCACTTTTTGTTACTAGACCCACGTATGCCACATCAACAGAAGCTTTTCATTATTGACTTTATTAGTTGTATCTTGCACAGCAATTATTTTGCTTTTAATAAATAATTTTATCTCCAGATTAAGGGAACTGCGATGGGGACCAAGTTTACCCCAAGTTATGCAAACCTCTACATAGGGGCTTTTGAAGCTAATATTTTAGATACCAATATAGTATTTTATAAAATATTCATCACTGACATTTTAATTCTGTGGGATGACAACATGACAGATTTAAGTGGTTTTCCAATACCCTTGGGGGATGGGATTCTCTGGGACATTCAAGCAGAGAAGCATTGTATTTTTAGATCTAGAATTATACATTAAAGGGGTTGTCCCGCGCCGAAACGGGTTTTTTTTTTTTTTAACCCCCCCCCCCCCCCGTTCGGCGCGAGACAACCCCGATGCAGGGGTTAAAAAAACAAACCGGAGAGTGCTTACCTGAATCCCGGCGGTCCGGCGTCTTCATACTCACCTGCTGAAGATGGCCGCCGGGGTCTGCTCCCTCCGTGGACCGCAGCTCTTCTGTGCGGTCCATTGCCGATTCCAGCCTCCTGATTGGCTGGAATCGGCACGTGACGGGGCGGAGCTACAAGGAGCCGGCATTCTGCACGAGCGGCCCCATTGAAGACAGCAGAAGACCCGGACTGCGCAAGCGCGGCTAATTTGGCCATCGGAGGCCGAAAATTAGTCGGCTCCATGGGAACGAGGACGCCAGCAACGGAGCAGGTAAGTATAAAACTTTTGATAACTTCTGTATGGCTCATAATTAATGCACAATGTACATTACAAAGTGCATTAATATGGCCATACAGAAGTGTATAGACCCACTTGCTGCCGCGGGACAACCCCTTTAAGTTTTATTTTGTTAGGATGGGGAGGGCACTTGAAGATCCCCTAAGTTCCCTAGTGAGCCAGTCTGATGGCGGCTGTAGTCTATGTTCCTGATTTTTCTTCCCTCTCATCCTGACATGATAATGCAACTCAGAAGTTTCATAAGGGACAAAGAACATGTGCATTAAAAACAGAACGCCATGCAAAGTTATTATATATGTTATTGTAGATGTATTGGAGAATGTAAAATAATGGTAGGACAAGTTTTCACCCAGACTCATATTAAGCCTGTAGAGTGAGACATCTTTTGAAAGTTTTCTAGTTGCCATGCCAAGCAATAAAAGGTCAATATTCCTTACGGACAATTTCGAAGAATTAAGAGAAATTGTACCTCGGTTGATGATTTTAAAGAACAATCAAACATAATTAAAAAAAACGTTGCAAGAAGAAAGGCTATCCAAGCCACCTAATTGAGTCCTCATATAGCAAGGTTTTAAGCCAGAACTGTACCATGCCCCTTAATAGTACACAAGAAAGGGAATCCCTGGACTCTAGAGCCCTCTTCATTACTCATTTTACTTCTCAGCATTGGCATTTTAAGAATATTTTAAATAAACACTGGGGAATTTTAAAAGGAGAGCCTTTCCTATAAGGTGAAATATCTGCAGTTCCAAAATTTATCTTCAACAAAAACCATAGTCTTTAGAATATTTTAGCCCCTTTGTGTCATCAGTAGAAAATCACAAACAAATGGGTCTAGAATAGATATCAGCGAGTATACTCGCTAAGGCACATTACTCGAGCGAGTAGTGCCTTAGCCGAATATCTCCCCGCTCGTCTCTAAAGATTCGGGGGCCGGCGGCGGGCGGGGAGTGGCGGGGGAGAGCAGGGAGGAATGGAGGGGAGATCTCTCTCTCCCTCTCTCCCCCCCCCACCCCGCTCCCTGCCGCAACTCACCTGTCACCCGCTCCGGCACCCGAATCTTTAGAGACAAGCGGGGAGATACTCGGCTAAGGCACTACTCACTCGAGGAATGTGCCTTAGCGAGTATACTCGCTCATCTCTAGTCTAGAAGTATTCCTAAAGAAATTTTGAAGGGTGCATATAAATGTGGGATTACAAGATGTAAGTGTTGTAATAACATCCAAAATGGAAGGCAAGAGGTTTATATTAATATAGGGAAATATTCTCCTCTGAAACAGCCAGTGTTAATCCTTGGACTGTGGAACGCACAGCCACCACATGCTGGCTCATGCTCATCTATTCCTGTGTTTGTTCACACATATTGGTGCGTGTTCCACTTGCTTCTCCGTTGAGCGCACACTAGATTTGGCGCACCCGCCTTCTCGCGAGCTTGCGTGCACTTTAGCACGCCTTTTCACAGATCCCCTCATGTACTCATTAGTGGTCCTTCTACTCTTTTCTTTCTTGATTGTGCTTGAAAAAGGAGCCTTGAGCTCTGAAATGCGTAGTACCTTACCCCTGATTGTGCACATGTAGTTCTGTTTTGTTTTTTTAGCTTGCCATTCCCTTTTTAGGGCCAAGTAACTGAACTATGCATGAAAACCTAGGAACTGGGGTGAAAAGAAATGGCAGCAGGTGCTTACGACTGATGAGTAAAAATGTAAAATATTTTGCTGTAGCAAAAAGTAGTTTTTTGATGAAGGGTTGGAGAGTGGTATAATAGTGAGCGTCTGCAGGAAACAGTGAAGCATGGTAGAGATTCCTTGTACATTTGGGGCTACATTTCAGCAAGCAGACTTGGAGATTTGGTCAGGATTAATGGTGTCAGTAGTGCTGAGAAATACAGGCAGATACTTATCCATCATGCAATCCATCAGGGAGGCAGCTGATTGGCTCCAGATTCGTTAGGCAGCAGGACAACAACCCCAAGCATACCAAAGTCTCTAAGAATTATCTTCAGCGTAAAGAAGAACAAGGAGTCCTGGAAGTGATGATACGGCCCTCACAGAGCCCTGATCTCATCATGCAGTTATCTAGGATTACAAGAAGAGACAGACGTTATTTGAGCAAGCCGACATCCACAGAGTATTCAGCTTGCTGGGGGGTAAAATATGACTGGGGAAGGCAATGGCAAACCACCCCGCAAAAACATCTTGCCAAGAAAACATCACGATGTGACGTCACTAGAGATGAGCATGCACCCAAATGCTCGGGTCCGCGTTATTCGAGTCGAGCTTTTTGTAAAATTCGAGAGCTCTACTCGAGTAACGAACCCCATTGACTACAATGGGAGACTCGAGCATTTTTGTTTGTGGGACGACGGGTACCGAGCTTTTTTTTTTCTTCTAGGTTCGCCTCTCTCTCTCTCTCTCCTGCCTGCCAGACAAAAAATTTGCCATTGATGCATGCTGCGTCGCGGCGGGGAGGGGCCAAAACAGGCGGGGTCGTACTCGGCTTGATGCTCGTTCGAGTAACGAGCACCATCGAGTACGCTAATACTCAAACGAGCATCAAGCTCGACAGGGTATGTTCGCTCAACTCTAGACGTCACCCAAGGAGTCAGTCATGACTTGGTGCTTGCACCAGAGAACTTTACCTTTACCTACATCCACAGAAGATCTGTGGTTAGTTATCAAGGTGTTTAGAACAACTTCCCTGCCGACTTTCTTCAAAAACTGTGTGCAAGTGTATTTAGAAAACTGATGCTGTTTTGAAGATAAAGGCTCACAACAAATAATAATCTGATTTATATTTATTTTTTGCTAATTGACAAAAATAAACGATTAACTTTTCTGTTTCTGAAAGCATTCTTACTTTGCTGCGTTTTTCCCCCTAAAACCTTTGCACAGTGCTGTATTTCCTTCTGATAGCTTACCAAATACTGCCTTAAACCCTTCAAATAAAAAATACATTGTTAGTACTGTAAATCTGTTGGAATTGTCCATTAAATCTCCATTTTGCAGAGTAGCTTCAGGCTGTTAATGTCTTTGTGCATGGACTGTATAATGCCAAATGAGCCGTTGAGTACATTAAGTATTGAAAGTTATTTTGTTATTATGAGACGTGTGAAGTACTGCACATAATAGTTCTATGTCTAAAATAGAATTGTGGTCAGTCTTCTTTTAATCTAGAAACTTCTAAAATAATAACAAAATGGACAGCTTGGGAAGTGTGCAGTTCTGCAACAGCAAGGGGAAACTTTCACTGTTTTCTGGCTCTAGGGTCAGTGCGGCAGCGGTTGACCCTTCCCAAGCAGATTTCCTTCAGTCAGGTGCAGCAGTCACAGTTGCTCCAAGGGAAGACGAAATTCAGCCAGTCATGTCTTTGAGTCCGAATTGACTCAAGAAAAGCCCTTCCCAACCACAGCCTCCCCTCTTCAACCCCCCAAACTAGTTAGTGGTGACGTCCCTCGCTCATTCAAACGAAAATCGGCTGGTCTAGTTGGACTATAATCTAGTGGCAATGCGCAACTACTCCTATTAGAGTTCCATCTCACCAGGACCCAGTAAAATACCGCAAAAGGCAGTATAATGAGGGACAGTTTGTATATATGGTGGCCGTTCTCTATCTCTCACCATCTTGGATTCCAAAATAGGAGAGGAGGGACTATGATTAATAAGTATGGGTCATCCAGTCCTAAACTACCCTGTAATTGCAGCCACACACAGGAGCACCATCTCACTGTCCACACCAATGTGAACAGCGCAAGATCACAGGCCCACATGGAGCCGAAAAACTCCACCTTTAGGGCTTATTCTGACATACGTGGGCACAACTATGCTCAGTGGCACAGAGTGTAGTTGAGCCTGAATGGGCGGAATTCCTTTCCCTTCACCGGCTTTTCAAACTCAAGACAGCAGACCTCGTTCCAACTTTGCAGGTCTCAACAGTATGATCCATGGATGCCCTTTAAGAGAACAGCTTGAAAAGACTGCACCCATCACATATGGGGACCATTAAATTCAAAAGCCAACAAACCAAGTTAAACGATCCAGCACCTGCATTATTATATTGTGAAAGAAAAAAATGTGTGTAAATCCAGAATTTATCAATTTCTACAGAACTAGTTTGGTTCTTTTGCAGGACTTGTTCCACTCAGCCTGAGTGCAAGGCACAGCATAAAGTCCTCTTCTGGAAATACTGCGTGAACGCGACATTCCATACTCTTGGGGCTCAGTTTTAGCCCACAGGAGTGGTAGGTGGCACAGGTTACAATGTATAACATAATGTGAAGTTTAATTGTCCTCTTTTAGTTTAAATTGATTTCATTTGAAGGGCTGGTAAGATGTATGGTATAGCTGGTATGGCCATTATGTTTTTCTGCAACACCCTACTCCCTGTCTTAGCAGGGTGCTGCTTCCGACGTCGGCCTCTTCCTCCTTCCCTGCTAAGCTGCTATCATGACTCTCCCTGTCTGTCCATGATGGGTCAAGCACCTCATCATCTTCAACCTCTTTTCCTCTTTGTTGCCCTTCTTCTCCTGAGTGTTATAGTCAGCATCAGGAGCTGGCCCTTCCATTTTCACATCCCGCTTAATGCCATTGTCTGTGGAGGGCTGACCGTATGCACTAACCCACCCTCTTCTTCCTCTTTGGAGGAAAAAATGGTTATGCATGCATGCATTCAATATTTTGGTCTTCTCCCTTCGGCTTTTTGGACTGCCCGGTTGACATCAATTACACTGGATGATTAAACAGCTCTATAGACTGATCCAAGTAGACTGCTTCGGAGGATGCAGGGGATTTGTCATGGGGGGAAGTACAGGGGGATGTGTGCCTGCGAATGGGAGGAAGAGGAGGTGGAGGTACTTAAGGCATGCTGTGTCATCCACTCTGTGACCTGTTCTACTTGCTGCAGATGTAACGCATGGGCAGAACCGCTTCTAAGGAATGGTATTGAGCTTGCCTCGCCTCCTGCAGAACGTGGAGCTGTTGCTTCAGTGGGAGCCACTTAAAGTGACAACTTGGCTTACCCTTTACCAACTCAACCATCACTACTGACACATCACCTACCCCTGCTTTCTTCATGTTTCCTTTTTTAATTTATTTCTTTTTATCTAGTTTTTTTTTTTTTCATTTTTAGTGTAGTTTGCAGAAAACCAAAGCTAGCTGCGTAAGGCCTGCAAATAATTTGTAATGGCCAGATTGGCAACTTTGAATGAAGTCTGAAGCCACTGACACGCAGTGTGTGTATTTGCCGTTTCCCTGTTTGGCTTTCTTTTTTTATATTAACAATAAAACACCACCAACTACATAGGACACAATCCCTTGGAGGCATGATACATGAAAACAGAAGGCCAGAGAGTATAGCTTGTGGTAGTCACTTACTTCACAGGGGGGACTTGGATACCATGAGGTCCCCCCAATCCCGGTTAGCAGATAGGAGATTGCTTCAAATGATATGAGGTAGTTTCCAGTCATTTATTCCATATAAACATATACAAAAGGACCAAGCAAATAACAAAACAAAAAATATATTCAGGTAGCCTGGCAACGTGTTTCAGGGTTCTGGCAGCCCCTTTTTCAGGCCTGATGCAATGCAGAGAAAAGCTTACTTTCATAGAGAGTTACAGCAGATCAGTATGATAGCAGGTCAAGTACCTATGACGTTTCTTTGAGCCGGTCGCTTTATGATGACATCACACACCATATCAGAGCGGTGTCACACTCCATGTGGTTATCATGAACATTATAGGCATTTTCAGCATAGGTACGTCCCTCAATGACAGCACGGCTATCACGTGGAACACAATATATAGAGTATAGCTTGTATGTTTGTGAGCTGTCCCTGTTTGGCGCAACATAATTTAATTCCCCTCACCCCACTGCTAATAATTCGTATTGGAGGACTGGCAACTTTAAACAATGTCTGAGGGTCTGACATGAACTGTGTGTATTTGCTGTCTCCCTGTTTTGGTTTCTTTTGGTTTTATATGAACGCAAAACAGCACCGCATTGAATGACATCTGAGGCCAAAAACAGAGAACTGCAATGTTCCCTACACCAAAGCATAGTATGTCTGTCTGCTTTGCTGCAATATACATTGACAGCAGCAGAAATATACCCTCTCCCAATGTAAAGACCATGTTTTATATAGAAATATAAACATGATGCAGCTTCTTTCTCTGCTCCCTCCAAGAGAAGTGTTAAAGTATTCTGCTGGTATACAAGCTTTCACAGCCAGAAGCAAAATATCCTTTGTAGAATATCTGTCCCTAACAACAGACCACGTTTTATATAGGCATTAGAGATGAGCGAGTGTACTTGGTTCGGGTGTTTTTGGACCCGAGCACCGCTTTTATCGAGTAACTGACTACTCGGACGAAAAGATTCGGGGGGCGCCAGGGGGCGGCGTGGTGGAGCGGGGGGTAGCAGTGGGGAACAGGGTGGAGCTCTCTCTCTCCCCCCCCCCCACTCCCCTCTGCAACCCCCCGCTCACCCCCGGCGTTCCCCGAATCTTTTCGTCCGAGTAGTCAGTTACTTGGAAAAAGCGGTGCTCGAGTGCAAAAACACCCGAAAAGAGTACATTTGTTCATCTCTAATAGGCATATAAATGTGATGCAGCTACTTTGCTAAATCAATTTTTGCTTAATTTTCCTTCCTACTTGAGTCCTCCCTTTGTAATGTGGGGTTTGTTGTTTTTTGTTTGTTTGTTTTTCTTCACTCGTTTTCTCTTATTTCTTTCCCTTTAATTCTCTTTCTCCCAGCTTTATTTATTTTCTTGTTCTCTGTCTTGATTTTCCTATGCTGTTTTTCCATACCTCTCTTCTTACTCTCCAGTTGGCATATATTGCTTAGTCTTAGATACGGTGAATAGTTAAGATCTCCAAAATTATGGATCAGCTATAGCTGCACAAAAGACCATTTTGTTCAAATGTGTGGTATAATCCATATATTGGAGAGTGAGGCAGAATTTGCATGCATCACTGATGAGATTTCACTGTTTACAAGGCCAACTCGGATTTGGAGTCTTAGTTTCCACATCCTCACGAAGCTGAGTTTATTGTGTACTGTAATTGATTGCTGAGATTATAATCAACTCATTTGGGAAAATGAGCTCTGACACATTGTTTTACTTTTGTATGTTCTGTGTTATATATGTATTCTTGTACATGTATACTGTTAATAGTACTTAAAAATGTAATAAGAGAATATATATATATATATATATATATATACATATACATAGTCTAAAAATATCCACCTGACTCATGCCATACTTGTTTGAAGTACTTCTCAGCTTAGCAGTAAATCTCTCCTTGACTATACGTGTTGTCTGTTGAATCATATATTGTATACACCCAAGCAGCGTGTGCAGACTGATTGTAACTCTGTCGCCAAGAGATATTTGCAGAAGACGATAACTAGAAATCCAACTGTTACTCAGAAGGCCGAGCAGGGCTGTGTAAATACAGTACACATAATCATTCTCAGCTACGTTAGTTCCCAAATTAATAGGGCTCTAAGTGTACTTCTTTTGACAAACGTCTTACATGTCACCGAAAAGTTATGGGAAGGATTCTGGGATGTTAGACTGATTGCAAGAATAGGAGATACAAGCATTCTTCAGAGATGCCATGCCCCTTAGCGATACTCTGTGACCTATGTTCAGCTCTCTATATGTAGCCAAGTGCTGCCAAAGGTGCATAGCACTGAGTGGAGCATTTGGGACTCTTGGTTCTAGTGTTCGGTATAGGGGGTGGCACAGTACCGAGACGCCACAGGTCAATTACTGCAGCTCATAAATAAGATTTTTCAGATACTTTGCTGATACTGTATTCCACAGCAGATTTTCTGTGTGCAAATCCAGATGCAAAATCTGTAGCAATACGGCTATATGTGAACTTAGTCTAAGTGTATAACTGTCATTTGATCTCTCGCTATGCAGTTACGGGAATTCGTCAAAATTCTTTATTCATTGTGCTGTCTGAAAAGATATCAGGCATCATTAAATTAAAATATGGTACAACATAAGTAAAGCAAATGATTTACAAAGTGATTCACTTTTAATATAGGTTTTAAGAGATTCTAACAGCTACTTTGAGTTCTGTAAGCTAAGCTTATGGGCTGAAATTAGCTGACCCACTGGGTCCGGAGAAGTACATTTTATACATACATCCCAATGTTCCCCTAGTATTTGTAGTCAAATTTGTAGCTGCAGTGCATCGAGCGGCATTCTAGGTAGTCCTCTCATTCAAAGTTTAGGAGGGGAGGACTACTTAGCATACCGTTCAATTAACTGCAGCGGTGGGTTTGAGCGCTTACACTGATGGAACCATGGGGAAGGTTAGTATAAAACTTACATCCCCAACTTAGTGGGTGACTTAGTTTTAGCCCATAAGCTTAGTGTTACGCATGTCAGCTCATAGTTAATTTTGCCAGCACACCTTGTTCTGTCCAGACGAGCCACGGTTAACATCTCCTGTGTCTTTCAGTCAGGTTAATTACCCTGCTATGTGTCTGAGTAGTGTGCTGGTGATTGACAGGTCTATCTACCTATCGGCTCCACCCGCCTCCCTATAAGATCCAGCTCTGGCTGCCTGGGTGTGGCCGATTATTGTCCAGCTGTTCTGTTGTTCAGTTTTCAGTCTGCTAGTTTGTCTGCCTTGTTTGTATCCCTTGCTTTTATGTTCAGTTTTCAGTGTGTGCTGAGTAGTCCTGCTACTCTGACTGCCTGGTAATCTGGCCCTGGTACTTTGTGCCATTCCCTCTGTCTGCTAGCTAGTCTGCTTCATTTGGTATCCTGCTTCTGTCAGCTTGTCCACTAGACCTCGCTGTTATCAGCCAGGGTTTTCCAGTCTGCCTCTGTTTGTATCCTGCTTTTGTCAGCTTGTCTGCTAGCCCTTGCTTTTATGTTCAGTTTTTCAGTGTGTGCTGAGTAGTTCAGCTACTCTGACCTGCTGGTAATCTGGCCCTGGTACCTTGTGCCATTCCCTCTGTCTGCTAGCTAGTCTGCCTCGGTTGGCATCCTGCTTCTGTCAGCTTGTCTACTAGACCACGCTGTTATCAGCCAGGCTTTTCCAGTAAGCCTCTATTTGTATCTTACTTCTGCCAGTTTGTCTGCTGGACCTCACCGCTATCAGCCAGGGTTTTCCAGTCCGCCTCTGTTCGTATCTTGCTTCTGTCAGTTTGTCTGCTAGACCTCGCTGTTATCAGCCAGGCCTTACCATCTGCCTCTGTTCTGTTTGTATTGTTTTGTGTTGGTTCTTGTCATCTGCCTTTCCTGTCGGTGCTAGTGGATAGTAGTCTCTTGCATAGGTACTGCGGTCCCTGCCTGTCCCCCTTAGTAAGTGTACGGTCAGAGTTGGTGGCCTGGACGTGTCCACCATCAGGGCTATCTCCAGGAAGGGACAGTGGCGTGGGTGTAGATAAGGGAGCCCTGCGCCGTGCGCACCCAAGCACCCCACTGGTACAGTAACACTTAGTTTATAGAGCTCAAAGTAGTTGACAGAATCTCTTTAAATTATGGAATATCATAAAATGTAATTCAAGTGCAGAGTTTTTCTTTAAATAAAACAATTTGTTCAAAGAGTAATAATGAAAAGGGTAAAGAGAGAAACAGTTTGACAACTCTACTGTATTTAATGTAGCCATATAATCTTAGTCCCCATGACTTTAATAGAAAATTCTTCAATATTTTCAAGACAGTGACAGTGGGCTTTAAATACTCTATAGAGCACTTGCTAGGATCCCAGATTTCACCCATGTGATTGTTTCACCTGTATCAATGGCTTGTCAGAAGATTATATGGATTGGATTTCCCCATTAAGAAAACAAAATATAGTGACCTATCACTATAAACAATAAGAAAAAATATTTTACAAGTCAACTATGTCTAAACATGTAACTATGTATCAAACATGTGATTTCATATACTACTGATTTGCATACACCTATGTCTCCTAGTAATTGGCTCTGGGACATTCAATGTTACTTTAGACCATGTGAATTATTGGAGTATCCAACAGTTCACAGAGTCATACATTCAAGAATAAAGCATTATTTGTGACATCTTCTAATTTAAAGGGGCTGTACAAGAGTTACAAGAGATCTGCTATCCAATCAGTGGTGTTCTCACCACTGAGATTCCTGAAAACATGGGTCCAGTGTTCCTTCTCCTCCTCGCTGCAGGCTTACTGCACCCTCCACCCTCCAAAGTGAGAAGGAAAATGAATGGAGCGTCAATCATACAAGTGCGCTGTCGCTCCATTCAATTTCAATGGCACTGCTGGAAACAGACAATCAGTAAGCACTCAGGTATTTCTGTCAGCCCCATTGAAATGAATGAAGTGCAACAGCACGTACTTAGCCAGCGCTGTATTCAGTGTGACATCAATGCGGGTAGGAAAAGCATGTTCACAGTGATGAGAAGAGGGAGACACGGGACCCCAATTTTCAAGATTGGTAGGGGTCTCAGCAGTGACAGGATGCAAGCTACAGGTGTCCTGCTTTGCTAGTGCCTGTGATTGCTAATACAAGCGATAAGGCATTGCAGGACAAAAGTCCTGCAATGCTCTATCATAGTAATCATAGCAGCTATGGTACAAATCAACAACAGGGATATAAAAAATTTTTTTAAAAAGTGAAAAAAAAGTAAAATGTAAAAAAAAAGTTAAAAACCCGTTTTTTGTGCTTTTCTACATAGTGGTATAAAAAAAATCCCACATATTTGGTATCATCATATCCGTAATGACTCATACAACAAATTAAACACACTTTTTATCCTGCACGGCAAAAAATGTAAAAAAACAACCGAGGCAAAATGCTTATTTTTTTTCATTTTGCCTCCCAAAAAACGCAATAAAAGTGATCAAAAAAGCCGTATGTACTCCCAAATGTCAGCTCGTCATGCAAAAAGCAAGCCCTCACAGAGCTCCATCCATGGGAAAATAAAAAAAGTAACAGGACTTTGAATGCAGCGATTTAGAAAAAAAAATCATTTCCAAAAAAAGAGTTTTTATTGCGGAAAAACCTAAAAAAATAAGAATTTTGTTTTTGTTGTAATCGTACCGACCTGCAGAAAAAATGTATTGTGTCATTTATGCTGCATGTTGTTAAAAAAACAAATCCATGGCAAAATGTATGAGTTTTCTCTCCCTGCTATCATAAAAAAATTAATAAAAGTTTTACAATATAGTCTAGGCATTCAAAAACATCCCCAATGAAAACTACAGTTCGCCACGCAAAAAACAAGCCCTCACACGGCCATGTCGACGGAAAAATTAAAAAGTTATGGCTTTTAAAAAGTGAAGATGTAAATCTCCCAAAAATCATTGTGTCCTTAAAGGGGTTGTCTCACGAAAGCAAGTGGGGTTATACACTTCTATATGGCCATATTAATGCACTTTGTAATGTACATCGTGCATTAAATATGAGCCATACAGAAGTTATTCACTTACCTGCTCCGTTGCTAGCGTCCCCGTCGCCATGGATCCGTCTAATTCTGATGTCTTCTTGCTTTTTTAGACGCGCTTGCGCTGTGCGGTCTTCTGCCTGGTGAATGGGGCTGCTCGTGCCGGAGAGCTGGTCACCGCGTCGTCATCGTAGCTCCGCCCGTCACGTGTGCCGATTCCAGCCAATCAGGAGGCTGGAATCGGCAATGGAATGCACAGAGCCCATGGTGCACCATGGGAGAAGACCCACGGTGCACCATGGGAGAAAACCGCAGTGCATCCTTGGGAAAGGACCGGCGGCCATCTTTGGGAGAAGATTTTTTAAAGTCCTTATTTCATCGGATCAGTGAGTAGCAAGCGGTTTAAAATCCGCTTTAATTTGCTATTTTATGCCAGGGGGGTGACAGGGGGAATGGGGTAAGGTAAAATTTTGAGGTTTGCCGTGAGACAACCCCTTTAAGCCCAAAATAAGCCATGTCCTTAAGGGGTTAACCATATACATGATCACTGCAATTTACGCTTTGTGCATCTCCATCTGCAATGATATTGGGCTAAATATAACGTACAGCTATAAATAGCACCGTCTAAAGAAAGAGATCCCCAGCCTTTGTGAGCCACATTCAACCTCAGAGTCGGTCAGGAACCACATTCAGGTATATTGTTAACACATTATAAGTGGTGGAACAAAAAAAGCTGACATTTCAATGGGATAATACATTGAATAAATAATAAATTGAACTACGCACCTCTAACATAGAGTTAGTTCAGGTCTATAGAGCCACAATCTGCCCAAGATTTACGGCCACAATACAGGCTAAAAAATGTGCCCATAGTACCCATATGAGTGTTGACGGTCCCTGGGCTACAGTGATCCTAAACTGTCATGTAACTAAAAATAAAATGAGTTACTTGTGTTCCCTGCCAGTTATCATTTGTATTCCTTACTAGAGGGCATGTTGCAGCTCAGTAATAACATGTAAAAAATAAAATAGAAATACAAAGAAAATAGAGCTATAAATCAAGGTCTTGATAAGAAAACTTAGTAAGAGCAATTGATGAAAAAAGCCTTGTATAGTGTAAATGGCCTAGAATAAGTCTTGTTTCTTAATGCACGTAAATGTGTCATAGTGAAGACTGTACCCCACTTGGAAGGGTCAAGGTTGAAAACTGGGATTCCCCAAGTTCTGTCTCCTTAGATAACCCTAAGTCAACCTGGCGTGTGGCAAGGCGGATCCACACGTGATTGTGCATTCCAGGATCAAGTTTCTTGGATCCTACAGAATGTCATAACTCATCTTGCTTCCCTGGAAAATGCAAGGTCTGCTATTCAAGCAACTTCCCAAGCTGCCACAAAAGTGATCACACACTTAACTAATTAATTGCCTACTTACTCAGCTGGCAGCTCAGACTACTCCTCTGCCTCTGAACCCCAGTTTGCATTGCCATTACACTTTGATGGAGACCCCAAGTTCTGCTGAGGTTTTTTGAATCAATGCTAGATACACTTTGAACTTAAACCAACTGAGTTTCCTACTGACCATACCAGGGTGGCATTTATTATCTCCTTGTCATCTGGTGAAGCAAGACCTAGCATGGGCAAATCCATTGTTGGAACCGAAGAATACCACAACTGATGACCTTCTGGGGTACCGTGGTGGTGGTGGGGTGTATAATTTCTCCATAGCGAGAGCACCTAGTAGGTGTGAAGAGAGTTAAAAGGCATGAGGAGAAACTATATCCCTCCTGACCCACCTCATAGGCCTCTCATGCACTCAGCCAGTAAACCTGCTACACACTGATGAGGGCAGAAACCCTGCAACAACCTGTCTGTACATCGTTATCTTATCCTTCGGGAGAAGACTTTGGCTTTGCCTCATATTTTCAGTCATTGTTACAATAATAGGTGGCGCTGTAGAAGCATTTTCCATCTTCCCATTTACTGATCTGCAGACATTCCTGACAACTTTTCATACTGTTTTTGAGAAACCAGGCCATGTTTCTTTAGCTACTTCTACATACACCAGGACTCCGGGACAGTTGGACAATATGCTATACAATTTTGTACATTAGCCGTGGAACTGGAACTGAATAACCTCTCTGGCAGGATTAAAGATGAACTATGGTAGCTGGCAGAGATCTACCTTCTACCCAGGAGAACCTTATCTCTCTAGCCTCCAGAATTATCCATTTCAGAGGACATCTCTGTTAAGTTAGCTGTGAAATAAAATTAATTTGGCTCCCACCTTCTTTAGACCATTTCAGCATTCATCTGTTCCTTCCACTGAAGAATCAATGGAGGTATAAAGGAATAAGTTCTCATTCAAGGAATGCCTAAGACAGCAAACACCAAATGTATGTCTTTATCATGCTGGTAATGGACATTTCCTAAGATTCTACCCAGTCAAGCTAGACAAGCTCTGCTATCTGTCCAAAGTTTCTGCTTGCTGCATCCCTGACCTGTGATGACACCCAGTTCTCTATGGATGCATACACCTGGATTCCGGCTCCACCAGGAACTTAATCCACCAGGATCTGGTGGCCAAGTGCACAACCCTGAAGAAGCCCATCTCCATCACTTCTATTGATGGGGAGGTCCTGTCTGATGTAATTAGGTTTGTCACCATACTTCTGGATCTGCAAATTGGGATTCCGCACATATAGAAGATTTCCATGCTGCTTCTACTCAGGTCCATAAACTATGTTTCATAATATTTTATGGACCAATAACTTCATTGATTCCTTCTGTATTCACCAGTCATTGACTGGCATACTGGGCAAATCCCTCATTGGAGCACTCATTGTTACACCCATTGTCTACGTTCTGCTGTTCCAGTCCTAAAACCACAAGTTCCTCCAGAGCTACCAGGCTACCTGTACAATATGCTTCATATGCTGATGTGTTCAGTAAAAATAAGGCTGAGATACTACCACCTCACACACCGTATCATTATCTTATTGACCTCCTGCCAGGCACTTTACCTCCCAGAGGTCGAATAAACCCATTATCTTTGCCAGAGACTAAAACCATATCAGAGTACTTTAAAGAAAAGTCTTCCTCACCAGCTGGCGATTCATCTTTGTAAAAAAAAGAAAGATGGCTGCCTATGGCCATGCATCGAGATCTTAATGCTGCCACGGGACAAAAAAAACAAAGAGTTGTTTGATAGAATTCATAGGACTATCACCAAATTTGACTTCCACAGTGTCTTTAATCTCACCAGAATCCATGAAGATGACTTAACCCTTTCCAATCCACTGTCTGACGTCTGAAGACATTATGATTTAAGGCTATACAGCTCTGATGTTGGAAGACGCCCGTTGGGGTTCTCCTACTGTATACTGCCAGTCTCTCTGCTGTCTGAGCCTATCCAATGTGTAATCTCATGCAGTACTGGCTTTAGCCAGCAGATAGCACCATTGTTAACGGCAGAAAAAGAGTAAGCCCCCTAGGAAAACCAGGATACAAATTGGATTGGAAAGAGTTAAAAACTGATTTGACACCAGAGATTAAAATTATGAGTCTACGTGTAACAGATGCAAAATCTAACACTCTTTATGAAAAGGCTTTACACCGGTTCAGGTAAACAAGCAATACTTTACTAAATGTACTATAAGGAATAACATGGCAATAACATACAACAGTACTATTTCTATACCATACAAACGGGTTACTAACTTTCAATTCATGCTATAACTTGGCCTATAGCCTACGAATAGGGGGCCCTTAATATTGTACATGGCATACAGAGTTATCACAGTCAATAAACGGTTTACCCTGGCCAGGAGTAAATAGTTCCACAATTGAAAATAGGAGTCTCCTCTGAAGTAACTTAGTCTTGCAGAAACTTCAATTAACCAAATGACTAAATCCACTAACTGAAATATGCAGTCAGTGTTCCCTGAACAAATTATTAGCACTGGATTTTTGGGGAGGCTGCACAGTGATAAGGTCAAAACAGACCAGTTTAACAATGAAGAGTCTGGATGATGGTACTCACGATTAAACATCACCGAAACTTGAATATCCGGATACTTGCTGTGTATCTATCTGCCATGGCTGGTAGTCTCCTTCTCTCGGTGATGGCTCATTGCTTGCGGTCGGCAATTGCCGCTGATGCTCCCTTGGATAATTGGCAGACCTCTCTTTGCCATATGCATTGCAATAGTTGGGCCACTCGAGGAGACCGAGTTGTGCTCTCCTCAGGTACAGGAAAAAGCAACTCTCTGGTAGCACTGCAGCAGCTCACTCTTTGCAAGCCTCTCTGCCCTCTGAGTCACAACAGAGTCCAAATACAGCACCTGCCTTTTATACCAAGCCCTTCAGCCAATCAATAGGCAGCTCAGGTCCTGTTTATCCACAACAGCAAAGTTTGAATAAAAAAAAAAAAAAAGCACAGTCATGTGACCTCTCGAAGGTTCTAGCAGGAACATATATATAGTTTAGCTATAATATACATAGACATATATGCAAGGGTATTTAATGGTGATATTTTGGGCATTTACTATTGATAGGATAGATCATCAGTAGTTCATCATAGTGGATCTGCCACTCGGGATTCCTGCTGATCAGCTAATACTCAGGTCTGTAGTCAGTGCAGCTGCCTTCCACTCACAGGCAGAAGCTCCTTTCACACACATTGACTCCCCAGTGAAGTCTCTGTGGTGCAGCAGAAATTCCTTTCATATCCCAGGTGCTGGACAATCAGTTCTATGCCCAGTTCTAGTGTATCAAAATTTGGCACAGGCATGCATGGCCATTTGGATGCAATTTTTGGCCCGTCTCATAGTCGATCACCATGGCAACCATTTAAGCTTTTAGAGTAGCCCTTTAAATGCCTCTCTATTAAAACTTGCCAGTCCCTGGCAAGAAAAGTTGCTGTAACACAAGCATTTAAACATTCAGTTTACATTTCACACAATTTTCTCAAATGAACTCTTTAGCAGCAAATCTTTATGGCAGAACCTCTACATTAGGCATGGAGGATCTTCAAGGGTCTGACTGCTTTCCTCTGGTACAGGCATAGATAAAGGCACTTCTTCAGTTTCAGGGGACAGTCTGAAACTGGTGTCTCCAAGTTTATATTCTTGGGACTCAAGGAGGACTCCAGCACTACTCTGCTGAACTTCAGTTTCTGCCAGCCGTGGCGTCTCCTTCTCAGCCTCTTTTTCCTCATTACCACCTTTATAGTTCATAGGTCCCTAGTCCAATTGCATGTGGGACATTCCCTACAAACGTCTTCATTGACTCTTTCTAACCACAGACTATACAATAATTGTTGCAAACCTTGATGGCTCCAGCATGATTCTTGGTTTAGGCTCAGGGGGTTCGTCTTTCTTTGCCTAGTCATCTACATTCCCCATAAGAGTAGCAGGAGTAACTCTTGATGAGACTTGAGGATTCACAATTTCAACTTTCAGTACGTGTCCTTTGAGTGGTCGCTTATTTCCAGTAGCCTGTTCTATTTCCAGTAATATAAAGGGGCATCACCTTTAACAGGTTTACACATGATAATAACTCTTTTCTAGCTATCTTGACTGTGCAGTGGCATATTTATCCGTGTGACTCCCAATACAGGGACTATCATTTGGTTTTGCTGCAGTCAGATTGATTACTTTTTCTCTTTCAGGTCTAACCAAAGCCTGGAAGTACTGATTAAAGAAGACTTTTGGCATTGACGTAACCTGTGAGCCTGTGTCCACCAAGCAATCAACTGCTATCCCTTTGAATTCTACCTACATTGTTGGGAATTCAGCTAATAAATGTTCAGAGCATTGGACCTTGGACACTCTCTACACTTTCCCCATAGTATGCTCCACTACTGCAGGGCGACAGTCCAACGGCTCCTCCAGACAGCGTCTAGCCTCACTTTGACAATTTTTTGCGAAAAGGCCCCTCTCTCTGCACCGCTAACATTGGATGTCTCCTCACTGACTGTGTGTACCCATACTCCGGAGCTGAGGAATGCCTCAGCTCTTTGTGACAGATGACAACCTAGATGAATATTGAGGTTCTTTGTATCATGGCCTATCAATTCTGGGTTGCCTCATTCATGCTTTCACTTAAGTTGGTCCTTCTTTGATGGAGCTCAAAGCATCCCAGAGTTATCAGACTATTTTCTCCCAGGCTTCTTCTTCTCTGGTCACACTGCAACCTTTAATGGTCTGGAACATAACAGCATAGGGGCTAGGAATGCTATCTTTTCTCCTTAGGGAGAGCACCAAGAAGGTGAGTGAGTGAGGAGACTTATAAGGCCATTCATGCTCCTCTGGGTATTATACAAATAATCCCTTATTGTATAGGGGCCGTAACTCTTATCCTGGCTTCAAGAAATGGTTTCCATTAGCAATTGATGGAAAGTCAGCAAAGGATCAACCAGAACTCATTCTCGTAATGCTTGATCTAGTGGGACACTATGTAATCCAATAATGAACTGATCTCTCAGGACCTGGTCTACGTGTCCTATCATATATAGCCCAGAGGGATCTCTCTTCTGTAGGTTGGCTAAGATCTCTTGGATGGTGTTGGCATAGTGGGGGATGCCCTCATCCCTTTAAAACAGCGTGAGGAATGGAGCCCTACGATTTCTAGCGCTAGCAAGTTCTCCATAAACATCTTCAAAATAAAATAAATAAAAATAAATCATGTTATTTGTATAGCGCCAACTTATTCCGCAGCGCTTTCAGGTAATTTTTTAATTTATTACCCCCAACCAATCTGATTACTTAAGTAGTTTAATCATTTAGTCAACAGTCGGGTGCACTTATTCAGTCCACAGGGGTAGGGTTTTACTAGAATCCCCTTGAAGCGCTATTACGGCTATCTCCAAGGTTGCACTATGTAGTCCAGCTACCCAGTCCATATGCATTTCCTTATGCTCGTCAAATTTAGTAAAATGGCATAGAATTGCACTTACTGGAAGAGTTCTTGCAGAGGTTTTGCCACTAGCTGAGGGATATGCTGTTGCAATCACAATACTTTCACTGCATCACTATCCTAGTTGGTAACTGCGAGCAATGCACTTTGTTGAACAGTTAAATTCCTTTGACATGAAGCTCTCCTAGGCAGCAGCTCTGTTGGCTGCTATGTCCCAAGTGCACACCTTGTATTGGAGTTGAGGTCGGCCTCACTTACTGTTTTTTGTGATTATTCTCAGCAAGAGAAACCAAGCAATCTTGTAGATATGATACCTTTAGATGGCTAACAAAAAGATATGATGTTATAGCGAGCTTTCAAACCTACTTGGGGTTCTTCCTCAGGGTTAATGGAATAGATCTGAAGAAGCATAAATATCTATGCACATACATATGAAAAGGCACAGACATGGTGTGATTCATTTGCGCTTAAAACAATAGCAGAACAGGATGAAAAGAATAGTAAATACTTAATTAGTATCATTTGGGCAATATGGATAGATGACTGGCAAATATTTCTGACACCAGTAACCTTGGGAGAAACAATAGTAACATAGTATGTTAGGCTGAAATAAGACAATGTCCATCCAGTTCAGCGTGTGTTTGACCCCCCTTGTTAATTCAGAGGAAGGGGGGAAAAAAACGAGGCAGAAGCCAATTTAGCTTATTTGGAGGAAAAAATTCCTTCCCGACTCAATAATGGCAGTAAGAATAATCCCTGGATCAACGTTTGAGTTCCTACCTGACTCCAAGACCCGGATCAACAACCTCACTAGTCACCTAATGTCTATATCCTGTAATATATTAGCACTCTAGAAAGGCATCTAGTCCCTCTTAAAGTCCTCTATCGATTTTGCCATCACCACGTCCTCAAGCAGAGAGTTCCACAGTCTCACTGCTCTTACAGTAAAGAACTCCTTTCTGTGTTGGTGATGAAACTTGCTTTCTTCTAGATATAGTCCTGGGTAATAGGATTAGATGAGCTTATATAAAACATGATGCACACATTGTTCAATCAGTATTCATGAGCTCAGACTCCACACTTGTGTTTGCACCTGTGCAGTACAATATGATTGCATTTGCAGACCCAGGTATAAAGTGCATGGATGCGGTGACCATGTGATTGCACACAGCATGTGATGTCCCACAGATTGGGGTTTAATGGTGTCACATCCATCCAGTCCAGGAAATCAACCTCAGAAACAGGAGACAGAGACAGGCTGAATGAATGTGTAAAACACAGGGAGTTTCTAGGTTGCTAAATATCCAAGACAAGATAACTGATGGAGGTAGAAACAGACGTGAGGCTTAGGTTCTTTCCCTGACCTGCCTTAGATGGACCTAACAATAGAGTGGACCATCCGCCCTGAAAAGGGTAACCCCACATCAGAAATCTAAATTGATTCCGTATACATCTCTAGGTGTAATAAAGAGGAGAGGGATTATATAAAGATGGGATGGGACCGGATAGACAAATAAACCAGCTGAGGACCAAGCTTTAGAGCAACAAAAGTCAATGCCAGAAAGATGAGCAGACAGACATAGTCTAAAGCCAAGAGCAAAAAAGAAAGGCATAGAAAGAAACACTCAGAAACACAAAGTCAAAATATACCTAACTGCTGAGCAGGACCAGTATACAAAGAGGAGCTGCAAAAAATACCCTAAGACACTGATAGGGTGATAGTCAAGAGACAACTCAGCCAGCCTCTCAGAACTATAACAGAAGGGAGATGCTTCTCTCTCGGCAGTGATGGGCAAACTTTTCAAAAGTCGGGTTGGCCAGTTCGCCGAATTTTGACAAAAAGTTCATTTTGTCCCTAATTAGTTCAAACCAAACTGGAACATCACCAATACCCCTAAAAGAAGTGAAAGAGGTGGTGGTGGAGGTATTTTTTTAGTGCCCAACAAGGTTCAGGTTCCCACCAAACCAAGCTTACGCCAAGTTTGACCGGAAACAGGATTTGACTGTTTTGGTTCACTCGACGCTATCCCTCGGAATCCAATGTCACATGTACTGACAACTGCATGACGTGGTCTGGTGCTAATGCGTGACTTCACACCATAACCGTGACAAATGGTGGCCGTGGATGTTATGTATTGTTAACAGACAATACTGCAGCATAAGTCATAGATGCACAATCCAATAGCAGAGTATTAATGCAGTAAGGGTGTGTTCAGGGGCGTAAATATAGAGGATGCAGAGGATGCGGTTGCACCCGGGCCCAGGAGCCTTAGGGGGCCCATAAGGCCTCTCTTCTCCATATAGGGAGCCCAATACTATGAATAAAGCATTATAGTTGGGGGCCCTGTTACAGATTTTGCATTGGGGCCCAGAAGCTTCAACGTACGCCTCTGGGTGTGTTCACACATTGAAGAAATGCTGTGGTTTTTCCACAACGGGAACGCTATGGAAAAAACGCAGCGGAATCATTTACTATTAAAGTGAATAAGATTAAGGCCCAATTTCCACAGGCGGAATTGATTTGCGGAATCTGCACGGGGCACCCACGTGGGCGATCTGTAGTTCAAGCCACTCATAGACAATCATGAGCGTCCGCAGCTGAATTTCAGCATGTGGATTTAATTTGCGGACCATTTGGTCTGGAAAACAATTCACATCATGCTCCATTTTGCCGCAGGTCCCGCACGGACGGCTTCCTTTGAAGTCAATGGAAGCTGTCCGATCCACAGCTCGCCCCCAAATCTGACACTGCAGTAGGGCTGTGGATCCCGAGGGAAAGCAGAAGATTTTTTTTTAAAACTACATAGCTCATACAGAGGACAGAATTTCCACACTGGACGACACCGTCCCTCCAATGTCGGACGCAATACGTGACCTCACACAAAAAGCCGAATACTGGAGACAAAAAGCGGACGACCTCGAAAACCGGTCAAGACGGAATAATTTGCGCATAGTGGGTCTACCAGAACGTGCTGAAGGGCAGAGACCTGAAGAATTTATGGAAAAATGGCTCCGCGAACTTCTCCCCAATGCCGGACTATCGCAAGTATTCGTGATCCCACCGGGTTCCTATGAAGCCGCCTATACCAGGAGCGCCGCCTAGACCCTTGCTGGCAAAACTACTCAACTCCCGAGATAGAGACACAATCTTACAAGCTGCCAGAAAAGGAGGCCCTCTGCGATTTGACAACGCCGCAATATCCATCTTCCCTGATTTCTCGGCGGACCTCCAGAAACAACGGGCCTCATTCACTGGAATTAAAAGGCAGCTACGAGACCTGCAACTGTCATACTCCATGATGTATCCGGCGCGGCTACGAGTGATAGACGGAGATCGCACGCGCTTCTTCTCTACACCATCCGAAGCAGAAGAGTGGCTGGCCGCCAGACGCCCACCAGAGGGACTGTAATGTATAATTAACCGCCTTTCTTCCCCCCTGCAGGTACTGGGACTCTAATGTGAACAAGCATATATGCAATAAAAGCTACCCCGGTGCCCGCTAGAAATTATACCCTAGCTGCGCCCTGCCCAGATGCGAGACCGAGACATGGGTCTGAATCCCCGACCGTATGCCACTGCTGCTCGGCCTGGCCCCCCTCCCCTGCAAAGGGTGGTGGACCGTCCTCCCCCCGGTGTTGGTAACAACGCTGGCAATTTTTCCTCCCCGAGTTATTATTGCATTTCCCCTTGACCCCCCTTCCTTCCCGCCCCCTCCCTACCCCCCCCCCAAGGGGGCCCACCCAGTAAAAGCCTACTAAGCTAGTAACGGCTTCTATCACTATCACATTAATCTAATAATACCTCAGGTATAGTCTAGGATATAGCTATACTATGTAGGTTCCCCCAAATATTAGCAGGCCACGAACGCTATCCCAGCAGAGGAAGCACTTAAAGTTTGTTGGAAACAAGTTATCTGAGTTCCAAGTTGGTAGTAAACTACCGTAATGTTGACGAATTGTGTGCATCAAGAGCTCCATGTCTTCTGTAAAAACGCATTGAAATACTGTTGCATGACGTATGTTAAAGATGTAAAGGTGTGCCACGGGGGGACTCCTGACAGGCAGAATATCATAAAGAAATTTATCCGGACCCGATTGACCTGTCCTTGCCTATGGCGGAGGTAACCTTCGTGTCCTGGAACGTCAGGGGAATGGGATCGACCAGGAAGCGATCCTCGATAAATTCCCTAATACGCTCCTGGCGACCACATGTACTATGCCTGCAGGAGACCCACCTCACACCTGAAACCACAAAAATCTTGTTGAAGCCGTGGGTGCAGTGGTCCGCTCACTCATGTCACACATCTTACTCCAGGGGGGTGTCCCTGCTGATAGAAAAGTCACTAAGATGGGAAGTAGAACAAATCAAGAGAGACCCAGATGGTAGATACATTTTCGTAAGATCCAAAATCAATAACGACCCATACGTCCTCCTGTGTTACTACAACCCACCGCCAGCAACAACAGCCATTCTGGCAGATGGCATCCAATTTGCAGCATTCTCACCAGACGCAACAGTTGTCTGTATGGGAGATATGAATCTGGTGATGGATCCTGTGGTGGACAGATTCGGTGGTGGTGCTCGGAGGGAGGGGGACGCGGGCAGGACTCGCCTCGCCTCTATTATATCAGTGACGGGCTGGCTGGATCTGTGGCGCGTATTCCACCCACAAAGGCAGGAATTCACTTGCCACGCAGCCCACAATAACGCACTCAGCCGAATAGATTACATATTCGGGTCCCCTTCACTATTCCCCAAAATCAGCTCCATAGAGTTTCTGCCTCGAGGGATCTCGGATCACACACCAATCCGCATGATCCTCAAAAACCAAGGCCAGGCCACTATCAAGAGAATAAATGTACACCCATTCTGGCTGTCACTACTCGGCCCCAATGACCGCATACCCGACCAAATCCAGATCTATTTTGAAGCACACGAGGCGCACATAGACAAACTATTAGTGTGGGAGACATTTAAGTCCTATCTTAGAGGATGCCTCAGATCCTCAATATCCTTCATCAAAAAAGCCGCTGCGCGAGAAGGAGAGCTCTTAGCAGAGCGATGTCAACTACTAGAAAGAGAGTTTATCGCTGACCCATCAGACACTAAAAGAGACAGATGGCTCCAGACTGGTAGGGATTACTTGCTATATTTGAGAGAAAAAGCCCAGAGGAATCTCTTTTACACTCGACAATCCTTCTTCGAGCTGGGAAACCAATCTAGCAAACTGCTAGCCCTTATGGCCCGACAGGAGACTGCCCCCCCGTCCGTCCTGAGAATAAAAACAGCCCAAGGAGAAACACTTACTGACCCAAAAGAGATCCTAACTAGATTCCAACAATTCTACGATAACCTGTATCAAACACGAACTGATTATTTACCAGAAGAACTAGAAACATACTTGACAGACATAACATTCCCAGTACTGCAGGACACCCATAAAGCCCTGTTAGACTCCCCAATTACAGAAGAGGAGATTGAGGAAACATTAGGTGACATGGCAAAAAACAAGACTCCTGGCACAGATGGTCTGCCGATAGAAGTCTACATACAATACAAGAAAGAAATAATGCCACACTTGCTCCCCCTATATGAACACATATTTGATAAAAATCAGCTCCCAGAATCGATGTCAGAAGCCAATATAGTCCTCATTTTAAAGCCAGACAAAAACCCAGATGACTGTGGCTCATACAGGCCTATATCATTGTTAAACACAGACTATAAAATCCTTACGAAAATATTGGCCACCCGTCTAAACCAAGCCATAAAGGACATTATTCATCCCGACCAGACGGGCTTCATCCCTGGAATGCCTACATCAGACAATATTAGAAGGACGCAAGTAATCACGCAGGTGGGGTGGAGGTGGAGGTCAGACTGGGCCCTGGCCTCATTGGACGCGGCCAAAGCATTTGACTCGGTCGAGTGGCCATACCTGATGGAGATTCTACGGAGGTTTGGGCTGGGAGAATTATTTATTAAATGGATCTCTATACTTTATAAATCCCCGACCGCTAGGGTAGTGGTGAATGGCCTGGCCTCTACCTCCTTCCAGCTACATAGGGGGACCCGACAGGGTTGCCCTCTTTCCCCCCTCTTGTTTGCGATCACAATAGAACCCCTGGCTTTGAAGATCCGACAGCATATCGCATATAAAGGCATCTCGATAGGACCCAGAGAGGACAGAATCGGGTTATACGCAGATGACATAATACTGTATATGTCAGACCCCCAAAACGCCCTCCCGTTAGCCATCTCCCTAATAGACGAGTTTGGAAACTTCTCAGGACTACGCATAAACTGGCAGAAATCCTTTTTTATGCCCCTAAGAACAGAAGGATGGCAGATGGGAGACATATTTTGTAAGCTGCAAGTCACCCCACAATTTAAATATTTAGGGATATGGATTGCCAGAGACCACACGCATAGCTTAGACCTAAACATCACCCCCTTACTGACAACACTACAACAGAAATTTAAATCCTGGAGCTCCCTGCCACTGTCTGTAGCAGGTAGAATCAATCTCATTAAAATGATAATACTCCCCAAGTACCTATACTGCCTAGAACATGCAGAAGCACCCATACCACAGAAATTCTTCAAAAAAACCAACTCCCTAATAACACCATTTATATGGGGAAACTCTAGAGCCAAACTCCGCATGGATACTCTACAGCGGCCTAAAGAGATGGCAGGAATGGCGTTACCAGACTTCAAAATCTACTACTTAGCGGGACAAGTAAGGTACATCCGACATTGGTTGTCGGGCTCCCCTCTCCCAAACTCCGAGCACCACCTGATGTTCTTTCTCTCAGAGGCATCGCTCTGGATCCTCCTAGAAAAACCGAGACTACTGACCAAGCAGATGCTCCCCATACATAGACTCGCAGCCAATGTGTGGCAGGCATGCAAGCGTCTGACTAAGCGGGAAGACACCCCTCTGGAGACCCCCCTATGGGATAACAGAGAGCTACCACATTTGATAAATCTACCAGACAAACAATTCTGGGTAAATCTGGGAATCACCACTCTAGAACATCTATACATTGATCAAGTCTTAGCTTCCTTTGAACAGCTACAGCAATTATACCAAATTCCAAGATCCGGTTTCTTCAGGTACCTACAACTCAGACACGCCTTAACAGCACAGTTCCCAGAACCTAGGCAGCCTTTCTCCCATTATTCACTAATAGGTATACTGCGCACCCAAGGACCCAAAGGCCTGATATCGGTGCTATACACCCATCTACTACGATCTAAGATCCCCGATATGCCCATGACAGTGATGGAGAGATGGAAAGATCTCATCCCCACCCTTACGAATGAAGACTGGGAAACTGCAATGTCCACGTACACCGCGGTTTCACCAGCCGCAAATAATAAATTAACACAACTATACATACTGCATCAATGTTGCTTGACACCGACCAGACTGCACAAAATGAACAGGACACCCACAAACCAATGCCATCGGTGTGGAGCACCTAACGCAAACTTTAACCATCTAATATGGAACTGCCCTAATATTGCCACATACTGGGGGGAAATCACTGAATTCCTAACTCAACTGATGGGTGTACCTGTACCATACGACCCAGCGATATGCCTCCTGGGTATCTTAGATGAAGAACAGTGGCAATATCATGACAAAATATATCTCACCAAGGCGTTATTCTATGCCCGCAAAACAGTGGCCCTGCGGTGGATGGATAGACGTCCCTCGACACTCTCAAAATGGCAGAACATAATCAATGCCATACTACCATATGAAAAAATAGTATACAAAAACAGAAAGTGCCCAGGAAAATTTGATAAGATATGGGAAAGATGGTGTGGATCGACTAGCACAGTATTCACGCAAGACCGATTCCAGAGCCTAATGAGAGCAACTGTACCTAGAACGAACCCGTAAAATAAGCAAACATCACTGACACTACGAGCAAATGTAATGACACATTGTAATTAATCTCTGCATATGTTAATGTGACGCATTTAAGAGCAATTGTATGACCACAAGGAGCCAAAAATGTAACCAAGTTGTTTATTCATGTTTTGTATGGAATATACACTGTTCAATAAAACGAGTTTAAAACTACATAGCTCATGTGCGTCGGCACCCCACACACATCTGCAGTGGAGAGGATGGAAGACCCACACAGCCCCGCAGAGGATCCGGACGGGTAAGTAATGTCCTCTTGCTGCGGGCAGGGTGGGATTCTGCTGCAGGCTTCCACCCACAGAATCCAACCCACCCGTGGACATGAAGCCTAAAGCAAATCCTGTTCACATGTAGAGGAAAAAAAGCACTGTAGATTTTCTGCTGTAACTATACTATAACTGTAAGTAAGGAAGATGGAACAATACCTCTACAGCGCCACCTATTGGATGCCAGCATTCCGGCAAATCAGTGTCCGACCCTTTATACAGGTTTATGCAACAATGATTGGGAATTGAAAACCAAGCTAGAATCCATACACAGACAGCTATTTCGGGGTGTTTGCCCCTCATCAGTGTGCAGTAGGATTCTGGCTTGGCTTGTGAGAGTTCTATGACGTGGGTCAGGAGGGGTATCACCACCTCTTAAGGAGAGCACCAAGTAGGTGAGTGAGGAGACTTATAAGACCATTCATGCTACTCTCTACTGTAACTCTTAAATGTGGTTCTGCTGCGGAAATTCAAAAACAAACCCACAATGTGTGAACGCACCCTAATTAAGGAATTGCAGGGTTTTATATGGGATTACTCCGATGGCTGTACACCAGCTTACACATCCCTTCTCCATTTATTTATCCCATGTCAGCAAGTCCAGTGATTTAATTTTTAGAATCCGCTGATCAGATACTGATAGCACATTTTTTCCCAGTGATCCAACCCACTCGCCATACACGATGTTCTCTGCAAGTGGATTACCTCCAGAACACACAGTTGGAGAAAGCTATAAATTATATGATGTCAACCCCGGCACAATTGCTCTTTGGCAATAGACTGTATATGGGTAATTGATCCGCAGCATCGTTTGGATTGCCATGTATAGCGTTAATGATTTTCTCCATTATATGACCACAAAGTGTTTTTTGCTTAAGAAGGGCCTTGTTTTTGCTAATCGCTATACCACTTTCCAATGGATAGAAGCCCCTTCAAAGTTTTTCCCTACACAGTGGTACAGTTAGAGAGGTGTCATCACTTTATG
This sequence comes from Eleutherodactylus coqui, assembly GCF_035609145.1. Classification (NCBI taxonomy): domain Eukaryota; kingdom Metazoa; phylum Chordata; class Amphibia; order Anura; family Eleutherodactylidae; genus Eleutherodactylus; species Eleutherodactylus coqui. The sequence continues at coordinate 49,427,269 of NC_089845.1, read as the reverse complement.
TCATGGCTATACTGCCTTCAACTCCAATAAGCCTCGCTTTCATAATCTCCCATTCAGGAAATATGCAAGCCAATAAGTAATGGAACTACCCTAATTAACCCTTTGTAATCCAATTTCCCTCCCACTCGCACACTCCCCAACTCTTATTTATTTCGGGAGGGAAAGCACAGTGTGGATTCCTTGGAATTACCCAACAGAAACACATAAGAATGACCGTCATGACTATCTTATTAGCAATTTTTTGAAAATTAATAATTTCCAATGTAGTCCTGTCCGTTGTCCGACATAAAGATTTCAGATTTCCCTGCCTAGCTCCAATGTCAGGCGAGGGCTGACACATGTTTCTAACACTATGCAGGACAGAGCTCCGAAGTCAAAGGCTGTTCTGTATATGTATGAATACAGTAAAGAGGACAGCGCTCTGGTGTCGGAGGCTCTTCTGCATATGTATGTTACAGTGTACAGGACAGCGCTCAGTGCATCTGAGCTATGTAGGGAAATCTAAATGTCGGATGAGAGCCAACACTGGACTGAAAATGGTTAAATTACGTTTGAGGTTCTGGATCAACATAGTATAGTAATATAATGGACATGAGTCTTTTATGTATTTTCTGTATTATTCGTTGTTCTGGTCAAGCCTTCTCAAGAACCAAGTGGGTCTCTTAGGGCCACGTTTTGAACAGTGATGTAGGGCATTGTTCACTGCATGTGTCGGGAGGTGACAGGTCAATATAGGATAGCTATAATCATCTTATGTAACTGCTAAATGTAAGGCATATTATTAACCTGCACTATGTTCATTGCAACACTCTACCTCCCTTCCTTAGTGCAGTGCTTTACTTATAAATCCTATACAAGTTCCTAGGCTTTAGAAATTAAGTCACACATTGTGATTTTTTTTCATTTAGTAGATTGCAAATGACTTATAATTAAAAGGGGTGGCCCAGGGTTAAAAAAACATTGCTGCTTTCTTGCACAGTGCCATCCTTGTCTATGGGTTGTGTCTGGTATTGCAGCTCAGATTCCATTCACTTCAATGGAGTTAAGCTGCAATACCACAGACAACCCTATGGACAAGGGTGGCGCTGTGTTTGGAAATAAGCAGCCATGTTTTCTAACTCTGGATAATAATACAAATACAGGCTGCAAAAATCCCTGTTTGTGTCTTTAGTTTCCATTTTGCTGTACCATCTTTATGTTTTATTACTGCTGAAGGTTATCTCCTTTTACCACCCAATATTTTCTTTAAGCCTCCCTTTCAGTACACAAACAGCATCTAACCTACAATCTCTGTATTCCAGCCGCGTTGTGTGCTTTCTGTGCACTGATTTGTATGCTATCTTCTTCTGCTACCTTTTGCCTAATTGAATAGAAACCAAAACTAGTCTAGCATGAACAGGCGTCATATTATAAAGCAGATGGAACTTCCTTTTACCTTCTGTAGAAGTATCTGTCTAGTACTTATCATCTCATATAATAGTCACCCAATACAATACAATCTCCTGTGATTGCCGGGGAACCTGAGCTCTCAAACCTTGTAGATTACACAAAAGGGGAGCTGCAGGAAGAGAGATAAGCACAATATACCATGTGTATGCCAAAAGCATACTTAGGAGAAATCTTCTGACATTGGTTAATGCCACCATACTCCAACCATCTGAGACTAGAGGACTAGATTATTGTCCACATTTCCTTTCCAACACTGGTTAACACCACCATACTCCAACCATCTGAGAGAAGAGGACTAGATTATTGTCCACATTTCCTTTCCAACACTGGTTAACACCACCATACTCCAACCATCTGAGAGAAGAGGACTAGATTATTACCTGCATTTCCTTTCCAACACTGGATAACACCACCATACTTCAACCATCTGAGAGAAAAGGACTAGATTATTGCCCCAATTTTCTTTCCAACACTAGTTAACACCACCATACTCCAACCATCTAAGAGAAGATGACTAGATTATTGCCCGCCTTTCCTTTCCAACATTAGTTAACACCACCCCAGTCCAACCATCTGAGAGAAGACTAGCTTATTGCCCACATTTCCTTTCCAACATTGGTTAACACCACCACACTCCAACCATCTGAGAAAAGAAGACTAGATTATTGCCCACATTTCCTATCCAACATTGGTTAACACCACCATACTCCAACTATCTGAGGGAAGAGGACTAGATTATTGCCTGTATTTCCTTTCCAACATTGGTTAACACCACCATACTCCAACCATCTGATAGAAGAGGACTAGATTATTGCCCGCATTTGTTTTCCAACACTGGTTAACACCACCATACTCCAACCATCTGATAGAAGAGGACTAGATTATTGCCCGCATTTGTTTTCCAACACTGGTTAACACCACCATACTCTAACCATCTGAGAGAAGAGGACTAGATTATTACCTGCATTTCCTTTCCAACACTGGTTAACACCACCATACTTCAACCATCTGAGAGAAAAGGACTAGATTATTGCCCGCATTTCCTTTCCAACATTGGTTAACACCACCACACTCCAACCATCTGAGAGTAGAAAACTAGATTACTGCTCACATTTCCTTTCCAACACTAGTTAACACCATCATACCCCAACCATCTGAGAGGAGAGGACTAGATTATTGCCTGCATTTCCTTTCCAACATTGGTTAACACCACCACACTCCAACCATCTGAGAGAAGAAGCCTAGATTATTGCCCACATTTCCTTTCCAAAACTCGTTAACTCCACCATACTCCAACCATCTGAGAGAAGAGGACTAGATTACTGCCCCCATTTCCTTTCCAACATTGGTTAACACCACCATACTCCAACCATCTGAGAGGAGAGGACTAGATTACTGCCCGCATTTCCTTTCCAACACAGGTTAACACCATCATACTCCAATCATCTGAGAGAAGAGGACTAGATTATTGCCCACATTTCCTTTCTAAAACTAGTTAACACCACCATACTCCAACCATCTGAGAGAAGATGACTAGATTACTGCCCGCATTTCCTTTCCAACATTGGTTAACACCACCACACTCCAACCATCTGAGAGAAGCCTAGATTATTGCCCACATTTCCTTTCCAAAACTAGTTAACTCCACCATACTCCAACCATCTGAGAGAAGAGGACTAGATTACTGCCCGCATTTCCTTTCCAACATTGGTTAACACCACCACACTCCAACCATCTGAGAGAAGAAGCCTAGATTATTGCCCACATTTCCTTTCCAAAACCAGTTAACTCCACCATACTCCAACCATCTGAGAGAAGAAGACTAGATTACTGCCCGCATTTCCTTTCCAACATTGGTTAACACCACCATACTCCAACCATCTGAGAGAAGAAGACTAGATTACTGCCCCCATTTCCTTTCCAACATTGGTTAACACCACCATACTCCAACCATCTGAGAGAAGAAGACTAGATTACTGCCCCCATTTCCTTTCCAACATTGGTTAACACCACCATACTCCAACCATCTGAGAGAAGAAGACTAGATTATTGCGCACATTTCCTTTCCAACATTGGTTAACACCACTATACACCAACAATCATTTCCTCTCCATGATCCATGGATTAAATTACTTTTTGTTTTCTAACATTGTGGGGCCTAAAAACATGGGAATCCTGTATGGATTCTTACCCCCATAATATAAGCCATAAAACCAACCTACCCCTCTCTCTAAGGCCCTATAGCAGCACCGTATATAGTATTATGCTCTTGGGAACTACAGTGAATTTTATCTGAAGCTATTCATTTGGTTTTCTTTCTAAGAAAGAAAAAAAGAAGTCAAAGTCTGTTTCTGGGGTTACAAAATATTTATTTTAACATTATTACTGAAGGCAAAAAGCTCTTTTTCATACAGAAATACAAACAAACATGCATAGACCAATATGGCCTATTGAGATGTATATTTAACACAGTAAATATAATCCTTTTACAAATAATATAAATATTTTTAAAAAATATTCACATAATAAATTTAGATAAAAGATAGCAGATTAAATAACTGCCATGAAAAAACCCAGTTTTAGCTCTTGTAAGTAGCAGTCAGTGCTGCCCTCTGCTTACTATGTCCAAACCAACCAGTCACTAAATACGTCAGGGATTATTGCATGTCAACGATTTGATTAGCTCCAGTGAAGAAGATCAAACCAAGAAATAAGACATAAGGTGTTTTCACAGGACAAACTAAAATATAGGCAGGAAGGAAGCCCTGTAGGGGGAAGTAAACCTGAGGTAGACTTGTATGCGATATGTAATCTGTCCTTAAACAATGGCATAACTTTAATAGTCTATCTGCAATGCACATATCTCCATATGCAGCATTTCATGTAGAGTAAGGCGTGTAGCTTTCAATATTATATTCCAGTGTTTTACTGTCAGTGTCAGTAGCAATGAATGTTGTTTGGCAGGTTGTTCGAAAACTCAGTTGGAAGGCAAAAACGTTCCTATGGCATTCATCTTCATAACCAGCAGCATTGTTTCAGCGAGGATTACTGCCTTTCATCCATCTCACATGTCCATCTTGAAGCTGGATGGAAGTTCCAGATCTTCTACTTTAAAAACTTTATAAATTAAGTGCACTTAGCCACCAAGAGAAATAGAATATGCGCATTGAACTCGTTCACTGACAGCAATGTCTCCCACACTGTGGAAAGAAGGCGATAGTTCCCTCTTCTTCAACTAGGACGTCGTTATTCTGGGTTTCCAAATTGCTCGTTTTCTATGTGCCCAAGGATGCGACTCAGCTTTCAACTCTTGAAGTTTTTTCAGTAGCCTGGCAAAGATATAGGATCTTTTAATGGCTTCTCTGATAGATTCCGTTCTGTAAAATCAAACAAGATTTGGGGGTTTATTTCAAGGCAAGAATGGAAAGACTTAACAAAAAAAATATCTGTCACTTGTAACAATTTCAGTTCCTGATGTTATGTAGATTATTAGAATTATATGAGCTGATGCTACAAATTGTTACACTCAATGGACTTTCAATGTTCTTCCAAACTCATCATTTCTTTAAAGGGAAGGCTGACACTTAAATATCTTCCATTATGTCAGATGATGTAATCAGTTAGTTTCTGTGTTCTTGAACCTTCACTGATCATTGGAATGATAGGGTTAGGGGGGGGTTCACATTTGCACTAGAACCTTCCATCAGAACAAGCTTTTCTCATCCGGTAAAATGCCAGACATCTGAGCAGAAACTGGATGGATTCCATTATAGTCAATGGAGTCCATTCAGTGCGATTCAGATCCATCAAAAGACGGGTCCATTTGGCCAGGGGATTCCCCTTTCTTGCTTACCGAATGGAGAGGAAAACAGAACCCCTGTCACAGAAAGCAGCTTTATTCCTCTGAGGGCTCATTCAGATGAGCGTATTTGCACATTGGACTATACGCACAAACTTTGCAGCATGACCGATATTGATGTGTATTTGGGCAACACAAACGTCCATTGAAATCAATGGGCGTGCATACATGTGCACAACACACACTGTGTATTCGCTGCCCATTTACACATGTGATTTTGTGCACACACAAATCCATGCCAGAGCAGGGGAAATACATTAGCACAAGCACATTTTGGTCGCTGCCGATTTACGCTTACACCATTGTGAACAAGTCCGAAGCTCAATGCACCTTTGTGCTTCAGTTTATATGGAGGAATCTTGCATTTATTGCAATGAGATCATAATGCACATGTGAACTTTCCCGTTAATCCAGTTTATTGCATGTATGCATCTATGTAATAGGAATTATTGAAGACCCAATGGCTATGCATGTATAAGTCAAAGGCAGATGTATCTATAATCCTGCTTCATTAAGCCACATTTGCCAGCAGCAATCCATTCTGATGCAATGCCCATGCACTGGAAAACAGAACTGTGTATCATTCTAAATGTTATAGGGCAAATTTGGGTCGGTGAAAGTAGTTTTCCTTAAAATAATTTTACAAAGGCCAATAGTTGCACAGATTATAATCACTCAAATGAGCAATTATGGGCAACTGTCGGCTTGGGTATACACAGCTTCTGACAGGCCGCCAAGCAAGAAATCACTCAGTAGCCGCTAGTCGTTCCGTTGCAGGTCACTGAAATGGAACAACTACTGAGCAACTTCTAGCTCAGTGTAAACAGGAGTCTCTTAATCCTCAAGCAACTGCCATTTGCCTTGAATGAAGCGGCTGAAGAGATCTCTGACCTACTCCACCTCCATTCTCTAACAGACTATCACTCCGGTGTAAAAGTTCAAGAGCGGTAGCGGCTGGGGTGGCTGTTGAGTACCTATGCACCCAGTAGTCGTACTGTGCATAGGTACCTTTAGACTTCTACATGCTGGCAGCTGATTGGTTTAAGATATGTCCTGACATTCACTGCAGAGCAATACTTATTAATGCACAGTTAACTTTTTGCAAAAATTGCACAAGGGTGCTACAAAGCTGTAAGACTAAAATCAAAGCTGAATGCTTCCACTAGAAGAATAAGATAATCCTAAGAAATACTGAAATGCTCTTTAAAAGATAGGTGTAAACGTCTCAGGAGGTGTGACACAAACTGAACTTTCACCGCATGAGATATGGGCCACACCGCTAGGGGTTGACCTATTTCTACTCCCTCAATCCTGCATGCATTACAAGATGGAGAATAGATCACACCCCAACACAATCCTATGCGCCCCAAAAATACACACTGGACCACACTTTTAACATGTTCCAGACACACCTCCATAACCTTCCTCCTGACCATGTGATAGGAACGGGCTGAGTACATGCAGGATTGCACTCTTTTGCAGCCATAATTCATATTTTGGTCATTTTTTCATATAGAAGTTCATAGGGGGAAACTAGGACTTATGTTTTAGTATATTAATTTAGTAATCTGTCAGTACTAAACACGGGTGTCATTGTATAGTAGCTTGAGAAGATATTGAGTTTTGGGGGTTCTTGGTGTCCTATGATCCTGTTGTTCAGACCATAGGGTGTGGCTGGATTCCCCCAGCAAAACCACATTATTGGCGTTATCCAGAAAATGCATTATATCAGGGAAATCTTAAATGATGATATTTATTTGTCTTGCAAATAACTCAATGCAGACCCGCTAGTGACATGGCGGCTGCCTCCAGACTATGTCTGATGCATCGGTTACTCAAAAGCTCTTTTCAACTTTGTAGGAAGTAATTACAAACCACTGAGGCCATTGAAGCCAAGATGGCCTACCGTTTACATATAAGCAACAAAACTGTCACTCCAAGCTCTACATAGGATTTTCAGACTTCGTTATATGGTCAAAATCTAATGCCCCATTTAGATGGAACGATCATCGTTCAGAAAGTCATTCAAATGGGTTAAACTGAACACTAATCATTCAGTTTAAACACAGCCAACGTCTGAGGGATGAACAAGAATCATAAGGTTCTCGCTCATCATTCAGTTTCAGCTGGCATAAAAAACAGAATTGGCTCATTCACTTCTCATGCAGTTTAACACTAATCATTCACAGTTTCACGTAAGAACCTGGGTCAGGAAGGGTGTCGTGTCTCTTTAAGGAGAGCATCTAAAAAGTGTGTGAAGACACCTAAGAGGGGTTGGGTAGTGGGATGGCATAGTCTCTCCCCGAGAAGAGCACCCTAGAAGGTGAGTTAGGAGACTTATAAGGCCATGAAAGCTCCTCTAGGTAATTTATGCAAATAAGAAAGATCGAATTACTTCCTCTGCAGCGCCACCTATTGGATGTCAACATTCCTTCATATCAATGTCAGACCCTTTATGCAAGTCTTTATAACAATGATTGTTATTTGCACGTAGGAACGTGAAGCACTGAACGACTAGTCCATGAGAAATACACGAGAATCATGCAGATGAAACAGGCTCCCCAAGCGTGAACGAGTTGGTGATGACGTCACCAGCTCACCCGCTCGGGCAAACGAGAATCAGGAGATTCTCATCCCGTGTAAAAGGGGCGTAAGACATGGCAGAATTTTGATATATTCCATAGCACACATGATACAGTCACAGTACACATTCATATCAAGGTGGCCATGTATATGCAAATAAGATACCATTTGCAAATAGCTGATAATCCATCCATATAGAACAATCAAGTCTGCTCACCTTTCAGTGTCTGTATGAAGTTTCTGAACGCACTGTCCTCCCAATAACAGTCCATTGCATACTTTGGCCTTGTGAGATTCTTTTTCTATGGAAGGCTTAACACTGTGTACGAAAAACAAAGTATTGTGAGATACAATTGAAGGAACACCTTTTCTCCACACATGCTTCTGAGATAAAGGCAGCCTCTGCTACAGGTGTACTCAGGGCTCGCTCTGTCATTTTTTCAGACTTAAAATATTTGCACACACCTGAGATCTGCAGCACTTTGGCAGAAGTCCAGACAATTCTTGTCCTCACGCTTGGCACAGATACACCTGCTACTAGACTCAACAACTTCTTCTGTCTTTGTGTCCTGCAGTGAACGTTTCAGGCGAGGACCCCCGAGTCCATAAGGCACTGTTTTCCTGTAAGAGAAAATGTAACTATCTTAGTTTTGCAACAGAATGTATCAATACAATGTATCAATAGAATGTATCAAAACATCACACCAAAGACATAAATAAATAAAGACAAGCTGACTCCCAGCTAATATAGTTGGGAATTAATGTAAGTAGACTAGATAATTAACTAGCAAGCAATATTGATGTCTACATGTTTCCAAGCCAGCAACATATGTTAATCAATATGATTTTAGTTTCCTATTTAAATACATACTCCATATGCCACTAAGTAAATGTCAGTGTGTAGAGAAACTTCCCACACATTACACGCTACACGTCACCTTTGCACAATACCTTAATTCCCGGCTCATTTAATGACATACAATTTCACAAACTGCAAGCCTCAGTTTCACAGCGGCATACCAGCAAGTTATACAGGTTGCAACCTGTATTTCAATTAATAGCTTGTTAATGGTTCTTAAATCACAGTTTAGGAGTATTTCACTGTAAATGCCTGAGAGGTAAAGAGTAAGGCAAATATTTACAGCTTAGCATATTACGCTATCCGTTCGAGCACATTATACATAGTTACTGCTTTTGAAAACTCTCTAGTTATGTGTCAACAAATAACAAGGCCAATGCGCTTCCATTAGTCACACTTTGTACTGTGAAGCGCTAACATAAGCACCCAAATCAGTGCTACTTTTTTGGAACATTTAGTAATTCTTCAATCACCAGTGCTCCCAGATGTTTGCAACAAAGAGTCTATTTCAGCGCTTGTTTGTTTAGAACAGAAATTAATTGGTGGGGTTAAAAATGATATAAAATCACTATCTGTGGGTGATGCTTAAGTGCTATTTATTTTCGTAGGTGTTGGCTACTTGGCTGCTTTTAGTTCTGCTCCATTACAGCACAGCTATGATCAGTGACTCCAGCTTAACTGCATTGTTTAAAGAAGGTATGTAGTCCAAAATACACTTTGTGTAGCTCGGTCTGTTCAGATTAGCTCCTGTGAGTAAGCACTAGCCCACCACAATTCAGTGCACTGGGAGCTCATTTCCATTACAGCAAGGGCAGAAGATATTTCAATTTAAGCACTTGGATCTATTAGTAATATCAGTAAAATTAGGTAATTGGCACATATAAATTAAGTCAGATGAGCCTCTGTAGGGAGTCCTATACATGTGCAGGGGCGTAACTATAGGGAATGCAGAGGATGCACTTGCAAAAAGGCCTATCTTCTTCATTATAGGGAACCCAGTACTATGAATAAAGCATTATAATTGATGGCCCTGTTACAGATTTAGCATTGGACCCAGAAGCTTCAACCTTTGGTTCCAGTTCCATTAATGACTTTGAACATTTAGCATAAATCCTCTGTAGAGAATCCATCTACAGTACTACAAAATGCTGGGATAGGTGTGAGATTAGCAAACAACCATAAAAGGATATCCCAAGTAAGCTCTTAGAGTATGAAAGAAAGCAGACAAATTGGACAGACAGGGTGTGCCGAATGGTCATTACCTGCCGTCAATTGTCAAGCAACCTGAAGACGTATGACACAGCACAGTGAAATCACACCAGTGTTTCCCTCATTACATAAATTATTTTTTTTTCCATACGACAACTTTTTTATTTCATTTAAAAACATAATGCACATAAGACCAAGCAAGAAACTTCATCTGCACAGTTGTATGTCATTGCTGCGTGCCTGTCTCTCACACGCAACGTGCAGCTACATATGACCCTGGCCAAATACTGTTATCACGGAAACTGTATCTTGTAATCAGAGATTTATTGACCTATCAGTGGTTACAGTCATGCATAACTGGTACCCAACATTTCTCTTGGCTCTACAAAGTAATTCCATAAAAATAGTCTTATATGCAAAAAAATACCAAAAAAGATCAGTTTAAGATGCCAAAAAGAACTGAAACAGTATAGCACTTACTCTGGCGTGTTTATCCAGATTATATCTAGGTGGCAAAAGTAGACACATTCTTTATCCATGAGTGATGAACAAGAACAGCGTTTAAATCTGCGTGGCCTCAAGGGGGCACCAGAGGAATGATGAGTAGCTGTAGTTTCTGCTAGTGAGGAGTCTTCAGAGGATGAAAAAGTGCTGCTCGACCCTGCAGGTAATTAAGAAATGCATTTTGAGTCAACTTTATGACATTAGATTAATCATATCATTAACTACAACCCACAGAGGTGAATGCAGATCATCAGTGATCAATAAACATGAATAGTGTTAGCTGTGACATATATGGGACCTCACCTTGGTCATAGTGTAATGCTACATCAGGATACGAAATGTAACTCCAGCTGGAGCTTAGTGTTGTGCAGTGCATTCCTGTCCTGGTAATAGTAGAGACAGGACTAAACATGTCACCAAATACATGATATTGTTTTATATGTGGGTACTACACAACATAGATGGGGAGAAGGAAGCTAACTGCAGCAATTACAGTATCTTCTCATTGCTAATTAATAGAGCTCATGATCTACTAGCAGTAAATGGAGTTGGGGTAATAGCTGACAGTAACCCAACAAATTAGGATCCTCACTGCAATAGTGTGACATCTAGCACATACTTGTTCTTGCTGCTGAATGAAATGTTAACATAAAACATGTCACTATCAGTCTGACAGGTGGTTATCTGCTCAGCCTTCTGCTTTTATGAGATTCCAGATTATATGTTCTTTCTGTGCCAGGAACAAGTGCTGGGCTGTCATAATTACTGGACTGCTTGGATGCTGATTAATACTATCATATATAACATCAAAAAATGAAGAACTAGTTAAGTGTCTGTGGACTTTTCTATCATCTCTATCAGCTGTATTATTCATATATTCCCTTTTATCTACTGAGCACACTTCTTTCTGGCCTCTCCATATCACTAATTTATAAGTCACTTCTGCCTCTCCAACCACTTTTATTTGTAGATAAGTGGCCAGTGATTTGTCTCTGTATCCATTACTGCTTTTCAGTCTCTCTGTCACCTTACTAGGCTATCTACTTTGTATCAAATAACCTTGATGCTCTCTTTCCCTACTCATCTAGCAATTATTTCTTCTCTACACACACTACTATTTCTCACTTCTTCATGTCTCTAATCTATCTCTATGGTGTGATTGATGGGACTAGATGATCAGGAGTCAAATATCCAGCACTACCGTCCAGCTTCAGTGATCTACAGCGCTGCTGATTCCATGTGTTCTATACATGTGCACCTCAAACCTGTAAATTATGTCCTGCTTTAATATGCCCCTGTGTGGGGGAATTAGGCACAGCTATGGGGAAAGTTTTAACCACTTTGTTTCATTAAGTTATGCCCTGCTTTAATAAACCCCCTGTGTCGGGGAATGAAGCACTGTTATGTAAAAAGTTTTGATACAACTTTTATAAAACTTTCTGAAACTAAAATGTGCAGCTCATCCCATAGCACCCACACCAAGGCCATTGTGCCTGCCCTGACCTTCCTGAGCTCTGTGCACCTGATCACCGAAGCACAGCCACAAAGAGCATGGAAATAGCATTTTGTGCAATTCCACCTGTGCAATAACAAGAGAGGGATTATACACTGATAATCCCATGTCCTAGTAGACCATAGGTTGCATACAAGACTTCCTCCCAGCAGTCAGATATTCCTAGTAATAATCAATATATAGTGTGCCAGGGTCATGCTGCCTGCACAACACCAGTGCTGCCCACTGATCTATTCAAGTCATATAAATTTGCCCATGGTTGTAACTGATGAATGACATTTTTTTCATTGCGACTTGCAACTATTTTTTAACTAAAAGGATCTAACCAAGAATAACTCCTGCTAGCTACCCAGCACAATCTCTGATTTAATAGGCTAATGCCAGGTTATCAATGTACACCAACTCATGTACCATAAATAGTATTAAATATAGTGTATAACATGGGGATATGTTGTGTTCAGTACCTGTTCCACAGGTGCCTTGAAGAAGAGCCAAGAGCAGATAAATAATCATCTCCAGATCCATTGTTAATGTAGAGGAATATCTTCTTGTTAGGTATAAAAAATAATAATTTCCAAAAGGTAAAATCAATAAATAATAAAGTAGATGTGATTGTTATAAAAGATACAAAACGAATAGAAAAGTTTTCCAATATTGATAAATTAAATGTCCCCAATCCAAAGTCCACTGAGAAGAGGATGAGTGCTGGTTATTCCTGAGAGCTCCCAAAGTGACTGTGATGCTGCCAGCTGCCCTGCTGCTCCTTTTTATATTCAACCGCCATAGAGTTTGTAAACAGCCCTCAATGGATATTATCCTTAGACAATGTTATTGTGCTATTAGTCACCGAGAAGCAACGTGCAGACTAAGATAAGGGGAGGTTGGAGAGGAAATCTTTGCAAACTTCAGAAAGGGAGACGCCGACTAACACCATCTGGGCGGGACTTTACACAAATCCTTGGGTATTTAAATGTGCAGTGACGGGCTTCTGCCACTAGAGGGAGCGGTGTCTCCACTTGGAGCTGCGCTTGTCACTTGCACAAGGTCTAAGAGGCTGCAGTTCTTCTTACAGCTACTGGAAGAACTGGAAGGGTGTAGTAAATGCTCTCTTAGAAACAGGAATGTACATTAATGAGTGGTGTTCTTTTCCATCACAGCACCTTACACAATTATCTGAGGATTATTATGGAATCTGACACCTTATTGCATACTTCGTCCATGTATTCATCCTGGACGACATCCAGCAGCTGTAATAGTTCTGCTTCACATTTAAAATCATTCGCCATAAAAGTTTAAAAATCTAAGTTCTTTATTTGCCTTTTTGCCAAATTGTTATAAACTCTGCAGTCGTTTCTCCCTCCGGTCTGCAATATGGGATTGTTCGTTTTTCTAGAGTCCTGAACCAAAGATTTGCCTAGTTAGGGCTTAGTCACTCAAACGAGGAACGTGTGCAAGTTTTGTGCAATGTGATGCACAGAAACCTGTGAAATCCATTATTTTGAATGGATTTATTCACATGAGCGATTTTTTTTTCCTTGCCAAGAAAAATGATCGCAGCATGTTCTATTGTTGGGCATTCCCGTGGGAGGAATCCCCATTGTTTCCTTTGGGACATAGTAGAAAAAAAGGTGCATGGCACACGCATGCTATGTGATTTTTCCCATTGAAGTCTATGGGAAACACTTGTGATCCTTTCATGTGCATAAATATATCACAATTTCACAGAAGCAATGTGTTTTTTAATAAAAAAAAACACATTGCATCACCGTGAAAATCCCACTTTGTTCACCTGTGTGAATACAGCTGTACACACAAAAATTGCGCTCATAATAAGCAGAGAATAGCCAAGCTCCGCCCTGTCCTTCCCCTCCTATTGCCAACAATGGTGAGGGGCGGAGAGGGGGCGGGAGCTCAGTGCACTGCTCCCGTCCCGTCTCGCCTCCTCCCCTTGCAGAGAGGGGCAGCATATATCAGCCAGTCGTGAAAACCCGACTGATATATGTCCATGTGAATAAGCCCTAAGTGTGCAAATACGTTGAGCGGAGGCACATGCAAGTGCGCGTATGCTGTGTGAAGGGGCCTTATACAGCTATTTTCTGAGTATTACTGCACAACTAAAAAATATGCCACTCAGGACTCCAGGAAAGCTGGATTAAAACATTTTGTGAACTGCAACGGCAACTATCTAGATTGGATGTCACCTTTCTTTCCCAGAAACAGAAATAACTAAAAGAAAAATGAATTTTTTTTTTAAAGCTTGACACATGAGGTTACATAGTGACTAAAGGTACCTTTAAACCGGCTTCACACAGGCGCTGGACGCTGCGGAATTTCCGCAAAGTGAATTGCTGCGGACAAGCCACGTGGAGGAGAAATCTCCTTCGCATTGCTAATTTCCTGTGGGATTGCTGTGGCTATTCCGCTGCAGAACGCCCGCAGTGATTGCGCCCTATGAGAAGGCTCCCTAAGGGCTTCTGCAGGCGAGCATTTGAATGGGTTCTCTCACATTATGCATTTTTGCACACAAAATTCGCGCATGTAAAAATATATGTGACATGACCTAATTTTGTGCACCAAAGCCATCCTATAAGTCTATTTGGGGGGCGGGGGTGCAAATGCGCACCTGATCAGCACGAAATCGCACACTGCGCAGCTTGATTTTGCTGGAAAATTGATAACACCGGGGATTAATTAGGCTGTGGATTTTGGTTCGAAATTCTAGAATGGTATATCCCACAATGTTGTAGCAGAGTAGTTCCACTCAGGTGAGAGCGCCCTTAGCCTGGGTTCACACAGGGCGGAATTGCAGCGGTTTTGCCGCGGATTGCCGTTGCATATCTGCACTGCAGCAAAACCGCTGCATTTGCAGTGCAATGCAGCACAAATGAGATTTGCCAAAAAGCTGTTCTCACAGTGCAGATTTTTTCCGCACAGCCGCAGTGCGGAAATGCAACTGCGGCGTGGTTTTCAAAGATGCAGCATGTCCATTCTACGGTCTTTTCCGCAGCGCTTTTTTGCCCATAGACCTGTATGGATGCAGCCAAATACGCGCCAAATACGCGGCAAAAAGTTAAAAACTGCTGCAGAAAAAAACGTGGATTTTTCCGCACGAAAATCCGCAGAAAAATCCGCAAGCCCAAATTAACCTTTGAAGCAGTTTTGCCGCAACGGAAAAACTGCGGCAAAACTAGGGCAAATCCGCCCTGTGTGAACCCAGCCTAAAGGTACCTTTACCGTACCTTGCACAAAGCTTTAAAAGTCAACCCCCCACCTCCCTCCCCCAGATCATGCGCTAATACGCCTGTTTAGAGTGAATAGAGGCAGGCGGCCGGAAGAGATCTTTAGCGCACTCCACCTTCATTCGCCAAAGGACTATTGCTCCTGTGTGAAAGCACAGGAGCGGTAGTTGGTAGGACGGCTCTTGGACATTCCTCCACCGTCAGTCCCATGTAAAGGTGCCTTCACCTGCAGTACAAGCAGGCTTAATAACCAGTCTACTTTCCGTTATTGTCAGTTTTTCCAATCTTTCCGTCCATCTATGAAACATGATGCAAGTAACGCTAAATTGGACAGTGTATAGCGAGCGTCTCGTTCCCACATAGGCTTGTGCAGTAAATATTTCTTGGGGTTTTCGGAACTGCTGATATGTAAGTGGCAAAGTGGTGATCATGGTGACAAATATTTTTCTGGCATTTGTGTCACTAATCCATTGAAGTACAAACTAGTCATCACTGAAATTGCTGCATACAGGGAACACGGTGCAACCATTTCCAAAATATGTGTACTTACATCCAAGTAGAACGTACCTCATGCCGTAGGAATGCGAATACAGAGTATGCCGTAACTTTAATAGGAGCTCATAACCTGATTTTAACCCCTTGGAGATCGCAATACACCTTCTTACTGACCTCACTAATGAGCTTTAGACCTGCATATACATCTTTTTAAGGCGGTGGCTTGGCTGACTTCTGACAACCAGGCTCCTGCTGTAACAGCCAGGAATGGAGAAACCTCAGATCCTGGCAGTTTAACTCCTTAGATGTCACAATCAATAGCAACTGCAGCATGTAAGCAGATGACAGGGGGGGAGGCTTTTTTGGGTCACCCATTGGCACCCCACAAGGTGATTGCAAAGTACCAATGGGTTTCCATAGCAACTGGAAGCCTGATAAAGGATTCCCTGTCTGCCATGTAACTCAGCCTATTAGGCTCTGCCTTCCCAGTAACCAGTGTATAGTGTTTATTTAAAAACACAAAAAATGAAAGTGAGCAGCAGAATGATAATAATTAAACAATGTAACTGTTCGAGTGCTGAAGCACTCCCTACTATTAACTACAACGTAGGAATAATAATACCTTAGTATTACCTGAGCAATCTGTAATAGCTTTGTGAAGAATATCAATAACACTTGGCTAAAGGCAGTACCATCTCAGAGAGCTACAGCGTACAGAATAGAATGCACAGCTTCTCCTTAGGGGTAAACAGTCCCATAATGTCTCTTCAAGGCCTGCGTGATACCCCAGGCAACATTTGACTCTTCCCTTGCTAACAAATAACTCAGTCCATTAACACAGCAAGCCTGCTGACTATCTCTTAACCCTTCCTGATGTGCACACCCATTGTCCCTTATGAGGCCAGCCTCACTTACGGTTCTATTGTGCAGGAGTTGTCACTACTACCAACCCAATGTGATGCCGCAGTGTTCACTGGGCGTTACTCCCCACTCCTCTTCATGCATTTCTGCTGATGTCCGATGATTCTGCTCCTCTCTGCACCCAGGCAGCTTTCACACACTCATTCCTGCATCTCCGCACCTCTGCTTTCTCTGCCTCACTGACTTCTTTCTCACAAGCTTTGTGCACCATCTTCTCACAGACCTTTTTATATCAGGGCTTTCATAACTCCCAATCAGTCTAGTTAGCATGCTCAGCTTTGTTGCCCCAAAATTTGGTGCAAAATTTGGCCCATGCAATAATTATGGTGCAGTTTTTAGTGCATTTCTCCAGTACATCTTCACATCAATTTTAACCCCTTAGGGGGTGAGTCAATTACACTGGAGCTGTATGACAACATTGGTCACATAGAATCAAGTCTCAACCAAAAAATTGTGTGTGATTTGTACACAACTTGCTGTTTCCCAACTATTTTAGATTTGTCTTATGAAAAACAACCAAATTACATTCTGCTCCGTGCTGGAAAAGTCATGTTCAGCTTGCAATCATTAACTCAACAGGCTCGGATTTTTGTTGTTGCGCAACACTTGCATCCGCAACGCAACCACCTTGACATTCGTTAGTTGCAATCTTTCCAATGCAACATTGTGACCAAAGTTGTCATGTAGCCCTAGCCTTACAGAGGCTGCAGAAGCTGTCAGCAGCACCCCAAATTCCTAACTCTGCATGGGCAGCATATAGATATATAGTATGGATAGACGCTAGAGTGCAGCATTCCAAATAGTGAATTTGTACTTGTTAATGAGGGACATGCAATGAGTAGTTCCTGGTAACAAAACGGTTAAGGTACAAATGGAATGATATGTAATAATGATGTAATGTCATGTTTATAAATATGATACAATAGGTTGGAGCGGCTGGATTACTACCGTGTAGACGTGCACTAGCCCAGCAACCTCATATAATCTCCAAGTAGAAAAGCAGCTTTTTTATTTGATATCTATCTACGAGCCTGGCATGGCACGTCTGCAGAATTACAGCCCGGATGACAGCATTGGTTCCTGCATGTACAACTCCTTTATTGGTCAACATGGAATAGGAGATACATCTGCAGCCCTGTGACGCTCACTAGTGTAACTGTATATTTCATTGTTGTAGGTTATAGTGCCGGTGGTAATCCCAATCAATCCATACCAGTAGTTACATAAACCAAGGAGACTAATACATTCCTGAGGCATGTTCACACTTTGCTGAATATAATACTCAGTTGTTATCATCATCCATGCTTTACCATGAATGGTAAAAGTAATACTGGTTAACATGTGAATGTCATCCATTAACTGAAAGTACATATGTTGTACACAGGGGTTTACTGTGGTTCTCTGTACATGGTGCTTGTGGTTTCACCATTAAAGTCAATAGGGAAAAATGGCCAAAAAGTGCCTCCAACTGCCATGAAGATATGATTCTGTCGGTCAATAGTCAAAAAAAAACCCCATATAGGCGTGACCGTCTTAGAAAGGCATAAGGCATCAGAGAATTAGTTCAAATTCTCTGTTTCATTGAAACCAGCATAAGTAGACAGGTTTTGGGGCTGTGGAACCCCTTCCTCTGTATTTGCTGGGGAGGCACTATATTAGAACATGTGACAAGAATAAAACCAGGGGAGGGGAAATTAAAGGGGGCATTTCTTACACATGCAAATATCAGGTGCAATTTCACATGGAATAAATAAAGACGGATGTATAGGTCTGTGAAAACGAAACGCTAAACGCATGTATAAAAAATGACTGACTAAATGGTTGAGCTCTGCCTCTGATTGGTCACAGCGCTCAATCCCCAGCCAGAAGAGATGCTGAAGAAGAGTCCCGGGGACCTGGAAGAAGACGCGCCGGAGATGACAGCACCTCTAACGTGATGTATTGTTTATTTTTTATTTTCATGGTAGGGCTTATAATTCAAACACCCCTACCGCGCAAAACCTTGCCATAGGGAGTCCCCTCATCAATAAACACTCTGACAGTGCTGTCACAGTGTTCAGTGATGAAGGGACTGCCCACGGGGACGAAGGAATCCTCTGCCACAGCTATCACAGCAGTGGTAAAGCATTGCGATCTTCTCCCATTGATGTCAATGGGGCCGGAGCCGCCGGCTCAATTGAGAACAATGGGAGAACATCACGATCCCCTGCTGCAGTTGTGACAGCCTGTACAGCCTGATGCAAAGTCCAAAGTTGATAGTACTCAATTTTGTAATTATGTTTATTTTACATTTATTTAATCCGTATTGCTTTCTAATAGTCTGTAGATTTTGATGCAGAATTGATATTAGCCTAAAACCCATCTGCAATTCTGCATCAAAATCTGCAGCGAGACCTGTGGCGTAACTCCATCCCCTGTGAAAGGTCCCTAAGTCAACTCTGATCTGAACTGCCAGTAGGAGAAGGAGACTTAAAGATTTGATAGTTTTTATACATATTATATATATATAATATATATTTTCCCCCTGAAAATAAGACCTAACCTGGGAATAAGACCTAGTGTGATTTTTCAGGATTTTTGAGAATGCAGCATGATTTTTCACAATGCTTTAAAATATAAGCCCTGCTCCAAAATAAGCCCTAGTTAGAGGTAATAAAAAAGTCAATTTAAATAGTTTGCAGGCTGCTATACATATAAAAAAGTAATTTTTTATATGTATAGCAGCCTGCAAACTATAACATATCCCCCATTTGTTTTCCTTATTAATTTGTTTAGGCAGTTAGGGAAGAACAAAAGAAGAACACATCCCCATCGATGAAAAAAGAATTACGGGGGTCAAATAATGGAAGTGGAAAGCAATTAAAAACATTTTTAAAAGATTTCCTGTTTTTAAGTATTACTGTATTTAAAAAAATATATATATAAATTTGGTTTCATTGTAACCGTATTGATCCACAGAATGAAGACATGTCATTTCTACTGTACCATGGACGCCGTAAAAATGCAATTGCAGTTTTCTGCCATTTCGACCCGCTTAGAAACATTGGTACCATTGAAAAATATAACTCATCCCGCCCTCATGTAGATGTGTCACTTGAAAAATAAAAAAGTTATGATTTTTTGAAAGTGGGGACCCCAGAACTGCAGAATGTGACCCGGACACAGGACCATCAATGAGCCATGGTCAAGAAATGGGTAATGTGGGTAAGTATAAATGGTAAGGCATTGTTAAACCACAGCTGTGATAATACAGCCACGTAAATAGATGCATAGATCTACATTAGTGGTCTGCAAATTATGGACCAAATATGGAATAAAAATACTCTTGTCTGAAGGAGGCCTGATACGTTTTATTGTTACATTGTGTTTTTTTCTATTTGTCTAACCATTCTCTTTCACTGACGGGCGGGCTGCTTCAGATAAAAGAACTCACTACCTTTGTGTTCACAATAGCATGTTTGGGGAGCTTTACTAGACTTTAAGCACAAGAGAATGCAGACTGCATTCCAGGTCTCTCTGTCATCATTTCCCTAGAGGAAATTCTATTGCTCACTGACTTACTTATGACTAAGTAGCAACCGAGTCACTGATATGTCCAACTCATAATAGTAGAACATCGCAAATGCCTAGAATTGCTTCTTCTCTTAACCCCTTAAGGACCAAGTGCGGTAAATTTACGACGCTTGATCCTTGGCTTTAATGCCGGCCAATAGCAGAAATACGGAGCGGGATTAAAGCCTCTACCCCTGCAATCAAGCAGGAGCAGGTCAGGTACTCAGCTGTAATTAACAGCTGAGAACCCGGAGGAGAAGGGAAAAGTGGTTTTTAACTGCTTCTGCCTTCTCTTTTCCTAGGTACAGAGCACTCAATGAGCGCTATGTACTAAGAAGTGAAAGTGTAAGTGTTTCTTCTACAACACGCCCCACGATCACGTGGTTGCTGGGTCCCCCTGACAGAGCAGAGCTGCAGGGTCCTTGCAGATCCTGATCAGCTCTGCCAGGGACTATTGTCACTACAGAGGAAGTTTTCCCCTGTACCCGAGGGGCTCCCAGCTACAGTGGAAAAGTGTGTAATTAAAATAAAAGACCATGTAAATGACCCCCAGAGGTCTTATATGACGTCATGGGGGGCATAGATAGTAAAAAAATAGTTGCAGGAATAAGTTAAAAAAAAAACTACAGAGTAAAATAAAAACATATACATAAAAAAGAAAATGACCCAAAACCGACACGAACCAAAACCGTTGCCGTATGCGCCCTGTAATCTAAAACCATACAAATTATATAGAAAAACATCCGAAACAAAGTGAGCAACCCGTTCCCATACTTTATTTTAGCGTAAATATGCTAATTTAAGAAAAAAACTATACATCTTTAAAAAATATTTTTTTAAGCTTTTTAACCCCAATAAAACTGAAAAAAGGTAGTGAAAAAGATATTTAAAAAAAAATAACCCTATATGTCACGGGAAAAAAAAACTCAGCAAAAATAATTTTGGTAGCTGAAGGAGAAAGAATAGGGCAGTAAAACCACCACATGGGTAAAATCCCTAAAAAGTGTCTTAGGGTACAAAACAGTCTGGTCCCTAATGGGTTAAAGGGGTTGTAAAGACAGAACTGCCAACCAAACTTCCTCAGACTCCTTATTACTTCTCACAGCCTGCAGGTGCCTGAAGCTGTCAAAGACTTTAGAACAGAGCGGGAACATTCTACCTCATTGGGGCTTTTTGCCTTTCTCTGGATCAACAGTGGGGGGAAAATAGGCTGAATGGATAGACATTGTATTTTTTTTACCTAACATACTGTGTTAGGCCTCCCTATTTCAACGCTGTGTTTACTGCAGATTCCACCCGGTTTCAGCAGCGCTGGCATACTTTATGCCAGCGTTTTGGCTGCGTTTTCAAGGATGCTGAAAAGAAAAAAAGAAAGCAATACTCACCTAGCCGCTGCAGTCTGGCAAGCTCTGATTAGCTGAGACAGTCAATGAAGGGCTGTGATTGGGCATCGAGCCAGCAACCATTCACAGCACTCTATTGCTGGAGGCGGGGTTCTCAAACCTGGCCTACGACAATAGACTTGTGAGTGCTGGGGAAGCCCGGATCAGTGGCAGAGACCAGCGGCTCTGACCCGGACCGCAGCGGCTAGGTGAGTATTACTTTCCTTTTTTCCTCTGGGACTGATTTTCGGGGTAGGACTTCTATTGCAAGCCCTCCCCCCGAAAATTGGTGAGCGGTTAACGCTGCCAAAAACGCGGCACCAAGTGTTGCCGCGTTTTCAGCAGTGCTAAAACTGCTGCCCATTCATTTTAATGGGCGACGCAGGGCTGAAAACGCCCCAAAATAGAACTTGCATCGCTGTCAAAACGCATCGTTGGAAGGCGCTGCGTTTTCAGCCCTGTGTGAGCAGCCCCATTGAAATGAATGG
This sequence comes from Eleutherodactylus coqui, assembly GCF_035609145.1. Classification (NCBI taxonomy): domain Eukaryota; kingdom Metazoa; phylum Chordata; class Amphibia; order Anura; family Eleutherodactylidae; genus Eleutherodactylus; species Eleutherodactylus coqui. Next base: position 49,405,216 of record NC_089845.1, on the reverse strand, counting down.
GAGTGTTGTACAGCGTTTAGCGCTGGGCTGAAAAGGCAGTGCTAAACGTTGTCCAAAACGCCCTGTGTGAGGGAGGCCTAACTGTGTTATTGTCTCCCCCATGTTGTTGGTTTTTTAACTCTGCTATATACAATCCTTCTAATACGCTCTTACGTTACTAGTTGTTGCATAGCTTGTGTTATATATTACCGGACATATAATAAAATCTACTTACACCAGTCAGGCATACCTACCGACTTTTTGATTCTTTAAAGATGGTCTTTGAAGGTCCACTGTGTCCAATGCTCAATTTGCTTGGCAGATCTTTCCCCCTTCTCTTAGCGAACAAGTATGAATGACACATCCTTATGATCTTACATTATAAACCAGGGAGACTGGCAGGAGGGGAAGGGGCAAAAAGTGGTTAAGTAAATCTAGGAAAATACTTAGTAAAAATGCTGGCTGCATACTAAATGACAAATCTGAACTTTACCATTAGCAGTCACCTTTCTTGGGTACAAATGGTGTTTTCCAATAATCAGTTACCTGCAGGAGTTATAGTAGAGCCAAAGTTTAACAATCGGACATTACAACAAATATTGATATGAAGCACGTAGTGTATAAACACAGTAAAACAAAGAAGATTCTAGAAACTCACCATTAGATGACAGGGGCAGAGAGTGACAGTAACCGAATGATGATGATTAGAGATGAGCGAGCGTACTCGCTAAGGCAAACTACTCGAGCGAGTAGTGCCTTATGCGAGTACCTGCCCGCTCGTCTCAAAAGATTCGGGTGCCGGCAGGGGAGAGCGGTGAATTGCGGGAGTGAGCAGGGGGAGCGGGGACGAGAGAGTGAGAGAGAAATCTTCCCCCCGTTCCTCCCCGCTCTCCCCCGCCGCTCCCCGCCCCGCGCTGGCACCCGAATCTTTAGAGACGAGCGGACAGGTACTCGCATAAGGCACTACTCGCTCGAGTAGTTTGCCTTAGCGAGTACGCTCGCTCATCTCTAATGATGATTAATATTATGAAACCAGTAGTGAAGACTGAAGCAGATGGTATGGAACCAAAATAACCATAAAAATGCTGCCCCTCATGCTATCTCTCCCTATGTCTTCCCCTAATACTACTATCCCTCAACACCAGGCACTACTGTCCCTAAGTAGCCCTCAGTTATCTCTACTGACATGCCTGTGTGAAACACTATCCCTGAGAACAATAGGGAATTAGGACCCAGACAAGAAGCAAAGAAGCAATGCTGAAATATGGATGGAGGCAGACAGAAAAAAAAACAAAGAATGATAAAACAAAACTGCAGACTAGGAAGCATAGATGGGACTAGATATAACCAAGGAAGAAGGCACTGACTGGACAAACTAGACTGGGCAAGAACAAGATACCTAGAAGTAGAAGGAATACTAGATTAAACACGTGTTGTAACAGCTATCAACTATACCACATTACTGAAAGCATTAATACCCAATTAGTGACAAGCCTATCTCTTGCTTTAAGGACCAAGCGAATGCCATCGTCGCATTGCAAGAGCCAGAACTTTCTGACATAGCCATATGAGGGCTTGTTTTTTTTGGGGGGGGGGGGGGGGAGTTGTATTTTTTTATTGGCATCACTGTGGGGTACATGTACTGTACTATATAAGTTTTATTAATTTTTTTTTGGGGGGGGGGGGGATATTGAAAAACCCCTCTGAACAGACATCTGCCTGGGTTGGTGTACAAGTTACTATAGTTATGGGGATATCAAATATGTATATAATTTTACAGCTTCATAACTCTTAATATAATAAATATTTGAATATTGTAAACAATACATTGTAATTTATCTTTTGCCCTTTTTATTATAAAACATCATTGTTGTTTACTGTAATGATTCTTTTTGCTGTAATTTTTTGGACTTTTTTTTTTTTGCAGATCAGCTTTTCTATCTGTAGTTCTGTACATTATGGAGTAAGACTGAAATTTGAGTTTTCTTTTTTTTAATGACTACTTCCTGAATGTGTAATTGGGGATCTGTCAGGGGAGTAGAAACAATACACTGCAATATCTAATACTCCAAGTGCCCGTTTCGGAACTGCTATAAGAGTGTCTACATTGTACATCTTATTACTCATGCAGAAGTGTGTTGAATGATGCTGGAGCCAATAAGAACAAAGGTTTATTTTAAGTCAAAGTCGGTGTTTGCTTAGATCATATTTGTGCATTGTAATTGAATGATGTTTTTCTTTTATATGTTGAGTATTCAAAAATATCATGTTTATCTGTTTTTGGACCAGCTCTTGCAGCTCTTAAACTGAAGTAAATAAATGTTGTGAATCTGGATATGCAGCTGTAATGATACAAAATGTCTAGTTACTTATATCTAAGGAGGAACTCCAGCAGAGCAATAGATGTTACCCTTTTTACCAGGAGTTAGGCCTCATGCATACGGTACGTCCACAGCGGAATCCAACAGCAGAGTTCGGCCCACGCCGTAGCTGGTGAACCCAAAGTACCTGCTTTTTCTTCTTTAATCTGTACTGCAGATGGTCCGGCCGTCGTGCCATCGCACATGTGCAGTACAGACTGTGCTGCGCCGCCGCTAGGTGATGATGCAGGTCCCATGACCTTTTCAGAATGTTATTTGTAGAGGGGCCATGGGTCGAACAGCTTTCATTGACTTCAATGGAAACCGTCCATGTGGGGCCTGCAGAAAAATGGAGCATGCTGTGATTTTTCCTCCATGAGCAGAAATTGCAATTGATTTCCGCTCGTGGGCATGAAAAATCACTTTGCCATAACATGCTTTGGAGGGTTATTGCTGTGGAATCCGGGCCAGGCATCTCCCCTCCAAAGCAAAAATCCACCCGTGTGCGTTAAACCTTAACCCCGTTATAATTTTACGCCAAGAAATATATTTAACTGAATTATTTAAATATTCTAACTAGAGATGAGCGAGCACCAAAATGCTCGGGTGCTCGTTACTCGGGACAAAATTTTCGTGATGCTCGAGAGTTCGTTTCAAGTAACGAACCCCATTGAAGTCAATGGGCGACCCAAGCATTTTTGTATATCGCCGATGCTCGCTAAGGTTTTCATTTGTGAAAATCTGGGCAATTCAAGAAAGTGATGGGAACGACACAGCAACGGATAGGGCAGGCAAGGGGCTACATGTTGGGCTGCATCTCAAGTTCACAGGTCCCACTATTAAGCCACAATAGCGGCAAGAGTGCCCCCCCCCCCGCACTGTCAGCATAAAGATCGTTCTCCTCTGCCATAGCTGTAACAGCTGTGGCAGAGAAGAACGATGTTAGCCCATTGAATTCAATGGAGCCGGCAATACAGCAGGTTCCACTGAAAGCAATGGGCTGCCGGCGTGCGTGGGATGAATTGTCGGGAAGGGCTTAAATATAGAAGCCCTTCCTTGCAATTCATCCAGAAATGTGTAAAAATAAAAATATATACCGTATACCGTATAGCCAATCACAGCCATTCAATGACTTCATTGTCATTGGCTGTGATTGGCTGAAGGCTAGTGTGTTTTCTGGAGGCGGGGATTTAAAGCCCTGCGTCCAGAAAGCAATGCTCTGTCGGGGACCAGGAGGGAGCGACAGCCTGCAGCAGCACCGCAGACCGCCGGGGGAAGTGAGTAATGGTTTTTATTCTTTGCTCCGCTGTATTTCCGGCGTATAAGGTGACAGTTGGGGGGTCGTCTTATACGCCCTGTCGCCTTATACGCCGGTATATACGGTATATATTTTTATTGTAACACATTTTTGGATGAATTGCAGGGAAGGGCTTATATATTTAAGCCCTTCCCGACAATTCATCCCACGCACGCCGGCAGCCCATTGCTTTCAGTGGAACCTGCTGTATTGCCGGCTCCATTGAATTTAATGGGCTAACATCGATCTTCTCTGCCACAGCTGTTACAGCTGTGGGAGAGAAGAATGATTTGTCTTCTATATGTTCTCAATGGGGTCGGCGCTGCTGCCGCCGGCCCCATTGAGCGCATATAGAGAAGAGAACAGGAATCGCAGATCGCACATAGGTGCGATCTGCGATTTCTATGGCCTAAGAAGGACCGTTGGGGTTCTTAAAGCCTAAAATACTCCTAACGCTCTCCCTATAGCAGCTCCGGCACCAATAGCACTTTCCCTGAACTATGTCAGAATGCATCTGTGGCGAGCCGCGGGCGGGCAGATTTTAATACTCGGGTGACACCTAATCTCGCCAGCCACTCACTGCAGGGGGGTGGTATAGGGCTTGAACGTCGCAGGGGGAAGTTGTAATGCCTTCCCTGTCTTTCTATTGGCCAGAAAAGCGCGCAAATTTCTCAGGGAAGAAAATGAAAGTGACTCGAGTACCGCGTGGTGCTCGTCTCGAGTAACGAGCATCTCGAACACCCTAATACTCGAACGAGTATCAAGCTCGGACGAGTATGCTCGCTCATCTCTAATTCTAACCATCTGCCTTCAATATATTTTTCTATACAATGGATGGCGAGATGGCCCAAAATTTTTATAGACGTACACACAAAAAAGGGCTCCTTCAAACGAGCGTATGCGCAAATACATATTGTGCTATTACCGAGGTTGACTTATGCACATGTCTTATTTAAATAGCCTAATGAGATACAGGTGGGTTCTCTTTTTCATGGAATTGTGCATTTTTGTTCTCATTGTTTTCATTTTTGTTCGCATTTGCACAAAAAAGCCTCATTCATAGTGCAAAAACATGGCGCTAAAGTGTGCACTATTGTGCATACGTTGATCTGAAGCCAGCCTTATGAAACAATACTTTATGGATGGAGGTGCTAGGAAGCTGTAAATTTCAGCGTGTACTTGTCTGTTTGTCTATATTCAATGATACAAAAATCGACTACCTATGACTTTAACGTCTCTTTTTTTTCGGTCCAAAGTGAACATGGCAGCATTTCCAAAAACGTTCAGTGTGGAAGAGCATAGGACCACAATCAAGTTCCTGTTTCTCCAAGAAAAAGGTGCAAAGCACATGGAATGTCACAAGCTTTGGGTGACAACAGCCCTTTATATGCAACACTTAAAGGAGATGTCCCGAGGCAGCAAGTGGGTCTATACACTTCTGTATGGCCATAATAATGCACTTTGTAATATACATTGTGCATTATTATGAGCCATACAGAAGTTATAAAAAGTTTTTTACTTACCTGCTCCGTTGCTAGCGTCCTCGTTCCCATGGAGCCGACTAATTTTTGGCCTCCGATGGCCAAATTAGCCGCGCTTGCGCAGTCCGGGTCTTCAGCAGTCTTCTATGGAGCCGAGAGCGGCTCCGTGTAGCTCCGCCCCGTCACGTGCCGATTCCAGCCAATCAGGAGGCTGGAATCGGCAGTGGACCGCACAGAAGAGCTGCGGTCCACGGAGGCAGAGGATCCCGGCGGCCATCTTCAGAAGGTGAGTATGAAGACGCCGGACCGCCGGGATTCAGGTAAGCGCTGTGCGGGTGGTTTTTTTAACCCCTGCATCGGGGTTGTCTCGCGCCGAACGGGGGGGGGGTTTAAAAAAAAAAAAACCCGTTTCGGCGCGGGACATCTCCTTTAAGTGTTGGGTTGTACATTTTAAAACTGGCCATTTCAGCGTTGAAAGTGAGAAACCCAGTGGATGGCCTGTCTCTCCGTCTCCTTGCCTGCAAATGTGAAAGCCATACATGGCATGATCATGAAGGATCACCGAATATCAGCCAGAAGTATTGCTACATAACCGGTGGATATCACGTGAGAGAGTTGGTGCCATTTAGAGATGAGCAAACGTACTCGTCCGAGCTTGATGCTCGTTCGAGTATTAGCGTGTTCGAGATGCTCGTTACTGGAGGCGAGCACCACACGATGTTCGAGTTACTTTCACTTTCATCTCTGAGACGTTAGCGCGCTTTTCTGGCCAATAGAAAGACAGGGAAGGCATTACAACTTCCTCCTGTGATGTTCCAGCCCTATACCACCCCCCTGCAGTGAGTGGCTGGGGAGATCATGTGTCACCCGAGTATATAAATCGGCCCCTCCCGCGGCTCGCCACAGATGCATTCTCACAGAGATCAGGGACAGTGCTGTTGGTGCCGGAGCTGCTATAGGGAGAGCGTTAGGAGTTATTTTAGGCTTGAAGAACCCCAACGGTCCTTCTTAGGGCCACATCTGACCATGTGCAGTACTGTTAAGGCTGCTGTGAGCAGTGTTGCACTTTTTTTTTTTTTTGTATATCGGCCGTGCAGAGCATTGCGTCCTCATTCTGCAGTAATTTTACATAGTATAGGGCCAGTAGTGGTGAGGCAGGGACAGTGGGAAAGGTGAAAGAGATATACTGTCTATATAGGCAGTGGGCTTTTTCAAACAAATTTGGGAAAAATACTATCTTTGGGCTGCCTGTGACCGTCTTGAGTGTACTGCATCTCTGCTGGGGGTAGTAGTCCTAATTAATATGCAGCTAAGTGTTACAGCAGGCTTGCAAAAAATTGTTTCCTGGCTCTGCGTTGCCTGTTACATCACCGCCGTCATCCCGTCCAGAGGGAAACAGTCTGCAGTAATTTTACATAGTATAGGGCCAGTAGTGGTGAGGCAGGGACAGTGGGAAAGGTAAAAGAGATATACTGTCTATATAGGCAGTGGGCTTTTTCAAACAAATTTGGGAAAAATACTATCTTTGGGCTGCCTGTGACCGTCTTGAGTGTACTGCGTCTCTGCTGGGGTAGTAGTCCTAATTATTACGCAGCTAAGTGTTACAGCAGGCTTGCGCAAAATTGTTTCCTGGCTCTGCGTTGCCCGTTACATCACCACCATCATCCCGTCCAGAGGGAAACAGTCTGCAGTAATTTTACATAGTATAGGGCCAGTAGTGGTGAGGCAGGGACAGTGGGAAAGGTGAAAGAGATATACTGTCTATATAGGCAGTGGGCTTTTTCAAACAAATTTGGGAAAAATACTATCTTTGGGCTGCCTGTGACCGTCTTGAGTGTACTGCGTCTCTGCTGGGGGTAGTAGTCCTAATTAATACGCAGCTAAGTGTTACAGCAGGCTTGCGCAAAATTGTTTCCTGGCTCTGCGATGCCCGTTACATCACCGCCGTCATCCCGTCCAGAGGGAAACAGTCTGCAGTAATTTTACATAGTATAGGGCCAGTAGTGGTGAGGCAGGGACAGTGGAAAAGGTGAAAGAGATATACTGTCTATATAGGCAGTGGGCTTTTTCAAACAAATTTGGGAAAAATACTATCTTTGGGCTGCCTGTGACCGTCTTGAGTGTACTGCGTCTCTGCTGGGGGTAGTAGTCCTAATTAATACGCAGCTAAGTGTTACAGCAGGCTTGCGCAAAATTGTTTCCTGGCTCTGCGTTGCCCGTTACATCACCGCCATCATCCCGTCCAGAGGGAAACAGTATACATGTATACGCTGCCTACAGTATCTGTCTGCTGTCTCAGCTCAGCCTTTAAAAAAATAGAAGCAAAATACTTAAGGCCTACTAGTGGCCTTTGGACACTTGACTGCTTCTGCGCTGTGAATTCCACTAGCTCAGTCATACGCACCTACGTCTCACTACAGTCTTGCGCAAAATTCTTTCCTGGCTCTGCTGTGCGTTCCGTAAGCGAAGTCAGCCTCCAACCACAGGCCAATAAGCGGCACATTTAATTACAGCGTTCTGTTTCTGCACTACTGGTAATACACCATGCTGAGGGGTAGGGGTAGGCCTAGAGGATATGGATGCGGGCGAGGACACGGAGGCCCAAGTCAGGGTGTGGGCACAGGCCGAGCTCCTGATCCAGGTGTATCGCAGCCGACTGCTGCGGGATTAGGAGAGAGGCACGTTTCTGGCGTCCCCAGATTAATCTCACAATTAATGGGTCCACGAGGTAGACCTTTATTAGAAAATGAGCAGTGTGAGCAGGTCCTGTCGTGGATGGCAGAAAGTGCATCCAGCAATCTATCGACCACCCAGAGTTCTACGCCGTCCACTGCTGCAACTCTGAATCCTCTGGCTGCTGCTCCTCCTTCCTCCCAGCCTCCTCACTCCATTACAATGACACATTCTGAGGAACAGGCAGACTCCCAGGAACTGTTCTCGGGCCCCTGCCCAGAATGGGCAGCAATGGTTCCTCTCCCACCGGAGGAGTTTGTCGTGACCGATGCCCAACCTTTGGAAAGTTCCCGGGGTCCGGGGGATGAGGCTGGGGACTTCCGGCAACTGTCTCAAGAGCTTTCAGTGGGTGAGGAGGACGACGACGAGACACAGTTGTCTATCACTCAGGTAGTAGTAATTGCAGTAAGTCCGAGGGAGGAGCACACAGAGAATTCGGAGGAAGAGCAGCAGGATGGTGAGGTGACTGACCCCACCTGGTTTGCTAAGCCTACTGAGGACAGGTCTTCAGAGGGGGAGGCAAGTGCAGCAGCAGGGCAGGTTGGAAGAGGCAGTGTGGTGGCCAGGGGTAGAGGAAGGGCCAGACCAAATAATCCACCAACTGTTTCCCAAAGCACCCCCTCGCGCCATGCCACCCTGCAGAGGCCGAGGTGCTCAAAGGTCTGGCAGTTTTTCACTGAGAGTGCAGACGACCGACGAACTGTGGTGAGCAAGGTTTGTCGTGCCAAGATCAGCCGGGGAGCCACCACCACCAGCCTCACCACCACCAGCATGCGCAGGCATATGATGGCCAAGCACCCCACAAGGTGGGACGAAGGCCGTTCACCGCCTCCGGTTTGCACCACTGCCTCTCCCCCCTGTGCCCCAACCTGCCACTGAGATCCAACCCCCCTCTCAGGACACAGGCACGACCGTCTCCCGGCCTGCACCCACACCCTCACCTCCGCTGTCCTCAGCCCCATCCAGCAATGTCTCTAAGCGCACCGTCCAGCCGTCACTAGCGCAAGCGTTAAACGTGCACATAGCCAAATTGATCAGCCTGGAGATGCTGCTGTATAGGCTTGTGGAAACGGAGGCTTTCAAAAACATGATGGCGGCGGCCCGCGCTACTCGGTTCCCAGTCGCCACTACTTTTCCCAATGTGTCGTCCCAGCCCTGCACGACCACGTCTCCCGCAACATTGTACGCGCCCTCACCAACGCGGTTACTGGCAAGGTCCACTTAACAACGGACACGTGGACAAGCACAAGCGGGCAGGGCCACTATATCTCCCTGACGGCACATTGGGTGAATTCAGTGGAGGCTGGGACCGAGTCAGAGCCTGGGACCGCTCACGTCCTACCCACCCCCCGAATTGCGGGCCCCAGCTCGGTGTTGGTATCTGCGGCGGTGTATGCTTCCTCCACTAAACCACCCTCCTCCTCTTCCTACGCAACCTCTGTCTTGTAATCAAGACGTGTCAGCAGCAGCACGTCGCCAGCAGTCGGTGTCACGCGGCGTGGCAGCACAGCGGTGGCCAAGCGTCAGCAGGCCGTGCTGAAACTACTCAGCTTAGGAGAGAAGAGGCACACGGCCCACGAACTGCTGCAGGGTCTGACAGAGCAGACCGACCGCTGGCTTTCGCCGCTGAGCCTCCAACCGGGCATGGTCGTGTGTGACAACGGATGTAACCTGGTGGCGGCTCTGCAGCTCGGCAGCCTCACGCACGTGCCATGCCTGGCCCACGTCTTTAATTTGGTGGTTCAGCGGTTTCTGAAAAGCTAACCATGCTTGTCAGACCTGCTTGGAAAGGTGCGCCGGCTCAGCGCACATTTCCGCAAGTCCAAGACGGACGCTGCCACCCTGCGCACCCTGCAACATCGCTTTAATCTGCCAGTGCACCAACTGCTGTGCGACGTGCCCACACGGTGGAACTCTACGCTCCACATGTTGGCCAGGCTCTATGAGCAGTGTAGAGCTATAGTGGAATACCAACTCCAACATGGGCGGCGCAGTGGGAGTCAGCCTCCTCAATTCTTTTCAGAAGAGTGGGCCTGGTTGGCAGACATCTGCCAGGTCCTTGGAAAGTTTGAGGAATCTACCCAGGTGGTGAGCGGCGATGCTGCAATCATTAGCGTCACCATTCCTCTGCTATGCCTCTTGAGAAGTTCCCTGCAAAGCATAAAGGCAGACACTTTGCGCTCGGAAACGGAGGCGGGGGAAGACAGTATGACGCTGGATAGTCAGAGCACCCTCATGTCTATATCTCAGCGCATTGAGGAGGAGGAGGGGGGGGAGCATGAGGAGGAGGGGAAAGAGACATCTTGGCCCACTGCTGAGGGTACCCATGCTGCTTGCCTGTCATCCTTTCAGCGTGTATGGCCTGAGAAGGAGGAGGAGGAGGATCCTGAAAGTGATCTTCCGAGTGAGGACAGCCATGTGTTGCGTACAGGTACCCTGGCACACATGGCTGACTTCATGTTAGGATGCCTTTCTCGTGACCCTCGCGTTACACGCATTCTGGCCACTACGGTTTACTGGGTGTACACACTGCTCGACCCACGGTATAAGAAGAACCTTTCCACTCTCATACCCGAAGAGGAAAGGGTTTCGAGAGTGATGCTATACCACAGGACCCTGGTGGACAAACTGATGGTAAAATTCCCATCCGACAGCGCTAGTGGCAGAAGGCGCAGTTCCGAGGGCCAGGTAGCAGGGGAGGCGCGGAGATCAGGCAGCATGTACAGCACAGGCAGGGGAACACTGTCCAAGGCCTTTGACAGCTTTATGGCTCCCCAGCAAGACTGTGTCACCGCTCCCCAGTCAAGGCTGAGTCGGCGGGAGCACTGTAAAAGGATGGTGAGGGAGTACGTAGCCGATCGAACGACCGTCCTCCGTGACGCCTCTGCCCCCAACAACTACTGGGTGTCGAAGCTGGACACGTGGCCTGAACTCGCACTGTATGCCCTGGAGGTGCTTGCTTGTCCTGCGGCTAGCGTCTTGTCAGAGAGGGTGTTTAGTGCGGCTGGGGGAATCATTACGGATAAGCGTACCCACCTGTCAACCGACAGTGCCGACAGGCTTACAATCATAAAGATGAACAAAGCCTTGATTTTCCCAGACTTTTCTTCTCCACCAGCGGACAGCAGCGATACCAAAACAATACGTAGGCTGCACCCGCGGATGGAAGCATCGTTCTCTATCACCATAAAAAACGGGGACCTTTTAGCTTCATCAATCTGTGTATTCTATTCATCCTCCTCCTCCTGCTCCTCCTCCTGAAACCTGACGTAATCACGCCGAACGGGCAATTTTTCTTAGGCCCACAAGGCTCAGTCATATAACTTTTGTAAACAATGTTTATACGTTTCAATTCTCAATTCAATAAAGCGTTTATTTTTATTTTAACTGGGCTGCCTCCAGGCCTAGTAACAAATTAAGCCACATTAACCAAAGCGATTAATGGGATTCACCCACCTTCTTGGTTGGGCATGGGCAATTTTTCTGAGGTACATTAATACTGTTGGTACACCAATTTTTTTGGGCCCTCACCTACAGTGTAATCCAATTAATTTTTAGCCCACCTGCATTAAAGCTGACGTTACCTCAGCTGTGCTGGGCACTGCAATGGGATATATTTATGTACCGCCGGCGGGTTCCAGGGAGCCACCCATCCTATCGGTCCACACGGAGTTGTAGCTCCATGTGTCCACTTCTAAATAACCCCAGTCTGACCGGGGCATGCAGTTTGGGCCGAAGCCCACCTGCATTAAACCTGACATTACCTCAGCTGTAGAAAAAAGAGGTTCCCAGCAGCACAACATATATCCTCACATAGAGCCAGGCAAAACAGATACTATATAGTATCAATAAAATCACAATTTGACTAGGCAGTTAACAGTTGGTGTTCTGCTCTTTTTTATTGGTTTATACAATGGGTTAACATTGGACTATTCATACTCTATGGTTGAGAATGTATATTATTAGATAAGATAGCCTTTGTCAACGTGAATAGACCTGGAAGGGATGACTTTCTAGATGAATATGGGGACATTACTTGATAATACCAGTAGGTTGTTGATATACCCCTTTTTTATTAGATATAGAACATCACAGTAATGATAAAAGGTCATCTATATTATATTGGATAGATATAGTCTCCCTGTGATAGGATGGAGGGCTGAGTCGGCCTTGAGCCTGATTCATGTGGGAATCGAACTTGCAACCTCCAGGTCGTGGGCGAGAGCTTACACTCTGCACCACACGAGGCTCATATGACATCATCAACGATGCGCCAGATAACAGCTGAGACGTGTGGAGAGAGGTAATCAGTGATGAGACACTCCTGTGCATGTTTGTATGTCATTGGTTAATGGTGTTCACATTTCCTATATATATGGTGCACTTTGTATGATATGTATTGGCTTGAGGAAGGTCTATTACGACCGAAACGTTGCCGTAATTTTTGTAATGGGGAAATAAATCTTGTATTTTTCTACATTGCTGAATGCTGCCAGTCACTATTTCCTTATTCCTGATTACCTCAGCTGTGATCGGCACTGCAATGGGATATATTTATGTACCGCCGGTGGGTTCCAGGGAGCCACCCATGCTGTGGGTCCACAGGGACTTCACATTAGGGATTTGTACCTGCCAGTGTCTATGTATTAAAAACCCCGGTCATACTGGGGCATGCAGTGTGGGCCGAAGCCCACCTGCATTAAACCTGACATTACCTCAGCTGTGCTGGGCGCTGCAATGGGATATATTTATGTACCGCCGGTGGCTTCCTGGGACCCACCCATGCTGTCGGTCCACACGGAGTTGTAACTCCATGTGTCCACTTCTAAAGAACCCCAGTCTGACTGGGGCATGCAGTGTGGGCCGAAGCCCACCTGCATTAAACCTGACATTACCTCAGCTGTGATGGGCAATGCAATGGGATATATTTATGTACCGCCGGTGGCTTCCTGGGACCCACCCATGCTGTCGGTCCACACGGAGTTGTAACTCCATGTGTCCACTTCCAAAGAACCCCAGTCTGACTGGGGCATGCAGTGTGGGCCGAAGCCCACCTGCATTAAACCTGACATTACCTCAGCTGTGATGGGCACTGCAATGGGATATATTTATGTACCGCCGGCGGGTTCCAGGGAGCCACCCATGCTGTGGGTCCACAGGGACTTCACATTAGGGATTTGTACCTGCCAGTGTCTATGTATTAAAAACCCCGGTCAGACTGGGGCATGCAGTGTGGGCCGAAGCCCACCTGCATTAAACCTGACGTTACCTCAGCTGTGCTGGGCACTGCAATGGGATACATTTATGTACAGCCGGTGGGTTCCAGGGAGCCACCCATGCTGTGGGTGCACACGGAATTCCCATCGTGGAGTTGTACCTGCCTGTGACCATTTATAAAAAACCCCGGTCTGACTGGGGCATGCAGACACCTTGACAGAATGAATAGTGTGTGGCACATGGGTTCCCCATTGCTATGCCCACGTTTGCAGCTCCTGATGGAGGTGGCACAGGATTGGATTTCTCTTTGCTTCTGTACAGCATTATGGACTATCGCCCCGCCCCTTTTAAAGAGGGTCACTGCCTGGCCGTGCCAATCCTCTGCAGTGTGTGCCTGCGGTTCCTCCTCATGGCAGACGCACTTATAAATAGACATGAGGGTGGTGTGGCTATGAGGCTAGCGTGTGGCATGAGTGCAGCTGAAGGCTGCGCAGGGACACTTTGGTGTGCGCTGTGGACACTGGGTCGTGCGGGGGGGTTGGACAGCATGTTACCCAGGAGAAGTGGCAGCGGAGTGTCATGCAAGCAGTGATTGTGCTTTGTTGGAGGTAGTGTGGTGCTTAGCTAAGGTATGCCATGCTAATGAGGGTTTTTCAGAAGTAAAAATTGTGTGGGGGGGGGGGGGGGCACTCTTGCCGCTATTGTGGCTTAATAGTGGGACCTGGGAACTTGAGATGCAGCCCAACATGTAGCCCCTCGCCTGCCCTATCCGTTGCTGTGTCGTTCCCATCACTTTCTTGAATTGCCCAGATTTTCACAAATGAAAACCTTAGCGAGCATCGGCGATATACAAAAATGCTCGAGTCGCCCATTGACTTCAATGGGGTTCGTTACTCGAAACAAACCCTCGAGCATCGCGAAATTTTCATCTCGAGTAACGAGCACCCGAGCATTTTGGTGCTCGCTCATCTCTAGTGCCATTATGCCCAATGACTTGGGAATGAGAAAGCTTACAGCCAAGTGGATCCAAAAACGTTTGACAACCGAACAGACAAGACGTGGGGAGACATCGGTGGCTGTTTTGGAGCATTTTACAAGAAATGAGTCAGATTTCCTGGACAAACTAGTGATGAGACTTGGATCTACTGTTATGATCCAGAGACAAAGGAACAGTCTAAGGAATGGAGGCACAGTGGTTCCCCCAGGCCAAAAAAGTTCTGTGTGCAAAGGTCAGCGCAGAAGCACATGGCGACCATTTTTTTGTGATAAGGAGGGAGTTCTGCTTGTGGACCTCCCAAAGGGATAAACCATCAATGCAACATATTACTGTTCGTTATTGACAAAGCTGAGGCAAAATATTAAGGAAAAACATCAAGGAAAGCTCTCCAAAGGTGTCATCCTGTTGCATGGCAATGTCCCGTTGCACAAATGACCTCCTTAGGCCTCATGTCCACAGGGAAAATCAGGCCCGCCGCGGATTTTTCATGCAGAATCCTGCAGCGGGTCCCTCCTTTCCCGCGGACATGAGGCCTAAAAAGAAGATTAAACTTACCTGTCTGGAAGCTGCAGATCTTCCCTCCTTCGCGGCTGGATTGTCTTTCTTTGGCCCGGCAGATGTGCTCGGCACGCTCGCAGCATGCCGCGCGCATACGCCAGGCGCTCAATTTTCCTTTTGTGGATCACGCTGCGGGAAAAACGCTGCAGATTCTTAATTTTATTTTAGCAGTGGACATGAGGCCTTAGGCTTTCAACTGATGCCCCATCCACCCTATTCGCCCGACCCAGCTACATCTGACTACCATCTGTTCCCCAATCTCAAAAAACACCTAAAGGGACAACGGTTTGGGAGTGTTGTGGAGGCAACTAATGCTGCAAATGAGTGGTTTGACCAACAGGCGGAGGAATTCTATTTGCAGGGATTTAAAACAAAACTGCAGGAGAGAAGTCACAAGTGCATTGGCATCCTGGGGGAATATGTAGAATAGTGGGGCAGGCGCAGCTTCCTAGCTCAATTTTTTCTGGGTAATGCACAATACTTATCAACACCCCTCATAGGTAGTTGCGGACAAGTTTCCTGCAGGCCGTCCTAGAAGTCTAAGCACAATTCAACAATCTGCGTTCACCTGATCAGCTATGAAATAGGCAGGGTTTAAGAGGTTTTGCATAAGAGTATGACAACAGCAGTAAGCCTGGCTTAAAATCAGTCAGATCCAACCCAAGGAGATCCACTCCTGATTGGACCCTCTTCTCTGCCACTCTGGGCATGGTAGCTGGTGAAGCACTTAGGACAGAGTTTAAAAGTAGAGCAATCATACTGCACAAGTGTCCTGCATTAGAAGAGTAGGCATGCAGTCCTCTATGGCAGCAGGCATATAGTAGTCATACTCTGTTTGCACTTGCCATGTCATGTATTACTGCATGCATAGTGCAAACGTCTGAAAACAAAATTACGAACAGGACTTATTCTCTCTACAGACACTATGGATGGCAGAAAAAATAACTTTTTTGTTAACTGTCTGTAAATTTACAGATAATTGGCAACCCTGATTCTAACCCAGCTTCTAGGTGCCAGAGGGAGTTGGGCAGCGGTTCTATGGGTGAATACCTGGGGAGGAGAACTTCTCTGGGGTGAGATAAGTGATTCTATCAGGAGCAGACACAGACAGCTGATGACTGTTGGTCTCAAATGCTTCATTGTAGACACACATATGTTTCTAATAATCCACCAGTAACTGTAAATCATGAAATTAATTAGAGCAGTCGTTTACAGATTTAGCACTCTGCAGCTTGGTCGCTGGTACATCAGGCAGATACCATGCACTGTGATCTCTATGCTATGTATGTATATGGGTATATGGGCTATGCTATGGCCATTCCCTTTATCGCTCTATGCAGATAGTGTAGGTGGGCTATGCTATGGCCAGAGTGCACTAGTATTTTCATGGTTAAGCTTGTACATCTCATCTATAGAAAATAAAGCAATAGATTGAAGTGTCTGCGCTCCTGATATAGCGAGGGTATAGAATATGTCATTTATATTATATGATATAGAGGGGGACTTACTCAATAGGTGTGGAGTCTGTCACACAGAACTCTGTACCATATAGGTCCACTTCAGCCTTAATGTGCAGATCTGGTGAACATCCCCAATGGGAGAGCAGCAGGAACCGTATATCCGGGATGTGGAGCCTCGGTACAGAACAATAAATATAAAAGAGAAAAAAGTACGGGTTCTCTTGCGCTTCAGGCACCTTAGGAGAATCACTATAAAAGTGTACACTGACTTCACTGGGGGATCTGGGAGCAGCCATTTCTCCTCAATCCGGGTTCACTTCAAATATAGTGCAAACGCCAGTAGGTCTTTCTCTTTTCTAGCGCTGCGGAATATGTTGGCGCTATACAAATAAAGTTTATTATTATTATTATTTTCTTTATTCTTCACAAAGTTGGCAACAAACATAAATATATGCAGAGCAACGCGTTTCGGGGTGCATAGACCCCTTTATCAAGCCTAGTGGCAACAAACAGCAGTGCTTACAAGGAAAAGAATATTACATGGACTTTTATCCAGGATTTCAGTATCAACTACATCGAATCAATAGAGTTTTAATCCCTCGCATGCCGCGACAGGTTCTCTGGAGGCGGCCTTCTCATGTAAGTGTTCTTCTTTCGCCCGTGGGAGCTGCCATAGGATTGCGTTAGAAAACTGCTCTGCTCGGCAGCCGGCACATCACAGAGCCGGAGCCGCCGGAGCAGGTGAGTGCCGCACTGGTCCCTGCAGGGGCTCAGGTCGTGTCCCGCTGCGATAATTCTCGCAGCGGGACCTAACCAGGCTGTCTGCAGGCGGTCATACCCCTGATGATGCCAGAGTTCTGGTGAAACGTGTTGGGGGAGCTGGTCTTCTAGCACAGAGCCTCATGTAGTCTATACTGCTAAGGACTCGTTCACACAGGCGACAATGTCGCACGATTTTGTTGCGTTGCTACAATTCGCATGGATGAGAAGCCTATGCTTTCCAATGGGTTCCTTCACACATACAATACTTTGTAGGCTGCGATAACCCGACACAAAAACCTCGCTGGTCCGGCGATATGCCCACGACTCGTAAAGTTTTGTAGCCCATGTTTCCCTATGGAGCCTTCCTCTCTGTTGCATCGCATGAAAATGCGGTTTTTGTGCGGTACGATGCAACTTTGACAGTAGGAAATCCTAGTGTCAAAGCCTACACTAAGCCCTAGCTGCAGGAAAAAAATTAAAAATACACATACATCACATTAGACGCGCTGTCAGCCCGGCTGCATCTTCTCCCCGGGTCCCGGCACTGATCTTCTTCTTCTGTTCTGCCTGCGGATTGAAAAATCCCCATCTTCTGGAAGCGCTGGCTGTGATTGGCTGAAGCTTAGCCAATCACAGCCAGCACTCGATGAATGGCTGTGAGTGATCCTGGCCAGAACAGAAGAAGAAGATCAGTGCCGGGACCCAGGGAGAAGATACAGCTGGGCTGACAGTGTGTCTAAGGTGATGTATGTGTATTTTTTTTCCTCTTCTTCAGCTATAGTTTATTTTCGGGGTAGGCTTTATATTTCAAGCCTTCCCCTGAAAATCCTCGCATATGATGCTACAAAGCCGCGCGACTTTGTAGCACTACAAAATCGCAGTATTGCCATGAGAAGACGCAGCAATATCGCACGGACCAGCGATTCAATATTGCTGCGATTTTACTTGCGGCGATGCTGTGTCGCCAGTGTGAACGAGGCCTACCGTATATACCGGCGTATAAGACGACTTTTGAACCCCGAAAAATCTGCTCTGCAGTCGGGGGTCGTCTTATGCGCCGGTAATACAAAAAAAAAAGTGTAAAAAAAAAAAATTTATTACTCACCTCCCACGGCGTTCTGTCGCGCTCCGGCAGGATGTCGCTCGCTCCGGCAGGCTGTCGCTCGCTCCTCGTCCCCGCCGCAGCATAGCTTTCTGAATGCGGGGCTTGAAATCCCCGCTTCCAGAAAGCTAGTACACACGCCGGCAGCCATGACAGCATTGAATGGCTGTGATTGGCTGAAGGCGCACGTGTTAGCAATCACACCCATTCAATGATGTCATTGAATAGTGTGATTGGCTGAAGCCACGTGCGCTTTAGCCAATCACAGCCATTCAATGATGTCATGGCTGCCGGCGTGTGTACTAGCTTTCTGGAAGCGGGGATTTCAAGCCCCGCATTCAGAAAGCTATGCTGCGCCGGGGACGAGGAGCGAGCGACAGCCTGCCGGAGCGAGCGACATCCTGCCGGAGCGCGACAGAACGCCGTGGGAGGTGAGTAATAAATTTTTTTTTTTTTCTCCACTGTATACCGGCGTATAAGGTGACAGTTGGGGGGTCGTCTTATACGCCCCGTCGCCTTATACGCCGGTATATACGGTAAGGCTCATCTCAGACTTAGTTTATCTGGCAGCATTTATCACACAGGCTGGCAGTGCATACAGGGTTCTAATTACTTGCCAAATCTTCAGTGCATAGCAGTGTACTGCTGCATGGCAGCGCGCACCATTTGCAGCAGTCGTGACTAAGGTTGGGACATCGAAAACCGGTATATCAAAATATCGCTAATGCTTTGGCGATACTTTTCACCGATATCGTTATGTCTGATATATCGGTAACATCAATAGCTTAAGGTGATATCATCGATTTTAATATCGATTATATCGATTTTTGTAAAGAAGAAGCGTGTCTTCTGGTCCGGTGACCATCGTTTTTCTCTTTACATTCCGCCCTTTCCTTTGTGTTGTACAGGATGTAGTTTTGCTCGAGGCACTAATGAACTTATAAACAAGTTCTAGAAACTTTTGGAAAGTGTGAGGTGACTCTGTCCCCAATAAGGTTTGCTCCAGGCGAAAAAGTGCGGTCTTCAGCCCCTTTTCCACATGCGTTTGTTCATGGGGTTAGATGCAGGCTCTGAACGCTTGCGTCTAACGTGATGACTGTGGGCTATGCTTGCTAAATGAAAGCATTACCACATGCAGATGGAGGCCACGCTGAACGCACGAAGGTCGTGTCCAGAAAAGGAGAAGCGGCATGTCGTGTGTTCAGCGTCTAACGCGAATGCAATGCCCATAGAGAAGATAGGAGATCCATCTAACGCAATGACAATTGTGTTCGGGGCACTTCGTGTTACTAGGCCCTGCATTGTTTACAAGTTGCCATGGAGACCGTTGGTCCAGCGTCCGGTCCAGCGTCTATCTTCTGGCTTCCTTGTAGCTGGCAGGACCTTGTTTCAGTGTGTTTTGAAGGAGCATTTTAAAGGGAGAGCATGTAAGCAAATTAATATTTCTTGGCTCGTTAGATAACGATTATTGGGGCAAATGATAAAAAGCTTCTTTTCATACACCTAATTTTAATTCTATGTTTCATCTGTAATGTTTTATTTTCATCTGTAACTTTAATATATTTTCATGTTATTAATAGTTAGAAGTTAATAATAAATTCAACAGTTTAAAGTTTAAAAGAAAATTATATATTTTTTGCTGATTCTTGCTTTATTAACCCTAGACCTGTTTTATTTTTATACAGCACTAGCGTACCCGTCGCGCGTTGCTGCGAAGACAGACATACATACATACTTCGTTTTTATATATCTAGATGACGGCAGCAGCGACCACTGAGGTTTTGTAGGCCGCTGCTTCCCCCTTCCAGGCTGAATAAAATAGCCGCTGTGTGAGAATCGCTGGGGGGGGGGGGGGGGAGACATTCTTACTGCTGGGAGAATTGCTGGGGGGGGAGGGGGAGACATTCTTACTGCTGGGAGAATTGCTGGGGGGGGGGATGGGAGACATTCTGACTGCTGGGAGAATTGCTGGGGGGGATGGGAGACATTCTGACTGCTGGGAGAATCGCTGGGGGGGGGAGACATTCTTACTGCTGGGAGAATTGCTGGGGGGGATGGGAGACATTCTGACTGCTGGGAGAATCGCTGGGGGGGGATGGGAGACATTCTGACTGCTGGGAGAATCGCTGGGGGGGGATGGGAGACATTCTGACTGCTGGGAGAATCGCTGGGGGGATGGGAGACATTCTGACTGCTGGGAGAATCGCTGGGGGGGGATCGGAGACATTCTGACTGCTGGGAGAATCGTTGGGGGGAGGGGGGCATGGTGACTGCCAAGAAAATCTCTGTGGGGGAAGGGGGGCATGATGACTGCCAGGAGAACCGCTGGGGGGGGGAGCCATTATGCCTGCTGGGGGAACCACTTGGGGGGAGGGGGGCATTATTATTGCTGGTGGACAGCTGGGGGTGGCATTGTGACTGCTGGTGGACCACTGGGGGGGGGTATTATGACTGCTGGGGGAACCGCTGGGGGGGGGGGAGGAGCGGGCATTATTACTGCTGGGGGACCGCTGGGGTATGTCACTCTTATTACTAATGGGGGGAGTGTCACTATTATTACTGCTGTGGGATGTCACTATTATCGCTGGTGTGAAGGTGTCACTATTACCGCTGGGGTATGTGTACATGTGGCAGAAATGGGCAGGGCTCTTTCAGAATAGACCGGGTGCAGATTTTGACTGCTTTTTAGATGCGGAAATGCTGCAGAATTTTCCACAGAAATCTCCGCTGAGGACATTCTGCAGTATTTCCGCGTCCAAAAAGCAGTCAGAATCTGCACCCGGTCTATTCTGAAACAGCCTTGTCCTTTTTAGAACGACGGGGGTAAAATCATACGTTGTGATAAGCCCCGCCCCCTGACGTGTTGGCACTTTGCCATACATAAGTGGGTTTTGGGTTGTAGTTTGGGCACTCGGTCCCTAAAAGGTTCGCCATCACTGGCCTAGTACATGTTTGCCCACTTCCAACTCCAATGGAGACTGACTGTAAATGGCTGGCGTGCTCTAGTATTTATGGTTTCAAGCTGTACGTGTCATTGCATACAGTCTATCTATCTATCTATCTATCTATCTATCTATGTATCTATCTATCTATCAGGGTTATTGCATACAGTCTATCTATCTATCTATCTATCTATCCATGACATCAGGAAATGAGAGAATTAGATTTTGTAGGCCGCTGCTTCCCCCTTGCGGGCTGAATAAAATAGCCGTTGGGTGGAACATACAATTTATCCGGCTGCTGTGGCTTCTTAGGAAGATATCCTAGTACTTGTTTACCCACTTCCAACTCCAATGGTAATTGGCTGGCGTGCTCTAGTGGTTCCAAGCTGTACGTGTCATAATACAGCCTTAATGACATCACAATGCAGCTTTATAGAACATGTTGGGGCATGTTCAAGGGCGTCCGATGTTGATGACATCAGTGATGACATCACAATAGCAGGTGGCTTACTTATTCGATCTACGTGGGGGGGGCGTAACTTTCGACGACGCTCGCGCGCGCGCCATTTATCGTAGGATATTTGTACTATGCCTATAATCTTCCCAGGAGTGTACTCAACAACTTCCCAAAGTTTCATGGCGATCGGATGAATGGTGTAGTAGCGCATAAAGGACAAACAGACACGCACGCAGACACGCACGCACGCAGACAGACATACATTCAATTTTATATATATAGATTTTAAAAAGTCGATATATCGAAATATCGATAGTTTTCCACCGATATTTTACAATAATCCATAGTTTGTTCAGCGATAGTCGATACTATTGACTATCGATATTTTAGTGTCGATGTCCCAACCCTGGTCGTGACCCTGATATTTGTGCATAATCAGCAAGGCAGGATATTGTTTCTCTAAGGGTTTATTTACATGAGTGTATATCAGCCGTCATTTTCACAGCTGGCCGATATACGCTTCCATCTGAGCAGTCCCCCCCCCCTTCCCGGATCTCTGCCTTTCTCCTCCACTCCGGCGTTTGCAATAGGAGGTGGAGCTAAGGCGGTGAGGGGGAGGGAAGGGGGGGCTGCTCAGATGGAAGCGTATATCGGCCAGCCGTGAAAATGACGGCCGCTATACACTCGTGAAATAAGCCCTCAGACTGGCCTTGTCCACTGTATTACATTCACTCACACTACATTGAGACTCTGATCTTTTTAATTGATTGCTACTATAATATATTTATTACATATCAATAAAAGTTACTTTTTAAGGTGACCCAACTGTGCATTTCAGCCTATGGCAAAGGCTGTGGAGGGATTGATAGCTAGTTTGAATTGACCCTGCATATCTCTACCGTGTATTTTGCCGCATATCTGCACGCAAATTCAGCCGTGTAAATGTGAAAAATCCATGTGTGGAATTTCCGACACATTTCCACTTGGATCCGTTTGAAGAAGTGATATGCGGAATGTTTCTTGAAATGGCTCAATGCATTAAAAATAAAGCAACTTTATGGTCCCCCAGATATGTCATCCCTCACTCATCAGTATGGGTCCAATTTCCAGGTCTGCTACGAATCCTGAGAATGAAGGGGCCACCGCATTGCTTTGGCCCTGTGACCTCTCAAAGCATTTTCCTGTACAACCAGCAGGGGCGTAGCTAAAGGCTAATGGGCCTGGGTGCAAAAACTTATCGTGGGGGTCCCCTAGTTATTCTTAACCTCTCAACGCAGAGGTGTAACTTGAAGCTTCTGGGCCCCAATGCAAGACCTGTAACAGGGCCTCCAACTATAATGCTTTATTCATAGTACTGGGCTCCCTTTAAGGAGAAGAGAGGCCTTTGGGCCCCTTAAGGCTCTTGGGCCAGGGTGCAACCGCATCCCCTGCATCCTCTATAGTTATGCCAGTGTGTGGAAGATTGTCTATCCAACAGTATGGAGTTGCCCATTCTAAAAAACTGTACTTTGGGCACCAAGAGGGCTTGCCCCAACCCTGATAACTAGCTAGTTACCAGTCCTCTAACATAACTAGCAGAATATCATGCTGAAGAGCCTGCAGACAGATGTTTCGTTTTAACATGTGGAAAATATAAGTCAGCTTCACCTGCTGGAATAGGACGAGGATTTTGTAACTCTCTACAGAACAATATCAGTAGCTTCAGGCGCTCGGATGCAGTTTGGTCGGGACTGTTCTGCTTCCATCCAGTTCTTCGCACTGGGTTACATGTGTGCTCTGTTGGGGCTTTTAAAAGGATTTATGTTGTTAGAAGTATTTACATTGAAAGTATTTAGAAAGTGTTCAATAATAAATGTATATGACATTATCTTAAAAACAGCATGCAGAAAGTTCTGACGTGCTGCGGTACATTCTGCTTCTACGCACGTACGAGGGGGGCAGGACTGTGGTCCTCTGGGAGCTGGTACATGATTTGTAGAGTTTCACAAAAAAAAAAGAATAAAACGCTGTTCTGGCATTTTATCCGCTGCCTGCTGTAGAAGACAGAAGTCATAGCTGGAGCGCGATGTGCAGATGGTATTCTTCTATACATTATAGTCATAGAGTCATCACGTTTTTCTTTAGGGCTCCTTCACACGGGCGTATTCGCAATTGTACGCACCTCAGAGCAATGCATTTGCACTATGGACAAGGCTTACTGGCGCATGTATTGGTGCATTTTACTGTACTTATCGCGCACGCAAGATATGTTTTCTTGCATACAGGATATTACCACCCCGCAATTTAAATGGTTAATTAGCCTAATGAGTTCCAAATATGTTCTTTTTTTCTTGGCATCGCACAGTGTTTCATGCATCCCCTTGCGTGTTGCTCCTGCATTAGCGCCCAAATTAGAGCTAAAAATGCATGCGCAAAAAAAAAGACTAAAACATGAAGGGGCTAGGCAGCTTCACACGGACGTATTTGCGTGCAGAGTACACACAGAATAGAAGAACCGATGAATTTCAATGGGTTTGTTCTCATTTCCTTTATTTTGCGCACGTGTAATAAAGTAGGACCTGCTCTCTTTTTGTGTGCATTTGCGCACCAGGGGTCCCCATAGACGTTTATGGAGGTGCACAATGCACTGTGCAATTCAGTGCAATCACAGTGGGAGGGGGGGGTCACATGCACTTATGAACAGGCCCTGCATGCACAGAAAAGTACAGTATTAGGGGCCGAATCATGCGCAAATGAACCTTGTTCACTGCGCAAATACGTCCGTGTGAAGCTGCTCTAAAAACATCATAACTTTTTTCATTTTTCATCAACATAGCTGTATAAGGACTTTATTTTTGGGGTATAAGTTGTATTTTTAGGCTGGCTTCAAATGAGCGTCAGCGTATTTGTGAGCACATGAGCACCACGTATTTTTGGAATAAACAATACTTTTTTGTGCGTCCATTGGCAAATATTTAGCTGTTTTCTTCTGTGCGCAAGGCATAGCTGCATGCGCTAAAAAAGAAAAAAAAGGCACCAATGTTTCCAGCATTGCAATGGCCAATTAGTCAAATGAGTTCAAGATGTGTTCTTTTTCTCACACAATTAGGGCTTATTCACAGGGACGTATATCAATCGAGTTTTCACGCCCAGCCAATATACGCTGCCCCTCTGATGCATTGGTTTACAGTGCATTAGTGCACAGGGGTGTATTTCCGCATTGTAGGAGCGCCCGGTTGGGCCCCTGTTATGGCGGCGGCAGTTGCATTGGCTCCTATTGGAGCCAATGACATCTGCAGGAGAAGGGAGGTGGGAGGGAGCTTAGCAGAGTGACTACTAAACTGCCTCCCCCTTCTCTTCTCCTCCCCGCCACTTGCCACTGTTTGCAATTTGAGGGGTGGGACGAGGCCGGGACGCCCATTCCCCTTGCAGAGAGCAGGTGAGGGGGAGGGAAGGGGAAGAGAGCTTAGTAGAGTTAAGCTGTCTCCCCCCGTCCAACGGCATATACTCCGCCACACGGTAGCATATATGAATAAGCCCTTACGCTGTGCTTCATGCTTCTCCTTGTGCAGCCCCATTGACTTCTAGGGAGGTTTTTATGGAGCATGCTGCTTTTTTTTTTGTTTTTTACACAAATGAAATGTACAGGAAAAATGTGAACAAACTCATTGAAATCAATGGATTCTATTCACTGTGTATTGTGTGCGCACCTTGTGCATACATAGATACGCCTATGTAAAGCTGGCCTTAATGGTGCAATTTTAAATACCATATCATGTATTGAGAAACTGTCCAAAAAATGTTTTTAGGGTTTTAACACTTTATAGGTTATTCATACCTGAAAATAGTCTCAATTTAAAAAAATTTTTTACTATTTTGCCTGGATCTCTTATAAACGCTGATGCGGTTACAGACTAAGGGCTTATTCACAAGGGCATCAGTCGAACCCGCAGTGCTGTAGAGCGGGGGGAGACAGTTTAGTCCTAAACTGTCGCCCCCTTCCCTCCCCCTCGCCAACTTTCGGCAAGGGGAGGAGGCGGGGCAGGAGCCAGCAATGAGAGGGAGTGGGATGGGGCGAGAGCTTAGCAACTAGCCCTGCCCCCATCCCACCCCCCTTCCATTGCAAACAGCCAGTAAGGTGTGGAGAGGAGGATAGAAGGGGTGAGAGTTTAGCAGTCTATGCAGCGGCCTACATATTCCGGCCAGGAAGATAGTTCCAGGACTATCTTTCCTGGCTAGCGTAAAAATGCCTCTCCGAAATGCGCAACGTATGCGCTATCTTGGCTGGGCTGGGTGCTTTTACACGACAATCACTCGTCTGATCTGAATCACTGGAATCTAATGCATCAGATGGTAGCGTATATCAGCTGGCCGTGAAAACAGCGGCCAATATACGCTTGTGTGAATAAAGCCTAATTACAAGCGCTATATAATGTGATACTGTAGTCCTAGTTCCTCCGCCTTTCTCCTACGTATTCGCATGAATATATTTGCGCAAACAATAGGCAAAATAGAGAACCCATTGATTTCAATAAGTTTGTTCACATTCGTTTGTGCAAAAACAATATGCAACATGCTCTATTTTCCTGCACATTCGCGCAGGGAAAGAACACTTCTTGAACTCATTAAGCTAAATGCCCATTTCAATGGCTGAGAGCCTCGTTGCGTGTATTTTTTGAGAGCGCAAAAAGTCAAACAAAGTACGCCGCACCCATTCCACAGAAATGTGCCATAAAAAAGCATGAAAATCTGGTGAATCTAACCTAAGATTTGGCAGGATAATTCAACTGGTGCTTTACCTCCCTTCAACTGAGGTGAGATATTTTCGCATCTGGCCCAATCTGCGCGGACATGAATCATCATCAGTTCACTATACATGTCACCGACATCCGGCATCTTTCTTTGCGCCTTAACGTTTAACTATAAAGGTAACTATTAGAGATGAGCGAGCATACTCGCTGAGGGCAATTACTCGAGCGAGCATTGTTCTTAGCGAGTACCTGCCCGCTCGGAAGAAAAGATTTGGCTGCCGGCGCAGGTGAGCGGGGAGTTGCGGGAGTGAGCAAGGTGGAGCGGGGGGGGAGAGAGGGAGAGAGAGATCTCCCCTCCATTCCCCCCTGCTCTCCCCCGCCGCTCCCCACCCCCCGCCGGCACCCGAATCTTTTCTTCCGAGCGGGCAGGTACTCGCTAAGAACAATGCTCGCTGGAGTATTTGTCCTTAGCGAGTATGCTCGCTCATCTCTACTAACTATCCATCACCCGCACACACGGGATGAAGCAATGTGTTTTACAATACTGTTGTGCAATTCTTCTTCGTGATGGTTCTGCTATTATATTTTGATGCGGGATCTGGTAACAATTATATTTTTTCATATACGGCTGCAAGAAAAAGTATGTGAATCCTTTGGAATTACCTGCATTGATTACTAATAAAATGTTACCTGATTGTTATCTAAGTCACAATCATAGAGAGACACAATGTAACTAAACTAATAACACAAATACTTGTCCCGCTCATATCTTTTATTGAGCACATCAAGTAATCCTGCACAATTTAATAAGCGGTAGATCCCCTAGTAGTAAACATCTCCACCAAATATTTCCTGCGGCTGCAAACAACATTTGCACAACGTTGAGAAGTAATTTCAAAAGGTTCACTTAGTTTTTCTGGCCACTGTATATGTAGTACCAACAACTTGTTCAATGCGTTTAATTTACTTTTAAAACTTAGTGTTTTGATTTGGATCGAAACTAGAGATGAGCGAGCGTACTCGCTAAGGCAAACTACTCGAGCGAGGAGTGCCTTATGCGAGTACCTGCCCGCTCGTCTCAAAAAATTGAGATGGGCGCCAGTGGGGGAGAGCGGGGAGGAATGGGGGGGGGGAGAGCGGGGAGGAATGGGGGGGGAGATCACTCTCTCCCTCTCTCCACCCCCCCGCTCCCTCCTGCTCACTCCCGCAACTCACCGCTCTACCCCGCTGGCACCCAAATCTTAAGAGACAAGCGGGCAGGTACTCGCATAATGCACTACTCGCTAGAGTAGTTTGCCTTAGCGAGTACGCTTGCTCATCTCTAATCGAGACCCTTTTATATACCTGTTGGGTTTTTTAACACACCTTATGGGATGCCCTAAAAATACTGTATTTACAATTCCTATTTACCACTTCTGTTATTGTGATGTTATTTTTACTAGTTCCCACCTGGACTTATCAACATAGTTGAAAAAAAGACTAACTGCACATCCACATATTATACATTGATCTAGAACTTCTCTGCAATATTTGTAAATATGAGGGTCCTTGTTACATTTTGAGCAAATTGTATAAGCCTACTAGCCGTATTTCGTCAACCTCTTTTTAGGGAATCCCTATACTATTGTGCTTAGAAACGCATGGCAACTAAAGTTGAGCGAACATACTGTGCCGAGCTTGATGCTCGTCCGAGTATTAGCGTACTCATGGTGCTCGTTACTCGAACGAGCATCAAGCCGTGTTTGACCCCACCCCTATTTTTGGCCCCTCCCCGCACTTAGAGTGCTGGTCCAAGTACAAACAAAAGGAGACTGACTAAGCAGATACATCAAAATAGTAGAACATAAATGGACACTCATCCGCATATTAGTCATTGATTTAGCACTTCTCCTCTATGTTTATAAACATGAGGTTCTTTGTTACATTTTACTCTCTTTTTCATGTAAACCTACACCGAATAGCGGCCAAAATACAGCGCCAGCAGGAGGGGCAACTCAGTTGCCCAACAACACCACTGCTGCCAGGCTCTGCATAGTCTGACTCTGAGCCACGGGGGCTGAGTCTGGCAGCAGTAGTGTTGTTGGGCAACTAGGTTGCTCCTCCTGTGGGTGCTGTATTGTGGCAGTGGGGGTCACTATCCAGTGCTGTGCCCAGTAGAGTAGGGATCCACTAAAAAAAGAAAGTCACCGTGAAGTGGCTAAGGGACTTATTTGTTTGATTAAAAAAATTAAACAAAGAATCTTATGTTTATACAACCTCAATTCCCAAAAAGTTGGGATGCCATGTAAATAAATGTACAGAAAAAAAAGGATGCAATGATTTAGAAATCTCATATAGTCGTATTATATTCACAATAGTACATAGAACACATATCAGAAGGGGAAAGTGAGACATTTTTCTGTGTCATTTTAAAAAATTACCTTATTTAGAAATTGATGGCAGCAACACATCTCACAAAATAGTACGTTAGGCTGTGCTTCTGGGATCTGTAGTTCTATGAGATTTCATGAGCACACCTTCATGGCTGGGGGTTAATTGAGCTGGCTGGGTGTAATATTCTCCAGCTAGCCAATCACCCTGGTCTGTTGCATATATATACCAGCTTCTCTTGCCAGAGAATGCTGGTCATTTTATCATATTTATGCATTCTGTGTTAATCCCACACTGAGCTGTGTTATGCATGTCTAGTCTGTAGTGTGTCTCTCACCCTACCTGAGGACGGTCTGGACACCTGTTGTCCCCATCTGCATCTTATGCAGACCCCCTCTCCCCTTACGTTTTACAGGTGCAGCCTCCAGACATCTGATGTCTTATGTGTGTGTCAGATGGGTAATGCATGACACTGTTCCCTGTATGTCAGTACATTGTCTGACTCTTTCTCCTTGGTATCAGGACACTTGCGCTAGCAGTGGTTTACCTGTATGCATGTGAGCTCTGAGTGGGGTTTCTGTGTTGGGTTTCTCTGTCCCCCTCGGGTTTTGCATTTATGCATGATGTGTGGTGCATGTCTATGCAGGTGGCCGCACATGTGTGTGAACAGTGTTGTGTTCATTGGGTCTGTGCAGGTCCCAGACAAGGTATATGAACTGTTGTTGGTGTGAACAGTGACTTGTTCAGTGTCTGTGTAGTTTTCCAGACATCAGGTGTGAAGAGTCCTGTTCTGTGAGTTGGTGGGAGCTGCGTGCTGTCCTGCTGTGGATCGTTTGCTATCCAGGGATTGGTAGATCCCTAGGTTTCAGCGCGGGGCCATCCTTATCAAGACGATCACCCTACTTGCAAGCAGGTTTTCCTGTGGTGGTTGTCCCGTTAGAGTTGGGATATGCTAGGTCTGCCCATGAGACCAGTTTGCAGTCCTACCTTGGTGTTCAGTATGCATTGTTCGTGTGCTTCTGGCGTTTGTGTCAACATCGTCTTGTTTCCGTGCTGAGGCTTGGTACCCTGGCTCGGATGTAACAGTACATCTCATCAATTAGGAAATGATGATGTAAATGGCAATAGTATTTCCCCTGAAAACCTCTTTACTGCTGTCACTAAATGCCTCTGTAGTACCAGAGAGCTCGATGAGACATGATAGTATCACAGGGTGTAAGGGAGCTCTCCATGCTCCGTTCAAAATAATGACAAAACAGCTAAATTGCTCTGACAGCAGCTGCTTCAGACCTGCTAAGTCCCACCCCATGATAGTGACAAGAAAAGGGGGAGAAGGAGTTAGTGTGCTCCAAGTGTCAAAAAGAAGGTTCTGCCCCCTCAGTGATGCAGCAGTGATGTGGCTAGCATGTCACTTCTGTTTAGACCAGCCTCTGTATTACAAACAGTGTAGAGAGTTAAGCCCCACACACAAATCCCCCAAATATTCCAAGCGCAGAAGGTGCCATAAAAAAGAAAATAGAACTGCACCTCAGTGCAAAGTGTGGGAATGAGTGTTGCAACACAGTAGGGCAGAGAGGCAGCACAGCACAGGTCCTTAAAAGTGGTGGCGGCCAGCCAGCACGGAAGATAACATCAGTCATATCCTCCTGCTTGGCAGCGGCCATAGTAGTAGGCCTTAGTGCTAGAAGTTGTGGAAACTATTTTGGGGAGCTGCGTCACACTGCAATCCGCAACTGTGACCAGAGCCAAGCTGCCAGGGCACCACGGCGAGAAAGCAAGTGATCTATGAAAGGTCTTCATAGCCGCTGCTTGCCCAGATGAAGAGAAGACCAAGTGCCATGAAGAGGCTGTTATTTGGCAAAGCAGATGCCAGCATCTGTGTGAATGCACTCGTACTCACCGAACTGTATTATATAAAGTCCATGGCCAGGGTGAGGGACGTGGACCTTATTGGACTATCGGAAAGAGTTAACTCTGCTGTATAGAGTTGGAATTGGCACCATAGTTAGCGCAAGGGCTTGCATGGTGATAACTTGAGTTGTTCAGAGCTAATTGCTTGTACAGCTACTTAAAGGGGTTGTCCCGCGCCGAAACGGGTTTTTTTTTTTTCAATAGGCCCCCCGTTCGGCGCGAGACAAACCCGATGCAGGGGTTAAAAAAGAAAACGAGATAGTGCTTACCTGAATCCCCGCGCTCCGGTGACTTCTTACTTACCTGGTGAAGAAGGCCGCCGGGATCTTCTCCCTCGGTGGACCGCAGGTCTTCTGTGCGGTCCATTGCCGATTCCAGCCTCCTGATTGGCTGGAATCGGCACGTGACGGGGCGGAGCTACAAGGAGCCGCTCTCCGGCACGAGCGGCCCCATTCAGAAAAGAAGAAGACCGGACTGCGCAAGCGCGTCTAATCCGGCGATTAGACGCTGAAAATTAGACGGCACCATGGAGACGAGGACGCTAGCAACGGAACAGGTAAGTGAATAACTTCTGATAACTTCTGTATGGCTCATAATTAATGCACAATGTACATTACAAAGTGCATTAATATGGCCATACAGAAGTGTATAGACCCACTTGCTTTCGCGGGACAACCCCTTTAATAGTATTATGTAATTTTATATGCCTATATTGTAATGGTGCAGCAAGGCACCTGATATAGATAGAGGCATTGAATCTTTAGAGTCATATGTGATGCAGTGATAAAGCTTCAGGCAGCTACGTACCATAGCTGTTCCAAGGGAGGAGTCCTCTGTAGAAATGTCAGGTGTCTGATGTAAGATGGACACAGCTTCTTTGGGCGTGAGAGCTCGGGTTAAGTCCAGTTTAACATTTGTTGTGTTGCACATGAGTGAAACCAGTATTGGGCAAATTTAGTAAAACTTTGAAACCACTTACTTTTCAGATTGCACTTTTGTTCTCTGTCTTCCCTATTAAGGTCAATGTTATCGCTATGGTTTTTTTTTTTGTTTAAATACCGTTTTTTTGGAATCCAAACTGGTCTCCGGGACGAAAAGGTCAACAGAGAGCCTAAACACATGCTGAACCAACCCTTCTTCTTTATTTGGCTGATGAGATCTCTTTAAACACTGTAGGTACGAGAATACAATGTACTACTGGATTGATCTTTTATATGTGCGTGTCATTTTGAAACATTTCCATTATGAATCCACCAATTAATCCATTTTCCACATCTTTTTGTTATTACAATTACCTTGAAAATAATGAGGTTAGGAAATGATGATGTAAATGGCAAGAAGGATTAAGATCTTGAAAAACTGACTTAGAATAAAATGCCTCCACTTCTATCATTCTTAGACTTGACGTTTCATTCTAGAGATTTCCCCCATGGCATTTCCAATGTAGACACTAAATTGCTACTCCGTCTTCTTACAGAGCTCTTCAATTTCATTTGAAGGGGTTGGTACATTTTGCAATTAATATTAAAAATGCTTTAAATATGTATATATTATATTAACATCCTAATGGACTTTTTTTCTTCCAGAGGTCCCTTGTGTGGAATTTCTGAACCCTTGCAATTTCTAGCCCTCATCCCATCCTGGCTGTTGCGCCATCCATTGGGTGGCCAAATAGGGTTGGGGCATGTGACTATAAATGGCACTAAGCCCGCTTCAATGTGTCGACACTAGAGATGAGCGAGCACCAAAATGCTCGGGTACTCGTTACTCAGGACGAACTTTTCGCGATGCTCGAGGGTTCGTTTCAAGTAACGAACCCCATTGAAGTCAATGGGCGACCCGAGCATTTTTGTATTTCGCCGATGCTCGCTAAGGTTTCCTTGTGTGAAAATCTGGGCAATTCAAGAAAGTGATGGGAACGACACAGCAACAGATAGGGCAGGCGAGGGGCTACATGTTGGGCTGCATCTCAAGTTCACAGGTCCCACTATTAAGCCACAATAGCGGCAAGAGTGCCCCCCCCCCCCCCCTCCCAACAACTTTTACTTCTGAAAAGCCCTCATTAGCATGGCATACCTTAGCTAAGCACCACACTACCTCCAACAAAGCACAATCACTGCCTGCATGACACTCCACTGCCACTTCTCCTGGGTTACATGCTGCCCAACCGCCCCCCTCCCCCCCACAGCGCACACCAAAGTGTCCCTGCGCAGCCTTCAGCTGCCCTCATGCCACACCACCCTCATGTCTATTTAGAAGTGCGTCTGCCATGAGGAGGAACCGCAGGCACACACTGCAGAGGGTTGGCACGGCTAGGCAGCGACCCTCTTTAAAAGGGGCGGGGCGATAGCCCACAATGCTGTACAGAAGCAATGAGAAATAGAATCCTGTGCCACCGCCATCAGGAGCTGCACACGTGGGCATAGCAATGGGGAACCTATGTGCCACACACTATTCATTCTGTCAAGGTGTCTCTGCATGCCCCAGTCAGACCGGGCTTTTTAATTCATAGACACAGGCAGGTACAACTCCCTATTGTGAAGTCCCTGTCGACCGACAGCATGGGTGGCTCCCTGGAACCCACCGGCGATACACAAAAATATCCCATTGCATTGCCCAACACAGCTGAGGTAGTAATGTCGTGCTTAATGCAGGTGGGCTTCGGCCCACACTGCATGCCCCAGTCAGACTGGGGCTCTTTAGAAGTGGACACATGTAGTTACAACTCCGTGTGGACCCACGGCATGGGTGGCTCCCTGGAACCCACCGGCGGTACATAAATATATCCCATTGCACTGCCCAACACAGCTGATGTAACGTCAGCTGTAATGCAGGTGGGCAAAAAATTAATTGGATTACACTGTAGGCGAGGGCCCACAAAAATTGGTGTACCAACAGTACTAATGTACCTCAGAAAAATTGCCCATGCCCAACCAAGAGGGCAGGTGAAACCTATTAATCGCTTTGGTTAATGTGGCTTAAGTGGTAACTAGGCCTGGAGGCAGCCCAGTTTCACGAAAAATTGTTTCAAGTTACAGTTCCAACGCTTTTAAGAGCATTGACACGTATAAAAATTGTTTAGAAAAATTATATGAGTGAGCCTTGTGGCCCAAAGAAAAATTGCCCGTTCGGCGTGATTATGTGAGGTTTCAGGAGGAGGAGCAGGAGGAGGAGGAGTAGGAATATTATACACAGATTGATGAAGCAGAAATGTCCCCGCTTTGGATGGTGAGAGAGAACAATGCTTCCATCCGCGGGTGCAGCCTACGTATTGTTTAGGTATCGCTGCTGTCCGCTGGTGCAGAAGAGAAGTCTGGGGAAATCCAGGCTTTGTTCATCTTGATGAGTGTAAGCCTGTCGGCACTGTCGGTTGACAGGTGGGTACGCTTATCCGTGATGATTCCCCCAGCCACACTAAACACACTCTCTGACAAGACGCTAGCCGCAGGACAAGCAAGCACCTCCAGGGCATACAGCGCGAGTTCAGGCCACGTGTCCAGCTTCGACACCCAGTAGTTGTAGGGGGCAGAGGCGTCACGGAGGTCGGTCGTGCCATTGGCTACGTACTCCCTCGCCATCCTTTTACACTGCCCCCCGCCGACTCAGCCTTGACTGGGGAGCGGTGACACAGTCTTGCTGGGGAGCCAGAAAGCTGGCAAAGGCCTTGGAGAATGTTCCCCTGCCTGCGCTGTACATGCTGCATGATCTCTGCGCCTCCCCTGCTACCTGGCCTTCGGAACTGCGCCTTCTGCCACTAGCGCTGTCGGATGGGAAGTTTACCATCAGTTTGTCCACCAGCGCCCTGTGGTATTGCATCATTCTCGAACCCCTTTCCTCTTCGGGAATGAGAGTGCAAAGGCTCTCCTTATACCGTGGGTCGAGCAGTGTGTACACCCAGTAATCCGTAGTGGCCAGAATGCGTGTAACGCGAGGGTCACGAGAAAGGCATCCTAACATGAAGTCAGCCATGTGTGCCAGGGTACCTGTACGCAACACATGGCTGTCTTCACTAGGAAGATCACTTTCAGGATCCTCCTCCTCCTCCTCTTCCTCCTCCTCAGCCCATACACGCTGAAAGGATGACAGGCAAGCAGCATGGGTACCGTCAGCAGTGGGCCAAGCTGTCTCTTCCCCCTCCTCCTCATCCTCCTCATGCTCCTCCTCCTCCTCCTGAACGCGCTGAGATATAGACAGGAGGGTGCTCTGACTATCCAGCGACATACTGTCTTCCCCCGGCTCTGTTTCCGAGCGCAAAGCGTCTGCCTTTATGCTTTGCTGGGAACTTCTCAAGATGCATAGCAGAGGAATGGTGACGCTAATGATTGCAGCATCGCCGCTCACCACCTGGGTAGACTCCTCAAATTTTCCAAGGACCTGGCAGATGGCTGCCAACCAGGGCCACTCTTCTGTAAATAATTGAGGAGGCTGACTCACACTGCGCCGCGCAAGTTGGAGTTGGTATTCCACTATAGCTCTACGCTGCTCATAGAGTCTGGCCAACATGTGGAGCGTAGAGTTCCACTGTGTGGGCACGTCGCACAGCAGTCGGTGCACTGGCAGATTAAACCGATGTTGCAGTGTCCGCAGGGTGGCAGCGTGCGTGTGGGATTTGCGGAAATGTGCGCAGAGCTGGCGCACCTTTCCGAGCAGGTATGACAAGTGGGGGTAGCTTTTCAGAAAGCGCTGAACCACCAAATTAAACACATGGGCCAGGCATGGCACGTGCGTGAGGCTGCCGAGCTGCAGAGCCGCCACCAGCTTACGGCCGTTGTCGCACACGACCATGCCCGGTTGGAGGCTCAGCGGCGCAAGCCAGCGGTCGGTCTGCTCTGTCAGACCCTGCAGCAGTTCGTGGGCTGTGTGCCTCTTCTCTCCTAAGCTGAGTAATTTCAGCACGGCCTGCTGACGCTTGCCCACCGCTGTGCTGCCACGCCGCGTTACACCGACTGCTGGCGACGTGCTGCTGACACATCTTGATTGCGAGACAGAGGTTGCGTTGGAGGAGGAGGAGGAGGAAGATGCTTTAGTGGAGGAAGCATACACCGCCGCAGATACCACCACCGAGCTGTGGCCCGCAATTCTGGGGGTGGGTAGGACGTGAGCGGTTCCAGGCTCTGACTCTGTCCCAGCCTCCACTAAATTCACCCAATGTGCCGTCAGGGAGATATAGTGGCCCTGCCCGCCTGTGCTTGTCCACGTGTCTGTTGTTAAGTGGACCTTGGCAGTAACCGCGTTGGTGAGGGCGCGTACAATGTTGCGGGAGACGTGGTCGTGCAGGCCTGGGACGGCACATCGAGAAAAGTAGTGGCGACTGGGAACTGAGTAGCGCGGGGCCACCGCCGCCATCATGCTTTTGAAAGCCTCCGTTTCCACAAGCCTATACGGCAGCATCTCTAGGCTGATCAATTTTGCAATGTGCACGTTTAACGCTTGAGCGTGCGGGTGCGTGGCGTCGTACTTGCGTTTGCGCACAACCTGTGGCGCTAGCGACGTCTGCACGCTACGCTGGGAGACATTGCTGGATGGGGCCGAGGACAGCGGAGGTGAGGGTGTGGGTGCAGGCCAGGAGACGGTAGTGCCTGTGTCCTCAGAGGGGGGTTGGATCTCAGTGGCAGGTTGGGGCACAGGGGGAGAGGCAGTGGTGCAAACCGGAGGCGGTGAACGGGCATCGTCCCACCTTGTGGGGTGCTTGGCCATCATATGCCTGCGCATGCTGTTGGTGGTGCCTCCCCAGCTGATCTTGGCGCGACAAAGGTTGCACACCACTGTTCGTCGGTCGTCAGGCGTCTCTGTGAAAAACTGCCACACCGTAGAGCACCTTGACCTGTGCAGGGTGGCATGGCGCGAGGGGGCGCTTTGGGAAACAGTTGGTGGATTATTCGGTCTGGCCCTGCCTCTACCCTTGGCCACCACACCGGCTCGGCCTGTGCCCTCACCCTGACTTGGGCCTCCGCGTCCTCGCCCACGTCCACGTCCTCTAGGCCTACCCCTACCCCTCAGCATGGTGTATTACCAGTGATTTGATTTCCCAGGCAGGAATGAAAGTGGCGCAAGCCTGCAGCCAAAATACAATTTTTTCCCTTGTTTTTCAAAGGACAAGCCACACTGCGTGTATTCAATGAATACTACTAAGTTTAATAACTGTGTTGTGGCCCTGCAAATGTGTCAGAGAACTGCAGTGATGCAAAGTTATTGGCTCCAGCAGATCAGGGATTTCCCATGCAGGAAAAAAATTGGCGCAAGCCTGCAGTAAAACGTAGCTGGCTGCGTCTGATTTTTTTTAACGTTCTGCACGCAGCACACACGTACCCAGAGCCCTGAGGACTGTCAGAGGCAGGCAAAATACAATTTTTTCCCTTGTTTTTCAAAGGACAAGCCACACTGCGTCTATTCAATGAATAATGTATGTCTTCTGGCCCTGCCTACACAATTCTATCCCTGTAGTATTAATGCCGGGTGCAATGGTCTGCACAGCCGGTTTTGAGAAAGAAAAAAAATATGCAACACTGCTAACAGCAGCCTAGACAGTACTGCACACAGATAAATGTGGCCCTAGAAAGGACCGTTGGGGTTCTTGAAGCCTACACTCACTGCTAACACTCTCCCTGCCTAACCCCCACTTCTGTCCCTATTGCAGGGCGCAATGCTCTGCAGATCCAATTTTGAAAAAAAAAAAAAAATACAGTGCTAACACAGTACTGCACACTAGTAGATGTGGCCCTGAGAAGGACCGTTGGGGTTCTTGAAGCCTACACTAACTCCTAACGCTCTCCCTACAGCAGCTCCAGCACGATACCACTGTCCCTCAGCTAACTCACAAGGCATGTGTGGCGAGCCGCGGGAGGGGCCGACTTTTATACTCGGGTGACATCTGATCGCCCCAGCCACTCACAGCAGGGGGGTGGTATAGGGCTTGAACGTCACAGGGGGAAGTTGTAATGCCTTCCCTGTCTTTCAATTGGCCAGAAAAGCGCGCTAACGTCTCAGAGAGGAAACTGAAAGTAACCGGAACACCGCGTGGTACTCGTTACGAGTAACGAGCATCCCAAACACCCTAATATTCGCACGAATATCAAGCTCGGACGAGTACGTTCGCTCATCTCTAGTCGACACTTACTCCATATTACTATGGAGACGCAAAACGTTGCTGCATAGTGTAATACTGCTATGTGAAATTAAATTTATGCAATAGACAATTGCTACCTGGGGCCATATAAAAATGGCAATGCAGCAGGGTCCAGCAGAAGAGAAGAGAAATGGTGAGTGTTAGCTGCGCTTGGCACTTCTCCATTAATTCTGAGTGCTCCAGGGGTGATATGGCAGGTCTTGTAAGAAGAATATCAAGTTGACACTATTCTCGACTGCAAGATTTCAATGGTAAAGGCCAGATAAAGGTGCATTGCCAATGACCTACCGAGTTTCTTAATTGTGTCCGAGTGCACCTTACAAGCACCTTTGCCCTTCCTACTGCTATTACTTTGGAGAAGGCTGAATGATGTATATATTTGCATGTCCATTCATATTCAGCCATCCTATGGATGAGCAGCCAATATATAGAAAAGAAAATCAAGCTCTCGTTTTGTGATCTTATGGATGAAGGAGCAGGTAGAATGGACAAGGAGGTGGAGCTAGTGGGTGCAGGCCTTCACATACTCACTACAATGGAGCACTGAGGAAATAAGGAAGTAGGTTACTGATAAACTGATTTACTGAGCACCTTTTATATTAATTATAAAATAGCCAACCCTTTTAATGAGAGGACTACATGGGTGGTGGTCAGATGATAGCATTGGGGTTCTGTCAACGACCATGTGGCTTACAGTGGTTTGTCCCCTTGTTCATCTTCTTCATCATGCATACAGATGCAGTGGCATAATAAATAAGAGCAGGGCTCTATCCACACGTCTATCACCACCATCAGGAAAATGGAAGATGCTTATAGCTTTCACTTGTTCTTTTCCTCCATTCTCTGGCACCTTGGTTATCGGCGCACTAGTATTGCCTTCATTTCCTGTCCCTCTTTGTTTTTTAGCTCCACTGACAATGTTTGATGAGAGCTCCTCAACCAAGGCTCGGTTAAAGGAAAGCTGGCAGAATCTATTCAATTACAACTACCTCATAGGGGATTTTTTTGCCTTCCTCTGGATCAATATGGGGGGGGGGGGGGATAGGCTGAAGACGATGGACATAGGTCTTTTTTCAGCGTAACATACTATGTTACACAATACTATGTTAAGCAGTAGCAAGAACAAAAAACGCACTAACAAGGAGGACAGGCTAACATACCTCCCTCATTGCTCTTGCCTCAACAGTTATCCTGAAATTGGCATTCGATTCTACCATGACGGCTGTAAAGTAGGCTACAACCATCCAGTCAGAAGTCCATTGCTAGTGAGAGGTCCTGGACTCTCTGCATTACGGGATCCTCAACCTCTTTTCCTGGCTCTTGATTGGGTGCTAACATCATACTTCGGCTGCCAACCAAGGTATGATGCTAGAGGTTGGTGTCTTTGTGCTTACCTTATAATTTTATAACATTATCC
Organism: Eleutherodactylus coqui; assembly: GCF_035609145.1. NCBI lineage: Eukaryota > Metazoa > Chordata > Amphibia > Anura > Eleutherodactylidae > Eleutherodactylus > Eleutherodactylus coqui. The sequence goes on along the minus strand of NC_089845.1, from coordinate 49,366,317 downwards.
AAAAAAATGCATATCATTACAGGTACTGACATTCATGGCAATTACAACTATACAAAATTAGAAATGAAGAATAAATGAATGAATTCCCATATTTGGAGCTGCAGTAATAATTTCCCTACAAGTTGTACTTTTTCCATTCTTTCAGTCTTTTTCAATTATTCTAAATACAGATTATCTAAATCTGAGAACAAACTTATTTATTGAACCAGCTAACAATGAACAACTGTGTCAGGTATTTAGACAGCTTAAAGAAATAATATTATGACCCCTTGGCTTTGTAATTTTCTTCTTGTCAGGAAGAAATTAGTCCTGACTGCATTTGAAAATTAACGTATAAATCCAAATTATGTGTGTTAACCTACAAATTACCCTTAAATGATAGCATTTGACTCACTTGTATGCGATAACTAAAGTTTCTGTGTGTTTGGTTTCTAATTTTCACATAAAAGCTGATTCTTTAACTCGACTTTTTGCTTGACCAGCAATAAAATGCATTATTTTATGTATCCTTCAAGAAGCCTGAATCATGTTTCCTGATGAACCTCCACAACAGTCATTGATAGTGTACAGAATTAAAACAGAATGTCATATAGGTGCTTCACTCTTTTTTTTTTCTTCACTTCTTCAATGTAACACTAGAAAAAGTTTGGCTTAAATTATGTTTATTTTTTCTCCTCTGCTGTAAACTGTTTAGGATAGCGAAGACAAACTACACATTTTGATGATCATTCATTATTAGTAGAGATGAGCGAACGTACTCGTCCGAGCTTGATATCCGTGCGGATATTAGGGTGTTCGGGATGTTCGTTATTCGTAACGAACACCATGCGGTATTCGGGTTACTTTCACTTCCTTCCCTGAGACTTTAGCGCGCTTTTCTGGCCAATTGAAAGACAGGGAAGGCATTACAACTTCCCCCTGTGACGTTCAAGCCCTATACCACCCCCCTGCTGTGAGTGGCTGGGAAGATCAGATGTCACCCGAATATAAAAGTCGGCCCCTCCCGCGGCTCGCCTCAGATGCCTTGTGAGTTAGATGAGGGACAGTGCTGCTGGTACCGGAGCTGCTGTAGGGAGAGAAATAGCAGTTAGTGTAGGCTTCAAGAACCCCAAAGGTCCTTATTAGGGCCAGTAATACCTGTGTGTTGGCTGCTGTTAGCAGTGACTTTTTTTTTCTTTTCTCAAAATCGCCTCTGCAGAGTGTTGCACCTGGCATTAGGGACAGAAGTGTTGGATAGGCAGGGAGAGTGTTAGGAGTGAGTGTAGCCTTCAAGAACCTCAACGGTCCTTTCTAGGGCCATATTTATCCGTGTGCAGTACTGTGCTGGCTGCTGTTAGCTGTGCTGCATATTTTTTTTTTCTCAAAATCGCCTCTGCAGAGCATTGCACCCTCCATTGATACTACAGGGAAAGAATTGTGTAGGCAGGGCCACAACACAGTTATTATTCATTGAATATACGCAGTGGGTCCTTTTGGTGTAAAAAAAGGGAAAAGAAATCTATTTGTCCTGCCTCTGTCCGTCCTAAGGGCTGTGGACACGTGTGAGCTGCGTGTACAACGTTAAAAAATCAGACGCACCCAGCTACGGTTTACTGCTGGCTTCGCCATTTGCTTTCCTTAATTGGGAAAAAAATACCTGCTCTGCCAGAGTTAATAACTCTGCTACCCTCAAGTTCTGTGACACATTAGCAGGGCCACAGCACAGTTATTAAACTTCTCATGTTCATTGAATATATGCAGTGGGTCCTTTTGGTGTAAAAAAAGGGAAAAGAAATCTATTTGTCCTGCCTCTGTCCGTCCTAAGGGCTGTGGACACGTGTGAGCTGCGTGTACAACGTTAAAAAATCAGACGCACCCAGCTACGGTTTACTGCTGGCTTCGCCATTTGCTTTCCTTAATTGGGAAAAAAATACCTGCTCTGCCAGAGTTAATAACTCTGCTACCCTCAAGTTCTGTGACACATTAGCAGGGCCACAGCACAGTTATTAAACTTAGATTATTCATTCACTAGAGGCAGTGGGGCGTTTCGTTTTCAAAAAAGGGAAAAAATTATATTTGGCCTGCAGTCTTGCGCCAATTTATTTCCTGCCTGTGAAATCAAATCACTGGTAATACAGCATGCTGAGGGGTAGGGGTAGGCCTAGAGGACGTGGACGCGGCCGAGGACGCGGAGGGCCAAGTCAGGGTTTGGCACAGGCCGAACTCCTGTTCTAGGTGTATCGCAGCCGTCTGCTGCGCGATTAGTAGACAGGCACGTTTCTGGCGTCCCGACAGTCATCGCACAATTCATGGGTCCACGCGGGAGACGGTTATTAGAAAATGAGCAGTGTGAGCAGGTCCTGTCGTGGATGGCAGAAAGTGCTTCGAGCAACCTATCGTCCAGCCACAGTTCTGCGCCGTCCACTGCTGCAAAATCCGAATCCTCTGTCTGCTGCTCCTCCTTCCTCCCAGCCTCCTCACTCCACTACAATGACACATGCTCAGGAGCGGGAACACTCCCAGGAACTGTTCTCGGGCCCCTGCTCAGATTGGGCAGCAGTGGTTCCTCTCCCACCAGAGGAGTTTATCGTCACTGATGCCCAACCATTCGAAAGTTCCCGGGGTCCGGGGGAAGAGGCTGGGGACTTCCGCCAACTGTCTCAAGAACTTTCTGTGGGTGAGGAGGACGATAACGATGAGACACAGTTGTCTTGCAGTGAGGTAGTAGCAAGGGCAGTAAGTCCGAGGGAGCAGCGCACAGAGGATTCGGAGGAAGAGCAGCAGGACGATGAGGTGACTGACCCCACCTGGTGTGCAACGCCTACACAGGACAGGTCTTCAGAGGGGGAGGCACGGGCAGCAGCAGGGCAGGTTGCAAGAGGCAGTGCGGTGGCCAGGGGTAGAGGCAGGGCCAGACCGAATAATCCACCAACTGTTTCCCAAAGCGCCCCCTCGCGCCATGCCACCCTGCAGAGGCCGAGGTGCTCTAAGGTCTGGCAGTTTTTCACAGAGACGCCTGACGACCGACGAACAGTGGTGTGCAACCTTTGTCGCGCAAAGCTCAGCCGGGGAGCCAACACCAACAGCCTCACCACCACCAGCATGCGCAGACATATGATGGCCAAGCACCCCACAAGGTGGGACGAAGGCCGTTCACCGCCTCCGGTTTGCACCCCTGCCTCTCCCCCTGTGCCCCAACCTGCCACTGAGATCCAACCCCCCTCTCAGGACACGGGCACTACCGCCTCATGGCCTGCACCCACACCCTCACCTCCGCTGTCCTCGGCCCCATCCACCAGTGTAGTTCAGCGCACCGTCCAGCCGTCGCTTGCGCAACTGTTGGAGCGCAAGCGCAAGTACGCCGCCACGCACCCGCACGCTCAAACGTTAACCGTCCGCATGGCAAAATTCATCAGCCTTGAGATGCTGCCGTATAGGGTTGTGGAAACGGAGTCCTTCAAAAGTATCATGGAGGCGGCGGCCCCGCGCTACTCAGTTCCCAGTCGCCACTACTTTTCCCGATGTGCCGTCCCAGCCCTGCACGACCACGTCTCCCGCAACATTGTACGCGCCCTCACCAATGCGGTTAGTGGCAAGGTCCACTTAACTACGGACACGTGGACAAGCACAGGCGGGCAGGGCCACTACATCTCCCTGACGGCACATTGGGTGAATTTAGTGGAGGCTGGGACAGAGTCAGAGCCTGGGACCGCTCACGTCCTACCCACCCCCAGAATTGCGGGCCACAGCTCGGTGGTGGTATCTGCGGAGGTGTATGCTTCCTCCACTAAAGCACCCTCCTCCTCCTCTTCCTCCTCCTCCTCCTCCGCAACCTCTGTCTCGCAATCAAGATGTGTTAGCAGCAGCATGTCGCCAGCAGTCAGTGTCGCGCGGTGTGGCAGCACAGCGGTGGGCAAGCGTCAGCAGGCCGTGCTGAAACTACTCAGCTTAGGAGATAAGAGGCACACGGCCCACGAACTGCTGCAGGGTCTGACACAGCAGACCGACCGCTGGCTTGCGCCGCTGAGCCTCCAACCGGGCATGGTCGTGTGTGACAACGGCCGTAACCTGGTGGCGGCTCTGCAGCTCGGCAGCCTCACGCACGTGCCATGCCTGGCACACGTCTTTAATTTGGTGGTTCAGCGCTTTCTGAAAAGCTGCCCACGCTTGTCAGACGTGCTCGTAAAGGCGCGCCGGCTCTGCGCACATTTCCGCAAGTCCCACACGGACGCTGCCACCCTGCGCACCCTGCAACATCGCTTTAAGCTGCCAGTGCACCGACTGCTGTGCGACGTGCCCACACGGTGGAACTCTACGCTCCACATGTTGGTCAGGCTCTATGAACAGCGTAGAGCTATAGTCGAATACCAACTCCAACATGGGCGGCGCAGTGGGAGTCAGCCTCCTCAATTCTTTTCAGAAGAGTGGGCCTGGTTGGCAGACATCTGCCATGTCCTTGGTAATTTGAGGAGTCTACCCAGGTGGTGAGCGGCGATGCTGCAATCATTAGCGTCACCATTTCTCTGCTATGCATCTTGAGAACTTCCCTGCAAAGCATAAAGGCAGCTGCTTTGCGCTCGGAAACGGGGGCGGGGGAAGACAGTATGTCGCTGGATAGTCAGAGCACCCTCCTGTCTATATCTCAGCGCGTACAGGAGGAGGAGGAGCATGAGGAGGATGAGGAGGAGGGGGAAGAGACAGCTTGGCCCGCTGCTGACGGTACACCGGCTGATTGCCTGTCATCCTTTCAGCGTGTATGGCCTGAGGAGGAGGAGGAGGAGGAGGAGGATCCTACAAGTGATCTTCCTAGTGAAGACAGCCATGTGTTGCGTACAGGTACCCTGGCACACATGGCTGACTTCATGTTAGGATGCCTTTCTCGTGACCCTCGCGTTGCACGCATTCTGGCCACAACGGATTACTGGGTGTACACACTGCTCGACCCACGCTATAAGGAGAACCTGCCCACTCTCATTCCCGAAGAGGAAAGGGGTTCGAGAGTGTTGCTATACCACAGGACCCTTGCGGACAAGCTGATGGTAAAATTCCCAGCCGACAGCGCTAGTGGCAGAAGGCGCAGTACCGAGGGCAAGGTAGCAGGGGAGGTGCGGAGATCGAGCAGCATGTACATCCCAGGCAGTGCAACAGTCTTTAAGGGCCAGGACAGCTTTATGGCTCCCCACCAAGACTGTGTCACCGCTCCCCAGTCAAGGCTGAGTCGGCGGGAGCACTGTAAAAGGATGGTGAGGGAGTACGTAGCCGATCGCACGACCGTCCTCCGTAACGCCTCTGCCACCTACAACTACTGGGTGTCGAAGCTGGACACGTGGCCTGAACTAGCGCTGTATGCCCTGGAGGTGCTTGCTTGTCCTGCGGCTAGCGTCTTGTCGGAGAGGGTGTTTAGTGCGGCTGGGGGAATCATCACAGATAAGCGTAGCCGCTTGTCAACCGACAGTGCCGACAGGCTAACACTCATCAAGATGAACAAAGCCTGGATTTCCCCAGACTTCTCTTCTCCACCAGCGGACAGCAAGGATACGTAAGCAATACGTAGGCTGCACCCGCGGATAGAAGCTACGTTCTCTCTCACCATCCAAAACGGGGACATTTCTGCTTCATCAATCTGTGTCTAATATTCCTCCTCCTCCTCCTGCTCCTCCTCCTGAAACCTCACGTAATCACGCTGAACGGGCAATTTTTCTTAGGGCCACAAGGCTCACTCAAATAATTTTTCTGAACAATTTTTAAAAGTTTCAATGCGCTTAAAAGCGTTGGAACTGTAACTTGAACCAATTTTTCGTTAAACTGGGCTGCCTCCAGGCCTAGTTACCACTTAAGCCACATTAACCAAAGCGATTAATGGGTTTCACCTGCCCTCTTGGCTGGCCATGGCCAATTTTTTGGATGTACATTAGTACTGTTGATATAGCAATTTTTGTGGGCCCTCGCCTACAGTGTAATCAAATGAATTTTTAGCCCACCTGCATTACAGCTGACGTTACCTCAGCTGTGTTGGGCAATGCAATGGGATATTTTTATGTACCGCCGGTGGGTTCCAGGGAGCCACCCATGCTGTAGGTGCACACGGAGTGTAACCTACATGTGTCCACTTGTAAAGAACCCCAGTCTGACTGGGGAATGCAGTGTGGGCCGAAGCCCACCTGCATTAAGCACGACATTACTACCTCAGCTGTGTTGGGCAATGCAATGGGATATTTTTATGTACCGCCGGTGGCTTCCTGGCACCCACCCATGCTGTGGGTCCACAGAGAATTATAAATGCATCTGAAAGCACATCTAAAGAACCCCAGTCAGACTGGGGCATGCAGTGTGGGCCGAAGCCCACCTGCATTAAGCACGACATTACTACCTCAGCTGTGTTGGGCAATGCAATGGGATATTTTTATGTACCGCCGGTGGCTTCCTGGCACCCACCCATGCTGTGGGTCCACAGGGAGTTGTAAATGCATCTGTTTCCACTTGTAAAGAACCCCAGTCTGACTGGGGCATGCAGTGTGGGCCGAAGCCCACCTGCATTAAGCACGACATTACTACCTCAGCTGTGTTGGGCAATGCAATGCGATATTTTTATGTACCGCCGGTGGGTTCCAGGGAGCCACCCATGCTGTAGGTGCACACGGAGTGTAACCTACATGTGTCCACTTGTAAAGAACCCCAGTCTGACTGGGGCATGCAGTGTGGGCCGAAGCCCACCTGCATTAAGCACGACATTACTACCTCAGCTGTGTTGGGCAATGCAATGGGATATTTTTATGTACCGCCGGTGGTTTCCTGGCACCCACCCATGCTGTGGGTCCACAGAGAATTATAAATGCATCTGAAAGCACATCTAAAGAACCCCAGTCAGACTGGGGCATGCAGTGTGGGCCGAAGCCCACCTGCATTAAGCACGACATTACTACCTCAGCTGTGTTGGGCAATGCAATGGGATATTTTTATGTACCGCCGGTGGCTTCCTGGCACCCACCCATGCTGTGGGTCCACAGGGAGTTGTAAATGCATCTGTTTCCACTTGTAAAGAACCCCAGTCTGACTGGGGCATGCAGTGTGGGCCGAAGCCCACCTGCATTAAGCACGACATTACTACCTCAGCTGTGTTGGGCAATGCAATGGGATATTTTTATGTACCGCCGGTGGGTTCCAGGGAGCCACCCATGCTGTCGGTCCACAGGGACTTCACAATAGGGGGTTGTACCTGCCTGTGTCTATGAATTAAAAAGCCCGGTCTGACTGGGGCATGCAGACACCTTGACAGAATGAATAGTGTGTGGCACATAGGTTCCCCATTGCTATGCCCACGTGTGCAGCTCCTGATGGCGGTGGCACAGGATTATATTTCTCATTGCTTCTGTACAGCATTGTGGGCTATCGCCCCACCCCTTTTAAAGAGGGTCGCTGCCTAGCCGTGCCAACGTCTGCAGTGTGTGCCTGCGGTTCCTCCTCATGGCAGACGCACTTATAAATAGACATGAGTGTGGCGTGGCATGAGGGCAGCTGAAGGCTGCGCAGGGACAACTTGGTGTGCGCTGTGGACACTGGGTCGTGCGGGGGGGTTGGTCAGCATGTAACCCAGGAGAAGTGGCAGCGGAGTGTCATGCAGGCAGTGATTGTGCTTTGTTGGAGGTAGTGTGGTGCTTAGCTAAGGTATGCATTGCTAATGAGGGCTTTTCAGAAGTAAAAGTTGTTGGGAGGGGGGGGGCCCACTCTTGCCGGTATTGTGGCTTAATAGTGGGACCTGTGAACTTGAGATGCAGCCCAACATGTAGCCCCTCGCCTGCCCTATCCGTTGCTGTGTCGTTCCCATCACTTTCTTGAATTGCCCAGATTTTCACACATGAAAACCTTAGCGAGCATCGGCGAAATACAAAAATGCTCCGGTCGCCCATTGACTTCAATGGGGTTCGTTATTCGAAACGAACCCTCGAACATCGCGGGAAGTTCGTTTCGAATAACGAACCCCCGAGCATTTTGGTGTTCGCTCATCTTTAATTATTAGCTTTTCATGATATACACTCTTTGTAAAACAAACAATACCGCCCCTAGCAAGAAGTTTTGCTGCAAAACTTGGCATGCCGTCACATCTCAGGCAGATATGCAAATGATTGGAGTTGTGGTGATTTGACGAACGGTCTTGTCACCTGAGGTCCTAAAAGTGGTTCCACCCTTGGCCTATAAAAGGCTCTCGGAGGCTCCTTGTGTGTAGTAACCTCTTCTTCCGCTTGTGTAGAGCTTGTTGACCACTAGACACCTCTACTACGCAACTGAAGAGATCTCACCCCGTTATCAGAGTCTGAGAGGGGCGCATTATTGGGATGTGAGAAGCTGAATGGTCGTATCGACGAATTTCCCATCACTTTGGCTGTTCAGAGCAGACAGTTACGAGGTGTTGAGACCAGTGGATACATGAGGGCACGCACACAAGGTGACTTGGCTAAAGATGCCCTCAACAGACCATCAGTAGAGAGGATCATCTGATCTTCCAACAAGCTCCTCCAACTATCTTATTGTCCGACATCCAGAGACACGTGGCACCATCGTTACACCCCTGTGTCTGTCAGAACCATTTCCAGGTGCTTTGCTGAAAGAGATTTTGTCTCAAAGCTCCTATTACATATACTGTCTTTGGCACCCACCTTTGCCTCCATTTGCCGTGGTGTCGTGATTGAGGAAACTGAACTGCTATGGAGTGGAACCAGGTGTTCTTCAGTGATGAATCTAGGTTTAGTTTGGGCAATGGCGACAGTGGGTTTTGTGTCTGGAGACCTAGGGGTGAGTGCCTCAATCCTGCCTTTGCTGTAGAGCGGCACACTGCCCCCTGCTGGTGTGATGGTCTGTGGGCCATCGCATACAACAGTCAGTGCCCCCTAGTAGTGGTACGAGGGACAATGACAGCTCAGTGATATGTTCAGGACATCCTGTAGCCAACAGGGTACTAGAGCCTCTACACCCGCATCTATCACATTTTGTATCGAAGCTAGAGGTGGTAAAACCGGGTACTAGAGCCTCCATGCCTGCCCATATCACATCTAGCATCCAACCTAGACGCAGTAAAACAGGGTACTAGAGCCTCCATGCCTGCCCATATCACATCTTGTATCCAAGCTAGAGGCGGTACAACAGGGTACTAGAGCCTCCATGTCTGCCTGTATCACAGCTTGTATCCAAGCTAGAGGTGATACAACAGGGTACTAGAGCCTCCATGCCCTACAGTATTACATCTTGTATCCAAGCTAGAGGTGGTACAACAGGGTACTAGAGCCTCCATGCTCGCCTGTATCACATCTTGTATCCAAGCTAGAGGTGGTACAACAGGGTACTAGAGCCTCCATGCCCCCCATATCACATCTTGTATCCATGCTAGAGGCGGTACACCAGGGTACTAGAGCCTCCCTACAGGGGGTTTTCCACAATAAATGATCTTTTTGCTTTGATAGTATATTCACTTACTTATATCAATGTTACAATCACAGAGAGAAAGTTTTATTCAATTCTGACAACTCCTTCTAGGTGCTTCAGCTTTTTGACAATAGATATATTTCTGCATTTTTGTTTCAGATATGCAATATCGTCTGTTTAATCCAAGCTATGACATGATACGATGCAGTCTAAAACTGTGATAGTGGTACTATTAAGTGATTTAGGAGTGCCCATCTTTTCTTTTCCTTTTGGCCTGCCCCTCTCAGTGATTTGGCATCCTAAGGTGCAGCTACAACAAGACCCCTGAGGCCTAGCAGGACAGAATCCCAAGCTGAAAAGCATTACAGTATAATATGTTAGAGGGGCTATGATGACCTGCTGGAATGTCACACTTTTATAGTAAAACAAGAATCATCTATTTTGTTTCTCACATAAAGGCAAATGAGCTTAAGGCTGGGTTCACACGGGGCGGATTCCCGTCGGAAATCTCGCGGTTTGGCCGCAGCAAAAACCGCGAGATTTCCGCCGGGAGAACCGCCGCGGTTTAAGCCGTGGTGGCTTTGAAGCGGCTCAGCCGCATGCTTTTCTGTTGCGGCCGGCTCTCCCATAGAGGATAGCGCGGCCGCGATGTAAATAAACAGAAAAAAAAAAAGTAAATAGACATACTGCATCTTTTGAAACCGCGGCTGCGGCCGCCGCAGCCGCGGTTTCAACCAGATTTACTGCAGCGGATTAGCCGTTCCGTGTGGACAAGATTTCTGAGAAATCTCATCCACATGGCTGGCTAATCCCGAGATTAGCGGCCGCGGGCGGATCTGCTGCGGTGAAACCACGGCAAATCCGCCCTGTGTGAAACCAGCCTAATGGTTACAGTCATTTTGAGTGCTACAATACACTTGGTGGTTTTTCTCATAGTTTTTCTCACCGTGTCTTACAGGTATGGACAACTGTAGATGCGTCTGCAGCCTCACCACACACTCCCTAAGAGTCTTATGTTGACATAGCGTAAACTAGTCCTTAGTATGGTCCTGAAGATGTTTAGGGCTCATAGGTGCTTTGAACAGAATACACGGCCACTGGACAACAGTCTCTCTCTCAAGCTCTCCAGCCTCTATGGCTCTCTCTTTATCACAAGTCAGCCATCTGAGCACTTTTCGTCTCCAGAACTCAACTTTTCCAGTCTCCAGGACCCATCCATCAATCCTTTTTACACTATATACATGGCAGTAGCTCGGATTCCCCTTTTCCTTAGCCTTCAGTCGTTCCCTCGTCTCTTAGTGATGTATTCACTGATTTGACCCTCAATGGCTGAAATCCAGGTTCACTTTCCACATAGTACCAGAGTAGGTTTCTCACACCACGTGTGTCTCATCCCACACTCACAGGTTCCGACCTTCATTACTTCAGCCTGCTCACTGGTGAATACCATCTTTGGTTCCCTATACATCGCTTATGGTCACTCAACACACACTCAGTACACAAGTCCTCAGAAAAGCAATATGTACTAATCTGCCCTAGAGCTAACGTTCTCTACGCCTCCCTCCACAAAGTTCAAAAGTCTTATCTCACACATTGCAGCCAGATGTCTTCTTGGCAGCTGTCTCCTGCATTATTATAATGGCGGACAAGCAGGCATATTTGACAACAGGCCCGAAGCTTGGCTTTCCAGGACCTGGGAGATTATGAGCATCTTGGTGCTACTTACTGGACCCAAGGTAAATGAAGGCCAAGACTGCATCCGCGGGGCTTACAGAGTCCACGCCACTGCTGCTTGGGTTCATCCTACTGGGCGTGTTTGTTTGAGCAGGTTTGTGGCACTTGTGCAGGACAGAATTTCGTAGTCTGCTGGAACTCTGAGACGTAGGCCGAGGCACTGTGTAAACACAGCCTAAGATACGCAGATACCTACTTAAATTGTTGTTTAGATGAGATTCAGTAATTTCCTATATACAGTACTGTATACCTATGGCCGGTCTCATGTAACTGGATTTAAATTGCACATCCCGCAGTCGGCGTCCACGCAGACTTTTTGCTGTAAAACACAGGCATTGAAAGGCGAATTGCGTAATCACAGCATGCTATATTTTATCACGGCATCCAGGCAGATAGCCTCTATTGATGTCATTGGCGGCGTCCGACTCACAGCCCATATGCAATTAACATTGCGTATGTGCTGCGGGTACCCGCGTCATCGCTAAGTGACTATGCGGGAACTGCAAAAAAATCTAAAAAAAATATACTGTACTGCGCATGACCTCCTGTGAGACTCCACGGTCATCTGTAATAGAATTTAGTGAGGTACGCAGGGTCACCAGCCAGGCTCACAGCCGGAACCCACTGCAGGTTTCCTGCATGTAGGATCCAACCCGGTTGTGTGAACCTCGCCTAAGGCCATATGAAATTTCAAATTTTTGCATTCAGTTTTTGGCCAATTGATCCATGTAATTCACATCTTTTTGTTTCCATTGTGCTGAATAATATTTTGTAGAAGTATTATTTGCAAAAATGGTAGTTTTCCATTTTTGGTACACAAAGCAGGAAGTGAAAAAAGTGAAGTTTCTGCAACGTCCGTATTAAGTTTAGAATTTTTGTTCCAGTAAATTTACATTTTAAAAGCAATTATTTTTGGGTAAGAAGCAAAGTGTAAAAAAAACTTGAAATGTACTGAAAGTGATACTAAGTGACTAAACCTCATATTATACTCTTTCCTAAGACTCTTTCCTTCCTCTTTCATTAACATATAGATGACTCTAGAATTTATAGTCATATACACTAATTGACCACTTTATTAGAGATACCTGCGCTTTCAGGCCTCATTCACACGAGCATGTTTTATTTGCTCGCCTATGTGCGCAAAAAAAAACACTGCTCACATCAGTGGAAAACACGTGAATGGGCAAAGTTTGCGCATGAAACTTTCCCGTTCACTGGAGAAGCTGCTCCATGAAGGTCCCCTCATCACTGAACACTGTCACAGTGTCCAGTGATGAAAGGACTGCAGCCAGGTGACAAAAGAATCCCCTGCCACAGCTGTGGCAGAGGAGCGCGCTGCCATCCCATTGCTTTCAATGAGGTCAGCGCTGCTGCCATTCCATTGGAAGCAATGGGATGAAGGCAACCCCTGCAGCAATGATTTTTTTTTTGGGGGGGGGGGCAGGGGCTTGAAATATAAGCCCTTCCCAGAAAATTATCCCTAGCTTCAGAAAAAAAAAAAAGGATAACTCACCTAGAAGCACTGTACAGCTCTTCTCACCATCCCCGTCAGTCTTCTTTTGTATTCTGGTGGCCGGGGATTGAAAAATCCCCGCCTCCAGAAAGCCCTGCCTTTGATTGGCTGAGCACTGTGACCAATCAGAGGCAGCGCTCAGCCATTCACTGAATGACAGCTGAGCGCTGTGACCAATCATAGGCAGTGCTCAGCTGTCATTCAATGGCTAAGCGCCGTCTCTGAATGGTCATAGCGCTCAGCCAATCAGTAGCAGTGCTTTCTGGAGGCGGAGATTTTTTAACCCCCGGCCACCAGAATACAGATGAAGACTGCCAGGGATGGTGAGAAGAGACGGACAGCGCTTCTAGGTGAGTTAATGTCTTTTTTTTTTTTACAGCTTGGGATAATTTTCAGGGAAGGGCTTATATTTTAAGAACCTCGTTTGAATCTGTCATCGATGCATTTGCCTATCTAAATAGGCTGCACGAGTGCGAATGAGTTAGCGGTGACGTTACTCGCTTGTTCATACAAGAATCAGCTCATCTAAAAGGGCCCTAAGAATTGTGTCAAACTTTCAGTGGGGCCAATACTATTTATTAGGGAGCCTGAAGTAATTTTAGTTTTCAATGGAGTTTTCCTTTAATAAACTAGGAGGGTGATAGGAATGTTTCTGGTACAGTAGCAAAATTATTATATCTTCAGACAATGCTACATTTAAAGTGTCAGTCATGTACATCTACATCTCTTCAATAGATTCTCAACAAGACAAAAATGGATTTCCTAGATCGTCATCACTGGAGATTCGACTCTTAGGAAATTCTGTATTCTCCAGTAATTTACATTCTGGTTTGCAATTCCCGTTCTGCACAAGTTGTCTCTCTGACGCTGTATAGTGAGGCTTGTATAAATAGATTCATTCAGAAATGGTTTCCTTCTACAAATCTCTGCTTCCATATTTCGTAAGAGGACATAGAACAACATATACGTATGCTACTTACACAAAATAGACTTTCAGAATGACCAATTTGGTAAGCATTAGGTAATGGAGCATCTCTACGATAATTGTCTGTTTCAGGCCGTTTACAAAAACTATTTTTCTACTATTTTTGAAATGTGAATTTCCACATCTGTCACATAATAATATATTAGTAGAAACTTCAAGATTTCTTTAAGCAAACCTTATTGTTTGAAAATCCATACTAATTGTTTGAGTCATGAGGAATGACTGTTCTTCATGGTCGGTACAAATGTGCTGTGCTGGTTTTACATCTATTGTTGGATGATTTGTGTCCGGTAAAGTCAACAGGAAAGTAGGAAAGAAATGAAGCTTACCTTTCATGCATACCTTTACCATTCATCGGTTACACTGGAGTATTTTCCTGATATACTTTAAAAGTCATTTCCACCTGCTCCTTGTAGGGGCTGATGCCGGAAGATGCTGATCTTATATCTAATAACTGAAATAAAGGAAGGAATAGTGACAATTCTGGAAAAATAAATAACTTTGTTGTATTGTTTTCTTTGAAATCATGATATACATTTTTAGTAGCTCATTTTTCATCTATCTATCTCATATCTATCTATCTATCTATCTCATATCTATTTATCTATCTCATATCTCTCTCTCTCTCTATCTATCTATCTATCTCATATCTATATCTCTCTCTCTCTCTCATATCTATCTATCTATCTATCTATCTATCTCATATCTATATATCTCTCTCTCTCTCTCTCTCTATCTATCTCATATCTATTTATCTATCTATCTCTCTATCTATCTCATATCTATCTATTTATTTATCTATCTATCTCATATCTATCTATCTAATATCTATCTATTTATCTATCCATGGGCGTAACTATAGAGGATGCAGAGGACGCGGTTGCACCAGGGCCCAGGAGCCTTAGGGGGCCCATAAGACCTCAGTTCTCTATATAGGAAGCCTAGTACAATATGAATAAAGCATTATAGTTGGAGCCCAGGATCCTCAAGTTACAGCTCTGGGTATGGGTACAGGTACAGGGGAGGGCCCAAGATGAATTTTTGCACCTGGGCCCCTGAGTTTTAGTTACACCCCATATCTATCTATCTATCTATCTATCTATCTATCTATCTATCTATCTATCTATCCAGGGGCGTAACTATAGGTGATGTAGAGGATGCGGTTGCACCCAGGCCCAGGAGCCTTACGGGGCCCATAAGACCTCAGCTCTCCAGATAGAGAGCCCAGTACAATACGAATAAAGCATTATAGCCGGCCCCCAGGAGCTTCAAGTTAGAGCTCTGGGTATGGGTACGGGTACAGGTACAGGTACAGGGGAGGGAAAGGAGGGGGGGGATGAATTTTTGCACCTGGGCCCCTGAACTTTTCGTTACACCCCATATCTATCTATTTATCTATCTATCTATCTCATATCTATCTATCTTATATCTATCTATCTATCTATCTCATATCTATCACTCTCTCTCTCATATCAATGTATTTCATATCTATCTATCTAATATATGTCTATCTATCTCATATATATCTATTTATCTATCAATCCAGGGGCGTAACTATAGGGGATGCAGAGGATGCGGTTGCACCCGCGCTCAGGAGCCTTAGGGGGCCCATAAGACCTCAGTTCTCCATATAGGAAGCCCAGTACAATATGAAAAAAACATTATAGTTGGAGCCCAGGAGCTTCAAGATACGGCTCTGGGTATGGGTACAGATCTATCTATCTATCTCATATCTATCTATCTATCTATCTATCTCATATCTATCTATCTCATATCTATCTATCCCATATCTATCTATCCCATATCTATCTATCTCATATCTATCTATCTCTATCTATCTCTATCTATCTCTCTCTCTCTCTCTCATATCTATCTATCCCATATCTATGTATTCCATATCTATCTATCCCATATATATCTATCTCATATCTATCTATCTATCTCATATCTATCCATCTCATATCTATCTATCCGATATCTATCTATCTCATATCTATCTATCTATCTATCTATCTATCTATCTCTCTCTCTCTCTCTCTCATATCTATCTATCTCATATCTATCTATCCCATATCTATCTATCTCATATCTATCTATCTATCTCATATCTATTCATCTCATATCTATCTATCCGATATCTATCTATCTATCTCATATCTATCTCCTATCTATCTATCTCTCTCTCTATTTCATATCTATCTATCTCATATCTATCTATCTATCTATCTATCTCATATCTATCTATCTCATATCTATCTATCTCATATCTATCTATCTATCTATCTATCTCATATCTATCTATCTATTATCTATCTCATATCTGTCTATCTATCTATCTATCTCATATCTATCTATCTATCTATCCCATATCTATCTATCTATCTCATATCTATCTATCTATTATCTATCTATCTCATATCTGTCTATCTATCTATCTATCTATCTATCTATCCCATATCTATCTATCTATCTATCTCTCATATCTATCTATCTATCTATTTATTTATCTATCTCATATCTATCTATCTAGTCTAAAAATATCACAGCACTACCAAACACAGTCCAAGAAGTGATTCTTTATTCACCTATGTATGTAAGATTCTGACATTTCAGCTCACTGTATGGAGCTTTTCTCAATTCATAGGAGGAGATTAATCAAAACTGCTTCGAAGAAAAAGTTAAGCAGTAGTTTAAGGCCAGCTTCACAGGGACGTATTTGTGTGCCTATTTGTGAACACAATACACAGAGAATAGAATCCATTGATGTCGATTGGTTCACTCACATTCCATATTTTAGCACTCACATATCGGTTGTGTAAAAAAAGTAAGAACATGTTCTATCTTTCTGCGTATTTGTGCCCCACAGATCTCTATAGAAGTTAATGTGGGTTGCGCAAATCCGCATGCATTATGCAAGGAGATATGTGAAATAACTGTGTAATTGAATTGGAGAAAGAACGTATCTAGAACTCATTAGAGGAATGAGCCATTTTAACAGTGTGTCTTTATGCTCCACTCCCCCCAAAAACTGACCTACAGGAAGAAAAAGTACTATAAAATATGCCGACATGCGCGCAAAAGAGCCTTGTGCATAACGCGAAAACGTTGGGCTAAGGCATGCGCAATTGCACTTATGCTTGTGTGAAGCCGGCCCAAGACAACAATCACCTTACATTTTAAAAGGATCTCAGAAAAATGAGTGCTGGAAATTAATTGTTTGTTACTGGCAACTGCTCCAGTTTACCTCTGTACTAGTTCTAATAAATCTCCTTCCATGGAGCCAGCAAAAAGGTCCAGTTGTTACACAAATGGGTTAATACAAAACCACCACTTTTGCTGCAATTTTTTGGACCAATTAGTATAGACTAGCTACTATAGTTCCATATTTGAACACAGTGCTGCTTTCCTTCTGTGTACATGTATTGTTAGAATTAAACATGAATTACTGTATATTAATATATTTTGATAACCAGTAGATTAAACTACAAACTACAAAGAGAATCTACCTCACCTCTATGTGTATATACTGAGGAGAATCTACCTCACCATTATGTATATATACTGAGGAGAATCTACCTCACCTCTATGTGTATATATTGAGGAGAATCTACCTCCCCTCTATGTGTATATACTGAGGAGAATCTACCTCCCCTCTATGTGTATATACTGAGGAGAATCTACCTCACCTCTCTGTGTGTATATACTGAGGAGAATATAACTGATCTCTATGTATATATACTGAGGAGAATCTACCACACATTTATGTATATATACTGAGGAGAATCTACCTCACCTCTATGTGTATATACTGAGGAGAATCTACCTCACCCCTATGTGTATATACTGAGGAGAATCTACCTCACCTCTATGTGTATATACTGAGGAGAATCTACCTCACCCCTATGTGTATATACTGAGGAGAATCTACCTCACCCCTATGTGTGTATATACTGAGGAGAATCTGCCTCACCTCTATGTGTATATACTGAGGAGAATCTACCTCACCCCTATGTGTATATACTGAGGAGAATCTACCTCACCTCTATGTGTATATACTGAGGAGAATCTACCTCACCTCTATGTGTATATACTGAGGAGAATCTACCTCACCCCTATGTGTATATACTGAGGAGAATCTACCTCACCTCTATGTGTATATACTGAGGAGAATCTACCACACCTCTATGTGTATATACTGAGGAGAATCTACCTCACCTCTATGTGTATATACTGAGGAGAATCTACCTCACCTCTATGTGTATATACAGAGGACAATCTACCTCACCTCTATGTATATATACCGAGGAGAATCTACCTCACCTCTATGTGTATATACTGAAGAGAATCTAACTGACCTCTATGTATATATACTGAGGAGAATCTACCCCACCTCTATGTGTATATACGGAGGAGAATCTAAATGACCTCTATGTATATATACTGAGGAGAATCTACCCAACCTCTATGTGTATATACTGGAGAGAATCTACCTCACCTCTATGTGTATATACTGAAGAAAATCTAACTGACCTCTATGTGTATATATATATATATATATATATATATATATATATATATATATATATATACTGAGGAGAATCTACCCCACCTCTATGTGTATATACTGAGGAGAATCTACCTCCTCTCTATGTGTATATACTGAGGAGCATCTGCCTCACCATTATGTGTATATACTGAGGAGAATCTACCTCACCTCTATGTGTATATACTGAGGAGAATCTACCTCACCTCTATGTGTATATACTGGGGAGAATCTACCTCACCTCTATGTGTATATACTGAGGAGAATCTACCGATCCTCTATGTGTATATACTGGGGAGAATCTACCTCACCTCTATGTGTATATACTGAAGAGACTCTAACTGACCCCTATGTATATATACTGAGGAGAATCTACCCCACCTCTATGCGTATATACTGAGGAGAATATAACTGACCTCTGTGTGCATATACTGAAAGGCTGTAAAGCACGTCAGGAAGCGGCCATGGATTGTAGGGATGGAGCATACCTTTCCTCTAAGCTAAAGAAGGGGTTGCAATCTCCAGTCTGGGGGTAAATTTGAATAAAAAGGGGCGTTACATTTAAGGTTAAAAAGTGAGGAGATTGGGAGGGTTGACACATTTTGCAGAGGGACATCGGTACCTGCAGTCTGAGGAGAATGTAATGCTCCTCTATGTGTATACATATTTTTTTCCTCGGTTCCTCTGAAGGACTAAAGTCTAACCATGCCAAAACAAAAAAGTTTCTCTGCGCTCATTTAGAACAGGCACCGCAAAGAAACACCCGCTTGTAAAAATAGACCTTATTGTATTCACCGATAATACACATAAAGTTCATGGGTGCAACGCATTTTGACACTCCATAGCGTCTTTATCAAGCACCTTGCGGTGCCTGTTTTAAACGAGCACAGAGAAACTTTTGGGGTTTTTTGTTTTGGCATATTTATCATTATGCCTGGAGTAGGCATATTTTTCTCAAGCGGCTTTCCTGGATGGGCAGAATAAAGATGGGCGTCAGAGGTCCACCACTCATTTGAGAAGCAAACCGGGACAAAAGGGTGCTAGTGGAGTGTTTCCTTAGTGGAACCTGCACTGTGCATCAGGTAAGTCCCTTTGATTTTCCTTTCTTCACCATTTCATTAGCCACCATTTGGCTTTATATATCCTATATTGCGGAGCACCCTCCACATTATTATTTTATAAAGTCTAACCATGACTTTATAAAATTTTCTGTGTGATAAACAGGTAAATACCTGTAACAAATTAACTCAGGTGAAGCCAGGTATGTCAAATAGTGTGATTATATGTGATGTGTGATGTCCACCACTGAAAGGGAATATTAGTTTCGATGACAGATTAGTCCTTTTTTTTGCCTAGAACCTCAAATTTACATGTATTTATTTTAATATTAGTCTTCACCAAAGGTGCAGAATAGGTTTTACAATTTACCCATCTCTGATGGTGATTAGAGGACACCTCTGACAAGGAGATTCCTTAGGTTTGGTGGCTGTTTGTATGAGAGGAGAGGTAAATCTGGGAATACTCCCTTCAGTCTATTGTCTTTGTAGAGTATGAGTTGGAGATCAGCAGTGTTTTTTCTCAAGATGTTCATCTGGGAGTTGGGGACACCCTGCTGTTCTCTTCCTTCTGTTTGCATTCCAAGAGGCTGCTCGTCTGAGTCCTTATGCTCTGTGGATTTATATCAGTGGGTGGTATCCCTGATGTAGGAATATTCCTTAGAGATGACGAATGTTGTTTTCTGTCTTCACTGTCTGAACAGATCTGGTTGTATCAAAGAAAAGACCCTTTCTCTTGTAAAATGCAGAAAATTTAAGACGTGTGCCCATATTCTACCAACAGACAGTCCACATACCCAACACACAGCAGAACTATAAAATCACTGATGTTTTGTCCTTGACATCCTCCAATGTGGTGTACATGATAAGGTGGCCAAGGTGTCCAGAAGAAACATACATTGGAGAAACAAAACAGAAACAACAGTTCAGGATTAGAGATGAGCCAAGTATCTCCCTGCTCGTCTCTAAAGATTTGGGGCCGACGCTGGTGACAGGTGAGTTGCGGCGGGGAGCGGGGGGGGGGGGGGGGGGAGAGGGAGAAAGAGATCTCCCCTCCGTTCCTCCCCGCTCTCCCCCTGCCGCTACCCGCCCCCCACGGGCCCCCGAATCTTTAGAGACGAGCGGGGAGATACTCGGCTAAGGCACTACTTGCTCGAGTAATGTGCCTTAGCGAGTATACTCGCTCATCTCTATTGAGGATGAATCTGCAGAGACACATAATAACAAAGAAGCTGGATACACTCATGGGAAACCATTCCTCTAGACAGGAGCACACTTTAATAAATCTAAAAGTCTTAATACTCAAAGAACATTTTAAAAATGACAGAAGAAGAGAAATGTTGGAATTCAAACTCATAAGAACTTTCCAACAATAACACAAGTTCTAATTTTGGCATCTTGGCTTATGTCTCATTACCTGGACACTTCATACCTATCAGACTTCTTATCGGGGACTTCCTAAATCATCGCCTCTTCCTATTTCATCTTACACACAAACCTTAGTTCTTTGACTCTGACTTATCATTGTTTAAATGCTGTGCTTGTCCTCGTACTGTCTTAGTTTGCCTTTTTGAAAATGCCAAGTAATCCCACCATGTCTCTGCTCAGTCGTATCTGAAGAAAAACACTTTAGAAAGACAAATATAACCCCCATACAGTGGTAGATACCAGTTTTACACAGGCGCTCTGCAGGCCATTTAACCCCTTCCATTTTTGTTTTTTTCTCCCCCCCTTAAAAAAAATCATAACTCATTTATTTATCCATTTATGTCGCTGTATGAGGGCTTGTTTTTTGTGGGACGAGTTGTATTTTTAATGGTGCTATTTAAAGTACCATATAATGTACTGAAAAACTTTTAAAAAATTCTAAGTGGAGTAAAATGAAAATAAAAACGACACTCCGCCATCTTTCAGTGCGTCTTGTTTCTACAGCGCACAAACTGCAACAAAAACGACATGATAACTTTATTCTATGGGTCGGTACGATTGCTACGATAAAAAAACTTGTATGTTTTTTTTTTTACTATACTACTCTTTTTTTTCAGACATTTAATTTTTTTAAATTATTTTCTGCGGTCATCTTGTACACGCTATAACTTTTATTTTTCTATCGACGTACTTCAGCGATGGCTCATGTTTTGTGGGATGTCCTATAGTTTCCGTTAGTACTAATTTGGAATACAAACGACTTTTTAATCGCTTTTTATTGCATTTTTTCTGGGAGACAGGGTGACTGAAAAAGTTCATTTCTGGCGTTCTTTATTTATTTTTTTTTGGATGACGTTCACCGCGGGGGGTAAATAATGTGCTACTTTGATAGATCAGACTTTTACGGACGCGGCGATACCAAATATGTAATTTTTTATTATTATTTAGCCTTTTTTATTATAGATATGGCAAAAGTGGGGTGATTTAAACTTTTATTACTTTTTTTTTACAACGAAAAAACTTTATTGCTCTTTTTTTAACTTTACTTTTAAGCCCCCCTGGAGGACTACAATATGCGATACTATAGCATTACATCATACTACATTCTGACAGGCAGCCTATCAAGCCACCCCACGGGAAGGACCCTGGCAGCCATGACACCTGCACGGCTTCCCCGATCGCACCGCAGGGGGGGGGGGCGTACGGGACCCCCGAACAGCATTTGGGGGCTTTAAATGCCACTGTCAGAATTGACAGCGACATTTAAAGGGTTAATAGCTGCGATCAGCCGATCGCGGCTATTGCCCCTGGGTGTCAGCCTGCGACCTCTCTGCATACGTACCCCGACGCTCCAGGACGTAAATGTACGTCCTACCTCTACACAATCTTTCCACCCATAATTCTCCAGATAATAAGAATGCCACACATGATGCCCCAAACAGTAATAGTATCCCTCTTTTTTGTGTTTCCTGTAGGACCCACACAGTAAGTGCCACTTTTAGTGTCCCAGATATAGTAAAAGTGCCCAGAGTCAGTATTAATGCCTTATTTATCCCCTCACGCAGTAATAATACTCGTTTTTGCCCCCTTTCAGTAATAGCATCCCTTTTATGCCCTCACTCAGTAATAATGCCTATTATGGTCCCACTCAGAAATAATGCCCCTTATGGCCCCATGCAGTAATAAAGTAACTTATGTCCTATTTCAGTAATAATGCCCCTTATGCCCCTATTTTGTAATAATGCCCCTTATATGTACTACAATTTGCAAAAAAAAACAGCCATACTCTCCTCTGTCACTTCTCCTGACCTCTGCAATCCACACTGGAGTGCTTTCTCACTGACTTCCAGGTAGCATGATCGCACGAGGCTGAGGATTGGCCTCAGCTATAATGTGTGATTTTCATGTTATGTCTTGTGCTACCTAGAGGTCAGTGTGGGACCAAAGCTGCACATATTGCCGAGGCAGGTTGAGCAATAGAGGTGAGTATAGCTGTATTTTTTTTATTTTAGTTCACTTCACCAACTAGATGGTATGTCCGCCTCTACTCCAGCTGCAGTACCTGACTGGCCCACTAGGAATTCTCCTGGTGTGGTTAATGGCTAATCCCTGGACCTAGAAATAAAGCAATTATACAAATATTCTCATGCAACATCTTGCGGTATTAAATTGCAAGAGAATTCATATAAACTATCAAGATGGTAACTAATCCTAATCACACTTGTACAAACAAGATTCCTCAGTTGACACACATGTTGGAGATGGTCAAAGGAGTCTGGAACCTACCTACATATGTGATGTGAATGTTCTGTAATAAAGATACTACGTTCATCCTGAACTGCCAACTGGACTCTAGGATCACATGGTACAGAGGCAGTCAGGACAGACGTGTCAACTTTATGAGTAGCTAGATGCAGGCATCAACAGACAAACAAGGCCCTAGTGTCCACCTACAAAAAGATGAAGGGACCAGAATAATGCAGGGTAATCTGCCCACCAATGGACGGGTAGGACATACAAACAAAAACTGGGCATCCAAGAACCAGCGGATGAGTGGATTAGACATAGGATGGAAAACAGACATAGATTAGACTGACAAACGCCCAAAACATACACCAAGCATACCCGCACACATGAACAGATGGAATAGCTATCATATGTACGAGATATTAGTTCATGAGTTGGCCATGTCACTTAGGCCAGCGAGCCCACTTAATAGATCTTGCAGTTGTCTCGCAGGTCCTTATTCTAAAGAGACAACTAACCCCAGGAAACCAACATGCAAGCAGGGTGATCGTCCCAATAAGGACGGCCCTGCATTGGAACCTAAGCACCTAACCCGCCCAGAGATGGTAAATGATCCAAGCAGCACAGGACACAGTTCACACCAACACCGCATGGAACACATACACAACTAAACAGGACTGTTCACACCACATGTCTGGCAACCAGCTCAGACACAGAGAACACATCGCAGCTCACACCCACTGAACAACAAGCATGAATGCAAATACAAGAGGGAATGAGGAACACCAGCTCCCTCTAGCTAGAGGGCTGTTATTTATATGCAACAGACCGGTGATGATTCGATGGCTGGAGAACTCCACACCCAGTCAGCTCCATCATGCCACACCTGTGGAAATGTGCTCCTAGAAACCCATAGTACTTACTACAGGTCCCAGAATCACAACTTTTCACGAATCAATAGATCATAAACAGTATGACCCTACTTAACCTCAGACTCTATACTTAATTAGGCATACCTGGTTGATAAGGCTACGATACCCTTTGAATATCATCTAAATTAAGTGATTACTCTAAAAACTGCAACTTCTACCATGTATAGTTTTGGCCCTATGTTTTTAACCTGCCCTAAAAGATGTGCATATATCCTTCTGGTTCAGAGCTCTGTTTCATTCAAAGAAGTTCCATTTGTCAAGAACAGATGGATAAAAGACTTTAGTAGCTGCTATCATATATCATTATGTTGCTATATTTATGTAAAATAGATTATAGCCTGCATCATCATATCATCGTGACTTTTATACTCCCATGTATATCATACATTTCCAGCTGTTAAAATGTTGCAAGATTCTGGAATTTGTCTCTCATGAAAAGATTATGTCCAAAAATTCTTCAAATGTCTTCTAGATATCACTCCTACAGAAGACCCCAAAGAGAGGAATTCAACCTATACTACTGTAATTCTCATAAATCATACATACGCAGATCTCCATACAGTAATAGACCTGTGTTACTTTCAGTAGGGCCATATTGCAGATACAGAAGAATCAACCTTAGCTACACTTTACTGCGTTCACTCCAGCAGCAAATAACACACTGATGACAACAGACTAATTAAAACAATACAAGAGCTTTTGGGAAGAGTAGTCATTTATGGTTCCAAGAAAGTTTTCCTGGCTTCTAAGTGTGCAAAGTCATGTAGAATTGTGCCAGAATGAATTGATTTTGCAAGACAGGATTCTGCATTTAGTGTGCCAAAGATTGTAATCGGTTGTGGCCCTTTGTTAACCTTTGAATACTTTTAATGTAATTGAGCTGGAGAAGTAAGTATATATCATTTTAGAAACTGCTATATTTCTACTATATTTCAAAAAGGTTAAAGGGGTTTTCCAGCGAAAATACTATTGATGACCTATCCTCGGGATAGCTCATCAATAGTATTTTCCCTGGAAAACACCTTTAATATCTATTTATTCCATGGTTGCTCTGATGTTACATTTTAAGGGCTCATTCATGCAGGTCTCAAAATCGCGCAGAAGATAAAAAAATCGTGGCTAACTCGTGCGAAAATCGCGTGAATGGATGACTTTTCCGAGCTGAAGTCCCGTGCTGATGAGCGCTGCTGTTTGGGACAAGAGAGAGAGATCGTAGCTGCAGCCCTGAAGTCCCTCTGAACAGCAAGTTTTCACTTTTTAAATGTACCTCTGTAAGCTCCTGTTAGCCCCTGGCGGGGATGAAGGGAACCCCTGGGGAGATGAAGGGGTTCCCCAGGGCTTCACTTCATCTCTCTTTCTCCAATGAAGGGAAGCCCCACTGCGGGGATAGAGGTAGTCCCCCGTCACGGGGCTTTTATTCCTCCCCGTTGGGACACAGTGCTTTTGGGTTTAGTGTTATGGCAGAACTAACTCCCCTTCCCTTTTTTCCCAGCTCCCATAAAAGTCTATGGACACTCCTGCATTTTGCGCACCAAAGATAGGTCAAAACTTATATTTTAGTTGCTGATGTCCTATCTTTTAGGTGAAATTCCTTCATTCACGTTTTTTTGAGCGTGTAAGTTGACTGCGCAAATTCCCACGTGTGAGTGAGCGCTTAGGCAGTGATCAGACTAACATGTTGGTGTTTTTAAAGGGGTATTCCCAAACTTCTTTTTATTTTCTCTATTGATGACCGGCGGGGACCTGCCAAGCGGATCCTCATGGATCAACTGATTCTTAGGGCCGCTATCACTGTGGTCAGCGCAGGAAGCAGAAAGCGCTGGCCATAGTACAGCAGCCCAGGTTGCTACTGCAGCGCAGCTCCTATTGAATTCAACGGGGGTTGTGCCTGCAATACCAGCCAGGGTTGCTGTACTATGGTCATCACTTTCTGTTCCTGTGCTGACTGCAGTGACAGCGGCCCTGGGAATCACTCATTGGTCGGGATCTGAATGGTGGGTCCCTGCCAAGTATCTATGAATAACCTCTCAGTCATCAGCAGAGAAAATTTAAAAAGTCCTGAAATACCCCTTTAACTGATGGAAGTGTAACAAATATTTTTTTCTGAGATCCTAATGGAAAGTAACTGTTCGCTAGTTCATGCCATCACCTCCCGATTGGCGGAGGTCTGACCACTGAGTCCCCTACTCATATTCAGAATGAATAAGACACAGTACTATGCTAGCCCTGCAGCTCCTTCATAGTTTTTTAATGATCAGTAGTAATCCCATCCACTTTCCATTCACTTTAATAGAGTTTTGTTCAGTTCGCTGCACAGTGTGCGGTCAGGATTGCTGCTGTGCAAAAAGAAATACAAAGAAACCGAGTATCCGAACAATTTGGAAAAAGCGTTGTATATCGCTCCAGCACTTCTCATAAAAAATGAATATTTATTAGAATACATCCATAAAAATGTGAAAACGCTCACACGTGCGAATAGGTACCTGCGCGTTTCGGCAAAGAAGCTAAGCCTTAATTATAGTGTTACGATTAGAGATGAGCGAACGTACTCGTCCGAGCTTGATACTCGTTCGAGTATTAGCGTGTTCGAGATGCTCGTTACTCGTAACGAGTACCACGCGATGTTCGGGTTACTTTCACTTTCATCTCTGAGATGTTAGCGCGCTTTTCTGGCCAATAGAAAGACAGGGAAGGCATTACAACTTCCCCCTGCTACGTTCAAGCCCTATACCACCCCCCTGCAGTGAGTGGCTGGCGAGATCAGGTGTCACCCGAGTAAAAAAATCGGCCCCTCCCGCGGCTCGCCACAGATGCGTTCTGACATACTTTAGGGAAAGTGCTATCTTGGTGGAGCTGCTATAGGGAGAGTGTTAGGAGTATTTTAGGCTTCAAGAACCCCAACGGTCCTTCTTAGGGCCACATCTAACTGTGTGCAGTACTGTGGAGGCTGCTTTTTGCAGTGTTGCACATTTTTTTTTTTTGGTATATCGGCCGTGCAGAGCATTGCGCCCTGCAGTAATACTCCAGGGCCAGAAGCGCTTAGGCAGGGACAGAAAACATATTGATTGAATATAGGCAGTGGGCCTTTGCAAAATAATTTGGGGAAAAAAATCTATTTGGGCTGCCTGTGACTGTCCTCAGTGTTCTGGGTCTCTGCTGGGTGTAGTAGTTCTCCAAATTCATACGCAGCCAGCTAAGTGTTACAGCAGCCTTGCGCAAAATTATTTCCTGGCTCTGTCTGGGCTGTGAAATCACCGCTGTATTGCAGTGCACAGTGCAACACTCTGCAGTTCTGTGACATACCCCAGGGCCAGAAGCGCTTAGGCAGGGACAGAAGACATATTGATTGAATATAGGCAGTGGGCCTTTGCAAAAACATTTGGGGAAAAAAATCTATTTGGGCTGCCTGTCACTGTCCTCAGTGTTCTGGGTCTCTGCTGGGTGTAGTAGTTCTCCAAATTCATACGTAGCCAGCTAAGTGTTACAGCAGGCTTGCGCAAAATTATTTCCTGGCGTTCCGTAAGCGAAGTCAGCCTCCAACCACAGGCCAATAAGCGGCACATTTAATTACAGCGTTCTGTTTCTGCACTACTGGTAATACACCATGCTGAGGGGTAGGGGTAGGCCTATAGGACGTGGACGCTGGCGAGGACGCGGAGGCCCAAGTCAGGGTGTGGGCACAGGCCGAGCCAGTGCGGTGGCCAGGGGTAGAGGCAGGGCCAGACCGAATAATCCACCAACTGTTTCCCAAAGCGCCCCCTCACGCCATGCCACCCTGCAGAGGTCAAGGTGCTCTACGGTGTGGCAGTTTTTCACAGAGACGTCTGACGACTGACGAACAGTGGTGTGCAACCTTTGTCGCGCCAAGATCAGCTGGAGAGGCACCACCACCAGCATGCGCAGGCATATGATGGCCAAGCACCCCACAAGGTGGGACGAAGGCCGTTCACCGCCTCCGGTTTGCACCACTGCCTCTCCCCCTGTGCCCCAACCTGCCACTGAGATCCAACCCCCCTCTGAGGACACAGGCACTACCGTCTCCTGGCCTGCACCCACACCCTCACCTCCGCTGTCCTCGGCCCCATCCAGCAATGTCTCTCAGCGCAACGTCCAGACGTCGCTAGCGCCACTGTTTGAGCGCAAGCGCAAGTACGCCGCCACGCACCCGCACGCTCAAGCGTTAAACGTGCACATTGCCAAATTGATCAGCCTGGAGATGCTGCCGTATAGGCTTGTGGAAACTGAGGCTTTCAAAAGCATGATGGCGGCGGCGGCCCCGCGCTACTCGGTTCACAGTCGCCACTACTTTTCCCGATGTGCCGTCCCAGGCCTGCACGACCACGTCTCCCGCAACATTGTACGCGCCCTCACCAACGCGGTTACTGCCAAGGTCCACTTAACAACAGACACGTGGACAAGCACAGGCGGGCAGGGCCACTATATCTCCCTGACGGCACATTGGGTGAATTTAGTGGAGGCTGGGACAGAGTCAGAGCCTGGGACCGCTCACGTCCTACCCACCCCCCGAATTGCGGGCCACAGCTCGGTGGTGGTATCTGCGGCGGTGTATGCTTCCTCCACTAAACCATCCTCCTCCTACGCAACCTCTGTCTCGCAATCAAGATGTGTCAGCAGCAACACGTCGCCAGCAGTCGGTGTCGCGCGGCATGGCAGCACAGCGGTGGGCAAGCGTCAGCAGGCCGTGCTGAAACTACTCAGCTTAGGAGAGAAGAGTCAGACGGCCCACGAACTGCTGCAGGGTCTGACAGAGCAGACCGACCGCTGGCTTGCGCCGCTGAGCCTCCAACCGGGCATGGTTGTGTGTGACAACGGCCGTAACCTGGTGGCGGCTCTGCAGCTCGGCAGCCTCACGCACGTGCCATGCCTGGCCCATGTCTTTAATTTGGTGGTTCAGCGCTTTCTGAAAAGCTACCCACACTTTTCATACCTGCTCGGAAAGGTGCGCCGGGTCAGCGCACATTTCCGCAACTCCAAGACGGACGCTGCCACCCTGCGGACCCTGCAACATGGGTTTCATCTGCCAGTGAACCGATTGCTGTGCGACATGCCCACACAGTGGAACTCTACGCTCCACATGTTGGGCAGGCTCTATGAGCAGCGTAGAGCTATTGCGGAATACCAACTCCAACATGGGCGGCGTAGTGGGAGTCAGCCTCCTCAATTATTTACAGAAGAGTGGGCCTGGTTGGCAGCCATCTGCCAGGTCCTTGGAAACTTTGAAGAGTCTACCCAGATGCTGAGCGGGGATGCTGCAATCATTAGCGTCACCATTCCTCTGCTATGCCTCTTGAGAAGTTCCCTGCAAAGCATAAAGGCAGACGCTTTGCACTCGGAAATGGAGGCGGGGGAAGACAGTATGTCGCTGGATAGTCAGAGCACCCTTATGTCTATATCTCAGCGCGTTGAGGAGGAGGAGGGGAGGGAGGAGCATGAGGAGGAGGGGGAAGAGACAGCTTGGCCCACTGCTGAGGGTACACATGCTGCTTGCCTGTCATCCTTTCAGCGTGTATGGCCAGAGGAGGAGGAGGAGGAGGGGAAGGAGCATGAGGAGGAGGGGGAAGAGACAACTTGGCCCACTGCTGAGGGTACACATGCTGCTTGCCTGTCATCCTTTCACCGTGTATGGCCAGAGGAGGAGGAGGAGGATCCTGAAAGGGATCTTCCAAGTGAGGACAGCCATGTGTTGCGTACAGGTACCCTGGCACACATGGCTGACTTCATGTTAGGATGCCTTTCTCGTGACCCTCGCGTTACACGCATTCTGGCCACTACGGATTACTGGGTGTACACACTGCTCGACCCACGGTATAAGGAGAACCTTTCCACTCTCATTCCCGAAGAGGAAAGGGGTTCGAGAATGATGCTATACCACAGGGCGCTGGTGGACAAACTGATGGTAAACTTCCCATCCGACAGCGCTAGTGGCCGAAGGCGCATTTCCGAGGGCCAGGTAGCAGGGGAGGCGCAGAGATCAGGCAGCATGTACAGCGCAGGCAGGGGACCATTCTCCAAGGCCTTTGCCAGCTTTCTGGCTCCCCAGCAAGACTGTGTCACCGGTCCCCAGTCAAGGCTGAGTTGGCGGGAGCAGTGTAAAAGGATGCACCCGCGGATGAAAGCATCGTTCTCTATCACCATCCAAAACGGGGACCTTTTTGCTTCATCAATCTGTGTATAATATTCCTCCTCCTCCTCCTGCTCCTCCTCCTGAAACCTCACGTAATCACGCCGAACGGGCAATTTTTCTTAGGCCCACAAGGCTCAGTCATATAATTTTTCTAAACAATTTTTATACGTTTCAATGCTCTTAAAAGCGTTGAAACTTTAACTTGAACCAATTTTTCGTTAAACTGGGCTGCCTCCAGGCCTAGTTACCACTTAAGCCACATTAACCAAAGCGATTAATGGGTTTCACCTGCCCTCTTGGTTGGGCATGGGCAATTTTTCTCAGGTACATTAGTACTGTTGGTACACCAATTTTTGGGGGCCCTCGCCTACAGTGTAATCAAATTAATTTTTAGCCCACCTGCATTACAGCTGACGTTACATCAGCTGTGTTGGGCAATGCAATGGGATATATTTATGTACCGCCGGTGGGTTCCAGGGAGCCACCCATGCTGTGGGTCCACAGGGAGTTGTAACTGCATGTGTCCACTTCTAAAGAACCCCAGTCTGACTGGGGCATGCAGTGTGGGCCGAAGCCCACCTGCATTAAACATGACATTTCCTCAGCTGTGATGGGCAATGCAATGGGATATATTTATGTACCGCCGGTGGCTTCCTGGCACCCACCCAAGCTGTGGGTCCACAGGGAGTTGTAACTGCATGTGTCCACTTCTAAAGAACCCCAGTCTGACTGGGGCATGCAGTGTGGGCCGAAGCCCACCTGCATTAAACATGACATTACCTCAGCTGTGATGGGCAATGCAATGGGATATATTTATGTACCGCTGGTGGCTTCCTGGCACCCACCCATGCTGTCGGTCCACAGGGACTTCACAATAGGGAGTTGTACCTGCCTGTGTCTATGAATTAAAAACCCGGTCAGGTTGGGGCATGCAGTGTGGACCGAAGCCCACCTGCATTTAATCTGACGTTAGCTCTGCTGTCCAGGGCACTGCAATGGGATACATTTATGTACTGCTGGTGGGTTCCAGGGAGCCACCCATGCTGTGGGTGCACACGGAATTCCCATTGCGGAGTTGTACCTGCCTGTGACTATTTATAAAAAAATGCGGTCTGACTGGGGCATGCAGACACCTTGACAGAATGAATAGTGTGTGGCACATAGGTTCCCCATTGCTATGCCCACGTGTGCAGCTCCAGATGGAGGTGGCACAGGATTGGATTTCTCATTGCTTCTGTACAGCATTGTGGACTATCGCCCCGCCCCTTTTAAAGAGGGTCGCTGCCTAGCCGTGCCAACCCTCTGCAGTGTGTGCCTGTTTTTCCTCTGGCAGACGCACTTATAAATAGACATGAGGGTGGTGTGGCATGAGGGCAGCTGAAGGCTGGGCAGGGACAGTTTGGTGTGTGCTGTGGACACTGGGTCGTGGGGGGGGGGGTTGGGCAGCATGTAACCCAGGAGAAGTGGCAGTGGAGTGTCATGCAGGCAGTGATTGTGCTTTGTTGGAGGTAATGTGGTGCTTAGCAAAGGTATGCATTGCTAATGAGGGCTTTTCAGAAGTAAAAGTTGTTGGGAGGGGGGGGGGGCCCACTTTTGCCGCTATTGTGGCTTAATAGTGGGACCTGGGAACTTGAGATGCAGCCCAACATGTAGCCCCTCGCCTGCCCTATCCGTTTCTGTGTCGTTCCCATCACTTTCTTGAATTGCCCAGATTTTCACAAATGAAAACCTTAGCGAGCATCGGCGATATACAAAAATGCTCGGGTTGCCCATTGACTTCAATGGGGTTCCTTACTCGAAACGAACCCTTGAGCATCGCGAAAAGTTCGTCCCGAGTAACGAGCACCCGAGCATTTTGCTGCTCGCTTATCTCTAGTTACGATCATGTGGGCAAACAAGCACGGAGTCCACACGATCGCAACCAAAGGGAGGACTGGGTACGCAAATGGGTCTGTGGCAAACTGACCCTGTTCTACATGGGAGGTTGGTGAGGCCCTACCTGAGCGGGGACATTGCCCCAATAAGGGCACCCCAGCGGTCTTCGGATCTCGGCCCTAGCTGATCCTAGGAGCCACACACCAGAACAGGACACATTCACATGACACATGACAGGGACAGAGCAACAGGATACACAGAGCCATGATACACAGCATACAACAGCCACAATGCAAACACTAATAGCAGATGATAAGCTGAATATAAATGCGAGGTGTTAGTTTGTACATTGGCCAATGAACTTAAGCTGCAAGCCCCAGCAAGGCCCCTCGTATCTTGCAGTCCCTACACTAGCAAGACACATCTACTAGAGGGCCCTAGGGGCCAACCTAGCACAGACATAGCAAACAAACTCAGCAGACCAAACTGACATATATAAACGTACAAACGGACATGAACAGCAAGGCACAGATCACACAGCAAGCTGCAACAAAACACAGATAGCAAACTTCAACAGACAAGGATTCATGACTGCTCACCCTGAACACCAGACAGACTGACCAGGAGCTGGGTTTATATGTGAGCATAGACCCAGGCGATTGGCTAGCAGGAAGTACCACACCCAGCCAGCTCAATCAATTAACTCTGTGAGGGCTGTGCTGCTAGGAAGCTTAGAACTACAGATCCCAGCAGCACACGTAACATATAGCTTATAGTCTGTACAAGCAGCAAGTAAAGGTAACAGAATATGACATAACAAATCATGGCCACGCTTACTAATGAATAAATAATGAGGGAATGAAAGCCATGTAAAACAATAAAAAACATAAGTATATAACCATAAAATGAGATCTGAGGATAAGACCACGTGTAAATCTGATTTTTAACCACAAAATCCAATAAGCCTCTCTTGTAAGCAATTTTTTAAACCAATCTCCACCTCTTCCTGGGCGGAACACACTTTCATTGCCAGAGACTTTAAATGAGGATATATCCCCTTGGTGGATTTCCATATAATGGCTGGATTCTGCTGACGGGAAATGTCTCAATATACCTGAGGAGAGATAGGAGACTGATATACGCTCAACAATGCGTAGTTTTAACCCTTTCCAATCGACTGTCTGACGTCTTCCTACATTCTGATTGAAGCTTGTACAGTTACAACGTCAGAAGACATCCGACAGGGTTTTCTTACTGTCTATTGCCAGCCACTCCACTGTTGGAGCCTCTCTGGAGCACACACACTGGATTTAGCCAGCAGATGGCACCATTGCATAGCAGCAAAAAGAGAAAGCCTTTTAGGAAACCCTGAATCCAAAATTGAATTGGAAAGGGTTAATTTACGTGCTGTACATCCAACGTTTTACTCCCAACACATAGTACATTCAGTAACATGAATGACAGCCCGGTGGTACATTTTAATTTCCTCATTATTTATTGATTATTAGGGGCAGTCATGCTGTTGTTATATCATATCCTGTTGCTTCTTCTACATGCTATATGCTATGGTTAAGGTATGTTTTTTGCTGAAACGCCTAGGTCCCTGTTCACACATGTGAATGTTTTTACCTTTCGAGCGGTAAGTTTTAATAAAAATTCATTTTTTCTGAGAAGTGACGTAGCTATGTACATCATTTTTTCCACATTGCCTTTCTGAGAAATCGAGACCCACTGCTGAGACCTTCATTGATACTTAATAAGGAGGTCCTGAGTCCCTCACTTTTTCTCCCCAGCACATTCAAGGAGAGAAGGAATTTGCATGGGGCAGCGATCAAGCATGTATGCTCCACACAACTTCATAGGAGTTATGGAACCAGCACTTTACATAGGAAAACCCACATCTTAATTTGTAACATATCGTGCCAAAAATATCAAAATATCATATCCTACATAATATATTTGAAGCGACTAGCTACAAAAACTGATATGACATCATGATTAAAGGGGTTGTCCCGCGGCAGCAAGTGGGGGTATACACTTTTGTATGGCCATATTAATGCACTTTGTAATGTACATTGTGCATTAATTATGAGCCATACAGAAGTTATAAGAAGTTTTTCACTTACCTGCTCCGTTGCTGGCGTCCTCGTTTCCATGGAGCCGACAAATTTTCGGCGTCTAATGGCCAAATTAGCCGCGCTTGTGCAGTCCGGGTCTTCTTCTTTTCTCAATGGGCCTCCTCGTAGCTCCGCCCCGTCACGTGCCGATTGCAGCCAATCAGGAGGCTGGAATCGGCAATGGACCGCACAGAAGCCCTGCGGTCCACCGAGGGAGAAGATCCCGGCGGCCATCTTCAACCGGTAAGTAAGAAGTCACCGGAGCGCGGGGATTAAGGTAAGCGCTGTGCGTTTTTTTTTTTAAGTCCCTGCATCGGGGTTGTCTCGCGCCGAACGGGAAGGGGGGGGGGGTGGAAAAAAAAAACCCGTTTCGGCGTGGGACAACCCCTTTAATGAGCATGTCCAATAATATTTTGCTAAGTTGGTAAGCCACATCCCTTAAAGGAGTTGGGTGTGAAAACATCACCTTTCCATATGATTTTAGAGCATATGGGCATAAGGGAGGGGAAGCCATGCTCAGGGCCCCTCTATGTGACAGAATGGCTTATAGTATGGCTCCGGTTTTGGTTCTGCTTCTAGCCATTCATGTATTACGCAATCACGTAGCTTCTACCAACCAAAATCCATGGTTTGCTGGTGGTGTCGGGGGCCGGACCTTCAGCTAGTCAACCTCATCTGATGAAGCTGCCATGGAGCAGCAATACGCGTGGGGTTTCCCAATGACTGTTACCTTGTGATGGTTGTATTTTGGCACATCTATCCTTATTTTCTACGGATGAGTAACTTGCTAGCATCACTTGGCTTTGACTATTTGTAATCTTGTGGTTTGGCGTTGTTCCTTCCTGTTTTCTACTCTGATTTTGGAATCTTCTCTGATGGATGATCATCTAGTCCCTGAGCATTGCGCAGTACATTAATGCCTTCCATGTTTATGCACTTTATACCAGGATATATTTCTTATATGACTAATACCATCTTGGCTGACACTATTTATTGGTTTGTCTGTTATGTGTACACTTGGTTATGATTAGAGTTGAGCGAATGTACTTGTTGAGCTTGATGCTCGTTTGAGTATTAGCGTACTCGATGGTGCTCGTTACTCGAACGAGCATCAAGCTGTGTTCGATCCCGCCCCAGTTTTTGGCTCCTCCCCGCTGTGACGTGCCTGTTTTGGCCCCGCCGTGAAGCAGTGCGCGTCAATGGCAATTTTTTTTGTCTGGCAGGCAGGTGAGAGAGAGAACGAGAGAGAGAACGAGAACACACGAACCAAGAAAAAAAAAAGCTCGGCACCCGGCGTCCCACATACAAAATGCTCGAGTGTCCCATTGTAGTCAATGGGGTTCGTTACTTGAGTAGAGCTCTCGAATTTTACGAAAAGCTCGACTTGAATAATGCGGACTCGAGCATTTGGGTGCTCGCTCATCTCTAGTTATGATATATATTTCTTTAATTTTTAAATGTTTCTAACTTTTTTGTGTCATTAATGCTACTTGCACACAGATGATATTTCTGCCCAATTTTCGGTCCAAAAATGGGACAGAAAAAGCACTTATTCATTTAAATGGATGCATTCACACGGACTTTTTTAAACTTCAGTCTTGCAGGTTTGTGGCAGAATTCGCAACAGCGGAATACGCTACAGATTTGGGAGCGGAATAAATCCGTTTCATGTGAAAGCGCCCCAAGTGACCTTTCCCGTTCGTGGGATTTTCCACATTTTGCACTGCAAGTCGCAATAAATGCCACACCAAAATCTACACAGATCCGTATGTGCAACTACATGCGCCACTAAAGAGCCTAATTACGCAAGAACCAGGATTTTTTTTTCTTCTCAGACTTTTCAAAACTTCACGCCATAGCGTGTGAGTTTCAAAAAAAGAGAGGGAAAATAGGTCCTGCCCTATCTTTCCTGCATGTAGTATTGACTATGTGCAAGAAATATAGGGCAAGTCCTATCTTTTCTCGCCTGTACTATTATTGAGAATCCTGCTGTCAGCCGTGTCAAAGGATCGGTGTTTCTCATTGTTTGCAATGGAAGCCTCGCATCTCATCGCACTCGCATGCACGTTGCACGCCGTGCGATGCTTTTGCCAGCCCCATTGAAATGGGCGATGCCTTCCGAAGGAATGCTCAAAGATAGGACATGCCGTGGGAGAAGATTGCTCGTATATGACCCCCTAAGGGTGATTTTACACAGTGATTTTTTTTAAAAACGCTCCTGCAGTTTTTATATTTTTTGAGCCAAAAGGAAATCTAGCATATAATTGAAAATGAATGAGTAATTCAGTTGACCAAGAAATTATTTGTGGGACTGGTGGGTAGGGGGAGGGACTGGGGAGGACTTGTGGAGTGGACAGTTGAACAAATAAGCAAAATGAGTATAATACCAAACCAATTGTGTCATTGAAGAGTAAAAACTAAAAAGCTGGGAGTAGTTCAATACCCGCTTTCAATACACTTGTTGCAGCCAGTAAGGACAATCGTGCAAAGTTTACACATCCAAAAAGCCTCACATTGCCCTAACCACAGGAATCTACCTACAGTAACTGGAATTTGCTCAATTGGGATTACTCTAAAATACCTGAAATCAAAGTTTTGGGTCAACATAAAGTAGCATGATACACTGTGTAAATCCAGCTTGTTCAAAATATTAAACCTATGCTTATTAATCTGATCATGCAGGGATTGTGAGGTCCTGCCTACATACTTGTTAGAGCTCTGGGTGAGGACCCACTGTGCTAATCAATCAAACCTGGCTTTTAGACCAGACTTGGTATGGCTGGCAGCTGACTCCAGTGGTCAGATTTATCGACACAGGAAAAACTCAGATGGGTAACTTGCCCATAACTAAGCAGGACGATGGGAAGACCCGGCGTATTAGCAGGGTAGGCATCCTGATAAGAACGGTCCCATGCTGGAACCTTGGGACTCCCTATCCCTGACAGGAATTAGGGACAGTGTACACAAAGCACAGAACAGGACAGACTACCACAGAAACAGGAATGATGAACAGACTGGACAGAAATGGACAGACACATACAGGCTAACTCATAAGACAAAGAACATACAAAATAAACAGATACAGATACCGGTTCAAAAGACAGAACAGTCCTTGAGACAGGTGGCCTAGATGTGCTGAGTGTCTGAAGCAAACAAACATCACACATCAATTCTGAAGAGGAGGGTCCCCATCTCACGTAAATAGGAGAGTAATTGCTATTTAAACTGCAGCTGGGCTGTGAGCACTGAGAGGGGTTAACTCCCTCATTGCTGGTAGAAAATAGGACAAAGAGTACATTCAAACAGTAGAAGCAGAGCAATGCCCACATCTACCCAGAATAGCAAGAGGGCAGCATGCACTAGCCTGATACACAGGTAGCAGATCTAACAATTCTGAAGCCCACGTGCACATTCCATTAGATAGATCACAAAATCAGAACCACAATTTAGAAAAGACAATATCAAAAAGGTAACTTTGGATGCAAAGGCTTTAGTCTTCTGTAGAATATTTATACAAGAAAGACTGAGACTCTTGCCACACTTATAGGAACCCACCAATGACAGTAGTAAGTAAATAGAGGGTCCTGGTTTCCTGCGGAATCAGCTAGGGGCTAGGAGGTTACGCAAGGTAGTGGATTTTGGGAATGTAATTTTGGGGGCTGCAGTCAGCATTTCAGCAAACCAAGGATCACTGAGACAAATATGCTATTGTGTTCCTAGTACTGCCTTAATCAAACGCTGACCTGAGTCGTATGTAGTAATGAGGCTGTATCTAAAAGCATGTTTACTCTCTGTAGGGGAAACCTTTCATAAACAGTTCGTGACAGTTGGTTGGCCTTCTTTTGGGCATTCTTAACCAGATGTTTAGGATAGTGTTTTTGCCTGAAACGGTCCTCAAGCGTGTTGGCTTGGAGATGGAAAGTCTTATTGTCTGAGTAAGTTCCTCCTCACCTGCTTAAATTGTCCAAAAGGGACATTCAAGAACCACAGTTGATAGTGGGCGTTCTGGAAGTCCAGGAAACTATTAACATCGATCGACTGATTTTAAATGTGTTTTGGTTTGAATGGAGTTATTGGAATTGCGAGTGAGATGGAGGTCAAGAAAAACAGTGCATTATATAGCCTTTGAAGGTGCACAAACTACCATCCCTCACTACTCATAGCACATATGATTCCTTTCTAGTTGATCTCTTTCTTGTCAAAATTGAAGTTAACCTTAAATAAATAACAAGTGCCTTCTTCTCTAATCTCAGCACAGGAGACACATATTTCTATTTGTTTAACACTGTGATAATTAGACTTTGAAAGTTGGATTGTAGTTATTATTGACACATGTCAATGGTGGCGCAGACACATATGGTAAAGATTCCCCACTTGCTAATTCCCTGCAGTCTAAATGTCAGCCTAGTATTTATCCATCACCTTCTAATCACCTTAGTGATCACTAAAGGGGCAGCACACTAAGCTAGTGATGGACATGTCCCACCTAGATAAAGATAACTACTGGAATATTAGTGTCACGGTGATTGCTTCCTATCCAAGTTTACAGTGGTTTACGGCAGTTCCAAGTATGCCAAAGTTAAAGCACAGAATCCCAGCAACAAATTATGCCACAAATCCACTACAAATCTACAACAAATCAGCATGTTAGCTGCAGATTCTGTTGTGAACTTTGCCACAGAAAGGGTTAAATCTGTGGTGAAAATCCAGAGCATTTCCTCAGCTGATTTTGGCATGGTATGGATTTTAAAATCCACAGCATGCTCTAAGTGGAAGAGGCCTTAAACAGTATAAATTGCCACATACCAGATTTTAAAACCATACTGCATGTTAAATTTTGCAATACTTTTTTGCCATAACGTGTAGATGGGGTTTGTTATCTCCATTATTTAAATGCCCTGATCAATGTTCAGGAGTCCAACACTGCCCCACCCGATCAGAACATGGTTGCCATGGCAGTTAGCGGCCTTCTGAAGTTGCAGATTGCCTATCAAGCCATGCCTGTGGTGGGACTTGATAGATTGCCAGTCAGATCGTGATATAATGTAATGCTATGGCATTACATCATACAACAGGAGCGATCAAAGCATCGCAAGTTCTTGTCCCCTATGGTGACTAAAAGAAATTTAAAAATTTGTGTTACGTGTGCTGCTGGGATCTGTAGTTTTAGGCTTCCTAGCAGCACAGCTACAGGTGGCTGGGGGTTAATTGAGCTGGGTGTGGTACTTCCTGCTAGCCAATCCCCTGGGTCTGTGCTCACATATAAACCCAGCTCCTGGTCAGTCTGTCTCTGGTGTTCAGGGTAAGCAGTCATGAATCCTTGTCTGTTGCAAGTTTGCTGTGTGATTTGTGTCTTGCTGGTTCATGTCCGTTTGTACGTTTAAAATCTGTCAGTTTTGTGTTCGCTTGCTGTGTGACCTGCTATCTGTGTCCTGTCCTGTTGCAGCATGCTGTGTGAACTGTGTCTGGTTCTGCAGGACTCCTGGTTAGTGGAAGGACTAGCAGTATAACCAGGAGCCGTGAAGTGGCCCGCTAGCTTCCACGTCTTGTACAAAACGTCAACTAATACCTGGTAGCTTTATTCAGCTTATTAACTGTTATTAGTGGTTGCATTTTGTATGCTGTTGTACAGTCCCTGTCATGTGGCATGTGTATGTCTCCTGTTCTGGTGCGTGGCTCCTAGGATCAGCTGGGGCCGAGATCTGAAGACCGCTGGGCTGCCCTTATTTGGGGCAATGCCTCCGCTTAGGTAGGCCCAGGTCAACCTCCCTATAGCCAGGGCCAGCTGTATGAAACCTGTGTGACTCGTGTGTGTACCCAGTCCTCCCTATGGTCACGATCGTGTGGGCCCCGTGCTTAGTTTGCCCACACGATCGTAACAATTAGTTTAAAAAAAGTTATATTAACTATTAGGAAAAATAAAAGGTAACAAAAGTTTAAGAAAACCCTTTTCCCATATTTATAATAAAAGAATCTAAATAACAAAAGACATATTCAGTATATCGCTGCACCCATAAAACTCTGTTCTATTAAATTGACACATTTTTTACACATAAAAAACGCTAGAATTGCAGTATTTTTGGTCTCATCTCCTAGAAAAAAATGTAATAAGTGATCAAAAAGTTGTGTATACTCCAATAGAATGGTACCAATAGAAACTGTAGGATGCCCCACAAAAAATGAGCTCTTGTACAATTATGTAGATGGAAAAATAAAAATGTTAAAAAATTGTAAAAAATAAAAGTCGTCCAGCAAAAAAAAACCTATAAAAATTTGTTTTCGAAGTAATCATACCGACCCATAGAATAAAGTTATCATCTCATTTTTATTGCAGTTTGTGCGCCGTAGAAACAAGACGCAAGAAAGATCGTGGAATTAGGGTTTTTTCCATTTCACTCTACTTAGGATTTTTGAAAAGCTTTTCAGTTCATTATATGAAACATTAAATAGTACAACTGAAAAATATAACTTGTCCTGCAAAAAACAACTCCTCGTACATCTACATCGATGGATACAGTGTAAAAGTGTAATGGTTTTTTAAACATGGGGGAGGAAAAAACGAAAATGGAGGGAAAAAAAGGGCTACATCAGTTACAACATCTGAGAGAAAATTGATTATTAGATCCCCAGCTTGTCGATTTATCGTTTTGCAGCCATGAAATGTAAAGTGTAAAATCAATGTCAAATTGTTAAAATTTCTGCAACAAAATACTTGATAAAAACTGCACCATTTGGTGCATTTCTTCGGTGCTGCAGATTTTTTTTTTTGTGACATATAGGGCTATTTTTTTAACATCTTTTTCAATTACTTTTTTCGATTTGTTAGTTTCTTTGGGGGTAAAAATCTAAAAAAAATGATTCATTTTAACATTTATAGTTATTTTTTTTAATTAGTATATTTACACTAAAATAAAGTATGGGAACGGGCCATTTTGGTTCGGATGTTTTGATATATAATGTGTATGGTTTTGGATTACAGGTGCATACTGCGATGGTTTTGGTTGGCATCGACTTTGGGTTATTTTCTTTTTTATGTATATATTTTTATTTGTCTTACTTACAGTTAGGGCCAGAAATATTTGGACAGTGACACAAGTTTTGTTATTTTAGCTGTTTACAAAAACATGTTCAGAAATACAATTATATATATAATATGGGCTGAAAGTGCACACTCCCAGCTGCAATATGAGAGTTTCCACATCCAAATCGGAGAAAGGGTTTAGGAATCATAGCTCTGTAATGCACAGCCTCCTCTTTTTCAAGGGACCAAAAGTAATTGGACAGTGGACTCTAAGGGCTGCAATTAACTCAGAAGGCGTCTCCCTCGTTAACCTGTAATCAATTAAGTAGTTAAAAGGTCTGGGGTTGATTCCAGGTGTGTGGTTTTGGATTTGGAAGCTGTTGCTGTGACCAGACAACATGCGGTCAAAGGAACTCTCAATTGAGGTGAAGCAGAACATCCTGAGGCTGAAAAAAAAGAAAAAATCCATCAGAGAGATAGCAGACATGCTTGGAGTAGCAAAATCAACAGTCGGGTACATTCTGAGAAAAAAGGAATTCACTGGTGAGCTTGGGAACTCAAAAAGGCCTGGGCGTCCACGGAAGACAACGGTGGTGGACGATCGCCGCATACTTTGTTTGGTGAAGAAGAACCCGTTCACAACATCAACTGAAGTCCAGAACACTCTCAGGGAAGTAGGTGTATCTGTCTCTAAGTCAACAGTAAAGAGAAGACTCCATGAAAGTAAATACAAAGGGTTCACATCTAGATGCAAACCATTCATCAATTCCAAAAATAGACAGGCCAGAGTTAAATTTGCCGAAAAACACCTCAAGAAGCCAGCCCAACTCTGGAAAAGTATTCTATGGACAGATGAGACAAAGATCAACCTGTACCAGAATGATGGGAAGAAAAAAGTTTGGAGAAGAAAGGGAATGGCACATGATCCAAGGCACACCACATCCTCTGTAAAACATGGTGGAGGCAACGTGATGGCATGGGCATGCATGGCTTTCAATGGCACTGGGTCACTTGTGTTTATTGATGACATAACAGCAGACAAGAGTAGCCGGATGAATTCTGAAGTGTACCGGGATATACTTTCAGCCCAGATTCAGCCAAATGCTGCAAAGTTGATCGGACGGCGCTTCACAGTACAGATGGACAATGACCCCAAGCATACAGCCAAAGCTACCCAGGAGTTCATGAGTGCAAAAAAGTGGAACATTCTGCAATGGCCAAGTCAATCACCAGATCTTAACCCAATTGAGCATGCATTTCACTTGCTCAAATCCAGACTTCAGACGGAAAGACCCACAAACAAGCAAGACCTGAAGGCTGCGGCTGTAAAGGCCTGGCAAAGCATTAAGAAGGAGGAAACCCAGCGTTTGGTGATGTCCATGGGTTCCAGACTTAAGGCAGTGATTGCCTCCAAAGGATTCGCAACAAAATATTGAAAAAAAAATATTTTGTTTGGGTTATGTTTATTTGTCCAATTACTTTTGAGCTCCTAAAATGTGGAGTGTTTGTAAAGAAATGTGTACAATTCCTACATTTTCTATCAGATATTTTTGTTCAACACTTTAAATTAAACGTTACAATCTGCACTTGAATTCTGTTGTAGAGGCTTCATTTCAAATCCAATGCGGTGGCATGCAGAGCCCAACTCGCGAAAATTGTGTTACTGTCCAAATATTTCTGGCCCTAACTGTATTTATGTAATTATTTTTTTTCACCATCTCTGTCCCCATTGATCTCATATAAGACCTCTGGGGGACATTCACATATTTTTTGTTTTTTTTTTATTGCACACTTTTACACTGTAGTTGGGGCATCCATAGGAGTGGCATCCATAGGAGCCCCAGTTAATGGGAAAAACATCCCCTGTAGTGAAAGCTCATCGTTCAGTTTAAACAGCAGCTGTTCAGTAGTGAACAGCCACTGTGTTATCTCAATGGAGAGGGTCGCGGGAGCAAGAGGAGAGAAATCTCCTGCACTGCCCCCCTGCTGGCCGCTCCATGCGCGAGACAGCTCTGCTAGCTCCCGTGCAGGAGCATGGGGGTGAGTAAACACAGGGACGAGTGTCGGGCATCGTTTGCCTGACATTTGTCCCGTGTAAAGGGACCTTAAGGCATGACTGTGTTTAGATTTAAATATTGGATTAGGAAAGATCTAATGGATTTAGTGCAGGAATGTGTGAGTTAAGGGGTCATAAAAGGGAGGAAAAAGGGTAGGCGGGTGTAGTGTGCAGAAGTTAATGTGTGGAAGCTTCTGGATGTTTCTGATTGGTCCATGTAGTCTTGTACTGTCAATGTGTTCCCTGTGAGTCAATTTGATGGGTACTGCATAGCTGCAGCATTGAATGGGTTGCAGTCTGGGTCATGTCTGAAATGTATCTATTTGTCTGT
This sequence comes from Eleutherodactylus coqui, assembly GCF_035609145.1. Lineage (NCBI taxonomy): Eukaryota > Metazoa > Chordata > Amphibia > Anura > Eleutherodactylidae > Eleutherodactylus > Eleutherodactylus coqui. Next base: position 49,322,939 of record NC_089845.1, on the reverse strand, counting down.
CATGTAACCTTGTTATATGTGGATGCAAGGTGCATGAGTGAGGGGTTGTTTGGAGTTTTTGGATGCTGAGAGAGGAGAGCAAATGACTGTCGTTGGCCTGCACACAGATACCTTTGGTCTGAGTGTAGAGGGGATGGAAGAGGCTGAACAGATAGACTATTGGTGCTGTGAACCCCCTTCTATTTCTTCCCTGTGTGGAGTGTGTAAAGCATGAGAAGCCAAAAGTTGTGCCAGTTTCCCACTAAGCAGTGTGGAGTGCAAGTCTACAATTCCGCAAGGGTAGACCGGTAGACAGTTGTCAAGGTTGTTCATAAGAAGGTGTCCAGGACAAGAGAACCACAGATAACTTGGCCTCTGTAAGTCCCTCTGTTCTCCCGTGTTTTCCTCCCTGTCTCATCACATGTTCTTCTGCACTGCCTGTCCTGCTAGTGGATGTAAAAGTGAACTGTATTTGGAGTTGTTACAAGCTATTCTCAGTAAATGACTTGACTGACCATTCCTGGTTTGGCCTTTAAACTTCACCCCGTGTGTGTGGACTCTTATTTTTTTTACCAAGAGATCACCGTAGAGAAAGGAATGGTGGCGTCACCGGTGACAGAAGAGGACTAAAGCCTACATCAATATCTACTGTCTCCTAGGCTGAGGCCCGCTCATCAGACGCTACAGGGATTGGGGGTGGTTGCCACATCCACTTCCCCTCAGAGTTGTCGGCTGTGGAGGAGTAGGCCTCCGGAGCGTCTTAATCTTGAGTTGACCCCCCTGGAGTCGCCACTAGTTATGGAGACCATCCATCCCAAGGTTTGACTTCATCTGCCTCTTACAGGTCTTGAGCTGGGAAGAATGCAGGTGTAGTACGGAGCCTAGCATCGCCTATGGTTACCACTGCCCCATCACAGCATCAGGCCAATGCAGCAGAGGGGCATCATGGCAGCAGGTCAGAGGGACCTGGAGTGACAGCCTCACCTGTATCTGGCTCTAGTGAGGCTGCCCAGCACGGTGGGGGAACAGCTTGTGACAGCTTGAGTTAGCTGCAATGGGGGAAGGAGTTGAGAAATGATCTGCGGATTTGGGTATCCTTTTTGGACAACTACAATGGCAGATCCTTGTGGATCTCTGAAGTGGTTGAGGCAACAAATTTTAAGTTGTATACCGATGCAACAGGGATAGTTTTGAGGCTTACTGTTAAGGATAATGGCGCATTGGGCAATGGCCTGAATGGTGGAAATGTGTGGGCTTAGTGAAGAACTTGGCGTTGCTCAAACTGTTCCCCATTGAGGTGGATGTTACCATTTGCAGGATTAAATTCAGCGATAAGAAGGTACATTTCCACTGTGACAATTTGGGGGTAGTGGACAAGATTCCTTTGTTGTACTTGCTTTTTCTTCAGCGTTTTTGGGGGTGCTGCATTTGGGGGAGCTAGTTAGTGGGAGTTCACAGTCAGCAGGAGGTTTGTTCGATGAGGATGTTGATCTAATCTTTGTGGAGAAAAGCTCATTCTATTGCAAGGCTTAATAAGGTCAGGATAAAAGTTAACAAAGCTATTGGGCACTTTATGGCCAGAAATGGCGTGGTGGATGTTTTACACACAGAATTTCAGTCTGGCAATTTGGAGGAGTGATGGTGTACCCTTGAATGCCATTAGTATGGAAATATGGCCTTTGGCCATCTAGGAAGAAATTTAAGTGGCTCTGGGTGCGTGGCGTAATGCCAGAGTGTAAGGTGTGAACTCCTTGCGTTGTGGTGGTGGTGGGATCCTTGAAGTTGGCAAGACATTTTTATGGCTATGGCACTTGGGGAGGGAGACAGGAAAGCTCTGGACTCCCCAGTTGCCAGAAAATGGGTGAGGTCTGGTTGTCGCTTTTTCTTCTGTTTCTAAATCCTTGGAGCTTCAAGGAATCCCCCCTGTTATTATTTTCTATATACACAAGATGTTCTATTATAACTGTTAATGTCGGTTTGGGAGTTAGGGGGGTGCTCAGTTTTGGGGTTGAGGTCTACTTATATTAATTATTGCATTTAACAAAATGCTGTTTGTTAATAAAATGCTGCTGTGGCCAATTAAATCCAGTTAAAGGTTTTTTTCAGGAAAATACTATTGATGACCTATCTTAAGGAAAGTTCATCAATAGTTGATCAGCACCATTAACAAAAATAGAAATAAAAATGTTAGGGGTCTTTAAATGCAGCGGTAGACACAGAAATGTGAAAAAGTTGCAAACAAAAAACCTATATAAATTTGGTTTTGGTGTAATCGTACTGGCCTGCAAAATTAATTTAACATATTATTTATACTGCAAGGTGAACGCTGTTAAAATTAAAAAACATCCTAGAATTGCAGATTTTGTTTCGTCTCTAAAAAAAAAAATGGAATAAAAAGCTATCAAAATGTTATATGTTGCCATAAATTAGATAAATAAAGACTAGAGTTCATCCTGCAAAAAAGCAAACCCTTTTAGCGCTCAATCCATGGAAAAATAAAAATCCTATGTCTCTTTGAATGCGACGACACAAAAGCAAATCATTATAAAAAAAATGGTTTTAGTGTTCAAGAATAGCAAAAAATCAAAAAAACTCTATAAACTTGGTATCACCAGAATAGTAATCGTGCTGACCCAGAGAAGAACCTTACCACAAAATGAAATCCGAAAAACAAATACGGAATTTCTTTTTTTCTCAATTTTTTTCCCCCCCCCCAAAAAAAAATGTTATACAGTACATTACATGTTCCGCAAAAACTAATGTAGTTAAAAAAATACAACTTGTCCCATTAAATACAAGCCCCCATATGACTAGGTCAACAGAAAAAAAATTAAAAAGTTGTGGTTCTAGTAATGCGCCGATAAAAAAAAAAAACGGAAATACGAGTTGGTCGTTGAGGCGCAAGCAGGCTTTGGCACTAAGAGGTTAACAGTTGCATCATAAACAGTTTGGGCAATAGATATTAGCAGCTACAGCATCTACCCGGTTACACAAAGGCATGATTTGCACCCCCTTTACAAGGGGACTCTCTGGATGACCCAACATATGCATGCAGTTCGATGATTACAACTGAACTCACTGGCTGGACCTCTGACTCCCGAATCCACGATACCAGTACTGTATATGCCTACATATCATTCAAATGTATTTACTTAGTTTCAGTCCATGAAACAATATGGCAAGTCTGAATCAAACACTGAACGTGAGTCCAGACCCTACAGAACATCTCTGTTTTTTATTAAAAGTTGCTTTTGCCAACATTTGAGGAGACTGGATGAAGCTTCTTGTAAGGGAATTTCAGTTATAAGTAGGATGCACTAGTCAAAATAATGCAGCAGAGAGGTCGTATGTGAAGAATTTCAGCATAAAGACACGGAAGAATCTGAGCTATGCTGCAGAGGAGGAAATGGCAAGATTTAGCCGGTTTAAGGTGCTTTAAATACGAAAAACATTGGGAATGATGAGCTGCTTGATATCTGCTTCCAAATGCCATTTGTAAAAATGTCATAAATTGTCCATAGCGGACTGTAAAAACACATTCAGGGGCTTCTCAAAAGCACACTAAGAATTTGCCTTTAAAATCCAAGCTGTCTTGTAGAAATGTCTCTGTCTTCTGGTCCTCATGACAACACTGCCGGCCCGGTAGGAAGTGAAAATGAATCGAAAGACAGCAGATCTTTGACAAGATGATTTCTAGACAGGATGTCCCATGGTACAAGTGATCATAACTGTCTTCTATAGGTTTTTACAAAGTTTACTTCGCAGTTTTACTTTTTCCTTTTAACCCTTTACAAACCACTGTCTGACATCTTCCTACATTCTGATTGAAGCCTGTACAGCTTCAATGTCAGAAGACATCCAACGGCGTATTCTTACCGTCTATTGCCAGCCACTCCGCTGTCGGAGCCTCTCTGTCGCGCACACACTGGCTTTAGCCAGCAGATGGCACCGTTGTATAACACCAAAAAGAGAAAGCCCTTTAGGAAACCCTGAATCCAAAATTAGATTGGAAAAGGTTAAGTCTAGAGATGAGCGAGCACCAAAATGCTCGAGTGCTCGTTACTCGAGTCGAACTTTCAGTGATGCTCGAGAGTTCGTTTCGAGTAACGAACCCCATTGAAGTCAATGGGCGACTCGAGCATTTTTGTATATGACTGGTGCTCCGCTAAGGTTTTCATTTGTGAAAATCTTAGCAAATCACCAAAGTCATGTAAAAAACACAGAAATGGATAGGGCAGGCGAGGAGCAACATGCAGGGCTGCATTTCGAGCTCCAAGGTCTCACTATTAAGCCACAATAGTGGCAAGAGTGAGAACCCACCCCCACCCCCACTGTCAGCATAACGATCGTTCTCCTCTGCCACAGCTGTAACAGCTGTGGCAGAGAAGAACGATGTTAGCCCATTGAATTCAATGGAGCCGGCAATACAGCCGGCTCCATTGAAAGCAATGGGCTGTCGGCGAGCAAGGGATGAATTTTCGGGAAGGGCTTAAAAATATAAGCCCTTACCTGAAAATCATCCTAAAATGTGTAAAAAAAAAAAAAATGTATACTCACTAGAGATGAGCGAACGCGTTCGTCCGAGCTTGATATTCGTGCGAATATTAGGGTGTTCGGGATGTTCGTTATTCGTGACGAACACCATGCGGTGTTCTGGTTACTTTCACTTCCTTCCCTGAGACGTTAGCGCGCTTTTCTGGCCAATTGAAAGACAGGGAAGGCATTACAACTTCCCCCTGCAACGTTTAAGCCCTATACCACCCCCCTGCTGTGAGTGGCTGGCGAGATCAGGTGTTCGCCTAATATAAAAGTCGGCCCCTCCCGCGGCTCGCCTCAGATGCGGTGTGAGTTAGATGAGGGACAGTGCTGTTTATACCGGAGCTGCTGTAGGGAAAGAATTGGTAGTTAGTGTAGGCTTCAAGACCCCCCAAAGGTCCTTATTAGGGCCACTGATAGCTGTGTGTTGGCTGCTGTTAGCAGTGGGATTTTTTTTTTTTTCTCAAAATCGCCTCTGCAGACCGTTGCACCTGGCATTAGGGACAGAAGTGCTGCATAGGCAGGGAGAGTGTTAGGAGTGAGTGTAGCCTTCAAGAACCTCAACGGTCCTTTCTAGGGCCATATTTATCCGTGTGCAGTACTGTCCAGGCTGCTGTTGGCTGTGCTGCATTTTTTTTGGGCTTCTCAAAATCGCCTCTGCAGAGCATTGCACCCTCCATTGATACTGCAGGGAAAGAATTGTATAGGCAGGGCCACAACACAGTTATTATTCATAGAATATACGCAGTGCTGCCTGTTGGTGGGAAAAAACTGAAAACAAATCTATTTGTCCAGCCTGTGTCCGTCCTTACGCCTGTGTAGACGTGTGAGCTGCGTGAAAAACATTGCTAAATCATACGCAGCCAGCTACGCTTTACTGCTGGGTTCGCCATTTGCTTTCCTTAATTGGGAAAAAAAAATACCTGCTCTCCAAGAGTTATAATAACTCTGCTACCCTCACGTTCTGTGACACATAAGCAGGGACACAGCGCAGTTATTAAACTTCGCAGGTTCATTGAATATACGCAGTGCTGCCTGTTGGTGGGAAAAAACTGAAAACAAATCTATTTGTCCAGCCTGTGTCCGTCCTTACGCCTGTGTAGACGTGTGAGCTGCGTGAAAAACATTGCTAAATCATACGCAGCCAGCTACGCTTTACTGCTGGGTTCGCCATTTGCTTTCCTTAATTGGGAAAAAAAAATACCTGCTCTCCAAGAGTTATAATAACTCTGCTACCCTCACGTTCTGTGACACATAAGCAGGGACACAGCGCAGTTATTAAACTTCGCAGGTTCATTGAATATACGCAGTGCTGCCTGTTGGTGGGAAAAAACTGAAAACAAATCTATTTGTCCAGCCTGTGTCCGTCCTTACGCCTGTGTAGACGTGTGAGCTGCGTGAAAAACATTGCTAAATCATACGCAGCCAGCTACGCTTTACTGCTGGGTTCGCCATTTGCTTTCCTTAATTGGGAAAAAAAAATACCTGCTCTCCAAGAGTTATAATAACTCTGCTACCCTCACGTTCTGTGACACATAAGCAGGGACACAGCGCAGTTATTAAACTTCGCAGGTTCATTGAATATACGCAGTGCTGCCTGTTGGTGGGAAAAAACTGAAAACAAATCTATTTGTCCAGCCTGTGTCCGTCCTTACGCCTGTGTAGACGTGTGAGCTGCGTGAAAAACATTGCTAAATCATACGCAGCCAGCTACGCTTTACTGCTGGGTTCGCCATTTGCTTTCCTTAATTGGGAAAAAAAAATACCTGCTCTCCAAGAGTTATAATAACTCTGCTACCCTCACGTTCTGTGACACATAAGCAGGGACACAGCGCAGTTATTAAACTTCGCAGGTTCATTGAATATACGCAGTGCTGCCTGTTGGTGGGAAAAAACTGAAAACAAATCTATTTGTCCAGCCTGTGTCCGTCCTTACGCCTGTGTAGACGTGTGAGCTGCGTGAAAAACATTGCTAAATCATACGCACCCAGCTACGCTTTACTGCTGGGTTCGCCATTTGCTTTCCTTAATTGGGAAAAAAAATACCTGCTCTCCAAGAGTTATAATAACTCTGCTACCCTCACGTTCTGTGACACATAAGCAGGGACACAGCACAGTTATTAAACTTAGATAATTCATTCACTAGAGGCAGTGGGGCCTTTCGTTTTCCAAAAAGGGCAAAAATTATATTTGGCCTGCAGTCTTGCGCCAATTTATTTCCTGCCTGGGAAATCTAATCACTGGTAATACAGCATGCTGAGGGGTAGGGGTAAGCCTAGAGGACGTGGACGTGGACGTGGCCGAGGACGCGGAGGGCCAAGTGAGGGTGTGGGCACAGGCCAAGCTCCTGATCCAGGTGTGTCGCAGCTGTCTGCTGCGCGATTAGGAGAGAGGCACGTTTCTGGCGTCCCCACATTCATCGCCCAATTAATGGGTCCACGCGGGAGACGGTTATTAGAAAATGAGCAGTGTGAGCAGGTCCTGTCCTGGATGGCAGAAAGTGCTTCGAGCAACCTATCGTCTACCCGCAGTTCTGCGCCGTCCACTGCTGCCAATCCGAATCCTCTGTCTGCTGCTCCTCCTTCCTCCCAGCCTCCTCAGTCCACTACAATGACACCTGCTCAGGAGCGGGAACACTCCCAGGAACTGTTCTCGGGCCCCTGCTTAGATTGGGCAGCAGCGGTTCCTCTCCCACCAGAGGAGTTTATCGTCACTGATGCCCAACCATTCGAAAGTTCCCGGGGTCCGGGGGAAGAGGCTGGGGACTTCCGCCAACTGTCTCAACAACTTTCTGTGGGTGAGGAGGACGATGACGATCAGACACAGTTGTCTTGCAGTGAGGTAGTAGTAAGGGCAGTAAGTCCAAGGGAGCAGCGCACAGAGGATTCGGAGGAAGCAGGACGATGAGGTGACTGACCCCACCTGGTGTGCAACGCTTACTCAGGAGGACAGGTCTTCAGAGGGGGAGTCAAGGGCATCAGCAGGGCAGGTTGCAAGAGGCAGTGCGGTGGCCAGGGGTAGAGGCAGGGCCAGACCGAATAATCCACCAAGTGTTTCCCAAAGCGCCCCCTCGCGCCATGCCACCCTGCGTAGGCCGAGGTGCTCTAAGGTCTGGCAGTTTTTCACAGAGACGCCTGACGACCGACGAACAGTGGTGTGCAACCTTTGTCGCGCAAAGCTCAGCCGGGGAGCCAACACCAACAGCCTCACCACCACCACCATGCGCAGACATATGATGGCCAAGCACCCCGCAAGGTGGGACAAAGGCCGTTCACCGTCTCCGGTTTGCACCCCTGCCTCTCCCCCTGTGCCCCAACCTGCCACTGAGATGCAACCCCCCTCTCAGGACACAGGCACTACCGCCTCATGGCCTGCACCCACACCCTCATCTCCGCTGTCCTCGGCCCCATCCAGCAGTGTAGTTCAGCGCACCGTTCAGCCGTCGCTTGCGCAAGTGTTCGAGCGCAAGCGCAAGTACGCCGCCACGCACCCGCACGCTCAAACGTTAACCGTCCGCATCGCAAAATTCATCAGCCTTGAGATGCTGCCGTATAGGGTTGTGGAAACGGAGTCCTTCAAAAGTATCATGGAGGCGGCGGCCCCGCGCTACTCAGTTCCCAGTCGCCACTACTTTTCCCGATGTGCCGTCCCAGCCCTGCACGACCACGTCTCCCGCAACATTGTGCGCGCCCTCACCAACGCGGTTACTGCCACGGTCCACTTAACTACGGACACGTGGACAAGCACAGGCGGGCAGGGCCACTACATCTCCCTGACGGCACATTGGGTGAATTTAGTGGAGGCTGGGACAGAGTCAGAGCCTGGGACCGCTCACGTCCTACCCACCCCCAGAATTGCGGGCCCCAGCTCGGTGCTGGTATCTGCGGAGGTGTATGCTTCCTCCACTAAAGCACCCTCCTCCTCCTCCTCCTCCTCTGTCTCACAATCAAGATGTGTTAGCAGCAGCATGTCGCCAGCAGTCGGTGTCGCGCGGTGTGGCAGCACAGCGGTGGGCAAGCGTCAGCAGGCCGTGCTGAAACTACTCAGCTTAGGCGATAAGAGGCACACGGCCCACGAACTGCTGCAGGGTCTGACACAGCAGACCGACCGCTGGCTTGCGCCGCTGAGCCTCCAACCGGGCATGGTCGTGTGTGACAACGGCCGTAACCTGGTGGCGGCTCTGCAGCTTGGCAGCCTCACGCACGTGCCATGCCTGGCCCACGTCTTTAATTTGGTGGTTCAGCGGTTTCTGAAAAGCTACCCACGCTTGTCAGACCTGCTCGTAAAGGCGCGCCGGCTCTGCGCACATTTCCGCAAGTCCCACACGGACGCTGCCACCCTGCGCACCCTGCAACATCACTTTAAGCTGCCAGTGCACCGACTGCTGTGCGACGTGCCCACACGGTGGAACTCTACGCTCCACATGTTGGCCAGGCTCTATGAACAACGGAGAGCTATAGTCGAATACCAACTCCAACATGGGCGGCGCAGTGGGAGTCAGCCTCCTCAATTCCTTTCAGAAGAGTGGGCCTGGTTGGCAGACATCTGCCATGTCCTTGGTAATTTTGAGGAGTCTACCCAGGTGGTGAGCGGCGATGCTACAATCATTAGCGTCACCATTCCTCTGCTATGCATCTTGAGAAATTCCCTGCAAACCATAAAGGCAGCTGCTTTGCGCTCGGAAACGGGGGCGGGGGAAGACAGTATGCCGCTGGATAGTCAGGGCACCCTCCTGTCTATTTCTCAGCGCGTACAGGAGGAGGAGGAGGAGCATGAGGAGGATGAGGAGGAGGGGGAAGAGACAGCTTGGCCCGCTGCTGACGGTACACCGGCTGATTGCCTGTCATCCTTTCAGCGTGTATGGCCTGAGGAGGAGGAGGAGGAGGAGGAGGATCCTGAAAGTGATCTTCCTAGTGAAGACAGCCATGTGTTGCGTACAGGTACCCTGGCACACATGGCTGACTTCATGTTAGGATGCCTTTCTCGTGACCCTCGCGTTGCACGCATTCTGGCCACGACGGATTACTGGGTGTACACACTGCTCGATCCACGGTATAAGGAGAACCTGCCCACTCTGATTCCCGAAGAGGAAAGGGGTTCGAGAGTGTTGCTATACCACAGGACCCTTGCGGACAAGCTGATGGTAAAATTCCCAGCCGACAGCGCTAGTGGCAGAAGGCGCAGTTCCGAGGGCCATGTTGCAGGGGATGTGCGTAGATCGAGCAGCATGTACATCCCAGGCAGTGCAACAGTCTTTAAGGGCCTGGCCAGCTTTATGGCTCCCCACCAAGACTGTGTCACCGCTCCCCAGTCACGGCTGAGTCGGCGGGAGCACTGCAAAAGGATGGTGAGGGAGTACGTAGCGGATCGCACGACCATCCTTGGTGACGCCTCTGCCCCCTACAACTACTGGGTGTCGAAGCTGGACACGTGGCCTGAACTAGCCCTGTATGCCCTTGAGGTGCTTGCTTGTCCTGCGGCTAGCGTGTTGTCGGAGAGGGTGTTTAGTGCGGCTGGGGGAATCATCACAGATAAGCGTAGCCGCTTGTCAACCGACAGTGCCGACAGGCTAACACTCATCAAGATGAACAAAGGCTGGATTTCCCCAGACTTCTGTTCTCCACCAGCGGACAGCAGCGATACGTAAGCAATACGTAGGCTGCACCCGCGGATGGAAGCTACGTTCTCTCTCACCATCCAAAACGGGGACATTTCTGCTTCATCAATCTGTGTCTAATATTCCTCCTCCTCCTCCTCCTGCTCCACCTCCTGAAACCTCACGTAATCACGCTGAACGGGCAATTTTTCTTAGGGCCACAAGGCTCACTCAAATAATTTTTCAGAACAATTTTTATAAGTTTCAATGCGCTTAAAAGCATTGGAACTTTAACTTGAACCAATTTTTCGTTACACTGGGCTGCCTCCAGGCCTAGTTACCACTTAAGCCACATTAACCAAAGCGATTAATGGGTTTCACCTGCCCTCTTGGCTGGCCATGGCCAATTTTTGGGATGTACATTAGTACTGTTGATACAGCAATTTGTGTGGGCCCTCGCCTACAGTGTAATCAAATTAATTTTTAGCCCACCTGCATTACAGCTGACGTTACCTCAGCTGTGTTGGGCAATGCAATGGGATATTTTTGTGTACCGCCGGTGGGTTCCAGGGAGCCACCCATGCTGTAGGTGCACACTGAGTTTTTAATACTTCTGTACACTTCTAAAGAACCCGTCTGACTGGGGCATGCAGTGTGGGCCGAAGCCCACCTGTATTACGCACGACATTACTACCTCAGCTGTGTTGGGCAATGCAATGGGATATTTCTATGTACCGCCGGTGGCTTCCTGGCACCCACCCAGGCAGTGGGTCCACAGGGAGTTAAACCTACATGTGTCCACTTGTAAAGAACCCCAGTCTGACTGGGGCATGCAGTGTGGGCCGAAGCCCACCTGCATTACGCACGACATTACTACCTCAGCTGTGTTGGGCAATGCAATGGGATATTTTTGTGTACCGCCGGTGGGTTCCAGGGAGCCACCCATGCTGTAGGTGCACACTGAGTTTTTAATACTTCTGTACACTTCTAAAGAACCCGTCTGACTGGGGCATGCAGTGTGGGCCGAAGCCCACCTGTATTACGCACGACATTACTACCTCAGCTGTGTTGGGCAATGCAATGGGATATTTCTATGTACCGCCGGTGGCTTCCTGGCACCCACCCAGGCAGTGGGTCCACAGGGAGTTAAACCTACATGTGTCCACTTGTAAAGAACCCCAGTCTGACTGGGGCATGCAGTGTGGGCCGAAGCCCACCTGCATTAACCCTTTCCAGTCCACTGTGTGACCTGTGAAGACATTAGGGTTTAAGGCTGTACAGCTCCGTTGTTGGTAGACGTCCGTCGGGGTTCTCTTACTGTATATTGCCAGCCTCTCTGCTGTCGGAGCCTATCCTACGTGTCAGCTCATGCAGTACTGGCTTTAGCCAGCATATAGCGCCGTTGTATAACAGCAGAAAAAGAGTAAGCCCCCTAGGAAAACCATATACAAATTGGATTGGAAAGGGTTAAGCACAACATTACTACCTCAGCTGTGTTGGGCAATGCAATGGGATATTTCTATGTACCGCCGGTGGCTTCCTGGCACCCACCCATGCTGTAGGTGCACACGGAGTTTTTACTACATCTGTACACTTATAAAGAACCCCAGTCAGACTGGGGCATGCAGTGTGGGCCGAAGCCCACCTGCATTAAGCACGACATTACTACCTCAGCTGTGTTGGGCAATGCAATGGGATATTTCTGTGTACCGCCAGTGGGTTCCAGGGAGCCACCCATGCTGTGGGTCGACAGGGACTTCACAATAGGGAGTTGTACCTGCCTGTGTCTATGAATTAAAAAGCCCGGTCTGACTGGGGCATGCAGACACCTTGACAGAATGAATAGTGTGTGGCACATAGGTTCCCCATTGCTATGCCCACGTGTGCAGCTCCTGATGGCGGTGGCACAGGATTCTATTTCTCATTGCTTCTGTACAGCATTGTGGGCTATCGCTCCGCCACTTTTAAAGAGGGTCGCTGCCTAGCCGTGCCAACCTCTGCAGTGTGTGCCTGCGGTCCCTCGTCATGGCAGACGCAATTCTAAATAGACATGAGCGTGGTGTGGCATGAGGGCAGCTGAAGGCTGCGCAGGGACACTTTGGTGTGCGCTGTGGGGGGGAGGGGGGGCGGTTGGGCAGCATGTAACCCAGGAGAAGTGTCAGTGGAGTGTCATGCAGGCAGTGATTGTGCTTTGTTGGAGGTAGTGTGGTGCTTAGCAAAGGTATGCCATGCTAATGAGGGCTTTTCAGAAGTAAAAGTTGTTGGGAGGGGGGGGGCCCACTCTTGCCGGTATTGTGGCTTAATAGTGGGACCTGGGAACTTGAGATGCAGCCCAACATGTAGCCCCTCGCCTGCCCTATCCGTCACTGTGTCATTCCCATCACTTTCCTGAATTGCCCAGATTTTCACACATGAAAACCTTAGCGAGCATCGGCGAAATACAAAAATGTTCTGGTCGCCCATTGACTTCAATGGGGTTCGTTGTTCGAAACGAACCCTCGAGCATCACGGGAAGTTCGTTACGAATAACGAACACCCGAACATTTTGGTGTTCGCTCATCTCTAATACTCACCTTTCCGCTGCAGCTGGAGTTCAGCCGCGTCTGGCCGGCAGTTCTCCTGAACTGCTCTGAGTAGTATTCAGCAGCCGGGGATTTAAAATCTCCGCCTGCTGAATGAGCTGCCTCTGATTGGTCACAGCCTCACCAATCAGAGGCAGCTCTCACTCACACCCAGCCAGGCTAGTATTTCAAAACTGCCAACCTTAGGGAGTTTATTCATGCAATAGTGCTGGTCGTATAAGGAGCATGGTGTAACATAGTAACATAGTATGTTAGGCTGAATGAAGACAATGTCCATCTCGTTCAGCCTGTTTCACCCCTCCCCCCCCCCCCCCCCCTTGTTGGTCCAAAGGAAGACAAAAAAAAAAAACACCTAGCCAATTTAGCTCATTTGGAGGAAAAAAATTTCTTCCTCACTCTATAACGGCAGCCAGAAACACATCCAACAAAAGGGGATGCAGTAGATGTAAACAACTTGTTGAAGAAAGGGGCCAGAGAAGGATTTCAAGATCATTTTGACCAACAGGTGGTGCACAGTCAAGCAAATTTCAACTGAAAACAATACTGGGGCGCCAACAGGGGCGTAACTATAGAGGATGCAGGGGATGTGGTTGCACTCGGGCCCAGGAGCCTTGGGGGGCCCATAAGGCCTCTCTTCTCCACATAGGGAGCCCAGTACTGTGAATAAAGCATTTAGTTGGGGGCCCTGTTACAGGTTTTGCATTGGGGCCCAGGAACTACAAGTTACGCCTCTGGGCACCAACAAACGTGTCCAAACACAACTCCTCATTTCCTAGCTGGGCTACAACAGCAGAAGAGCAAGTATGAGTGCTGTTACTAAGAAGCGTGGTTGCACATGAACGAGGGAAATTTCTTCCTTTTCATTGACTGCTCAAACGTCTTTCAGGTTCATACAGGAGAACACACAAATGACATTTTAAGGAACTGCCTGCTTTCCATGGCTTGAGCCAAAGAGCTCTTCTTGCTGCACTAGGCAATGCCATAGATCTGGCTGCAAATCTGGCTTGCTGCGATAATGCATCACAAAGATCAATTGCCAAAGACAAATATTTGAAGGACTTTAATATTTCATCTCTCGGCGCTCCTGCATCCACATCATCCTGAAGTTGATACATATTCTTATATAAGAAATGCACAACCTCATTAGATGTTAAAGCTACTGCACACTGCAGATGCTGAGGAATAATTCCTTCTATAGGCACAATCTGCCGGGCGATCAATGGGATCTTGTAGACTAGATATGTCCTCAGCTGGCACAACAGTGCTTTTAGAGAGTCTGGCTATAGCCAAGTCTATTTTAGGTGGTGGTCTCCAACTGTTGTACTCCTCCTATAGGGAAAATAAAGTTTGAAACTTCTTTGATATAACTGGAGCCTTTTCTGCATGTTGCCACCCCCCCCCCCCCCCCTCTGTTATTGCCTTTTTAAGGCTTTATCCATCTCGAAGACCCTAGGCCCCCTAGAAGTGGGTTCTGAGGCTTCTGCCTGGTCAACAACCAGGTCATAGAACCGGATGGACTTAATTAGTTTAATTTATATGCAAGAAAATATGTTTTAGTAACACACTCATCCTCTTCTCCAGAAAAGAGATGGAAACAGGATATTCCAGCATGAAAAAAGCCTTACCAGCAGATGATATAGATCAAGTACTTCAAATCTGATGTCTGAATCTTTTGGGTTGGTCCGAGATTGACTTCTTTAGCTCTCTCATGGAGTTCTGCATGAAGTCCCTAACCCACATTACAATTACTTTAATAGTAGGCTCATTAAATGGTTAATTTGGCCAACAGACTCAACAGCGATTGAACTCATAATCATCTGAAAGTGGAGTCTTAGGCTGGGTTCACACAGGACGGAATCCTGCCAGAATTTTCATGGAATGACGGCACCGAAATTCAGCGAGAATTCCATGGGAGAGGAGCGAGGCCACAGCGGAAAGAAAAAGAAATTGACATGCCACGGAATTGAATTTATATTTATATATATTTTTTTTTAATTATTTTTCTTTCTCTTTTTTTCTCTTGCCCCATACCTAAAGTCTAAGAGGTCCTAAGGGACCCCTAAATGGGGGGGGAAACAAAATGGACTGAGAATGGGGTCTGAAAATACAGAGACCAGAAGTGAAGAATGATCTATTTTCAGTCTCCACATAGGCACCGCCATCTTGCCATGGACCTGGGAAGCAAGGAAACTCCCTTGCCCAGTATGGCTGGAGTGCAGCATGGCAACCAGCGTGCTGCCGACGTGGTCACTAGTGGCAGTCCCCAACTGCAACAGCAGGAAGCCCCAAAAATCCACAGGCAGAAATCCCCCATATTGTGCTGCTGCTAGGACGAGAGGGAAGCAATATTTTTCTAATCCTGTAAACCCTACAGCTGTTACAAGAGTGAAGTTAGTAGCTCTTAGTCATATGGTGAAGGTAAATGATAAATTTGTATTCGTACACACCTACCTTGAGTATGAAATCTATAGACAAGTACTAAATTGCGTGATAGTAGACCGTCCAAAAAGCTTGGAGAGACGGAGAACCTACAACAAAGTACAAGCAAACATATGGAGTTTGTGGATTGCATTTAAAACATATTGCAAAAGTTGGCAAATATTAGGCTCTTAAAATCCCATGTGCTTCCTATATTGATTGCATCTCTTACTATTCTAGGAACATGGTTTTAATTTACTGCAGCAGATACAGAATTCTTGACTCCTCACCTACTCGAGACTTTGAATTTCCAGAGATTTATGCAACAAGGGAAATTCTTTCTAAATATACCTGTAGTTACTTGGCACCATGCAGTCAGATATGCTTTTACCAATCCCATTATTTCCCATACTATTCTGTTACTCCTTAGCTTCTTACTGCTTGAATAATTCTCCATTTAAAATCAGCATTATTATAATTGCGCACTTTCTCTAATCGTATGTTTTCAGCCTCTAGTGACAATTGTATTCACATAATGACATTATTTGACAGAGAAGCACAGTACAATTGCATGTAACATTAATGACAACAAAGAAAGCCAAATGTCATCATCAGTATGGCATTACAAGGAATAATAAACCACAACTTCTCCTAATTATTTCTTTAGTTTAGAGATATAAACTGAATATCATGAAGCATGAAACCCAGTTCAAATATCACTAAAGGGGACTAAACCATTTATGCTCAGGATAACTCAGCAATAGTTGATTGGTGGGGGTTCACCGATCAGCTGATTGAAGTTACAGCAGCGCTTGGGTGAGCACCACTGTCACTTTACTCCTTGCCGGGCAGAGCATTGTACATTGTATAGCAGCTGTGCCTGGTATTGTCAGGGATCGAACCTGGGACCTACTATGCTCCAGTCAGGCTCGAGCCTCTGGACAGTTTCCTTGCATGACTCTCATCCGTGTTTCTTTATTCCAGTTATCTTGTTCCTGCCTCCTGGTCCTGACCCGCCTCTTTTCTTGATTGCATTTCCTATAAAAGTTTGACCCTGCCATTCCCTCAGTGTGTGATTGCCTGTTCCCCTGCTGTTTCTGCAAGATCTCCTGATACTGACTTCTGGCTTCCCTTTCGACTATGCTACCCGCCTCATCCATCTGTACTGCAAACCGAGACCTTCCATTACTGACTTCTGGCTTCCCTGCTGACTATGCTACCGACCTCATCCATCTGTACTTCTTACCGAGACCTCCTGTTGCTTACTCTTGGCTCTTCCTTGACTACTTTCCAGATCTGCGGCTATTACACCTGAGGCTCCAACCCAGTGCCTAAAATTGCTACAGGTATTGCAGCTCAGTCCCATTCACTTGAGCGGTGGAGCCCCGCCGGCCAACAATTGATGGCCTATCCTAAGAATTGACCATCAATTGTTTAGTCCTGGACAACCTCATTCACAGGACAGTATTTCGGTTAGTATTCTGCTTCCATATTTGTAAGCCAAAACCAGGTGTGAAACTTACAGATACATAAACTATAACCTAAATACAGCACTTATATGTGAATGATGCTCTAACCCCTCTAAGGACATAGTCCTTTTTTTTCTCCCCACTTTTAAAAAATCATAACTCTTACTTATCTATCATTGTAGCTGTCTGAAGGCTTGCTTTTTGCAGGACAAGTTGTGTTTTTCAATGATACTATTAAATGTACCATATAATGTACTGAAAAACTTTTCAAAAATTCTAAGTGAAGTGAAATGGGGGGGGGGGGAGTGCAATTCTGCCATCTTTCTGGGTGTGTTGTTTTTAGCAAAAATGACATGATAACTTTGTTCTATGGGTCAGTGTAATTACTAAGATACAATTTTAGAAAGTTTTTTTTTGCTGTAGTACTTTTAAAAAATAAAATTTTTTTGTATTAATTTTCAGATAAATCAATTAGATTAATTCACCATTTCAGTTAGGCATTATTTGATTTTCTTTAAAATCATGAAATTGCTATTAGCCCCACCCCTATGGCAGAGCTAATACCCAGGATGGATGGAAGGAGTGGAGACGGCTGGTGCAAGGCTGTGTGAATGAGCCCTTAGGCTCATCCACTGTGCAACCCAATCTCTATGAAAGTTCAAGCTGCTGCTATAACTCCTCATAATGATTGATCTTCTGGAGACAACCTTGGCCGACACAACAGTTAAAAGATTGCTCAATGGAGCTCTCAGATATGAGTCTGTTTACACTTTGCACTCGTTATCACATTTCTATCACGTTTCCACACTTTCTAAAAAACTGCATGTGTTTAACTGCGAAACACCACAATTTTTCATGGCGTTTGGCTTCTATTGGTTAAGCACTTTGAAATGCGTGAGTTTTCAGACAGCATTTTTCATGTGCAATTAACATGCTTATCCAAATGCATTGGAAGAACCATAGAAGCCTGATAACAAGTGCAAAGTGGAGAAAGCCATAGAAAGAGGAATACTATCTAGTTGAACATATTTAAAGTCCACTGGCCTGCCAGGCAAACAATGTCAAAGTTTCCATTTAAAAACAGATTATAACATGCTTAGTCAGTCATTCATGTACCAACATAATATACATTTGTAATGCATCCTTAGTTGCACAAAATACAAAGTACAATGCAGGATTTATAAGAAAGAAAGGTCTAGAACAATTAACCAATAAACAGAAAAGTGAATGAAAAAAATAGGTAACTTCCAGGTATAGAGACATTACTGCAGTCTAAGCTCCTGAACTTTTTTTTGCTTGCTTCTACTTTTTATCACTGAATTCCTGAGTCAGCTCCTTCTCCCATTCACTCAATGGGTACATTTTTTGGACATGTGCATGATCATGTAGTAAAGTGTTTATAGGTTTTAAGTTAACATTAGAGATGAGCGAGCACCAAAATGCTCGGGTGCTCGTTACTCGGGACGAACTTTTCGCGATGCTCGAGGGTTCGTTTCGAGTAACGAACCCCATTGAAGTCAATGGGCGACCCGAGCATTTTTGTATTTCGCCGATGCTCGCTAAGGTTTTCATTTGTGAAAATCGGGGCAATTCAAGAAAGTGATGGGAACGACACAGCAACGGATAGGGCAGGCGAGGGGCTACATGTTGGGCTGCATCTCAAGTTCACAGGTCCCACTATTAAGCCACAATAGCGGCAAGAGTGGGCCCCCCCCTCCCAAAAACTTTTACTTCTGAAAAGCCCTCATTAGCATGGCATACCTTAGCTAAGCACCACACTACCTCCAACAAAGCACAATCACTGCCTGCATGACACTCCACTGCCACTTCTCCTGGGTTACATGCTGCCCAACCGCCCCCCCCTCCCCCCCACAGCGCACACCAAAGTGTCCCTGCGCAGCCTTCAGCTGCCCTAATGCCTCACCACCCTCATGTCTATTTAGAAGTGCGTCTGCCATGAGGAGGAACCGCAGGCACACACTGCAGAGGTTGGCACGGCTAGGCAGGGACCCTCTTTAAAAGTGGCGGGGCGATAGCCCACAATGCTGTACAGAAGCAATAGAATCCTGTGCCACCGCCATCAGGAACTGCACACGTGGGCATAGCAATGGGGAACCTATGTGCCACACACTATTCATTCTGTCAAGGTGTCTCTGCATGCCCCAGTCAGACTGGTAATATGTACCTTAACAGTAACCGCGTTGGTGGTAATGTGGTGGTGACTGCGGACCTAGTAGCGCGGTTTTATTTTGTTGGTTTTCGGAATGTGGCCAGGATTAAGTGGGCCGTGGCGGGGGGATGGTGGGGGGTCTCTCTTGTAGTGTCGGTAAAGGTGAAATTCTTGGACTGCCACCAGACAAACCAATGCAAAGGCATTTGCCAAGAATATTTGTTTTCCCTGTTGGAGGAGGAGGGGGATGTTTTTGAGGCACTACGTGTCCTCTACACGTGTCCGTGGTTATATGCACCTTAACAGTAACCGTGTTGGTGGTAATGTGGTGGTGACTGCGGACCTAGTAGCGCAGTTTTATTTTGTTGGTTTTCGGAATGTGGCCAGGATTAAGTGGGCCGTGGCGGGGGGATGGTGGGGGGTCTCTCTTGTAGTGTCGGTAAAGGTGAAATTCTTGGACTGCCACCAGACGAACCAATGCAAAGGCATTTGCCAAGAATGTTTGTTTTCCCTGTTGGAGGAGGAGGGGGATGTTTTTGAGGCACTACGTGTCCTCTACACGTGTCCGTGGTTATATGCACCTTTACAGTAACCGCGTTGGTGGGAAATGGCCTCGCCGCCATCATGTCTTTGGGAAGCCTCTGTTTCCACACCCCAGAGACATACCATTAGCAGCGGTAAAGGCAGAGCCCATAATTCGTAACATTTCAGCCGTAGCATTAGGACAGGCCCCACTAACATATCACTAGCAGCATTATAGCGGGAGCGCAGTCTTCGTTCCATGTCAGCAATAGTAGCACTCAAGACAGGCCCCAGTAACAATTCCGAAGCAGCAGTATAGTGGGAGCGCAGTCTTCGTTCCATTTCAGCAATAGTAGCACTCAAGACAGGCCCCAGTAACAATTCCGAAGCAGCAGTATAGTGGGAGCGCAGTCTTCGTTCCATTTCA
This sequence comes from Eleutherodactylus coqui, assembly GCF_035609145.1. Lineage (NCBI taxonomy): Eukaryota > Metazoa > Chordata > Amphibia > Anura > Eleutherodactylidae > Eleutherodactylus > Eleutherodactylus coqui. Next base: position 49,303,240 of record NC_089845.1, on the reverse strand, counting down.
GTAGCTGCAGTATAGCCAAGGCCCAAGTTACATTTATGTAGCTAAAGTGTAGGCCAACCCCACACACACACTTCTGTACCATGAGTGCAGGTGAAGAACATACAAATTGCTATGATTACACTGTAGGTGAGGGCCCCAAAAAATTGGTGTACCAACAGTACTAATGTGCCTCAGTAAAAATTGGCCATGCCCAACCAAGATGGCAGGTGAAACCCATTAATCACTTTGGTTAATGTGGCTTAAGTGGTAACTAGGCCTGGAGGCAGCCCAGTTTAACGAAAAATTGGTTCAAGTTAAAGTTTCAACTCTTTTAAGAGCATTGAAACATATAAAAATTGTTTCGAAAAATTAGATGAGTGAGCCTTGTGGCCCTAAGAAAAATTGCCCCTTCAGCGTGATTACCTGAGGTTTCAGGAGGAGGAGCAGGAGGAGGAGGAGGAATATTAGACACAGATTGATGAAGCAGAAATGTCCCCGTTTTGGATGGTGAGAGAGAACGTAGCTTCCATCCGCGGGTGCATAATACGTATTGCTTACGTATCGCTGCTGTCCGCTGGTGGAGAAGAGAAGTCTGGGGAAATTCAGGCTTTGTTCATCTTGATGAGTGTTAGCCTGTCGGCACTGTCGGTTGACAGGCGGGTACGCTTATCTGTGATGATTCCCCCAGCCGCACTAAACACCCTCTCCGACAAGACACTAGCCGCAGGACAAGCAAGCACCTCCAGGGCATACAGCGCTAGTTCAGGCCACGTGTCCAGCTTCGACACCCAGTAGTTGTAGGGGGCAGAGGCGTCACCGAGGATGGTCGTGCGATCGGCTACGTACTCCCTCACCATCCTTTTACAGTGCTCCCGCCGACTCAGCCTTGACTGGGGAGCGGTGACACAGTCTTGCTGGGGAGCCATAAAGCTGGCCAGGCCCTTAAAGAGTGTTGCACTGTCTGGGCTGTACATGCTGCTCGATCTACGCACCTCCCCTGCTACCTGGCCCTCGGAACTGCGCCTTCTGCCACTAGCGCTGTCGGATGGGAATTTTACCATCAGCTTGTCCGCCAGGGTCCTGTTGTATAGCAACACTCTCGAACCCCTTTCCTCTTCGGGAATGAGACTGAGAAGGTTCTCCTTATAGCGTGGGTCGAGCAGTGTGTACACCCAGTAATCCGTAGTGGCCGGAATGCGTTGAATGCGAGGGTCACGAGAAAGGCATCCTAACATGAAGTCAGCCATGTGTGCCAGGGTACCTGTACGCAACACATGGCTGTCCGCACTAGGAAGATCACTTTCAGGATCCTCCTCCTCCTCCTCCTCAGGCCATGCACGCTGAAATGATGACAGACAAGCAGCATGGGTACCGTCAGCAGTGGGCCAAGCTGTCTCTTCCCCCTCCTCCTCATCCTCCTCATCCTCCTCCTCCTCCTGAACGCGCTGAGATATAGACAGGAGGGTGCTCTGACTATCCAGCGACATACTGTCTTCCCCCGGCTCTGTTTCCGAGCGCAAAGCGGCTGCCTTTATGGTTTGCAGGGAACTTCTCAAGATGCATAGCAGAGGAATGGTGACGCTAATGATTGCAGCATCGCCGCTCACCACCTGGGTAGACTGATCAAAGTTTCGAAGGACCTGGCAGATGTCTGTCAACCAGGGCCACTCTTCTGAAAAGAATTGAGGAGGCTGACTCCCACTGTGCCGCCCATGTTGGAGTTGGTATTCCACTATAGCTCTACGCTGCTCATAGAGCCTAGCCAACATGTGGAGCGTAGAGTTCCACCGTGTGGGCACGTCGCACAGCAGTCGGTGCACTGGCAGATTAAAGCGATGTTGCAGGGTGCGCAGGGTGGCAGCGTCCGTGTGGGACTTGCGGAAATGTGTGCAGAGCCGGCGCACCTTTACGAGCAGGTCTGACAAGCGTGGGTAGCTTTTCAGAAAGCGCTGAACCACCAAATTAAAGACGTGGGCCAGGCATGGCACGTGCGTGAGGCTGCCGAGCTGCAGAGCCGCCACCAGGTTACGGCCGTTGTCACACACGACCATGCCCGGTTGGAGGCTCAGCGGCGCAAGCCAACGGTCCGTCTGCTCTGTCAGACCCTGCAGCAATTCGTGGGCCGTGTGCCTCCTATCTCCTAAGCTGAGTAGTTTCAGCACGGCCTGCTGACGCTTGCCCACCGCTGTGCTGCCACACCGCGCGACACCGACTGCTGGCGACGTCCTGCTGCTGCTGACACATCTAGATTGCGAGACAGAGGTTGAGGAGGAGGAGGAGGAGGGTGCTTTAGTGGAAGAAGCATACACCGCCGCAGATACCACCACCGAGCTGTGGCCCGCAATTCTGGGGGTGGGTAGGACGTGAGCGGTCCCAGGCTCTGACTCTGTCCCAGCCTCCACTAAATTCACCCAATGTGCCATCAGGGAGATGTAGTGGCCCTGCCCGCCTGTGCTTGTCCACGTGTCCGTAGTTAAGTGGACCTTGCCACTAACCGCATTGGTGAGGGCGCGTACAATGTTGCGGGAGACGTGGTCGTGCAGGGCTGGGACGGCACATCGGGAAAAGTAGTGGCGACTGGGAACTGAGTAGCGCGGGGCCGCCGCCGCCATCATAGCTTTGAAGGACTCCGTTTCCACAACCCTATACGGCAGCATCTCAAGGCTGATAAATTTGGCTATGTGGACGGTTAACAATTGAGCGTGCGGGTGCGTGGTGGCGTACTTGCGCTTGCGCTCCAACACTTGCGCTAGCGACGGCTGGACTGTGCGGTGCGAGACATTGCTGGATGGGGCCGAGGACAGCGGAGGTGAGGGTGTGGGTGCAGGCCATGAGACGGTTGTGCCTGTGTCCTGAGAGGGAGGTTGGATCTCAGTGGCAGGTTGGGGCACAGGGGGAGAGGCAGCGGTGCAAACCGGAGGCGGTGAACGGCCTTCGTCCCACCTTGTGGGGTGCTTGGCCATCATATGTCTGCGCATGCTGGTGGTGGTGAGGCTGTTGGTGGTGGCTCCCCGGCTGATCTTGGCGCGACAAAGGTTGCACACCACTGTTCGTCGGTCGTCAGGCGTCTGTGAAAAACTGCCAGACCTTAGAGCACCTCGGCCTCTGCAGGGTGGCATGGCGCGAGGGTGTGCTTTGGGAAACACTTGGTGGATTATTCGGTCTGGCCCTGCCTCTACCCCTGGCCACCGCACTGCCTCTTGCAACCTGCCCTGCTGATGCCCTTGCCTCCCCCTCTGAAGACCTGTCCTGAGTAGGCGTTGCACACCAGGTGGGGTCAGTCACCTCATCGTCCTGCTGCTCTTCCTCCGAATCCTCTGTGCGCTGCTCCCTTGGACTTACTGCCCTTACTACTACCTCACTGCAAGACAACTGTGTCTCATCGTCATCGTCCTCCTCACCCACAGAAAGTTCTTGAGACAGTTGGCGGAAGTCCCCAGCCTCTTCCCCCGGACCCCGGGAACTTTCGAATGGTTGGGCATCAGTCACGATAAACTCCTCTGGTGTGAGAGGAACCACTCCTGCCCAATCTAAGCAGGGGCCCGAGAACAGTTCCTGGGAGTGTTCCCGCTCCTGAGCAGGTGTCATTGTAGTGGAGTGAGGAGGCTGGGAGGAAGGAGGAGCAGCAGACAGAGGATTCGGATTTGCAGCAGTGGACGGCGCAGAACTGTGGCTGGACAATAGGTTGCTCGAAGCACTTTCTGCCATCCAGGACAGGACCTGCTCACACTGCTCATTTTCTAATAAAGGTCTCCCGCGTGGACCCATTAATTGGGCGATGAATGTGCCTCTCTCCTAATTGCGCAGCAGTCGGCTGCGACACACCTGGATCAGGAGCTCGGCCTGTGCCCACACCCTCACTTGGGCCTACGCGTCCTCGGCCACGTCCACATCCTCTAGGCTTACCCCTACCCCTCAGCATGCTGTATTACCAGTGATTTGATTTCCCAGGCAGGAAATAAATTGGCGCAAGCCTGCAGGCCAAATATAATTTCTTTTCCTTTTTAGCAAAGGGAAGACCCCACTGCGTATATTCAATGAACAAGAAGTTTAATATCTGTGGTGTGGCCCTCAAAAGGTGTCACACAACTATAGTGTAGCAGAGTTATTAACTCTAGCAGAGCAGGTATTTGCCAGTCAGGAAAGACAATGGCGCAAGCCTGCAGTAAACCGTAGCTGGTTGCGTCTGATTTTTGTACGTTGTCCACGCAGCACACACGTACACGGAGACCTTAGGACTGACACAGGCAGGCCAAATATAATTTATTTTCCTTTTTTGCAAAGGGAAGCACCCACTGTGTATATTCAATGAACAAGAAGTTTAATATCTGTGGTGTGGCCCTCAAAAAGTGTCACACAACTATAGTGTAGCAGAGTTATTAACTCTAGCAGAGCAGGTATTTGCCAGTCAGGAAAGACAATGGCGCAAGCCTGCAGTAAACCGTAGCTGGTTGCGTCTGATTTTTGTACGTTGTCCACGCAGCACACACGTACACGGAGACCTTAGGACTGACACAGGCAGGCCAAATATAATTTTTTGTCCTTTTCTGCAAAGGGAAGGACCCACTGCGTATATTCAATGAACAATAACTGTGTTGTGGCCCTGCCTACACAATTCTGTCCCTGTAGTATCAATGGAGGGTGCAATGCTCTGAACAGACGATTTTTAGAAGAAAAAAAATATGCAACACTGCTAACAGCAGCCAGCACAGTACTGCACACGATTAAATTTGGCCCTAGAAAGGACCGTTGAGGTTCTTGAAGGCTACACTCACTCCTAACACTCTCCCTGCCTATACACCACTTCTGTCCCTAATGCCGGGTGCAATGCTCTGCACTGCCGATTTTGAGGAAAAAAAAACACTGCTAGCAGCAGCCTGCACACTGTTAGATGTGGCCCTGAGAAGGACCGTTGGGGTTCTTGAAGCCTACACTGACTCCTAACACTCTCCCTACAGCAGCACCAGCAGCAGCACTTTCCCTCAGCTAACTCACAAGGCATGTGTGGCGAGCCGCGAGAGGGGCCGACTTTTATACTCGGGTGACATCTGATCTCCCCAGCCACTCACTGCAGGGGGGTGGTATAGGGCTTGAACGTCGCAGGGGGAAGTTGTAATGCCTTCCCTGTCTTTCAATTGGCCAGAAAAGCGCGCTAACGTCTCAGAGAGGAAACTGAAAGTAACCGGAACACCGCGTGGTACTCGTTACGAGTAACGAGCATCCCGAACACCCTAATATTCGCACGAATATCAAGCTCGGACGAGTACGTTCGCTCATCTCTAGTTAACATTTTGATAGAAATGTTCACCTTTAGAAAATATCTTAAGTATGTTCAAATTGCCTTGAGACAGTGAGGGTTTTTGAGTGCCCCCAAAATATTCTATTTGTATTGTAATGTATTTGTAGTAATCGCCTGCAATCAGTTGGTAACAAGATAATGATTCCTCGTAGGACACAAGAGAGTCTCCATGCAATAAATGTGCAAGATTGGATGTAGCTAGTGAAACTCAACTGGAGATAGTCAGCTAAATCCAGAGGTATGTCATCTTTTGGGGGGGGCTTCTTGAAGCTTTGTATGGTCATGAAACTGTTTCAAAGCCTTTAATGACATGCAGGTCAATGAAGAAAGGCAAGACAGTAGATGTAAATGTTACAAGTAAAGGCCCATTTACACACAAAGATAATCTTTCAAACAACTAAAAAAAATTTGCGATCTATTTGCAGAAAGTGTTAATGTCCATTAGTGGCCATTAACATTTTATCATCTTCATTTGCATGTAAAAGGGCCTCTAATAGCTGTTTGCAGAGCCCAGTATGTGATTAATCACACGCCCAGCTGTGCACACAGTTGCACTGTCCTCTTCACGGCTGCCGGCAGGCTACAATGTTACCTGCTGGCTCCCATGAAGATAACTTGCGGTCTAGTGAGAAATACTTTATCTCTCACTAGCTGAACAATACATTTTAAAGGGGTTGTCTCGCAGCAGCAAGTGGGGTTATACACTTCTGTATGGCCATATAATGCACTTTGTAATGTACATCGTGCATTAAATATGAGCCATACAGAAGTTATTCACTTACCTGCTCCGTTGCTAGCGTCCCCGTCGCCATGGATCTGTCTAATTCTGATGCCTTCTTGCTTTTTTAGACACGCTTGCGCTGTGCGGTCTTCTGCCTGGTGAATGGGGCCGCGTGCGCCGGAGAGCTGGTCTGCGCGTCGTCATCGAAGCTCCACCTCCGTCACGTGGTGCCGATCAGCCAATGAGGTGGCTGTATCGGCAGTGGAACGCGGAAGACAGAAGAAGAAACTCCACAGTGCACCATGGGAAGACCCGCGGTCCACCGTGGGAGAAGACCAGCGGCGTCATCTTTAAAAGAAGAAATGAAGAAGCTGCAGAACGCTGATGCAGGTAAGTGCAATGTGCTATTTAAAAGCTAACCTATGCTTTCTTTTTCACAGGGCATAATGCTGGGGTCCATTTAAAAAAAAAAAAAAACGCTTTCGCCGCAAGACAACCCCTTTAAGTTCACCTTAAAATTATTGTTCAAGCAAAAAGTGCATGATGACGTGTTTACATGTAACAATTATCGCTCATTTCTGGTCGTTTGAACACATTTTGAGCGATATCGTTACATGTAAATGGGCCTTAAGGATTAAGCTGAAACAGGAGATGCTGAGTGATTCTCTATAAACATCTGGGAGGTCCAAACACCCTACCCATCTATCTCTTGTAAGTATTGCTCTAGCTATTCGTGGTTTATGTTGTGCCCAAACAAAATAAGATACCGGTATTGTCCAGCTCATGGCAATAAAGAAATGTCTTGGTAGGTCAATGGGAAGAGTGCAAAATAGATAAAATAGTTGTTGTAGCGAAAGAATTTTAAAAGTAGTTATTCTTTCCAACCATAATATCTCAAATTTGATAGTTTTAGAGATTTGTTGTTACGATCCGGTTCAGGGTTGGAGTCCCTTGTGGTAACCGATGCAGATCAGTAGTGTGGTCAGGGACAGCGAGAGGTTGGTACACAGGTAGATATCAGTTTGTGGTACAGAGGAGCAGATGGGCATTGTAGTCAGGGAAGCCAGAGGTTGGTACACACGTAGATATCAGTTTGCGGTACAGAGGAACAGAAAGGCAGTGTACTCAAGGAAGCCAGATGTTGGTACACAGGTAGGGTAGTGTAGTCAGCGAAGCAAGAGGACAGTACACAGGTAGTAGCAATTGGAGGAGGAGCAGGTAGTTGGAGGAGCTTGACTACAGGATGGGAACTCAATAATCACACACTGAGGGAGGGATGGGGACGGGTTTATATAGAGTGCCTAATCAACGCAGGGTGGAGCTAATCAGGAGCTGGGTTGCAGCAGCAAGAAATTGGGCAAGGTTAGGCTGGAGAGCTGTCCAGCAGGATGAATAGCTCAGTAGGGAGACATCGCCTGAAGCATGGGAGTTCGCAGGTTCAAACCCTGACATTCATCCTGCAAATCCTTCGGCATAGGTTTAAAGTTATAACAGTAAAGGTTTTTATTGTTATGCCCAGATATTTAATTCCCTTGTGTTGCCAATCAAAGGGATATTTGTTTATTAGTAGAGTAATTAATCATTAGGGATATTCATAGGTAAAATTTGGGATTTTACTTTGTAGTAAGAAATCTGTCTAAACTTTTTAATCACTTCTAACGCAGTATCTAGGTAGGGTATAAGATCTGTTAGATGTTAATTAGTGTTAAAATGATGTCATCTGCATATAATGATATTAAGTGAGCACGGTCGCGAATCGGGATACCTTTAATTAGAGTATTTTCTCTAAGAGGTTGAGCTAATGGCTCTAATCATTGTATAAAGATCAGTGGGGACAATGGGTAACCCTGTCTGGTGCTGTTTGTGATATTAAAGGGGTTGTCCCGCGCCGAAACGGGTTTTTTTTTTTTCAATAGCCCCCCCGTTCGGCGCGAGACAAACCCGATGCAGGGGTTTAAAAAAAAAAAAAACGGATAGTACTTACCCGAATCCCCGCGCTCCGGTGACTGCTTACTTACCTTGCGAAGATGGCCGCCGGGATCTTCACCCACGGTGGACCGCAGGTCTTCTCCCATGGTGCACCGTGGGCTCTGTGCGTTCCATTGCCGATTCCAGCCTCCTGATTGGCTGGAATCGGCACACGTGACGGGGCGGAGCTACAAGGAGCAGCTCTCCAGCACGAGCGGCCCCATTCAGAAGGGAGAAGACCGGACTGCGCAAGCGCGTCTAATCGGGAGATTAGACGCTGAAATTAGACGGCACCATGGAGACGGGGACGCTAGCAACGGAGCAGGTAAGTGAATAACTTCTGTATGGCTCATATTCAATGCACGATGTATATTACAAAGTGCATTAATATGGCCATACAGAAGTGTATACCCCCACTTGCTTTCGCGGGACAACCCCTTTAAATTCAATGTTTGCCAATATCTAGGTTTGAGTATACTGTGGAGATAACTTTGAAAAAGAAACCTCTAGAACCCATTTTGTTTAGGCCCGCAAAGGCTTACAACCAGTTTATATGGTAAAATGCCTTTTCAGTATCCAGGGCAAGAAGAACCGCAGGAAACTTTGCAGATTTTATATAGTGCGCTATGTATAAAACCCTACTGGAATTATCTGGTATCTGTTGATCTTTCACAAATCCCACTTGATCCTCTCTGATCAATGAAGACAAGACAGATGCCAGTATTGAAAGTAATATTTTTGCATATATTTTGAGATCTGTATTTAGTCATGAAATATGGTGGAATTTTTGAGGGACATCTGGGTTTTTTCCTGGTTTGGGAACAGAAGCCATTATGGCTTGCTAATTTTCCTTATGAAAGGAACCTTCCAAAAATGCTAACTGAAAAGTTTCACACGTGTGCAGGGATAAAGTATCTCATAACATTTTGTAGTAGGCATTTGTAAGCCCATCTGTTCCCTTGTGTGTTACCAACTGGTAAAGAGTTTTGTTATGTTCCAGCACTTCTGCTACTGTAGTTGGGGAGTCAAGAAGATTTATTTTTTGTAAGACTTCTTGGATATGGTGTGTTGTGCTTGGAAATACAAAGGGGTCATCTTTCAAATTATAAGACTGAGTAATAGCTATGTCTACTGGGATTGGTAATTTTCATTTATTATTCTGTCCTAGTAAATAAGGAATCCAAGATTTGAGGGCTTGCCCTTTAAAGCAAGAAGCCAACAATTTTCCAGATTTATTATTTTTCGAATAATGTTGGGTTTTAACCCGCTTTAATTCTGAACATTTCCAAATATCAGTCCATTTTGGCACAAAACCCACAAGCCTCCTTTCACATGGAAGAAATGGATACATGCTAGAACGTCTCAGGGCATGGAATCAGTCATGTGCTTCGGGCAGGGGAATCTATATGCCCTATCTATTATTAAATCTTGTATGGTATAGGGTACACTACGGAAAAAATGTTTTTTCATAAAGTCTTGCTTCAGTTCTGAGGCAAACACAATTTCTGGGAACCTTTTAATATTTGAAACTAGTACAGCTTGACCTATCTTCCAAATCTGCTACCAGACTGAGTTGGGCAAGCTCTGATCTGAACTCATAGTGTCCGTCATCGAGGTTATTATGTGATGTTACAAATTCCGCTAGTTTAGTCTTCACGTGGTTAATCCTTTTCTCTGCTTCCACAATAGCTAAATGTATAGGTTGAAAGAGTTTGACAAAGTTAGTTTGCAAAGAGGCCTGCAGAGTTTTCAGCATGACTTTCATGGCAGTGTGGGTGATGGATATATCAGTTACAGGGATGTTGTCAAAACTGGGTGTGGCTAACCAAGAGGGCGTGGCTAACCTACAGCAGAAAAGGAAATAAGAGAAGGACAGAGAGAGATGGAGAAAACAGAGAGAGAGAGAAAACACAAAAGAAGGAACGTGAGAATGAGAGGGAAGGAAAGACATTGCAGTCAAGTTTCTTTGTATACTTAGCACCTCAAAACATTATTGGCAACCCATTGTATGCCATAGAGGTTATTACCATTTGAAACTACAACTCCTAGTGTGCCCTTAACAAGCAAGGACATGCTAGGAGGTGTATTACATCAATCTGAAATGCTACGGACCTTACGTATCAACGCAATACTGATGTGATGCAATCAGAGACAAAATACATAATGACACTTAGTGGCTCACAGGTGACATTCTTTGGACTCCTTCCTCTTCTTCTCCATCTGATCCAAACTTTCATGACTTCTCTAGCGAATTCTTGCTTCTGTGGAGTTTATGGCCCAGATGCCTCTGGTTTCTCTGAAAATAATACCACCTTACACAGTGTCACCTGGAAAAAGCACCACTCACCGTGCCCCAGAAATAAAATTACAACACACACTGTGACCCCATAAATAAATAATAATCTACTGTATGCCCCCTGTAATAAATTAGACTACACGCTGTGCCATCAGAAATTAACTATACTTCATGCGTGACCCGAGTTATAAATTATACTGCGCTCCATGCCATCAGAAATTAATTATACTACATGCCATGCACCCAAAAATTAACTATACAACACACCGTGCCCCTAGAAATGATGGCTCCAACAGTAATCAGGTATCCCTAATTGAGGCCCGAGTGCAGTAAAATAAAAAAAATTACTAAACCCACCTCTTGTTTCTTCAGCTCAGCTGTTTCTGTCACTGTTCTACCAGTGATCGGAGAGCAGCAGGGATGGTTAGGTTTAGAATGGAGTGGGTTAAGATGCACTCCAAAAGCATCTTACAGTTCCTAAATGCATTTCAAATTACTCCCACTGCAATGCATTCTACAAGCCTCCTAAAGCCCCCTGCCATGTGCTTTTGACATCACCATCCCCAACCACAGAAACACACTGTGCCTCCTGTGCACACCACAAGAATTACACAGCTCCCCATGAACTTTTCAACTGACCTCCTAGGCCAAGAAGCTCCTCCTGTGCTCCAGACTTGCTCTCCATTGGCTGCCTCAGCTACAGATCTATGAAAGCACTCACACTACTAATCACTGATCACTTGTCAGTTAGTATGTGAGTGCTTCTCATGCTCCACCTCTGGTGATGTCATCACTCTGCCCCCTCTTGACGTCATCAAAGGTCTTACAACATATATAAAACACAGACCCTGACTGACAGAAAAACAACAAAGTTAGAGCTCTTGAAAGGGGGAAGACAAAAATAGCAAAATGAGAATACAACTAAGTCGTTATTATATCAGCCACCACAGAGATCCGGTGACATCACTGCTGTGGGAGGAGCTATTCTGCAGTTTGGTATAAAGTACTGTATGTGGGTTCTTCTCATGCTCCTTCCCCTGGTGACATCATTGCTCTGATCCCTGGGGACATCATCACAGGTCCTACAAGATATATAAAACACAGTGCCTGACTGACAGAAGAACAGAACAGTTAGGGCTCTTGAAAAGGGGAGAACAAAAAATAACAAAATGAGAATACAACTAAGCCATTACTATCTCAGACACAATTTAGCGGTCCTGATAGAAGACCCCGACCTACCACCACCACAGAGATCCGGTGAGCCAGAGGACCAGTGGTGATGTCACTGCTGTGGGAGGAGCCAAGTTGTGTTTGTCTTATGTGGGGATCAAGATGAACTTAGTAGAGCTGTGTGTGTGATGTGTGGGGATCATAATGGACTTACCATGTAGCAGAGCTGTGTGTGTGTGAATCAGGAAGTAGTAGAGCTTTGTGTGTCATGTGCTGTGTGTGTGATGTGTGGGGTCAGGATGGATGTAGTAGAGCTGTGTGATGTGTGGGGTCAGGATGGATATAGCAGAGCTGTGTGTGTAATGTGTGGGGGTCAGGATGGATGTAGTAGAGCTGTGTGTGTGATGTGTGGGGAACATAATGGATGTACCATGTAGCAGAGCTGTGTGTGTGCATGTACCATGTAGCATAGCTGTGTGGCACATTGCACCACCAGAAACACTGGTACTATAATTTCCCAGTAATTACTAGTCTCTTCAGAGCCGCCTCTGCTACACAGTCATTTGACCTGGCAATGTCACGTGACCTTCCGGCTGAACTAGATGGACATTTGTCTTTTTTTCAGCCTCACATACTATGTTACTATTGGTTTGCTAACAGTGGAAAGAAGGGTAGAAAGTGAAAGTGCAATGTGAGTTAGGAAGTTTGTAGAGATGGTGACCTTGACTGGTTTGCAGTTTCACTGTATCTGTAAAAGGGCAGACAAAGACAACAACTTGCTGTTAGTGTGTTAGGAGCAAGGAGAGGTAGTGCAACACAAACTAAAGATCTTTGAATGTCAAGGCACCCCAAAGTTACTATTGTTAGTATTGCCTTAATCAAAGTTAGTATTGCCTAAATCACTTAATTTAGGCAATACTCAAAGAGTATCATAGCCTTATCAACCAGATGTTTAATTATTTTTTGATGCATCAGAGAAGAGAACAATGAAAAACAAATAAGTAACGTTTCCAAGCTCTTGTTTTATTGTTACAATGCAGTTTACAATACAACCCCCACAGAATCAACAACTCAAACTCTACAGCATGTGTGATACTTCTATCTTAGTAAAACATTACAAAGGTGGATTATGACAAAACTGCATGCTCGATGTCTGGGACCCTATTAGTAAAACTACAATGCGTGTCTTTTATACATGTACGTCTTACTAGCACATGGCATTGCAAACAGGGCTACATCAACATAACAGTGCTAAACATGAAAGTCTTGGGTATGATTACTATTACATCTGCAGTCCATAAACAGCAATAAATGGTAGCACAGATCATGCAGAACTCATGCAAGGTGAGTTGGGTTTTGGCGATAGCATCAACTACCCCCAACACACTCACTTGTGTGCCTTGTCATGACTATAGTTATAGGAAAATGGAAGATCCAAACTTTGTCATTGAAAACTTTGCTTTGTTTATTAACAGAGAAGCACAAATGTAGCTTTCCTTATTATGAGTGGTGAGGCGACCTATAGAGTTACCATAGTGCATCGACGCAATATACTTACGGCAGCCACTCATTCACTTTATATTAGAGGGCTACATTTCACAAATTACATACATATTCTCGTCGCCCTAAATGAATGTTCATAAGGCGACAAACATTTGTTTGTACTTGCTGCATCTGTAATTTCATAGCTGGCTTAAAGGGATTGCCGGGGATTATTTTATTAATTTTCCAGAGGGTCTCTAAAATGTGATGTGGAATGTTCGCTCTTGTCAACTACAGTTTTTCATTGCCCCAGTTTTCATAAATCTTTCCCACTTTGAGTTAAATCAATAGTAATACAAGTGGATTTTACATGGGGCTGAATGTCCTTCCTCTTCTGAGACACTTTATGTTTTTAACTACTGTAACCAATGTTCTTGGTATCTCTAAGAACTACAGAAAGCCATGTGAATCCACATAGGACCATGGATGCTCATCATTTTGTACCTTATAGTATAGTGGCACGTCGTCTCAACAAAGAGGACAGAAAACCATTAAAAGATTTTTAAGAATGCTATCAGAAAAAATGTAGAATTGCAGAATATGACCAGTTAAGATGCGAATTTCAACTGGCGCAGTGGTGCAACAATTGCGGTCACAGGGAATGCAATCATGATCGGATCCAGACCGGAGGGGGAACCGCCCATATTCCTGGATGAATGCCACTTTAAACTAGATCGGCGTTTTCAGGATACGGATCTAATTGAAAACTATTGGCTCCTCACTTTCTACTCTAGCAGGTCACAGGCTTAAAGCAGAGGACAATATTAAGGGGGAATTATTATACTGGAGGGCAATGTAAATGGCATTATTATACTGAAGGACAATATTAAGGGGACATTAAGAATGGGGACTATGCTTTGGGGGAATTATCATACTGGAGAACAATATAAAGAGGCCTTTATTTAAGTGGAGGGCAGTATAGAGGGGACATTATGACTCGTGGACAATGTAAGGGGGCATTATGAGTGGAGGAGTATATCGTGGGGGAATTATGAGTGGAAGACTATATTATAGAGGCATTACGAATGGAGGATAGCACAAAGGGAGCATTAAAATGTATAGAGGGCACAAAGGAGACATTATTACTGTTCGTGGATTGAAAGGGACCACTGTTACTGTATGAAGGTACTATTACTGTTTTTGTTGTCCTACTATTGTATGGGGCATCAAAGGGTGGCGTGGGGGGCATTATTACCATATAGGGCACTGGGAATGGAATGTCCATTGTGAGGTACTGAGGGGCGTAGTGGTGGACGCTACGTCGCCCCTCGATATTATACATAAGGGGACTGGAGGAAGGTCACGTCCCGCTGTTGTGGACGTAGAAAACCAGGAGTGTAATGTGGTCTCCAGCAAGTAGTTGCTGGAGATCTGCTCTTTAAAAATATCTGGGCCTGGTTTTTATGGAATGGATGGCAGGTTGGTAGTGGGGCCATCCATTCCACCTCCTCCACTCCAGGGTGTGGGTGAGCTCAATCAGCCCAGGGGCTGAGGCTGAGCCAGATCAGGTGCACATAAATAGCAGGTGCACGGACACAGGGGGCGGAGATGGCTGCTGGACCCTGGCAGCCTGTGTGACCGGCTTGGAGATAGAAGCCCTGCTGTGGACCACACCTGCTAAGTGCCACCTGATCAGGCCGGGATGGCCTGATAGCTGGATTGTGGATTATTATTTGTTTTGTCTGAAGCTAAGGTTGGACTTTTATGTTGCTGTTATGAAATAAACGCAGGTCATGCCTGCTTTTGGACTGCATGCGCTGGTGTTCCGTCTCTGAATATCGCCCGAACCCACACGCTACCGAGCTGTCCTCCCACACCATATATTGGGGAGAAAAATGTGCGACAGGTCATTGAAAAGTGAGGAGTCAAACATGTTTGTATGTTAAATTCTGCAGAAATCAGTTATAACTGGAAGAGATCATCATGGAGGTCTGCACCAGATAGAGAAGTAAATTGACTTTTGAATGAATCAGCGAGGATATCATCTACGATATGCAGAGTGCCTGTGTAAATCTGGTATCTACCACTATATCACTATATCATCTGGTTACTGTATGGGGGTCTGTGTATAGCATTTTTATTCAGTTACAGTATGGTGGTACTAGTCACTATGTGGTGCTATTATTTTGCCCTTGTATAGGGGTATTTGTGGTCTTAGTATTCTAGGTTTTGTTCAGTAACCGTACAGAGGTAATATATGTTACTTGTATAGTGGGGTTATTTGTTAGCTATATAACTACACTATTTAAAGACATAGTGTCATGCGTAGAAAATAGTCATATAGTTCCTTGACTTTGAGATATAAATTATAGATAGAAAAACAAATATATTTGCAGTATGTACTGTATGTACCACGTTTTTGAGGAAGGGGCACATTTGTTTATAGATGATAGCAACACCACTGGGGCCCACACATCCAAGCAACATCCTCCGTGGATATGCCAAAAATATCTATGATCGGAAACTCCAAGTCAGTTTTCAACCACATAACCACAAGAGCTGACAAATCTGTAAAGGTCGAATCCAAACCGAAACATAGAAATTGATGCCTATAGTTTCTGCAAAATACAGTGTGGCCTGTAGGAAGATTTTTACATTTCCACCTCTGCCTTCTTGTAATGATTGCATTTTCAGTGTGACAATAGAAGTCTTTTCCATCCAGTAGCATTCATCCAGATAACAGCACTAACATTCCATTTTAGAACTTGGCCTTTGCCCATTATTCATTGCACACATCTTTGCAAGTCCTGGACTAAAAACTGGTTTAATCACCCCAACCAACAAGATCATAGTGATCTATGATGCTGTTAGACTTGCGGTTGGGTTGGATTTTGCACTGGTAATATAGACACTAAATTACGTGCGACATTATGGACTCATTTTATGTATGTAATAAATAAATATGATCCATTAATTGGGTTTATAACCAACACTAAAGCATTTACATAGAAAAGCATCATATTAATTCAACATGGAAATTCTGATTTAGTTTGTTGCCCTTTCATTATACCCTCTGTAAAGCCTGCAAGTATCTAGCTACGGCTACACTTCCGATAGCGCCTGATGCCTCTGTTGTCTCTGAGTACTAAATGTTGAGCAGGGTGACATTCAGCTGTTGTATAGCAACATTCCAAGAAAATGCTGAGTGACAACTGTTAGGGCATATGTTCACACGTGGCACATACTCTATGTATTTACCATCATGGATTTGCACACTGAAAATACGCAGCATATTATAGTACAGGCCATTGTATTGTTAAAGCTGT
This sequence comes from Eleutherodactylus coqui, assembly GCF_035609145.1. NCBI lineage: Eukaryota > Metazoa > Chordata > Amphibia > Anura > Eleutherodactylidae > Eleutherodactylus > Eleutherodactylus coqui. The sequence goes on along the minus strand of NC_089845.1, from coordinate 49,286,999 downwards.
TGTTCAGTTCGAAACTACTGATAACCCATCCTCAGGATAGCAGATTAATAGATGATTGGTTCCAGGTTGGTCGCCCAGGACCCCCACCGTTTTACTGGCAGCACTGAAACGATTTCTGCAGGAAGCAGGCCAATTTCCCATTGAAGTGAATGGGTGTAATACCAAGCCAGGCCACTATAGTGGGAATGGAGCTGTCTGCTTCCTGCAAAAATTAGCTCCGTACACAGAAAGAAAGAAATAGCTGATCGATGGTGGTCTCAGGTGACTGACCTTTGCCGATCTACTATTGATGGTCTAACCTGAGGATAGGTTATCAATAATTTACAATTGGACAACCCCTTTAAATACTCATGTATAAAAATGATAAAAGTATTTTAGAGATGATACCTTTATTGGTTAACCAGAAAAAAAATATATGCAAGCTTTCAAGGCCACTTAATGCCCCTTGATCGTGCTAATTCCGATTATACCTGAGGAAATATTTGTCATGTTTGTGTGGGCAAACAAGCAATGGCCCACACGAACGTGACCCAATGAGTACCAAATGGGAACCAACAGACAACTGACCCTGTGCTGAAGGGAAGATGGCGAGGCCCTACCTAACAGCAGAGCGTTCGCCTCGATAAAGCCAGCCCCATGCTGGAACCTCAGCCCTGGCTCTCCCAGAATAGGTGATACACGGAACCAGGACAAGTATGGACAATCCAAATGCACAAACAGGAAACCAGCAGATGACAAACACACTTACCACTCAACCTTGCACGCTAAAGCAGATGATAAAGCTAAATATAAAAATAAGGGATTCGTTGATGCCTTGGCCAATGAACTTAAGACGCAAGCCCAACGATCAAGGGTCCTCATGTCTTGGGGTCCCTACTCTAGCAAGACACATAATAAGGCAGCACAGGACACAAAACACACAGCGAGCTGCAAAGCAAGATGTCCAGACACTACACACACAGCAAGCTGCAGGGAGACATGCTGCATACACCAGCAGACAAGACTGAGGAGATACAGCTTCCTCTTGCAGAGGGGCTAGAGTATATATCTACACCCAGAGCCAGGGGATTGGCTGACCTGAGCAACCACACCCAGCCACCTCAATTAATCTCTCACCTGTGAAAGTGTGCACCAGGCAGCCTGCAAAACAACAGTTCCCAGATGCATAACCTAACACATGTATGCACAACAGCACAGAGACATGGTGAGACTAAAATTAGAGTAGGGACCGCAAGACATGAGGACCCTTGAACGTTGGGCTTGCGGCTTAAGTTCATGGCATGAACAAATCCCTTGTTTTTATATTTAGCTTTATCATATTTATAAAAGGCAGGATGACAAATGGGAGAAAGAGCCCAGCACTGAAATAATGATAGACTAGAGTTATAGGACTGAGGTTTGTGTATAAGGCCCAATGTCAACGGGCAGATTAGACTTGCGGAATCCGCACGGAGCGCCCGTGCGGGAGATCCACAAATCAAGCTGCCCATAAGGATGCATTAGCGTCCACAAAAAGAATTAAAAGCATGCGGATGTCAATTTTTTGCCGCAGCACGGAAGAAAGAAGATACAGCTGCGACGGAGGAGACCCGCGCTGCAGAGGTGAGGAAATGTCCCCAAATGGATCCGCATGGGTCTATCCAGCTTCTTTGTTATTGTGTGTCTCTGCAGATTCATCCTTGAATGTAGTTTCTATCTTGTTATTAAGCAAATTAAAGGCTTCTTCACTCCGGCATTTTTGCACGTGTGAATTTTGATTTCAATGGGTTCCTTCACATTCTGCATTTTCACGCTCAGTTTTTGTGTGCGCGAAAATCTACGTGACATACTGTATTTTTGCGCATTCAAGGTACTATAGAAGTGTATGGGGGTGCGCACCTGCTCTAAATTGCACACTGGGGTCAATTTATAACACTGCCGATTAATGAGGCTGCACAGCCTGTTTAATCACGGCACGGGTGTGTAAGGCACCGATGTGAACAGGCCCGGCAGCAGTACAGTAGAATGTGCAGATGCGTGCGGGATAGCCCGCTGTAGCGCTGCCTCCATAGTGTAATTACGTCACACTATCATGAGCATATTTACGCCTACAGTCATTTGCAGGAATCCAGGCAAAACTGTCAGACAATGATTGTATACTACCTACAACACCGTTTTACTCAAATTGTCCCTATAAGGGCTCCTGCACACTTGCGTTTTTCTTGCGAGTTATTTTTACGCAATATCGCTGCGTTTTTTTCTCACGCGATTGTCAATGGGACTTGCTAATGTTAAAAACACATTGCACGGAAATTGCAAAGCACAAACTTGTGATGCGTTTTTAACATTAGAAAGTCCCATTGACAATCGCGATAAAAAAGCAGCGATATCGCAGTGTTAAAAAAACACAAGTGGGTGTGAGCCCTAAAGGGTATTTTTAAGTAGCGTTGTTTGTCGTAATCAGCCAGTAAGTAAAATTGACCTGATTTTTGAAAACTTCAATTAGGTTTGCCTGACCCGACTATTGACGAAAATCGTGGGAAAATCAAATTTCCCAAAATGTCTGGTACAGAGCTCAGCGTGCAGCCAATCAACTGCCAGCGCACCTTGATAATGTCATGAATGTTAGGTTGCGCATCTGTGACCTGTGGTTCTATAGGTTTCCATGAGCACAGCTTCACAGGTGAGGGTTAATTCAGATGGCTGGGTGTGGTGTTTCTCCAGCCAATCCCCACTGGTCTGCTGCACATAAAAACCAGCATGTCTTGGTAGTCATTTTACTGTTTTATTCTGTGTTAATCCCACTCAGAGCTGGTGTTATGCATGCTTTTCTGAAGTGTCTCTCTCACCTTCCCTGAGGACGGTCTGGACACCTGCTGTCCCTCCCTTCCCTGCGTTCTGGGGTGCATGCATCGAGTAGTGTGTGGTATACTGACCACACAAGTATGGCCTCCAGACGTCTGATGTCTTATGTCTGTGTCAGGCGGGCGATAACAAAGACCCCAGTGGGGTTGAAAAGTCACGCATTTTTGGTTTCTTGGAAGCAATAAAGGAGCGTCCATTGGGATGCAGTGATTTCTTAATCAAGCTGTGGCTATGCTGCTTGCCTACTTTGCTACACTGTTCCTGTTATGTCCGAATGGTGGCTGACTCTCTTTCCCATTGGTGTGAGGACACTTGGACTAGCTATAGTTTGCTACCTTTATGCATGTGAGTTCTGGGGTTCCTGTTCTGTGTAGTATGCATAACATTGTGTGTTGGTGTGAACAGCGATATGTTTTGTACGTCTGCGCAGGTGGCCAGACATGAGGTGTGAAATGTAGTGTTCTGTGTGTGTGAACAGTGTCATATCCTGCATTTTGTACATATCTCCAGGTCCTTAAGCATGGATAGCCAGGTTCCAGATGTAGACAGTGGGGCCAACCTTATCAGGACAATCACCCTGCTTTTAGGCAGGGGTTCCCACCTTCCCTAATTAGTAAGGAACAGGTGTCCTTCCATCTTTACCTGGAGAGGTGTAATTGGTCTTTGCAACATTATGACAGTTGTTGTGCCTTTATTTGGACACTATCTTGCGTCTCTGCTGTGGCGTGGTGCTTTAGTGTGCCACATGGACATAACAGTGAAATGTGCTATCAGAAAGGGTGATCAGCCTGGCCACAGACAATGGGAACCGCCTGACATCTATAAAAATGAACCAGGCATGGATTTCACTTGACTTCTGCGCCCCCATGGAAGATTCCACTGATTAGTTAGCACGTTGGCAAGCTTTAACCACATATGACTGAGCACAGTTTTATATCAAAGACCACACTTTACCGTCAAGGTGTTGTTGCTGCTGGCGGTCATGGTGGTTCTGCTGCTCTCCTCCTGCTTCTACCATGTTTCCTCCTCCTACTTCTTCCAAAAATGAAAAATATGTCAATATAGAAAAACAGAGCTATAGCCCAAATGTTTTTACAGGGAGCAGACTGTGCCCTCAAAGTGCTGCTGCTGTTGGGGGTGACGCTGCTGCTCTCCTTCTCCTGGCTCCGCCATATTTCCTCCTCCTATTTCCTTCCAAAATGAAAAAAAAATGTCAATATGTAAATACAGAGCTATAGCCCTAATGTTGCAATGAGGAGCTCACTCTGCCCCCGAGGTGCTGTTGCTGCTGATGGTTCTGCTGCTCTCCTTCTACTGCTTCTGCCATGTTTGCTCCTCTTTATTTCCCTAAAAACAAGAAGTTTTTCTAAAGCAACGGAGGAGGCCCGTGCTTGGGTTTTCTGTTCACCTGGTAGAATTTACTACATTGCTTTTTAAAACAAACATCTCACCTGCTGTCTACCATGGCAACAATTTTGGTAACTTCACTGCTTTTCCTTGGAGAAGGGGGAGGAGGATAAGGAATTGGAGGAGGCACATGCTTGGGTATTCTGTTCACCTGGTAGAATTTGTCAGTTACAAAATTTATGACCTTGGTTGTAGGAAAAGCACCACATCCATTGTCTGCTTTGGCATAACTTTTGATCTAGGAGACCCTATGTGGGCTTTCTTCTGTTTACAGAGACACCTTTGTGCTACGAGTGACCCCCACACCACTGTACACTATTTTTACCAATTTTTGGAAGGAACGCAGTGTTTCCAAGATGTGTGACTGTATTCCCATGCAATTTGGGGGCTTTGGCTGCTTTAGGGACTTTCTGGCCAGCAAATTAGTGAACCCAATTTTTACACCTCTTGAGTTTAACGGGAGTCAGAATCAGCCATCCTGATTCATGATGATTTTGGTAAAAATTGGCCCAATCCTGACCTGAACCAATTATTCCAATAATCGCCCATCACTATTAAAAAAAACAAACTCCTGAACAAGGAAGCTGTCAAACCACATTCTTCCAGTAGGTGGCGGTTACACATCTGGGACTTTTATATTGCTGATGTGTTAAAATGTCTGAGAATCAATGTCTGCCAAGTAGATAAGATATCAAAAACTCTCATATACATGCTGCAGAAAATCTGCTGTGTTAACCGACCTGTGGTGCGAATTTTAAATCCGAAGCATGTAAATTTATACCGCAGATTTTCATCACAAATTTGATTCCTTCAAATGAGAGGTTGAAATAGGCAGCAAATCTGCATCAATATTCATGGCAAATCTACATGTAAGGCCGGATTCACATGAGCATGTTTGCACAAGAAAAATTTGTATTCGCAATACGCAGAAAATAGAGCCCATTTAGCGTGCGCAATTTGGTCGCAGAAAAAATACGCAGCATTTGCGCAGAGAAAGAGGATATTTTGAACTTATGAAACTATTGGCCATTCCAATGGCTGAGAGCATCGGTGCATGTATTTTTGCGCGCAATTGCATACAACGCCGATGCACACAAAAATACCCATTGCCCAAATGCGTTACAAGTACACTCACGTGAACCCGGCCTAATAGCTGCAAATTTTTGTGGATTTTCTGCTGCGGACAATACGTCTGGCGTTGGCATACGCTAATACGTTTACTTAGCGTATGTTCAACCATAGATGTTTTGCTGCAGGGAAGATTCTCAGTAGGCTGCACCAGATTGGGCCCCCAGGGCTATTTCTAGGGTGGGTCCACATGGAAGCTGAATTGGGGTAGAATGCCCGCAGCAGGCATTCCGGTGGAGTTCAGCAGCGAAAAGACCTGCGCCATTTGATTTTGAAGTGGATTTTATCGCATATTCAACCCTCGTTGGGAAGAGGTGAATGATGCAGCGGAAACGGCAATAAAATGCAATGCTGTGGAATTGAATTCCGCAACGCATGTCAATTTCCGCAATGGTTTTTGTGCTGATTATTGCAACAGCATGTGGGCAAGATTTTAAAAATCTCATCCACTTTGCTGCTACTGTAAATGCCTTGGCATTTCCATGCAGAGGGTCCGCTCGGACATTCTGCGGCAAATCCGCCCTGTGTGAACCACCTTTACAGGCTCGCAGCTTGTGGGTCCCGGGCTGCCAGCATCTGCCTCTCACATCTATGACACACAGAAGCAAAACTTACCAAATACACCACCAAAAGCTCACCGGAACAAAAGACAGGAGAAGAGCAAGAAAAGAAGCTCAGAAACTACTGCAAGGCTGGGTTCTCACGCGGCGGATTCTCGCCGGAAATCTCACGGTTTGGCCGGAGCGAAAAACCGTGAGATTTCAGCAGGGAAAGCGCTGCTTCAAAACCCGTGATACTAAGCCGCGGGTTTTGGAGCGGCTCTACCGAACGCTTTCCGTTGCGGCCGGCGCTCCCATAGAGGAGAGCGCGGCCACAACGGAAAGAATAAAAAATAGACATGCTGGGCCAGAGAATCCACACGGCAGCGCCGGCTTTGCCGCAGCGGAATGGCCGTGCCATGTGCATGAGATTTCTGACAAATCTTGTTGACATGGCTGCCTAATACCTGGATTAACGGCCGCAGGCGGACTCCCCGCAGCGAAATTCTGGACAAAAAATTTCCGTGGCAATTCTGCCCCGTGTGAACCCAGCCTAAGGAAGTCGGGAGCTTAGTGAAGAGTTGCAGGGGTAGATAGATAGTAGGGAGAGCAGAATGGAAAGAGGGGTGTTGAAAATATAATATAGAGACTGATAAATGGCTGAAACCATTTACCTTGTGTGCTGCTTACGTAGAACATAGGATATAAGGCCGAACCTATGACAAAGAGATAGAAAAGGGGTGGAGCAAACCCGGTGTGTATGATGGTCCGGAGCCCGGTAGGATGTCCAGGGACAGAAAGCCCCCAGGAGCTGAAGAAAAAAGAATGTAGATTTGTGTGAAAATGAATTTCACTGGGAGGCGGTCACTTCTGGTGTTGCCCGATAAGCTTGCAGCGCCTTCTGGTAACACCAGCACTTTTGGGTTTATTTTCCAGCCTCAAGAGTTATGTCTAACCCAGCTTGATTGATGAAGGGGCCGAACCCGAAACGCGTATCTGCTGGTTTTAATTGACACAATAGAAAGCTAAGTTGGATAAATCATATCACACTGCCTGTTGAAATTCATTGGAGAGCAGCGCCGGGCTACCAGTATTGTTTCTCCATTCGAAAAAAGACACATGTCCATCCAGTTCAGCCTATTTCCCCCAATATTAATCCAAAGGAAGGCAAAAAAAACTGTCAGATGGAAGCCAATTTTCCCCATTTAAGTGAAAAAATTCCTTCCCGACTCCAATCTGGATCGGAATAATCCGCGGATGTGAAGTAATTAGTGATTATAACATATAATATTGTATCACTCAAAAAAACATCCAGGCTCCTCTTAAACTGTTTAATGGGTTCGCCATCACCAAGTCCTCAGGCAGAGAGCTCCATAGTCTCACTGCTCTTACAGTAAAGAACCCCCTTCTATGTCGGTGTAGAAACCTTCTTTCTTCTAGATGTAGAGGGCGCCCCCTTGTTATATCACTGTCCTGGGTATAAATAGATCGTGGGAGAGATCTCTGTACTGTCCCCTGATATATTTATACATAGTTATTAGGTCGCCCCTCAGCCGTCTTCTTTCTTAAGTGAAAAACTACCCCAAAACTAAGCCCTAGCTGCACTCCATTTAAAAAAAAAAGAGAATACTTACCTAACAGGTTCGGTCCGGGTTCTCTCACAGCTCTCCGGAGCTCCATCAGTCATCCTCATTCACCCACAGAAAATCACTTCCTGGTTGCTGGATTCATAAATCCTGACTCCAGGAAGCAATGGCTCTGATTGGTTCATCCAGCGCTGCTCAGCCAATCAATGCAGTGCTGGATGAACTAATACGATGGCTGTGATTGGTACATCCAGCGCTGCATTGTTTGGCCGATATATGATTCCACCAACCAGGAAGTGCTCTTCTATGGGCGAACAAGGACGCCCAGCGGAGCTCCGAAGAGCAGCGGGAGGACCTACTAGGCAAATATTACCTTTTTTTTTTGGAGTGCAGCTAGGGCTTAGTTTCAGGGTAAGGCTTACTTGCGAATGTTAAAGTTGCATCGCACAAAAGTTGCGATTTCGCCCATTGCGATGCAACAAAAATGAAGGCAACATAAGTAAACATGGGCTACAAAAAAAATCACAAATCGCAGCAATTTTTTTTGCTCGCAAGACAGCAGCAGAGAAAGCAGCGCTAATGTGAAGGAACCCGTAGGAAAACATGGGCTTTTTCATACTAACCCATCATGGCAAACTTGCCCGATTTTGTCGCCCGTGTGAATTCGGCCAAATATGTGATCACGGTGTGAAGATATTATTTGGCCCTTATATAGTCTTATTATTGGCAATGTTGGTCTTAGTATGGTGGGATTTGTACAGTGACTATATGGAGGTAATACAAATCGTGATATTTACATATACAGTATGCAATATAATTCTGGTCTGTGATAACATATCCATGCTTAGCTGTTTGCTACACTGTTCCTAAGCCTGTAAGGGTAAGCGCACACTTAGCAGGTCTTTTTTTTGCAAGTGTGTCCTTACCTGAACTTTTACATAACTTACATGAGGCTGATAAATGTTCCTTCTCAAGTTTGTAGTCATTCAGTATTTTGCTATTTGGCTCGGCCTTTTTGAGTTATGCCTCAGGTCCTCATGTAGCATAGTGAGTCACTTGTCTATTACGGTATATTCACATGGACAATTTTTCCAAAATCAGACAGAAATTGAGCACAATAATTTCAAAATGAATATTCATATGGGCTTTTTCTTACTTAAACAATCCGATTTTAAAAATTTAGCTTTTCCACACAAATTTACAGTATTATTAATTATGCTGTTTTATACACTGTGTTCTGATTTAAGCCCTGTCCACAGGCGATCCGAAGTCCCGCAGCACATCTCCGCCGCGGGAGCCGCCGCCCAGGAGCAGCAGCCACCGCCGATTCTCCGCCGGTCAGGCCTATCTGATAGGTAGGCTGGCTGCGGAGAATCAGGACAATTCGCAGAATGCTGTGAATTGGCCGCTGCGAGCGGAGAATCACAATGATTCTCCGCTCGTGGACAGGTGCCGGTGCTTTCCATAGCAATGCTATGGAAAGCGTCGGCCGGCGTGATTCGCGGGCGGTTTACTGCCGGCGAAATCACGCCCGTGGACAGGCACCCTTAGGGCTCCTTCCCACGGCGGAAATCCGCTGCGTTGCCCGCAGCTATTAGGTTTTATTGAACCTAACAGCACAATGCTTACGGTGTGGAATTCCGCACCGTAAAATCACTCGTCCTCACCTGAGGCATGCTCTATCTGCCGCAGGTGTAGGTGCGGACGGCTTCCATTGCAGTCAATGGAAGCCGGCCGTCACGCTATCTTCCGCTGTGCTACAGCGGAAGATAGCGTGAAACCGCTTCCCCGTCTACCACCAGGCGCGTCATGTGACGCTGTGGGCGTGTGATATGCACGGCCGGCGCGTCACGCACTCTATTGCGCATGCGCGCCGAAGCGTCATGCGGGACATAGGACGCCGGATCTGGAGGTAAGTATTGGGGTCTCTGGGGGTCGCCGTGACGGGCTCCACCGCTGAATTCCGCGGCGGAGCCTGTCACGGCCGTGTGAAGCCGGCCTTAGGGGTTTGATTGCTTGTAGCTATTTATGTATAAGCAGTGTTTACAAATCCATATTCTCACTGATCGGCTGAGAGTGTCTACCTTCCGTGTGCTATATACACTAGGTTGATTGGGTACGATGAAGTGAATTTCTACATTTATACCTACCGGTCATGTGGGTCTATGCACCCCTGCGCTTTTTATGGCGTTGGCTGTGTCTGATTGCTCAGATTTATCTATGTATAAGCAGTGTTTACAAATCCATATTCTCACTGATCGGCTGAGAGAGTCTGGCACTAGCTAGGGGGCGGTACCCTCCATGTGCTATATATACTAGGGCTAGCCACAGGGAACATTCATGCCCTAACCTACCTTCAAGGCCAGAGGCGCTGCTGGGTTTTTATTAAGAGACAGGACTGACGCTTGCTAGTGGCATCAACAGCAGTTGTGCAGTCCATTAGGGATCATCCTGAGGCGTCTGTTAGAGCTACTAATACCCCCTTAGCCCCATGTTGCTTTGGGTCACCTATCGGGGAACCCATCTGTGCAATCCGGCACGCTACGGGACGGATGCTATATAGGAGTGTGAGGTCATTTATTCGTCACCAGTTCTGTATTCCCTCACACACGACTTCTCCTCTCAATTTGCAATACATATTTGATTGATATTTAATTCAGTCTGTCAGTCTAATCTAGGCTCCCGTATCTCCTGAAGATCCGCCATATTGGCAGTGAAACGCGTAGAACTTGAAGAGCAACACAATTCGTTGGCAGAATTAGCAATCGACACCATGAGCTAGAGGAGCTGCAACAAGTTAGCATCGTTAGTAATCGAAATTATCCGAGCCATTGAGTGGACAGTACTATATTCTCGGTGTCTCTATAGTAGACACCTTGAGTCTATCAGGGTTCTCACTAGAGATGAGCGAGCGTACTCGTTTAGGGCGTTTTTTCACTCGAGCACCGCTTTTTCCGAGTAACTGACTACTCGAACGAAAAGATTCGGGGGCGCTGGGGGGGCGGCGTGGTGGAGCGGGGTTTAGCAGTGGGGAACAGGGGGGAGCTCCCCCTGCAACCCCCACGCTCACCCCCGGCGCCCCTCGAATCTTTTCGTCCGAGTAGTCAGTTACTCGTAAAAAGCGGTGCTGGAGTGAAAAACTCCCTAAACAAGTACGCTCGCTCATCTCTAGTTCTCACCTCTCTATCCGAGCTGAGATGTGTCGCTCTCCCCTCTTTAAGTGTGTCTCTTTTTTGTTTTTTGTCTTGTCGCTGGAGCGTTGCGGTTTTCCTTACGTTTGGATACCCCACCCCAGCTGTCTAGCCCTAGTGTGTATGTTTTTAGTAGGTTCTAATAAACATATCAATAGTGATCTTTTAACAAGTCTAATCTGTGAAGGGCTATTAATTACTACTTAGACTTTCTGCAGTCTGTGAATTGTTTTATACACTGGATTCACAGACCAATTGGATCCCACCATCAAGCAGATCCATTAGGGGATAAAAAAGAACAGTAAACTGATCTCTTGTTACTAGACCTTAGTTCCAAGGTCTGCCCTGTGATACAGGATCCATTCTGAGGATGGAAGTTAGCAAATTCTCCTCCTCAGCATCAAAGCCAACATCATGTATGCATGTGTACTTATGTAAAATTTGGGTCTGGAAGGGTATCATTTTTCCTTAGGGAGAGCACCTAGAAGGTGTGAGGAGACTTATAACGACATCCATGCTCTTCTGGGAAATGGAACAATACCTCTACAGCACCAACTATTGGAAGGCAGCATTCCTGCAAGTCTATGTCAGACTTTTTAAACAAATCTTGTCACAATAACTGGGAATTGTGAGTCAAAGCCAGAATAACCATACACAGATAGCTGTTTCAGGGGTTTTTGCCCCTCATCAATGTGCAGCAGGTTTCTGGCTTAGCTAGTGAGAGACATGGGTTAGGAAGGGTATTGTTTCTCCTTAGGTAGAGCACCTAGAAGGAGAAACAGTATTCTTCCTGATCTACATCTATAGTTCTCTCACTAGCCAAGCTAGAAACCTGATGAGGGGCAATCACTCCAAACAATCTGTCTCTGCATGGTTATCTTTTTTTCTCTGAGAAGACTCTGGCTTTGACTCACAATTCCCACTCATTGTTACAAGGCTAGCTAAAAAGTGTGACATTGACTTGCAGGAATGCTACTTTCCAATAGGTGGCGCTGTAGAGGTATTGTTCCATCAGCCATTTGCATATGTAAAATTTCACAAGTCCTAATGTTAGCAATTACGTTGGCAATATCCAATTGGATATTGCTCAGTAACACCCGCCACTTACTCACCAAAATTCCAAACCCACACTTCACAAAGTGGCGTGCCATAGTGAAGCAATAATTAAGGCCGCTTAGACACGGACGACACGATATGGATGCGAGAAAATCTCAGCAATATCGCATTGCTGCTCCATGCAATATCGCTGCGTTTTCTCACGGCGAAAACGCAATTTTGGGTTGTTATAGAGTTGCGCATTGTATTACAAAGTCACACAACTTTGTAGGACCACATGTGAGGATTTTTAGAGTGGGGGGCTTAAAATATAAGCCCTACCCCGAAAATAAGCCCTAGCTGCATAAAAAAAAAACCACACACATCGCCTGAGAAGCACTGTCAGCTTTGGCGTGTCTTCTCCCTGGTTCCAGCCGTTGTCTTCAGGCATTTCTCCCTGGTCAGGAATTTGTAAATATTTGCCTCCAGGAATCGCTGCCTCTGATTGGCTGAGCGCCACGGCGGTCAGCCAATCAGAGCCAGCATTCGGTAAACCAATCACAGCCTTTCATTGAATCATGGTGCTCAGCCAATTAGAGGCAGCGCTTCCTGAAGGCGGGGATTTACAAATCCCTGACCAGGGAGAAATGCCTGAACATAACAGCCTGCGCCGGAGTTCACAGCCCTTCTTAGGTGATGCATTTGTTTTTTTGATGCAGCTAGGGCTTATTTTAGTGCTTTTACAGTAGGATTTCCTACTGTAAAAGTTGCATCGCACCACACGAAAACCGTATTTTCGTCTGATGCAATGCATGGGAAGGCTCTATAGGAAAGCATGGGCTACAAAAAAATTGTGGCCGTATAAAGCATGCTGCGATTTTGTAGTCTTGCAATGTAGCAGCCTACAAAACATCACTCGTGTGGAAGAACCCATAGGAAAGCATGGGCTTCACATACATGCGATTTGTAACACTGTCACATTGCGATCAAAATCGCATGAGAAAATTGCCCATGTGGAAGCAGCACTTTTACTCATCGAAGCCTCTCAGTGGAATGGGTGCATGACACTGGTAGTGGGGCAAAGCTCTCATCAGCCACCACGACGAATGGCGATGGTGCGCCAGTTGATCCTGGCAGTATCCTTGGAGGTGGGACACATAGTTAGTTTTCCTGAAGCCACCGACCCATTCTGGAAGCCTTGAAGATGCGAGCATTTGCAGTGCTTCTATAGGACTCAATGTCTACAACTACAAACTTGCAGTTACTGTCAGCCAAAGTCAACAGCACTGCAAAAAAGTATTGCTTGTAATTATAAAATCGGGACCCTGAGAGTAGCAGCTTCTTACACGAATATTCTTAGGGGTCCTAAGCAGTTAGGAAACTGTGCAGCAGACATGAGCCCTTCTGCTATGACCAGCCACTATGTTTCTGTAGGCTCTGGCATCACCGATGGCTGCAGGTGGGTCCAAATGGCATCACAGGTTGTGTGGACGATTCTGCCTATGGTGCTTCTGCCCAACAGGAATTCAAAATGTAGGGAGGCGAATGAATTCTCTGTTGCAAGAAACCTAAAATGATGGGGGGGAATTAGGTGGGCCTAATTGTCAAGGTAAGTATGTGTATTACATACGCAGGCCCATGACTGCACAAATACAACCACATTTACAAAAAAAAAACATTTTCATCTACGTAAAAAAGAACATGAACCTACATAGAAATGACTATGCGCTAACATTTAGGGACATGTTAAAAAAAAAAAAACAATTCGGAAAGATTCAAGAGATAGGTAGAATCTGGACACTTTTGAGAAGCGGCCCGGGTAATTCAGTAAGAGGCTTGAAGTGATCTTTACTTGCATTGGGGCTCGTGACAAGTAGGTGTTTATCCACTGAAATGTTGCACCATAGCCTCGTACCCTGATGGGTGATTGCAGGTCCTCTAATGGCCGGCCAAACGTGGGGATGGACATTCTGCAGAAGCCATGGAATTTTTGGGGATGCCTACAAAGATCCTCATAGAGTGTATGAAAATTACACTTCCATACTTATTGGGTCACTATGTGATAAGCCCAAAACCGCCTCTTCTTCTGCGGAGCCTCCAACATTTGACACTGCTCCTCAAAATGTTTGGAAACAGCCCAGGCCAACAGAATTCCTTGTCTCGAGGTCCATGACAAGGTGGTCATTTTTAAGTTCAGCCCGAAGGAGCTGTCCTTACACCAAACCAACTACTCTGTTTGGGTCTTGGGGATGCTATGTGACCTTTTATAGGGGGGTAGATCTTTAAGGATAATGAGTTAGGCCTTTCTGCAGTTTTTTGGGGGCGTTTATTGACATAAAAACCCAGATGCCTCATAAAACAAAAAATATGGACACACGGCCGAATACTAATGCCTAATGGAGATGCACACAGATCAAAAAAAAAAGTCTATTTTTTTTGTGGACATAACACAAACAATTTTTTTAACGCAAGTGTGCACCAAGCCTTGGACAGGACTAGTAAATCTGTCCTGTTGTTTGTAGACGAACAGATTACTGCTGTGTGGTAAATTGTTTGGATACTTAGTTGTCCATATTTTTGAGTTCATAAAGGGCTTAAATTCAGTGACTTAGGTTCTTTCGTCTATCATCTAATGGAAACAGATGGGTAAGATTGCGAGTGATCACCAGATAGGCCCAGGGCATTTATTTGCAGAAATGTTAGGACGGTTTCAGACGGCCGTATGCGCAACTATGCTTGCCTATACAGAGCGTAGTAGCGCATGAACAAGTTTTTTTCTTCTTCCTGGCCGTTCAAACTCCATGCCATAGTGCCGGAGTTTGAAAAAAATAACGAGAAGATAGGTCCTGCCCTATCTTTCCCACACTTAGTCTTAACTACGAGCAGGAGAGATAGGGCAAGTCCTATCTTTTCTTGCACCGTACAATTAATGGGCAAGAATCCCAAAAATGAAAATTAAACCATTGAATTCAGTCCCTTTGTTTTGTCCCGTTATGCGGGACTGAAACACGTTCATTGTTTAAGCCCTTATGTGGAATAAAATCAGCCGATACATTTTTTTCCCATGAGGACCTGTTGTCTGCATTGAAGCCCTTACACGACAGATGTTCCCACTTTGTAAATGTTTTACAATGGGATAATCTGTTTTAATTCCTCAGGTATTCGCAGTGATAACATAAATCATAATTAACTGATGGCATGCATATGTGTCATGGGCAATTTGAAAAGAATTCTATCTCAGTTCAGCAAAAATTAACAGAAACTTACGGAATGCTTTCCTTTTAATAAGCCATGTGCAAAACAAACTAATCTAACCTGAAGTCAAACATGGTGTGTGTACATTTTTCCATAGCTGGAAGCTTGGCGTAGAACATGCTGTGCTCCAGAACTCTCTTTATTAACCTTCTCTTTTCATATTGTAGATTACACTGAAATTGTGGCATTAGAGAACATGTGCATAATTAGACTTTATCAAGTTCTATGGCCACAAAAGAGTAGATCAAGAAGGAAAGAAACATGTAAAGGAAAGACTTAGACTTTTTCACTCTTTTGAATCTATCCTTGGTTTTAGCTTAAAGGGGTTTTCCAGGCAAAATACCTCCCTCCAGATAGGTCATCAATAGTTGATCAACTGGAGTCCACCACTCGGGATCCTGAAAATATTCAGGATGACAAGATTCTTCTGCAGATTTCCTCTGCTGTGCGGTTTGTTAAAAGCCCTATTTACCTTCATTGTACTATTGTGGTGAGCAAAAGTCAGCGGGAGTAGCCCGAGGGGGTGCGCTAACTCTAACTTTGTCACAGTTGTTGCTACCTAGCCTAAAATGATGTATTGTGTGGCAGGTGAATTGCAATGGACCTCTGGACGAGTACAATTGGTGTAAGTTCAACGTGACGCCAGTGCCTTTTAGTGAGTGCGTTTTGGAAGTAACAAAATAAAGAGGGTATCAATAAAACTGAAGGCACACAGTTTACTGCAACTTGAAAAAAACAGAATGAAGTCCAACAGAGGTAACTGTGTACAATTATTCCTTAACTTTCTACCGGAGGAAGAAATAAGGTAGCCAGGTTTTACTCATCGGAAATCCGCAGCGTTGCCCGGCAGCTATTAGGTTCTGTTGAACCTAATAGCTCAATGTTCACGCTGCGGAATTCCACAGCGTGAAATAAATCGCGGCATGTTCTAAATGCCGCGGGAATAGTCAATGGAAGCCTATACTTCTGCTGTAGTACAGCGGGCCACGTCATTTGTCATGCGTTGTACTGCGCATGCGCGCCGGCCCTCCATGCGGGATGCATATGGCGGATCTGGAGTGGTAAGTATGGGGGTTTTGGGGGGCACTGTGGTGGACTCCGCTGCGATATTCTGCTGGCGGAGTCTGTCATGACCGTGGGCACGAGCCCTTAATTAGAACTATTAGAACTATTTTACTCCTCGTTTAAAGAACTTCCATTAAAGGCCATTAATCAGACATCATTTCTGTCCCGTTTTACCAGATAAGTCCATGTATTGTGATATAATATGCTGGTCAATTTATTCCATATTTAGAAATGTTCCTTGGCCGTAATGATCTGTTTTCTGAGACTCGTGCAATCTGATATGAAACCTGAAGAATTCTTGGGCATCTTGCCTTGAACTAGCTTTGTCATCTTGCATTTCACACACCTGGCCGGGGCTAGCATAGTTTAGAGCACTCCTCCAGCAGGTATGAAGCTACGTGCTTAAACTAATCACTAGTTGGATGCAAAGCAGTGACTTCATTACGTTGTGTGTCTGCAGGGAATATAGGGAATATTCCAATGATACAATATATATAATAAAAAAAATACTCTACACACAATATAAAATGCTACATTCAGACAATCAGTTATTGTTACAATGTTCAGATTACGATCTACACTACAAACAGGTTAGAACTAGAGATGAGCGAACGTACTCGGTAAGGCCGATTTCGCAATCGAGCACCGCGATTTTCGAGTACTTCACTACTCGGGTGAAAAGTACTCGGGGGCGTTGTGGGGCGGGGCGTGGTGTGATGGAGCGGGGGGTTGCAGCGCGGAGCAGGTGGGAGCTCTCTCTCCCTCTCCCCCCCACTCCCCTCTGCAACCCCCCGCTCACCCACAGCGCCCCCGAGTACTTTTCACCCGAGTAGTGAAGTACTCGAAAATCGTGGTGCTCGATTGCGAAATCGGCCTTACCGAGTACGTTCGCTCATCTCTAGTTATAATTCAAAGCAATGATAGAATAAGACCAGATTCACACGGACGTATGAAGAGAATAGAATCCAATGAATTCAATGGGTTTGTTCACATGCCCCGCAGCATGCACTTTTTCCCTGCGCATTTGCACACCAAAGATCATCATAGAAGTCAATGGGGAGGTGCAAACGCATGATATGCTGCGTAATTCTGCTGGAAATAGAACACATCTAGTACTCGTTAGTCTAATTAGCCATTTCAATCGACGCGTCTTTATTTGCCACGCACAAAAGAGCACAAAAAAACTGCAGTAAAATAATATGTCGATGCAAGTGCAAAAAAAAGCATTGTTCGTTGCACACAAATGCTACACTCATGTGTGCGTAAATGCATATATGCTAATGTGAAAGGGGTCTAAATAATATTTGTACCGACCATCAATAAGCCATTAGAGCTGACCTTACAACATTTATAATACCATTTTAAAATAATTAGAATATACAGTAAAAATCCTTTAATCCAATAATCTGGAAAATCTGATAATCCAGCATTCATTGTCTGTACGCAACTGTCATCTAATACCAAATTTCAGAAGACCAGAAGCAGAAGAGTGACCAAAGAGAAGCGGCATAGAAACCCAATGTTAATATTCTACTTTCGGTTTTCTTACTAAAGATTCAGTAGGCTTTTCTGATTATCCAGAATATCTAATAATCTGGCATTTATCAAGTCCCATAATGCCAGATTAATTAATCTTCTTGTATTTAGTTGTTTCATTTCCCAGTTATCAGAAGGGTTGTATATGATCACATAAAGCAGGTTCTTCCTAATCATAAAGCCAACTTCAGTGGATATTGTCTGCAGTTAGAATTGTCCTATTGAAGTACATTGCAGGAAACTTCCATTCCAGCTCTACGAAGTCCCTGGTTGCATGGAACATACATGTAGATTCATTTTTCCATTACGGATTCATAGTATCATCTGTTTCAACCACTAGGGGGGGCTTTGCTTTAATACAACGGTTCCAAAATGTTATCAGTACTGAGCTTAGTTTTATAGGCTAGCAGGTGTTGGAGGACGCGATTCCTCAACTTTTTGTTAGAAACACAAAAAATCTGTAAATCTGAATCAGCCTGACGTATTCTGTAGCAGGTCAGGGTATTTACACCACCCATCCTGTGTAATACAGACCAAGTTTCCTTTGTTCTACTTACTTCTCAATGTACTTTTAATACTGTGACAATTGCTACCTTAAGGGCGGCTTCAGATAACCGTATTTGCGCGCGTTTTCGATGTCAATGGGTTTGTTCTCGTGAACGATTTTTGCGCATGCATTTTGTGCAAAAAATAGGTTCGGCTCTCTCTTTCTGCCGTGTCATGTCAGAAGTATACCAATGAGACCAGGGGCATATTGAAAAGGAAAACATGTTCATTATGCACCACATACGTGTACAGGGTGTATTTTACATACATACAGTGTATCTGTCGTAATTGCTGGTACATTATTAACTCCTTCCTGCCTTGTGCCGTAGATTTACACCTCGGACAGTAAGCCATTTACATGAGCCACTGTACAGTGTGTGAGCGGTTGGGCGTAGGTGGCAGCGTGTGAGCGGTTGCGCGTAGGTGGCAGCGTGTGAGCAGGTGCGCATAGGCGGCAGCTTGTAAGCGGGTGCGCATAGGCGGCAGCGAGTGAGCAGTTGAGCGGAGGCGGCAGCATGTGAGCGGAGTGTGAGCAAAGCTATCTTCACTACTTCCATAAGTACATTGTAGATCCCCATTAGGATGAGCTCCATGCCTGGCAATGTCATCCTGTGTGCTACTTGTGCAATGTATGCGGTCCTTGATCAGCCGATCGAGGGTGCATACTGTTGCGCAAGATGCATGCACGTCCAACATTTAGAAACCCAAATCCTGGATCTAAATGAGCGACTGGCAACACTGAGAGCAATTGACAACACGGAAAGGAGTTTGGTGCTCACTGAGTAGACGCTCGCTGGGGTAGAGGCGGGAGAGGATGGTAGTACGAAAGAGCAAAGGGAGCAGGCAGCCAGCTGGGTGACAGATAGAAGGAGGGGTTGAGGGAAGAGAACCAGGGAGGCTTGTCCTGAACTGGCACAACCCAAAAATCTGCAACGTTGGCAGATGAGGGGGATGCCATTACAGAGCCAGCACCTCTGCAGCACGACATGCCCCAGGGAGATGACTGCTCCAGTGAGACGGGGACGGGGAGTGCAGGGCAGGCTAGACAGGTCCTAGTAGTGGGGAACTTAATTATTAGGGGGACAGATAGGGCAATCTGCCATAAAGACCGGGATCGTCGAACGGTGTGTTGTCTTCCTGGTGCTCGAGTTCAACACATCGCTGATCGGATTGACAGACTGAGAGGGGCTGGTGAGGATCCAGCGGTCATGGTGCACGTTGGCTCCAATGAACAAATTAAAGGTCAATGGAGGGCCCTCAAAAATGATTCCAGGGACTTAGGGGCCAAGCTTAGGGCAAGGACCTTCAGGGTAGGTTTCTCGGAAATACTACCTGCACCTAAGGCCACAATAGAAAGGCCGCAGGATCTTAGGGAGGTAAAAAAGTGGCTCCAGAGTTGGTGTAAGAAGGAGGGATTTGGGTTCCTGGAGAACTGGGCTGACTTTGCTGTCGGCTACAGGCTCTACCGTAGGGACGGGCCGCATCTTAATGGGAAGGGTGCAGCTGTGCTGGGGGAGAAGATGGCTAGAAGGCTGGAGGAGTGTTTAAACTAGGGACTGGGGTGGGGGGCAAAAAGAGAAATACGGGGGTAGTCAGTGTAGCTAGCAACCTGGGTCTAAGCAATGGGAAGGGGGTCGAGCAGGGGGTGGGGTTAGTACAGTTAGAACTGACAAATCAGCCAATAGTACCATTAGCAACAAAACAAATTTAAAGAACAAATTGTATGACCACGAATGCAAGAAGTCTGATTGGTAAAGTGGGTGAGCTTGAAGCGAAAATGACTGATGAAAACTATGATATAGTCGGAATAACAGAAACATGGCTTGATAAAAAGTGCGATTGGGCGGTGAACTTGCAGGGGTACAATCTCTTCGGAAGAGACCGAAGGAACTAGAAAGGGGGAGGGGTATGTCTGTACGTTAAATCGTACTTAGTGCCGAGGCTACGGGAGGCTATAGGAGTAGGAGAAGAACAGGTGGAATCTCTGTGGGTAGAAATACAGGGAGAAAAAAAAAACACAATCCTGATAGGGGTTTTCTATAAACCACCAAAAGCAACAGAAGAAACTGAAACCTTACTACTAAGGCAGATAGAAGAGGTGTCAAACCGCAACGAAGTAATTATCATGGGGGACTTTAATTATCCGGATATAACGTGGGAAAACGAAACCTGCAAATCTCACAAGGGTGATAAGTTCCTGAGAACAATTAAAGATAACTACCTTACCCAACTTGTGCGGGAACCAACGAGAGGGAGGGCCATTCTGGACCTAGTACTAACAAACCGGACCGAATAAAGGGGGTACAGGTTGAGGGGCACTTGGGGAACAGTGACCACAATATAATCAACTTCCAGCTGTCATTCAATAGGAAGCCTTATCAGGGAGCGACAAAGAAACTAAACTTTAGTAAAGCAAAATTTGATCAGTTTAGAACTACTATCGGTAACATTAAATGGGACAACATCCTCAAAAATATCAGTACAGAGGACAAATGGGAGAAGTTTAAAAGGATCCTAATCACTTCATGTGAACAGTTTATTCCCTTTAAAAATAAAAGAATCTCAACCAAAAGGAAACCAATGTGGCTCGACAAGACGGTAAAAGGGTCAATAAACAAAAAAAAGAGAGCGTTCAAACTACTAAAACAGGAAGGCAGCGAAGAAGCACAAAACTCATACAGGGAAAAAACAAAATATGCAAAGATAAGATCAAAATTGCTAAGGAAGAGGCAGAAAGACTGATCGCCAAAGAGAGCAAAAACAACCCGAAACTATTTTTCAACTATATTAACAGCAAAAGGATTTGCACTGAGAGCACTGGCCCTTTAACAAATAATGCAGGAGAAATCATTGAAGATGATGGAGAGAAGGCAAACCTATTAATTTTTTTCTTTTCAAGCGTATTCACAAACGAAAAGGAAATGCCACACAAGATGCAGGGGAATAAAATGAATCCCGCACAAAATATCTCATACCTAACGCAGGAGGAGGTGCGGAACAGGTTAAAGAAGATTAAAATCAATAAATCGCCAGGCTCAGATGGAATACACCCAAGGGTACTAAGGGAACTCAGTGATGAGATAGCTAGGCCGCTATATCTAATATTTGTGTATACTATCAAGACCGGGGTTGTACCATTGGATTGGCGCATTGCCAACGTGATTCCAATTTACAAAAAGGGGTCCAAAAGTGAGCCTGGTAACTACAGGCCGGTAAGTCTCACTTCAGTAACTGGCAAAATGTTCGAGGGGATTCTGAGAGACGCCATCGATGAGTACCTCAAGGAGAACAACGGAATAACTCCTCACCAGCACGGGTTCATGAAGGGTCGATCATGTCAGACCAATCTGATCAGCTTCTACAATGAAGTAAGTTCTAGGCTGGACCTGGGAGAGTCTATTGATCTCGTATATCTGGACTTCTCTAAAGCGTTTGACACTGTGCCACATAATAGGCTAATATACAAAATGAGATGGCTCGGATTGGGTGAAAACGTGTGTATCTGGGTAAACAACTGGCTCAGAGATAGAAAGCGGAGGGTGGTAATAAATGGTTCACACTCTGACTGGGCTACCATTGATAGTGGGGGGCCACAGGGTTTAGTATTAGGCCCCATTCTGTTCAATATATTTATCAACGACCTGATAGAGGGGCTGCACAGTAAAATATCAATATTTGCAGATGACACAAAATTATGCAATATTCTATTTACGGTATGAGCTTTGATCTGGTGCTATATTTATGCATGAACTGGTTTCTGGTGCTGGATTTATGCTATGAGCTTGGTTCTGGTACTGTATATTATAAGCTTGGCTCTCATGTCACATTTATGACTTGAGCTCAGTTCTGGTTTTGTATTTATTGTCTTGATCTCTGCATCATGTCTAATGGATGAATGTGGATGGTAAGATAACATTTCTTCTCTGAATATATCATGCCATCTGTACATTTTGGTGCAGGAGATATGATGATGTGGGACCGTTTTTATGATTGGACCCGATTCACGTAGAGAAATGTGTTCTAAATAGCAACTCTTCAAGTAACACCATTTCCCTTTTCAGCATGGCGATGTTCTGGCATCAAAATACTTAAAACTTCAGCTCTATACACCAATTTGCACCTGATCAATAGGGGATATATTTTGGAATCGGTCAGTAGGGTAACTTTTTGCCTGTAATGTTAGCAGCAATAACTGCAACCACACATTTGCTAGACTTCATCTTTGCTTTCGAGGAATGTTTCCCATCTCTTATTTCCAGGCCTGCAGCTCCATCACTGCAATAAATGTAGGAAAAAACGGACTAACAGCGCAGTATATTTTACGGTGGAGTATACTTTACAACCCTACTAAACAACGACCGTGTACGCGCCTCAAAGTTCTCCGCTGAATCTTAGGAAATGCCGTGTAAATAGATGAAAGGATCCAGCAGCACTCACTTCAATATCCGATGTATGGAGAGGAATGATAGGATCTGCACAGCCACAAACCAGGAATCATGGACCTCCAACTCCCTCCATAGTCAAAAGCGCAAATAGTGGCAGCAGCAACGGTGTAATATACAAAAAGAGAAACTTTATTGCTCCATGTTAAAAGTCAGCCAACGTTTCGACCCTGAGGTCTTTCTCAAGCCTGCAACAATATCACAATGCACAACTTTTATACACATATGACATACCAAAACACCAATACAAAAGAAGTACACACCCTCACAGTAACACCTCTGAAGTTAAAACATACCATGAGGTCCGTCCTCCAGATCGCCCATTTCATGTCTATGCTGGCTTGCCCCCAGCGTCGCGAGCTCAAGGTGCGCATGCGCGAGACAACACAGAGTATTGCGCGAATAGGATGGGCTGCATATTCACCACGCATGCGCTGGCGACCGGAAGGATGGTAAGGCAGCGGCCATCCAGTTTGCACTATGCCAACCTCAATATGTTTCGTAATGCGGCTTCTTGCCTTCATGATCATCTCACCAACGTAGCCTAGTCTGCAAGGACAGGTTAGGAGGTATATGATAAATGAGGTGCACGTATAGCGTTTATTGATCTTAAATTTCCTACCAGTTAGGGGGTGATAGAAAACATCTCCCTTAACTAGATTGCTGCAGCAAGAACAATTGAGGCATGGGAAATTTCCATGCTTCAGAGTCGCTAAGAGTATTTATGTCTGTCTCTCAGTATAAGATCTTACCAGCTTATCACGAAGATTCGGGGGTCTCCTGTAGGCCATCATAGATTTCTCATTAAATTTGGGCTTGATGTTACAACCCCTAGTCAGCAAAGGCCAATCTTTGTTAATGATGGAAGAAATGTTACCACTATAGGGATTAAATGTGGAGATAATGGGTAATCTCTTAGATCTCACTGGTTTGATTTTGGGAGTCAACAATATGTCATGATCCAAGACACGTACTTCCCTCATCGATTGAATTATCAAAGTGTCTGGATAGCCCCTGGACCTGAACTTGTTGGCCATTTGTTCAAGTAGCACATCAACAAAAGAGTCCTGAGTAGAGATGAGCGAGTATACTCGCTAAAGGCAATTGCTCGAGCGAGCATTGTCCTTAGCGAGTATCTCCCCGCTCGAGACTGAAGGTTCGGGTGCCGACGCGGGGGAGCGGTGAGTAGCGGCAGTCAGCTGGAGGGAGCAGGGGGAGAGAGGGAGAGAGAGATCTACCCTCCGTTCTGCCCCGCTCTCCCCGGCAGCTCCCTGCCCGCCGCCGGCACCTGAACCTTTGGTCTCGAGCGGGCAGGTACTCGCTAAAGGCAATGCTCGCTCGAGCAATTGCCTTTAGCGAGTATACTCGCTCATCTCTAGTCCTGAGTGATCCTTCTGACTCAAAGGAGCTGGCTCCAAGGCAACGCATTAATGGTGCTCCTTGGATGGTGACTATTGTAATGGAGAATGCTGTTCCCGTCAGCAGTTTAATGTATAAATCTGCACTCAATTTTAGGAAATGCCGGTCTTTCATGAGTTCCTGGATTTGTGGTCCATCAAATCTACCTGCTTTTAGCTTCTCCATGCTCATCGCAGGAAATTTTATACATTTGTATTCGGAAAACGCTCCATTTCTCTTCAATTGCTTTAATTAAACTAAGTTTGATGTGCAGTGGTGGCCATATGTATGATATGCACTGATAGTACGCAAATACTGGCAGGACAATAAAGTAATAAAAATACATAATGACATCTGGAATATCTCAAAAACTAGAGCTCTTAGAATGTAATGGATGGTATTTTTGAAATCAGCGGCACAAAAATACCCAGAGTAAGGTCGAAAATTCCAGGCACCAGGAAAAAAATTACATTTTGTTCCCCGTGTCTAATTAATTAAAGCATTCTATAGTCTGCAAAATGATATAAAAGAAGTACATAAATGCATTTAAGATGCACAATTATATATATTTATTTATTTTTAGGCTGGAACTCCATCAAATCATAGATGCATTACTTACAAATAGCAGAGGGTTCGAAAGGTCCTAGGAGTGGTTGGCATGTTGAAAGTGATGCAAGGGCGGAGAGACAGGTCATGCAGAAGTCATAAAACATTCCAAACGTACATCCGATGAGCTATAGATCTGACTTCCTTCAACATATCTCTGATCATGGCATTACCATAAGAAAAATGAACTCATGAGAATAGCAGGAAGTCAAAGATTTTAATTTCTGAAGCTAACATCAATGACTTTCTTGCTGCTAACGGGTACACAAGCTGTTTGGTATCATCTTCAATGGAGAAATGAATCAAAAGTGGAACTTTACAAGTGGAACCATACAAAGGTCCATGATATCTGACAAACATCATACCAACAGCTTACCATTGCTGTTGGCATTGATGTGATAGTAGACAGATGCTATATTTCCCTTATGACCTAGTCGGTCAGGAATTCTGCATGAGATCTGAGAATGTCAAGTTATGAGTTTTGTCAAAGATGAAGGACGACTCGCCGTCCTATGTTCTCTCGCAGACCTTTAAAAGGATACAGTCCAGGAACCGGTGGTTTATACGCAGAGTCCTTGATGGTTTATGGCAGTGCTGGTTGTGTAAGATCATGCTGAGGGATTCATTTTCCCAAATGTATAATGTAGTGTAGTGGAGCACAGGGGAGTTGCAGCTAAAAATGGTGAAGACACAGTTCAGTTCCTGCAAGTGACAAATTTTAGTATTAGACCCAGCAGTGTATCATAACAAGCAGGGGTGCACAATGGCCTTCTCAAGGGCGAAGGCACAATCTCTTAAATGTTTGAAGCATTTCATATTACAATACAAATGCAGTAGTGGCGAGGGTGATGCTCCTCATGGTGCCTAAGTATATGCAGATCAGATACATTCCTAATGCAGGGATATTGGTGGTATGATAGACATGGTGGTTTGCGTTACGATCATGTGGGCAAACTAAGCACTGGGCCCACACGATCGCGAACAAAGGAGGACTGGGTATGCACATGGGTTTCAGGCAACTGACCCTGTGCTACAGGGAGGAATGACAGTGGCCCTACCTAAGTGGGGACATTACCCCAATAAGGGCAGCCCAGCAGTCTTCGGATCTCGGCCCTAGCTGATCCAAGGAGCCACGCACCATACAGGATACATACACATGCCACATGACAGGGACTGTACAACAGGACACACAGCATACAAAATGCAACCTCTAGTAACAGATAGGAAGCTGAATATAAATACCAGGTATTAGTTGACATTTTGTACAAGATGTGAAAGCTAGCAGGCCACTTCACGGCTCCTGGTTATACTGCTAGTCCCTACACGAACCAGGAGTCCAGCAGAACCAGACACAGTTCACACAGAACGCTGCAACAGGACAAAACACAGATAGCAGGTTGCAACAGACAAGGATTTATGACTGCTCACCCTGAACACCAGAGACAGACTGACCAGGAGCTGGGTTTATATGTGAGCACAGACCCAGGGGATTGGCTAGCAGGAAGTACCACACCCAGCCAGCTAAATTAACCCTCAACCACCTGTAGCTGTGCTGCTAGGAAGCCTAGAACTACAGCTCCCAGCAGCACACGTAGCAGTTTGGTTGGTCTTCATTGCCTTTCTTATGACCAAATAAATACATTAGAGCATTCTTAAGTCCTAAGCCTCAGCACAATGTTAATTGTGAATCTAAGGCTGAATTCAGACAGCCATATGTTGAGTTGTGCCCAAGAATCTAAGGCACAACTTCTATTAGACAGTACATAGGCACTCGTCCGTGTGCTATCCAATCTGTAGGGATGGTGCACATTGCATGTCCTATTCTTGTCCTTGATAGAGATGGGAAAAGGTCATGCAGTGATTTTTTTCACATGGACCACTGGTCTTTGTGATAAAGCACTTGTGTATATAGTCTCATAGACTAAAATTGGTCAATATGTTGTCTATGAAATATACAGACAACGCGAACGGAAAATATGGCCTTCTAAATAAGACCTAATGCTCAGTAGAATATACCATGCCTTAGAATCCTTAAAACAATCTTAAGGACCTACCTAGAAGGTAGACCAAAGGTCCTGCAGCACCCCCTACAATGCAATAATGCAGGTGGCCACTAGGTGGCAGCAAAGAAGTGGAGATATGAAAATTAAACAACTACAAACACATACAGTATGTATGCAATATCTTATGGAGTAAAGGGGAGATCCCTCCTGCTGCCCACTGTATGCAATGGATGCAGCACTCTCCATATCCATAAAAATGAAGATGGCCTTGCGTGTAAGGGGATGGAGAAGCTTAACACTCCCCACTTAAAGAAAAGATCACCCGTTCAATACAATGGCTATAAGTAAGTGCCATTATCTTGGATGATGCAGATGGTGACAGAATAGTGCATCACCAGCCCAGGGAAGATTATATGAATAGAGTGGGCTCCTGGACACATGGACACATGGCTAGTACATAACCAGTGATGACAGTGAAGGAGGGACTATTGTAAAAAGCCAAGTGCCATCTTGGGTAGAGCAATCACTTCGCCCTGCTAGGGATGCAGATGGTGCCTCTTTATGTGCCAAGGAATAGGGGTACTGGTACCAGGCCTTGTAATAATGATTACTATATTGGGGAGAAAAAGGAGCCTAAGAGATCACCAAGTGACCATGAGTGCCCAGTGGTTAGTAGAGGGCCAAGGAGACCCAACAAGTGATGCCCATAGATATTGGTGGGTGTACACCCAAAGAATGTAGCCAGCATGTACAGGGAAAGAGGGAGTTTTCTGTTTTCTGCTTATGTGCCATAGGGACCTGAGTGCGGGGAGCACGGCTGGAGGAGAGCGGCAGACAACTGTGCAGATCAGTGAAAGTGTCCAGATCAAGGAGGGAGACATCAGCAAGGGTTACTGCCTTCAGGTCAACAGGAGTTATTGCTCTAGCTTGTGTATTCAATCCCTACAGCCAAAGCAATGTAGTAGGAATAATGCCCCCAGTGAGTGACACCAATATAAGTGAGGAGGAAAGCCAAGCTAGGCATGTCACTGTCCCTGTATCCTCACTTTAGAATAGCCATCATAAAGACTTTGTATAAAGAGATGGTTATCCATAGAACAAGTGTTTGCATCCACTCCAAAGATCCACCCAGAAGGTCATCACATAGGGAGTTACAAGCGCCAGCCATTTCCACTCCTCAGCAGAGGCGGTCGGTTCCCCCAGCAATGAGCGGTAAACAACTGGAAGGAAGAATAAAGCATTGCAGAAGAACAGGGCATTCTCAAAGCAGGAATCATTGAGTGCTTTATTTTTACATTTCCAAGACATTGCAATGGGATCCCAAAGATAGGATACCCCAACTAAATTGCCTAATGTTATAAAGTCCTAAGGGATTTTATAACACTAGTCCCATTCTTGTGCAGTTAGGGAGGTCTTACTGTGAGATGTAGCAAGTAAAGAGGAAGTGACAGAAGCAAATTGAAGTATTCCAGAGGCATTGTGACCTATACTACTGAGGAGCAGGCAGCAGTAGGGTCCATGGCTTGCCAGTGTATACACCTGGAGACAGGTAGAGCAGGCAGGGTGCCAAACTGAGGATCCAAGCTGAAGGGTTTGGTTGCTGCCTTATTCCACCATCACCTCTGCATTGTAGGGCTGACAAGACTAGAAGTTCAGAGACTGTGGTGCTGTTACCCATCATAAATAAAGTACTGTTTATGGAATACAGGTTAGGGTGACCCAAAAAACTTAACTACAAAGCAAGACACCTTTTTTTCCCCCTTTTAACAGGTTTTATGTCTACGACAAGGTTGTGCTCAAAGACCAAGAATCTTCAGACTTTTTACTAACGCCTCTTCATGTGTTAGGTGCATCTCGGCACCTCCATGCAACTACACGGAAATGTACCCACACGTCCGATCTGGAATAATTTAGGCTAGCCTCTGATGTAAATTATACATAAATGCGGTGGTCCAGGACGGCCATGCCCCTTTCCAACAAGACCTGGAAATGGTGAGCATGGCACAAAAAACTCAAAAGTTACACATTCTGCGCAAGAGGGACTTATGTAAAAAATGCAAACTTTCTTACAACCGAATTTTTACGTAAAAGCTTTTAAGAACGTCACGGAATACTCTTTTTCTGAAGCAGTGCCCCATTAATCTGGTAATGCAATAAAGCCTCATTTCTGTGAGTAGGGATTCTCCTTACTTACAGCGCAGTTTTGATGCAGTCTTTTTTTTGCTACATTTTTCATGATCTCACACCAGTTTAGGATCCACTACTGCCTTTGGCACGTTTCACTATACTTCACTGTGTGAACCCAAGGTAAGATGTTAACGCACGGTCTACACTCCTATTACAAATGATAATAGCAGCCCTGATCGCTCTGATTCCTGGAAGCAGGCGCACAGTGCTGACCCCAGTAAACTTCATTTCCTTCCAGGAGCGGAATTCACACTTTCCTTCTGTGGTAAAATGTATTTTATTTAGCTTAACTATTTTCCCTGAGGTCTGCTGGAGAATTGTTGAAAACACATTTTAGCCTTTGCCCTGACTTGAATATGGTAAATTTAAAGAAAATGCTTTATACATATTCGATTGCAATAAGTGTAGCTTTTATGTTTCATATCAGTGGGATTGTAGTAGCACAAATGTCACATAGCAGATGTGGATCCATTGTGCCTCCAAACTGATTTGATGTGGGGTTAGATAAAGCAGCAGCATCTGGGGTTCCCGGTATTCACCCTTTAAACCCACCAGTTGGGATCTGGTCTTCTCTATGAGGACTTCCAGGCAGTTACCCCAGAAATAGTCTCTTTTCAGAGGCAGCTGACGCACTTGGGTAAGTTTTTCCGTAATGCAGTACTTGGAGGGTGTAGATAGAAGCATAATCAAGGAACTGGCTGAGTTCAAGGCAGGCAGATAACTTACATGGATGAGGAATAGGCTCAGGGTAGACAGCAGACAGAATAATGTCTAGACACATTATGAAGTCAGGAGTGGGGAGGTCAGGAAAGCTGGGCAGTTCAGACATTGATCAAGTATGAGGAGATCAGATGGAAATATACTTTCACCTTTTCACAGTATAGAGGCAGATTGCTCAGGCGTCTGCTAATAGGTGGAGTAATCCTAAATAACCCAGTACCTGTCAGGTGAGTGCATGCGCTGGCATGCACCCACGCCCTATGCGAAAAGGGAACTGACAGGAGATGTGTTGTCTGCCACCGACAACTCAAGGGACACGGCACTGGCCACACCTGAGGGGTATACAATTGTGATGTTTCCTGCAAGTCCGATGCGTTTTGGGAGAAAAAGGCAATACGGCACAAGTGTAAAAAACTGCAGGTTGCTTCAAGAGTAAAAATAAAAAATCACATCACACATTTACATAGGAGTGCAAGGCAACTATTTTTGCCCCCCACTGGAAATAATGGTCGATTCCTGAACGGAAAATAAGACATACTGCCATTTTTCTATCTTGTAATATCAAGAAAAAAATTTCCCATGTAAATACAACCATTTAACATAATGGGATCCTTTCACGCGCGATTTCTGTGCATATCGCAATGTACATGAAAATCACCCATGTAATACAACCTTACACAAATCAGTAATGCAGGGAATGGTTAATTGCATGAAGCATCCTATGCAGGGCATCGCTAGGACTGGGCATTCAGGCTTAATCCCCGAAACTTTAGGCTAGTGCCCAGGTCATCCGATGACCACCACTTACAACTGCATCGGCATCCTCGAGATGCCTCCGTATAAAAATAAATAATTTACTTACCTAAGCACTATTTCCACTCTGAGCAGCGATCAGTCTCCACCACATGGCAGCCTATGAGAACGCTGGAACAAGTCTCCCCTACAGTTTCCACAGTCACGTCAGCCTGCGTAGGGATCTCCTTCCGGAGTCTCTTAGACTGTGTTACAAAAAAATGTTTTTGATTTTTTTCTGGACAAAATCTTTGCGTTTCTTACGGAGTTTTGGGTGCGGATTCCAAATTAATGCTGGGATTTTGACTGTCAGGACAGATTTACTACCGTGTTTTCCCGAAAATAAGACAGTGTCTTATATTAATTTTTGTTCAAAAAGGTTTAACTTTTTTACATGTATAGCTGCCTGGACACTATTTAAATTGACTTTTTTAATTAACTGTTAGCAGGGCTTAAAGGGGTTGTCCCGCGCCGAAACGGGTTTTTTTTTTTTTCAACCCCCCCCCCGTTCGGCGCGAGACAACCCCGATGCAGGGAGGTAAAGAAAGCTCACCGGAGCGCTTACCTGAATCCCCGCGCTCCGGTGACTTCTCTACTCACCGCTGAAGATGGCCTCTTCCTCCGTGGACCGCAGCTCTTCTGTGCGGTCCACTGCCGATTCCAGCCTCCTGATTGGCTGGAATCGGCACGTGACGGGGCGGAGCTACACGGAGCTACACGGAGCCCCATAGAAGACTGCAGAAGACCCGGACTGCGCAAGCGCGGCTAATTTGGCCATCGGAGGCCAAAAATTAGTCGGCTCCATGGAGACGAGGACGCTAGCAACGGAGCAGGTAAGTATAAAACTTTTTATAACTTCTGTATGGCTCATAATTAATGCACAATGTACATTACAAAGTGCATTAATATGGCCATACAGAAGTGTATAGACCCACTTGCTGCCTCGGGACATCTCCTTTAATTTTGGAGT
Organism: Eleutherodactylus coqui; assembly: GCF_035609145.1. Taxonomy (NCBI): domain Eukaryota; kingdom Metazoa; phylum Chordata; class Amphibia; order Anura; family Eleutherodactylidae; genus Eleutherodactylus; species Eleutherodactylus coqui. The sequence goes on along the minus strand of NC_089845.1, from coordinate 49,255,749 downwards.
AGAGCTTATATTTCAAGCATCCTCAAAAAGCCTAAAAAAATCATTTTGCATCCTCAAAAATTCTGGAAAATCATGCGATGTCTTATTTTCAGGGTATGTCTTATTTTCAGGGAAACAGGGTAACAATAGCCTTAACAGTAGAATAAAGAAGTGTAGCTATAATTGCAGTTAAATATGTTCTATAAATCCTGAATAGGGTCACATACAGGTATAAGCAGGACAAAAGATCACCGGGTGGACGATGTAGAATAACAAAGGACTTCCACAAATGGCACAAAATATAGGAAGTTTGACGTAATGTCTGTATAAATCAGTTCTCTTCTGTCCGCCGTTCTTTTCCCTTGGAATACCCCAGCAGTAATCAGCCGACATGGCAGGCAGCTACTTTCCTTCATACCATCTTTCAATTGCACGTATGTCCTGGTGAAATCTTTCATCATGCTCATCTGATGAGTCACTGTATCTCTCTGGGAAGTATTCAAGGTGCGAGTGCATGAAATGTACTTTGAGGGACTTGCTGCATCCCAAGTCTTTGTATGGTTTAAGCATATTGGTCATATTTTCTTTGCTTGTTAAGCATTAGAGATGAGCGAACACCAAAATGTTCGGGTGTTCGTTATTCGGAACGAACTTCCCGTAATGCTCGAGGGTTCGTTTCGAACAACGAACCCCATTGAAGTCAATGGGCGACCAGAACATTTTTGTATTTCGCCGATGCTCGCTAAGGTTTTCATGTGTGAAAATCTGGGCAATTCAGGAAAGTGATGGGAATGACACAGTGACGGATAGGGCAGGCGAGGGGCTACATGTTGGGCTGCATCTCAAGTTCACAGGTCCCACTATTAAGCCACAATAGCGGCAAGAGTGCCCCCCCCCCCCCCCAACAACTTTTACTTCTGAAAAGCCCTCATTAGCATGGCATACCTTTGCTAAGCACCACACTACCTCCAACAAAGCACAATCACTGCCTGCATGACACTCCACTGACACTTCTCCTGGGTTACATGCTGCCCAACCGCACCCCCTCCCCCCCACAGCGCACACCAAACTGTCCCTGCGCAGCCTTCAGCTGCCCTCATGCCACACCACCCTCATGTCTATTTAGAAGTGCGTCTGCCACGACGAGGGACCGCAGGCACACACTGCACAGGGTTGGCACGGCTAGGTAGCGACCCTCTTTAATAGGGGCGGGGCGATAGCCCACAATGCTGTACAGAAGCAATGAGAAATATAATCCTGTGCCACCGCCATCAGGAGCTGCACACCTGGGCATAGCAATGGGGAACCTATGTGCCACACACTATTCATTCTGTCAAGGTGTCTGCATGCCCCAGTCAGACTGGTAATATGCACCTTAACAGTAACCGCGTTGGTGGTAATGTGGTGGTGACTGCGGACCTAGTAGCACGGTTGTATTTTGTTGGTTTTCGGAATGTGGCCAGGATTAAGTGGGCCGTGGCGGGGGGATGGTGGGGGGGCTCTCTTGTAGTGTCGGTAAAGGTGAAATTCTTGGACTGCCACCAGACGAACCAATGCAAAGGCATTTGCCAACAATGTTTTCCCTGTTGGAGGAGGAGGGGGATGTTTTTGAGGCACTACGTGTCCTCTCCACGTGTCCGTGGTTATATGCACCTTAACAGTAACCGCGTTGGTGGTAATGTGGTGGTGACTGCGGACCTAGTAGCACGGTTGTATTTTGTTGGTTTTCGGAATGTGGCCAGGATTAAGTAGGCCGTGGCGGGGGGATGGTGGGGGGGCTCTCTTGTAGTGTCGGTAAAGGTGAAATTCTTGGACTGCCACCAGACGAACCAATGCAAAGGCATTTGCCAACAATGTTTTCCCTGTTGGAGGAGGAGGGGGATGTTTTTGAGGCACTACGTGTCCTCTCCACGTGTCCGTGGTTATATGCACCTTAACAGTAACTGCGTTGGTGGTAATGTGGTGGTGACTGCGGACCTAGTAGCACGGTTGTATTTTGTTGGTTTTCGGAATGTGGCCAGGATTAAGTGGGCCGTGGCGGGGGGATGGTGGGGGGGCTCTCTTGTAGTGTCGGTAAAGGTGAAATTCTTGGACTGCCACCAGACGAACCAATGCAAAGGCATTTGCCAACAATGTTTTCCCTGTTGGAGGAGGAGGGGGATGTTTTTGAGGCACTACGTGTCCTCTCCACGTGTCCGTTCCATGTCAGCAATAGTAGCACTCAAGACAGGCCCCAGTAACAATTCTGAAGCAGCAGTATAGCGGGAGCGCAGTCTTCGTTCCATGTAAGCAATAGTAGCACTCAAGACAGGCCCCAGTAACAATTCTGAAGCAGCAGTATAGCGGGAGCGCAGTCTTCGTTCCATGTAAGCAATAGTAGCACTCAAGACAGGCCCCAGTAACAATTCTGAAGCAGCAGTATAGCGGGAGCGCAGTCTTCGTTCCATGTAAGCAATAGTAGCACTCAAGACAGGCCCCAGTAACAATTCTGAAGCAGCAGTATAGCGGGAGCGCAGTCTTCGTTCCATGTAAGCAATAGTAGCATTCAAGACAGGCCCCAGTAACAATTCTGAAGCAGCAGTATAGCGGGAGCGCAGTCTTCGTTCCATGTAAGCAATAGTAGCACTCAAGACAGGCCCCAGTAACAATTCTGAAGCAGCAGTATAGCGGGAGCGCAGTCTTAGTTCCATTTCAGTAGCCTTAGTATAGCCAAGGCACAAGTGACATTTATGTAGCTAAAGTGTAGGCCAACCCCACACACCTTTCTGTACCATGAGTGCAGGCGAAGAACATAGAAATTACTATGATTACACTGTAGGTGAGGGCCCCAAAAAATTGGTGTACCAACAGTACTAATGTACCTCAGTAAAAATTGGCCATGCCCAACCAAGATGGCAGGTGAATCGCTTTGGTTAATGTGGCTTAAGTGGTAACTAGGCCTGGAGGCAGCCCAGTGTAACGAAAAATTGGTTCAAGTTAAAGTTCCAACGCTTTTAAGCTAATTGAAACTTATAAAAATTGTTCTGAAAAATTATTTGAGTGAGCCTTGTGGCCCTAAGAAAAATTGCCCGTTCAGCGTGATTACGTGAGGTTTCAGGAGGAGGAGGAGGAGGAATATTAGACACAGATTGATGAAGCAGAAGTGTCCCCGTTTTGGATGGTGAGAGAGAACGTAGCTTCCATCCGTGGGTGCAGCCTACGTATTGCTTACGTATCGCTGCTGTCCGCTGGTGGAGAACAGAAGTCTGGGGAAATCCAGCCTTTGTTCATCTTGATGAGTGTTAGCCTGTCGGCACTGTCGGTTGACAAGCGGCTACGCTTATCTGTGATGATTCCCCCAGCCGCACTAAACACCCTTTCCGACAAGACGCTAGCCGCAGGACAAGCAAGCACCTCAAGGGCATACAGGGCTAGTTCAGGCCACGTGTCCAGCTTCGACACCCAGTAGTTGTAGGGGGCAGAGGCGTCACCAAGGATGGTCGTGCGATCCGCTACGTACTCCCTCACCATCCTTTTACAGTGCTCCCGCCGACTCAGCCGTGACTGGGGAGCGGTGACACAGTCTTGGTGGGGAGCCATAAAGCTGGCCAGGCCCTTAAAGACTGTTGCACTGCCTGGGATGTACATGCTGCTCGATCTACGCACATCCCCTGCTACCTTGCCCTCGGTACTGCGCCTTCTGCCACTAGCGCTGTCGGCTGGGAATTTGACCATCAGCTTGTCCGCAAGGGTCCTGTGGTATAGCAACACTCTCGAACCCCTTTCCTCTTCGGGAATCAGAGTGGGCAGGTTCTCCTTATACCGTGGATCGAGCAGTGTGTACACCCAGTAATCCGTCGTGGCCAGAATGCGTGCAACGCGAGGGTCACGAGAAAGGCATCCTAACATGAAGTCAGCCATGTGTGCCAGGGTACCAGTACGCAACACATGGCTGTCCTCACTAGGAAGATCACTTTCAGGATCCTCCTCCTCCTCCTCCTCCTCCTCAGGCCATACACGCTGAAAGGATGACAGGCAATCAGCCGGTGTACCGTCAGCAGCGGCCCAAGCTGTCTCTTCCCCCTCCTCCTCATCCTCCTCATGCTCCTCCTCCTCCTGTACGCGCTGAGAAATAGACAGGAGGGTGCCCTGACTATCCAGCGGCATACTGTCTTCCCCCGCCCCCGTTTCCGAGCGCAAAGCAGCTGCCTTTATGGTTTGCAGGGAATTTCTCAAGATGCATAGCAGAGGAATGGTGACGCTAATGATTGTAGCATCGCCGCTCACCACCTGGGTAGACTCCTCAAAATTACCAAGGACATGGCAGATGTCTGCCAACCAGGCCCACTCTTCTGAAAGGAATTGAGGAGGCTGACTCCCACTGCGCCGCCCATGTTGGAGTTGGTATTCGACTATAGCTCTACGTTGTTCATAGAGCCTGGCCAACATGTGGAGCGTAGAGTTCCACCGTGTGGGCACGTCGCACAGCAGTCGGTGCACTGGCAGCTTAAAGTGATGTTGCAGGGTGCGCAGGGTGGCAGCGTCCGTGTGGGACTTGCGGAAATGTGCGCAGAGCCGGCGCGCCTTTACGAGCAGGTCTGACAAGCGTGGGTAGCTTTTCAGAAAGCGCTGAACCACCAAATTAAAGACGTGGGCCAGGCATGGCACGTGCGTGAGGCTGCCAAGCTGCAGAGCCGCCACCAGGTTACGCCCGTTGTCACACACGACCATGCCCGGTTGGAGGCTCAGCGGCGCAAGCCAGCGGTCGGTCTGCTGTGTCAGACCCTGCAGCAGTTCGTGGGCCGTGTGCCTCTTATCGCCTAAGCTGAGTAGTTTCAGCACGGCCTGCTGACGCTTGCCCACCGCTGTGCTGCCACACCGCGCGACACCGACTGCTGGCGACATGCTGCTGCTAACACATCTTGATTGCGAGACAGAGGAGGAGGAGGAGGAGGAGGAGGGTGCTTTAGTGGAGGAAGCATACACCTCCGCAGATACCACCACCGAGCTGGGGCCCGCAATTCTGGGGGTGGGTAGGACGTGAGCGGTCCCAGGCTCTGACTCTGTCCCAGCCTCCACTAAATTCACCCAATGTGCCGTCAGGGAGATGTAGTGGCCCTGCCCGCCTGTGCTTGTCCACGTGTCCGTAGTTAAGTGGACCGTGGCAGTAACCGCGTTGGTGAGGGCGCGCACAATGTTGCGGGAGACGTGGTCGTGCAGGGCTGGGACGGCACATCGGGAAAAGTAGTGGCGACTGGGAACTGAGTAGCGCGGGGCCGCCGCCTCCATGATACTTTTGAAGGACTCAGTTTCCACAACCCTATACGGCAGCATCTCAAGGCTGATGAATTTTGCTATGCGGACGGTTAACGTTTGAGCGTGCGGGTGCGTGGCGGCGTACTTGCGCTTGCGCTCGAACACTTGCGCAAGCGTTGGCTGAACGGTGCGCTGAACTACACTGCTGGATGGGGCCGAGGACAGCGGAGATGAGGGTGTGGGTGCAGGCCATGAGGCGGTAGTGCCTGTGTCCTGAGAGGGGGGTTGCATCTCAGTGGCAGGTTGGGGCACAGGGGGAGAGGCAGGGGTGCAAACCGGAGGCGGTGAACGGCCTTCGTCCCACCTTGTGGGGTGCTTGGCCATCATATGTCTGCGCATGGTGGTGGTGGTGAGGCTGTTGGTGTTGGCTCCCCGGCTGAGCTTTGCGCAACAAAGGTTGCACAGCACTGTTCGTCGGTCGTCAGGCGTCTCTGTGAAAAACTGCCAGACCTTAGAGCACCTCGGCCTCTGCAGGGTGGCATGGCGCGAGGGGGCGCTTTGGGAAACACTTGGTGGATTATTCGGTCTGGCCCTGCCTCTACCCCTGGCCCTGGCCACCGCACTGCCTCTTGCAACCTGCCCTGCTGATGCCCTTGACTCCCCCTCTGAAGACCTGTCCTCCTGAGTAAGCGTTGCACACCAGGTGGGGTCAGTCACCTCATCGTCCTGCTGCTCTTCCTCCGAATCCTCTGTGCGCTGCTCCCTTGGACTTACTGCCCTTACTACTACCTCACTGCAAGACAACTGTGTCTGATCGTCATCATCCTCCTCACCCACAGAAAGTTGTTGAGACAGTTGGCGGAAGTCCCCAGCCTCTTCCCTCGGACCCCGGGAACTTTCGAATGGTTGGGCATCAGTGACGATAAACTCCTCTGGTGGGAGAGGAACCGCTGCTGCCCAATCTAAGCAGGGGCCCGAGAACAGTTCCTGGGAGTGTTCCCGCTCCTGAGCAGGTGTCATTGTAGTGGAGTGAGGAGGCTGGGAGGAAGGAGGAGCAGCAGACAGAGGATTCGGATTTGCAGCAGTGGACGGCGCAGAACTGCGTGTTGACGATAGGTTGCTCGAAGCACTTTCTGCCATCCAGGACAGGACCTGCTCACACTGCTCATTTTCTAATAACCGTCTCCCGCGTGGACCCATTAATTGGGCGATGAATGTGGGGACGCCAGAAACGTGCCTCTCTCCTAATCGCGCAGCAGTCGGCTGCGACACACCGGGATCAGGAGCTCGGCCTGTGCCCACACCCTGACTTGGCCCTCCGCGTCCTCGGCCGCGTCCACGTCCTCTAGGCCTACCCCTACCCCTCAGCATGCTGTATTACCAGTGATTTGATTTCACAGGCAGGAAATAAATTGGCGCAAGACTGCAGGCCAAATATAATTTTTTCCCTTTTTGGAAAACGAAAGGCCCCACTGCCTCTAGTGAATGAATAATCTAAGTTTAATAACTGTGCTGTGTCCCTGCTAATGTGTCACAGAACGTGAGGGTAGCAGAGTTATTATAACTCTTGGAGAGCAGGTATTTTTTTCCCAATTAAGGAAAGCAAATGGCGAAGCCAGCAGTAAAGCGTAGCTGGGTGCGTATGATTTAGCAATGTTTTTCACGCAGCTCACACGTGTCCACCGCCCTTAGGACGGACAGAGGCTGGACAAATAGATTTGTTTTCAGTTTTTTTCCACCAAAAGGCAGCACTGCGTATATTCAATGAACATGAGAAGTTTAATAACTGTGCTGTGTCCCTGCTTATGTGTCACAGAACGTGAGGGTAGCAGAGTTATTATAACTCTTGGAGAGCAGGTATTTTTTTCCCAATTAAGGAAAGCAAATGGCGAAGCCAGCAGTAAAGCGTAGCTGGGTGCGTCTGATTTAGCAATGTTGTTCAAGCAGCTCACACGTGTCCACCGCCCTTAGGACGGACAGAGGCTGGACAAATAGATTTGTTTTCAGTTTTTTTCCACCAAAAGGCAGCACTGCGTATATTCTATGAATAATAACTGTGTTGTGGCCCTGCCTATACAATTCTTTCCCTGCAGTATCAATGGAGGGTGCAATGGTCTGCAGAGGCGATTTTGAGAAGCAAAAAAAAATGCAGCACAGCTAACAGCAGCCTGGACAGTACTGCACACGGATAAATATGGCCCTAGAAAGGACCGTTGAGGTTCTTGAAGGCTACACTCACTCCTAACACTCTCCCTGCCTATGCAGCACTTCTGTCCCTAATGCCAGGTGCAACGGTCTGCAGAGGCGATTTTGAGAAAAAAAAATTTGCCACTGCTAACAGCAGCCAACACACAGCTATCAGTGGCCCTAATAAGGACCTTTGGGGGGTCTTGAAGCCTACACTAACTACCAATTCTTTCCCTACAGCAGCTCCGGTACAAACAGCACTGTCCCTCATCTAACTCACACCGCATCTGAGGCGAGCCGTGGGAGGGGCCGACTTTTATGTTCGGGTGACACCTGATCTCCCCAGCCACTCACAGCAGGGGGGTGGTATAGGGCTTAAACGTTGCAGGGGGAAGTTGTAATGCCTTCCCTGTCTTTCAATTGGCCAGAAAAGCGCGCTAACGTCTCAGGGAAGGAAGTGAAAGTAACCAGAACACCGCATGGTGTTCGTTACGAATAACGAACATCCCGAACACCCTAATATTCGCACGAATATCAAGCTCGGACGAACGCGTTCGCTCATCTCTATTAAGCATTCATTGCATCTATTGTCATGTTTCAGTTCTCTAATCTGCAGACCTACGAAAACACTCTCTTTTATCTTTGTTCCTGAAAGATGGGTAAATTTGGTTTTCTATCTGCCCTTTCTATCCTTTGCCTTGCCAAACTGTTTTATAAGGTCTAATTTAATATGTAATGGAAGAAGCAGGATGTCTTCAGAGGACACAAGACCTTCCCATTGACCCAACTGTCCATATTCTGGCCAGTCCTTCCTTATATAGTGAGATTGTCTATCATGGTTATCCCACTCAATCAGAAAAGAGATATACTTTGTGAACCCCATTCTCAATATGACAACAATGGCCTTCAAGTCTATACAGATCCTTTACTTATATTCCCAGGATTTAATTGAGTGAAGCATGTGCTGCAGCATTTCATAGGACTCCATTGCAAGACTAACATAACTGACTGGAAGAGATAGGAGCACATTGCCATTGTGAAGCAAAACTATTCTCAAAATGTTTTTTGAGACGTCTTTGAAAAGCTTCCACTCTTGGACATGATAAGAGTGACTCAGAGCTGACATCAAACCACTTATGTAATTATAAAAAGTTAGGGTCCCATCATAAGTGAAGAAATGCACAAGAATTCTGGTTGGTCGGTCCCTCTTTATGTATTGAAATTCCCGACTATGGCTATTGAGAGTGGGATAACTGTGTTTCGGGTTGGAGAAGAGGCCATTCTTTCAACTTGGAGCCCATAATTTCCCCCTTCCTTTAACTTAGGCCTAAATCACGGACTGAATCAGTTAAATTTGCCTGTGTCAAGAATAAGTTGGCGCTATACAAATAAAGATTATTATTATTAAATGTTGAATGTCCTGGAAGTTTAAATGTAGGATCATTTCTTTCACTGCTTGATGGAAATTCGTTCTCTTCTTACATTGTCTCATCCTCATCTTCGAGTTCTTCATTTGAATCTCCGATTTCACATCCAGAGTAATGCCGGTAGGCCTTCCGAATTACAGGCGACATCTTTTTCTTATGTCTCTCAAATGTTAACTCACCACTAGAGATGAGCAAGCAAACTCACTAAGGCAAACTACTCGAGCGAGTATTGCCTTATGTGAGTACCTGCCCGCTTGTCTCTAAAGATTCGGGTGCCGGCAGGGGCGAGCGGTGAGTTGCGGGAGTGAGCAGGGGGGAGCGGGGGGAGAGAGTGAGAGAGAGATTCCCCCCCCCCCTTCCTCCCCGCTCTCCCCCGCAGCTCCCCGCCCCCCGCCGGCACCCGAATCTTTAAAGACGAGCGGGCAGGTACTCGCATAAGGCACTACTCGCTCGAGTAGTTAGCCTTAGCGTGTGCGCTCGCTCATCTCTACTCACTACATATATAGCAAAAGCCATCCGGTTTGTTTTGGCATGTGCGAGGTGCCATACTGTTTCACTAGAAAAAATCACCCATGTGAATGCACCGTTACTGTAAAGCCAATAGAGAAATGTAGCGGTGCAGAAGAGAGAAGTAATTTCCTTTGCACTTTGTCATTATTCCCATAATAGGCTGCATCCTCTATAGTAGACTCGTTATTAGAACAGTTGAAGGCAGCATTAGAGTGAGCAATGAAATCATAATAAGTAAAACAATGTTTTTGAATATTTACACCATATATACAATAATTTCCTCAGTGATCCTATGTTTTCCAAGAAACTTACAAATAATAAGTAAAAGGCAATTAAACATTTATGATCTGTAAAGGCAGTCTATACAACTACTATAAAGGAGTTCAGCCCGGGGAAGGGTCAGGGTGGACATACCATATGTGCAATCTACATAGTAGCCAAGTAGGTTAGGGCACTGACATGACTATAGGGGATGCAGAGGATGTGGTTGCACCCGGGCCCAGGAGCCTTAGGGGTCCATAAGGCCTCTCTTCTCCATATAGGGAGCCCAGTACTATGAATAAAGCATTATAGTTGGGGACCCTGTTACAGATTTTGCCTTGGGGCCCGGGAGCTCAAGTTACACCTCTGCCTTAAGGGGTTAAGAGAAGTTGGGGGGCCCCAAGATAAACGTTTGCACCCAGGCCCAAGAGCCTTTAGATACACCCCTGGGTTAGGGGATACTCTTAAAAAGAGCTTCCAATGGCCAGTTAGATTTCAGGTAAAAGCCTCTGCTGTACCTCACATTTTTTGGCACATTGTTAGAAAGATATTAGAGTGTGCTAGCTTTTAGCAAGGGGCCATATATTGTTCTTGTACAGAGGTCCTCTGCTGTGTCCACCCTGTGTGGGGAATTGACCATGGCTGGTGAAGATGATATCAGAGGGAGGGGAAAAACACCACGATGAAGGATCCACTTTGCCCACTGTTTCCTATGTACAGTGCAGGTAATGACCAATGGGTTTATGCACATTATTTGGGAAGTTCTTATTCTATAGACAATAATACAGTAAGTGGGACATGAGTTCCCTTGTTCTGGTTAATTGTTTCGTTTTCTGTAGTATAGAATAGAATCTGCATTTAAAATGATAACCCCTAAGAAAAGTCATTGATAAATATTTTTTCCTGTAATGCAGAGATTTGTACTTACCTACCCATAATCCAGTGCAGCTAACTGGGGTCTAGAAATTCTTAGTGCAGAGAGCCAAACATTAGGGGGATGGTTTCCCATATACTTTGCACATGGGAGGTGCAACCAGACTGGAATCGCCTAATTTCGGCGGTGCCATGTTATACATGCTCTGCTTCATGACGCCATAGCCCCACCCCTATTGGTCTATATAAGCCCAGCAGATATAGCAGGATCTGTTAGCCTGGTTGCTGTCTACTGTCTAAAGATGAGATGTCGGTAATACTCTGACTATTATCATGAAGGTAAGTCTGCATGCATACATGAAACAATTGAGAGGTACTATTGTTAACAAAGATGGGTTACCAAAGCCATCTAAGATGTAAAAGGGAGACGTCCAGTTTAGTGCAGTCAGAAAGGGAATATTATAATTCATACATCAGAAAAACTGGAACTATAAACTTAAAGGGGTTGTCCCGCGGCAGCAAGTGGGGTTATACACTTCTGTATGGCCATATTAATGCACTTTGTAATGTACATTGTGCATTAATTATGAGCCATACAGAAGTTATCAAAAGTTTTATACTTACCTGCTCCGTTGCTAGCGTCCTCGTCTCCATGGTGCCGACTAATTTTCGGCCTCTGCTGTCTTCAATGGGGCCGCTCGTGCAGAATGCCGGCTCCGTGTAGCTCCGCCCCGTCACGTGCCGATTCCAGCCAATCAGGAGGCTGGAATCGGCAATGGACCGCACAGAAGCCCTGCGGTCCACAGAGAGAGAGGATCCCGGCGGCCATCTTCAGCAGGTGAGTATGAAGACGCCGGACCGCCGGGATTCAGGTAAGCACTCTCCGGTTTGTTTTTTTAACCCCTGCATTGGGGTTGTCTCGCGCCGAACGGGGGGGGGGGGTTAAAAAAAAAACCGTTTCGGCGCGGGACAACCCCTTTAAAGGACCAAATTATACATTCGTATAGAGTGGTTATAGCAGTGAATATTCTAGTTTATAGGCACATTTAATGGACATGTACATTTAAAATCCAGGTAATATACTGGATATTGTCCTTTGAAAGTGTACTGTGGTATCAGGCACCAAACCATTAGCAGCAAACTTTTTAAAGGGGTTGTCCGAGTTGTAAGAACTCTGGATGACTCTTTGCCCATGCATCAAAATAACAGATTCCCAATGTGTCCCGCTATAGTACTCAGTCCTTCCGTCGGTCTCTGTTCACAGCTGCAGTCCCGCCCAGTTTATGGGACATCGCAGGGGGTGCAGCCAATAACAGAGCTCGGTGATCGAGGTGATTATATCACCATTTGTTACTGTAATGCATGCGATGGGGTGTTACAGAGTTATTACAACTTGGACAATCCCATTAAATTCTGTAAGTTGTAAGGATGGGACTTGTTTCTCCACTGATGTTCAATTAGATTTAGAACTCGGGAATTTGGAGGCCAAGTCAACACTTTGAACTCTTTGTCTTGTTCTTCAAATCATTCTTGAACAATTTTTGCAGAATATACTACAATTTTTGTAATATATATTATTCTATGCAAGCAGTTATTAAACAAGACCTGGACCAGGAACGCTATCTTTTCTCCTTAGGAAGAGCATCTAGAAGACTTATAAGGCCATTCATGCTCCTCTGGGTAATATGCAAATACAAGGCTTGTATAAAGAGTCTAGCATTGACTTACAGGAATGCTGCCTACTAGTGGGGACGCTGTAGAGGTATTGTTCCATATCCCATATTTAAAGAAGACCTGGCATGGTGTAAAGTCTGCGGAGTTGGCTGCATAGCTCCGTAGTCACGGCTCTACTGCCTCTATCCGGTTTTTTTCTTTTCATACTCACCTCTGTTTATTCACCTGAGTTTATTCTTCTTGAGGGCATCACAACATGAATGCACCGAGACACAAGTGCATAGCTTCAAAAATTGGAAAAGGCAAGTTAAAGAATATTTTATAATTCACTTAACTTTTACTTCCCTTTCTCTAAGAAATCAATGCTAATCTATCTGGACCCATGTCTTAATTGTCTATTACTGCTAAGGTCGTATTATATTTTGATTAGGTTATTACTTTATAAATACTGTAGTTGTTTGAATGGGATGTAGATATTATACTTATATTGTATAGTTTTATACAGTGTAGTCTGGTACAGGTTTTATTGTTATACTTTATATTGTTGAATATTGGTTATATTGGTCTTAGGCTGGCTTCACATGACCAGATTCCTATTACGGAATCCGCAATTGGCGTCCATGCAAAGTATCCGCAGCAAATCGTACGCATTGAAAGGCATGCATTTTCAGTTTTTTTGCTCACACTCGCAGATACGAATTGCGTATTCCACGAGCGGAGGAAAAATCATGCTCCATTTTGCTGCGGCCGCAGACGGCCTCCTCTAAAGTCAAAGAAATACAAATATTGGTGGGAAAAAATCTGTGCTGTGCATGACCGACGGCGAGCCTCAATGGTCATACGCAATGCAGAATAGGCAGATACACAGGGTTGCTGGCGGGCGTCACAGCCTAGATCCACTGCGGGATCCCACATGCGGAATCCAACCCAGTCATGTGAAGCTTTTGTATCCAGTAGCCGTAACTGGTTATTTTCTAAACACTGTAATTGGCTATCTTCGAAATACTGTGAGTGCTTTTTGGATAGAGTGTAATTGCTTAGGACAATTTTTGTTAGTTTGCTTCTATCTAAGCACTTGCTGTTTGGGCAGGGTGTTGCTGCGAATTTCCTAACCAGGTGTAGATGGAATTGGGTGTGTTCTAATTCAGTGGTTCCCAACCTTTTTGGCACCAGGGACCGGCTTCAAACAAGAACACTTTTAAAAGGCCTGGCAGGGTTGGGCGGGACACGGGCGGGCTTTGGTTATATGGGGCGGAGTTATGAAGGGGGTTGGCGTTTAGTGCATACTTATTCAATTATGACATTTAGAATGTCCTGGCAGCACACACATAGGGCAGTATATAATCTATCCCCCCCGCAGTACACACATAGGGCAGCATATAATTTATCTCCCCCCCAGTAATTAGCAGCCCCTCCCCCTGTAATAAGTAGCCCCCCTCCCAGTAATAAGCAGCCCCCCTCCCAGTAATAAGCAGCCCCCCCAGTAATAAGCAGGCCCCCCACCAGTAATAAGCAGCCCCACCAGTAATAGGCATCCCCCCTAGTAATAGGCATCCCCCCCAGTAATAGGCAGCCCCCACCCCTCAGTAATAACCAGCCCCCCCCCCCAGTAATAAGCAGCCCCACCAGTAATAGGCAGCCCCCACCCCTCAGTAATAACCAGCCCCCCCCCCAGTAATAACCAGCCCCCCCAGTAATTAGCAGCCCTCCCCCCAGTAATAAGCAGCCGCCCAGTAATAAGCAGCCCCCCAGTAGTAAGCAGGCCCCCCACCAGTAATAAGCAACCCCCCTCAGTAATAGGCATCCCCCCTAGTAATAGGCATCCCCCCCAGTAATAGGCAGCCCCCACCCCCCAGTAATAAGCAGCCCCCCAGTAGTAAGCAGCCCCCCCCAGTAACAGGCAGCCCCCCCAAGTAATAAGCAGCCCCCCAGTAATAAGCAGCCCCCCAGTAGTAAGCAGCCCCCCCAGTAGTAAGCAGCCCTCCCAGTTGTAAGCAGCCCCCCCAGTAACAGGCACCCCCCCAGTAATAAGCAGCCCCCCAGTAGTAAGCAGCCCCCCAGTAATAAGCACCCCCCCAGTAATTAGCAGCCCCCCAGTAGTAAGCAGCCCCCCAGTTGTAAACAGGCCCCCCTGTAGTAAGCACCCCCCCCGTAATAGGCAGCCCCTCCCCCAGTAACAGGCAGCCCCCCCCAGTAATAAGCAGCCCCCCAGTAGTAAGCAGGCCCCCCACAAGTAATAAGCAACCCCCCTCAGTAATAGGCATCCCCCCTAGTAATAGGCATCCCCCCTAGTAATAGGCAGCCCCCACCCCCCAGTAATAAGCAGCCCCCCAGTAGTAAGCAGCCCCCCCCCAGTAACAGGCAGCCCCCCCAAGTAATAAGCAGCCCCCCAGTAATAAGCAGCCCCCCAGTAGTAAGCAGCCCCCCCAGTAGTAAGCAGCCCTCCCAGTTGTAAGCAGCCCCCCCAGTAACAGGCACCCCCCCAGTAATAAGCAGCCCCCCAGTAGTAAGCAGCCCCCCAGTAATAAGCACACACCCCTCAGTAATTAGCAGCCCCCCAGTTGTAAGCAGCCCCCCAGTTGTAAACAGGCCCCCCTGTAGTAAGCACCCCCCCCCCCGTAATAGGCAGCCCCCCCCCAGTAATAAGCAGCCCCCCAGTAACAGGCAGCCCCCCAGTAATAATAAGCAGCCCCAACCCAGTAGTAAGCAGCCCGCCCCCCAGTAGTAAGCAGCCCGCCCCCCAGTAACAGGCACCTCCCCCCAGTAATAAGCAGCCCCCCCAGTAACAGGCAGCTCCCCCGTAGTAAGCAGCCCCCCCCCCCAGTAACAGGCAGCCCCCCAGTAGTAAGCAGGCCCCCCCCAGTAGCAGGCAGCCCCCACCCCTCAGTAATAACCAGCCCCCCCCCCCAGTAATTAGCAGCCCCCCCAGAAATAAACAGCCCCCCCAACCCATATACTTACCTCCTACCTGCCTTCAGCGTCGCTCCCTCACTGCTTGCCCTGATGTCAGTGTGCAGCCCGCCACGCTTCCTCCCCGAGTCCTCTCCTGTGGAACTAATGAGCACGGGACTCGGGGAGGAGAATCCTGGCTGCACACTGACGTCAGTGTGCGCTGGGATCAGCGCGATTACCAGCGGGGAGCTGCAGTGCCCCCGCTGGTAATCGCTTCAGTGGTGAGCGGCGTCGGCCGCGGGCCACATAACACAAGGCAGCGGACCGGATTCGGCCCGCGGGCCTTGTGTTTAGAAGAAAAAGTTCCGGTGGTACCGTGGACCGGCGCTAACCACCTAACGGCCCGACCCCGGTCCGCGGCCCGGCGGTTGGGGACCCCTGGTCTAATTAACCAAAAAGAGCTAGCACTAATTGTTTTGCCTAAATAGGCTGTACCTGTATTTAAGGAAGGTTGTAGCTCTGTTGGGTTTATTAGTTGAGTTCATTCCTTGTAAGAACATTGTGACATAAGTGCAGCAAGACAGAAGTGCGTAGCTTCAAAAACTGTTGTAGTTCGAAAACAGAGAGACTTACTGTTGAGTATTGTTTTTACTGATAAGGATGTCTTGGTTGAAGTAGTGCAGTTCTTCTTTTTCTGATGTCTTCTGTGGTTCCTTTTTGAATTTGGGATGCTGTGTGGTTCTGTATTATGTGGTTGTCTGGTCTATATGGTGACCTTTCTAGGCTGCAGTTTTTAATTTGTACCCCCTTCAGTCTTAGGTTGCAGATATATTTTTCCCTAACTTGACTGGCATAGTTATCAAAGTGCACCTACATTATGTGCATAGCCCGCAGTCAATAGACTACAGTTGGCTACGCCAATGGGGTAAAGCAGCAAACCAACATTCGGCACATTAAACAAATAGCTCTGGCATGCCAAATGTTTGTTTAGTGCTGAGTACATCTGTATGAGTATCCCAGACAATGAGTGCTGTCACACAGCCCTGTAATTAGCCACTGCTTCCTCAAAGGAGAAGGTCATAGTGGATAATGGTTGTCACATTGCAAGCTGTGGAACACAAATATGCTAATTTTGGACTATCCATAAATTATTCCTATGGTGTTCTCTTTGAACTTGATGGTTATGTAGTTGCCGATACAAATAGAGCTCCTTATGTGCAGGATAATATGATTAGCAAGGAAGAGGTTCTTCTGCATGAGGCATCAAGTGTTTCTAACTAGCTTGATGCTGTTAATGGAATAACCAATAAGAGTAGACATGGTCTGGTTGGCGATTCAACCATTAGAGGTGAGATGTCATACAATTACCATGTTTCCCCGAAAATAGGACACCGTCTTATATGAATTTTTGCCCCAAAAAGGGTGTAGTATCTTATTTTCAGGGGGGGCCTTATACCCACCTGGTCCACGGCGTCCCGATGCCTCACAATGGTGTCCGGCTTTGGCGCTGCTTCCTCCTTGTCTCACTGCTGATCTTCTGTTGGTGATGGGGCTTTGAATACCCTGCCTTCAGCAAAGTGAGCGCTGTGATTGGCTAATCGAGCGCCGGCAGCCAATCACAGTCGATGCTCGATGAGCCAATCACAGCCATTCAGTAATGTCATTCAGGGAAACACGGTACTACAGTCAGTAGAAATAAGAGACATATTGAGAGTATTGTCAAGGCTGCAAGTAGTGATAGTGAAGTTTCTCTTGGATGTATCTTGCAAGCAATGATTTGTCTTAAAAAAATGCAGTTTCCCAACAAAAAGAATTCCAAACTTTTACCCAGGAGCTTTGTAATATAGCAAGTTCAGTTACATTTTCAGAGGTTTTGCCAGTCTGTAATCACATGAACAAGGCACTTTGTAACTCTAAGTTTAATGTGTGACTATGACTGTGGTGTAAAACTAATGGATTTGGATATGTTAGGCGTGTTGTTGTTAAGAGGGCGCTGTTCTAGGGAAATGATTTACATCCTTCACATAAAAGCAGATAAGTGCTTGGTAAAGAATTCTGATTTTTTTTTGACAGACATTAAAACTAGATGAAGGGAACAGAAATTTAAGGATGATTTCCGTCCTTTACCAGTTAGGATGAAGCGGTATATTGCTAACTCCAAAAACATGGTGGTTAATGTTGGAGATGGAATTGATTTAGTTATTATGAATAAAACAAAAACTTGTGTTCTCAACACAGTCTGTACTAATGCTCATAGCTTAGGGGACAAGCTCTGTGAACTAATGGCTATTATATCCAGGGATAATTTACATCTGGTTGCCATAACAGAGACATGTTTCAAGGATTGTAATAACTGGGAAATAACTGTACCTGGATACACGTTGTACAAGAAAGATAAAGTAGAAAAAAAGGGCAGTAGATCAGCTATTTATGTTAAAGGTAGTCCTAAATCAACCAAGATTCAAAATACACATATATAGCTGTAAACTCTCTGGGTTTGCATACTATCTAAAAAGGGGAACTGTGATTAGAATTGCGGTTGGTGTTTGATGAGCAAACTGAGGACTTTGATAACTTATTGGTTATTGGCTGCTGAAATACTGAAATGGTAATAAAGGGAGATATTGTAATAATGGGTGACTTCAACATTCCTGATGCTGATTGGAATATTTCTAATGCACTTACAAGTAGGGGTAGGAATTTGATAGTGGCACTTAAAGAAGCATCTCTAAAACAGCCTGTTAGGTCATCAACCAGAGGATATTGAGTATTTACAAATGGGGATCTGGTGTCTGAGGTTGAAGTAGAAGAGAATCTGGGTACCAGCGACCACCAGTGCTTATGGTTTGACCTAAGAACAAAGCAATACTTTACTACAACCAAAGCAATTTGATTTTAGAAAAAGTAAGGTTCCTATTACACCTGTCGATAATCACCCAAACGATCACTCAAAAGAGCGATTACGGGCAACTGCCATCCTGTCTAAACATGGAACCCAACAGGGCAAGTGAGCAAGAATCACTCAGTTGTCAGTCACTTGGTTTTTAGCTCACCTAAAAAACAACCAACTGTTGGCCCATGTAAACAGGCATTCATTAATCTAGAAATGACTGCCTGTTTATTCTGAATGGAGGTGAGCAGCCGGACGAGATCTCCGGAGCACCTTGCCTCCTTTAAGTGAATGATCATCACTCCTGTGTGAAAGCAGGAGCGATAATCGCTGGGATGGCTGTCGTCCCATGTAAAAGTACCCTAATTGTAAGGATATGGGGGAGTTTAAAAAAATGAATTAACAGGGTGGAATAAAACAGCAAGAGTGTGTGCCCAGTGGACACTATTAGAAATGGCCATTTTAAAGGCAACTAGACTTTGTCAAACAAACGAGCAAAAATATTAGTGATCAGAAACAACTTCGGTACACGAGAAGTTTGTGATATCTTAAAAGAAAAGAATTCTGCTTATAAGAGATATACATCACAGAACTGGAAGTGTCGCTGATAGAGGGTTGTACTAAATTAGACAGAAAGAGGCAAAACATATGCTAAAGTGCAAAAGGAGGAAGAAATGGCCAAATCTATTAAGGAGGGAAATGAAACCTTATCCAGGTATATTGGTGACAGAAAAAAGAAACTGTGGAATTGCACAAATTAAAAACGAGGATAATAAGTATACTGATGGAGATTAGGCCATGGCTAGCCAGTAGAGATGAGCGAGTATACTCGCTAAGGCACATTACTCGAGCGAGTAGTGCCTTAGCCGAGTATCTCCCAGCTCGTCTCTAAAGGTTCGGGGGCCGGCGGGGGAGAGCAGGGAGGAACGGAGGGGAGATCTCTCTCCCCCCTTCCCCCCCCCCCCCCCCCCCCCCCGCAACTCACCTGTCACCCCGACCGGCCCCCGAATCTTTAGAGATGAGCAGGGAGATACTCGGCTAAGGCACTACTCGCTCGAGTAATGTGCCTTAGCAAGTATACTCGCTCATCTCTATTAGAGATCTTACGTAACTTATTCGCCCCCAGCCGTCTATGTTGAAAAATCAAGAAACCCAGCATTTTTTTTCCCTCCTTAATGGGCTCCTTAATTGTCGTACAATTTCACACAAACAGAAGACTTTCTCGTCGTTACTTACTCGGGATGAATACCCCATAAAGTCTTTTCTTAACTGCTATTCAGTCTGTGTCAAATATCGTATTCAATGGCCATGTAAATTGCAATATATAGGCCGTACGATTCAGCCATCATATAATAGAATAAATAAACATAGGTCTAAGGGCTCAGATAGGCAAGCAAATTTTTCACGCATGTATAGGCGCGTTTTCAAAATGGATCTATTAGAACCAATGCTTTCCAAAAGTGGTCACATGTCCGTTTTTAAAAAGCAGAAAAAAATCGCACCTGCAAAAGATAAGACATGTGAGTGCAAATGAACCCATTTTTTCTACACAGCATGTGCATTTTATTTCTTTCCCGCGCCTATAATGCGTGAAAAGTTTGCTGGTCTGACTGAGCCCTTATATAGCTAACAGATTTGCACTACATAATGTGTCTAGACATTTTTCGGCAGCTTACAACTCGGATTCAAAATTTTTGCAAGTTGACCCAGTCGAATAGATACCAACTCATATTCCAAATAGACTCTAGAAATTGAAACAGGGAATCTTTTTGAATATACAAGTTAAACACTCTTTTTCCCAATGGAGTTTATGAACTAATTGAGACCACTTGATTAAAAAAAAAAATATATATATATATATATATATATATATTAGAGATGAGCGAGCGTACTCGCTAAGGCAAACTACTCGAGCGAGTAGTGCCTTATGCGAGTACCTGCCCGCTCATCTCAAAAGATTTGGGTGCCGGCAGGGAGCGGGGAGGAATGGGGGGAAGATCTCTCTCTCACTCTCTTGCCCCTGCTCACTCCCACAACACACCACTCTCCCCCGCCGACACCCGAATCTTTAGAGACGAGTGGGCAGGTTCTCGCATAAGGCACTACTCGCTCGAGAAGTTTGCCTTAGCGAGTACGCTCGCTCACCTCTAATATATATATATATGTATATATATATATATATATATATATATTTTTTTTTTTTTTTTTGTTTTAATCAAGTGGTCTCAATACTAAATGAAAGCAAATAATTAATGATAATTAATATATATATATAATTTTGTTGCCTATTGTTATTATTACATTTTCACACCCCACTTTTCATCATCACACGTAGAGTTGAGCGAACATACTCTGCCGAGCTTGATGCTCATTTGAGTATTAGCGTACTCGATGGTGCTCGTTACTCAAACGAGCATCAAGCAGTGCTTCACCCGCCCCAGTTTTTGGCTCCTCCCTGCTGTGATGTGCCTGTTTTGGCCCCTCCCCTCCGCAACGTAGTGCGCGTCAATGGCAGATTTTTTGTCTGGCAGGCAGGGGAGAGAGAGAGGAACCTAGGGGAGAAAAAAAAAAGCTCAGCACCCGGCATTCCACATACAAAAATGCTCGAGTCTCCCATTGTAGCCAATGGGGTTCATTAGTCGAGTAGAGCTCTCGAATTTTACGAAAAGCTTGACTCGAATAATGAGGACCTTTTGGGTGCTCGCTCATCTCTAATCACAAGTCATACAATAACACTCCTCTGTAAGTAATATCATCTTTTGGGGCTTGTCACTAACCTAGAGGGATTGTTTTGGGGTGTTATTTTTATTAATTAACTATACATGGATACCAACTTGCTTCCTGTTAACACGACAGATATTTACAGTATTTATTGTGGATTATATATTTTAAATGCTTCTCCTAACCCTCATCTATATTTGTTTTTTTTTGCAAACTCCTTTTATTAATTATTTCTATTATTGTCTAATACTCTTTAAAATCAATTAAAAAGTTGTGATGCATCGTTTATCTTCCATTAATACCCATTGCTTGGGAGTTCTGGAAAATCATGAATTCTATTCTACAAAGTGGTAACAAGAAAACAAGGATGCTGTGATAATGAATGGACAATGAAATGCAGAGTCTGGATTTATTCTGTAAGGTTGAGAGTTCCTCCTCTATATAAAGCAGCGTGCGTTCCCAGCGAGATGTTCTGGAGACGCCTGTCACGTGCCTGCTTCCTACAGCAAGGATCATATTTTCCTGCTGGATTGTACATTCCAATATTTCATTTCTCATAACATTTTTTTATTGGCTTTTTCCTGCCAACATGTGGATTTTGAACCAGCGCTGAGCCGGACCGACACTATAACAGTGATATGCATTACTCCAAAGTTTAAACATAAAACATAATCTCCAGTCAATCACTAAATGAAAGCGGCCGAATATAAAAAGACCAATGTCTGAATAAAAAGGGATTAAATGGATTATTTTGAGTTATAAAAGCAAACGTCCTTGTAAAAATGTCAATGCCTTGCTGGCTGTGTCCCTGTGGCAGAAGCCCTCGTCTAGCCCCAGTTCTAGGAAAATGATGGCTTTGCCGCCAATTGTTCTTCAACGTCTGCAGCTCGGCTGAAACATGTGGAATAAAACACTGCAGTGTACTGAAAGGCTCTACAAGCTACGCATTGTAGCAATGTACAGCCAAGCTTATGATCCATGCAAATGTCACTAGAGATGTAATTCCTGTTCCTCCGAGGGCGCTTGTGTTTCAGGACAACCAGCAGTGTATTCGAACTTTCAGTATAGACACTTTCTCTTGGAATAGGAAACCACACAGGTGCTCGAAAACAGACGTTTTAAAGAGATTTTTGGCAAAAGTCATCGTTTTCTGGAAAGAACAGGTCTGTCAGTACTAGAACATCTGTCCATGTGTGCAGTACGTCCAGGAGCTATAGCGTTATGTGAGCCGCTGCCTTGTTAGCAAACCGCTTAAACAGCGATCATCAAATGGAAAGGAAATGATAAAGATACATTTAGGAAACTTGTCACCTTAACCCTTTCCAATCCACTCTCTGACGTCTGAAGACATTCTGATTGAAGGCTGTACAGCTCTGATGTCGAAAGACGTCCGGCAGGGTATTCTTACTGTTTTTTTTCATGCCCGCTCTGTTGTTGGGGGCCTCTCCAGCATGTCCAATACCGCAGTACTGGCTCTAGCCAGCAGGTGGCGCCATTGTATAATGGCAGAAAGAAACAAATTCCCTAGGAAACCCTGAATCCAAAATTGGATTGCAAAGGGTTAATGTGTTCTCAAGTATCTGTAGGCCTAAACAATGTTTCATCTTGTGCTGTAAGGCCACCCTAGCTATGGGTTTTACTGTAGTTAATGCCAATTTAAGGCCGGCTTTATAGGGGCATATGTGCGCGCACAAAATTTGCGAGCGCAGTTTTGGCAAGAATGGAACTTATTGATTTCAGTGGGTTTGTTCACAATTTCGTATTCTTCATGTGCATTTCGGTTGCGAAAAAAAAAAGTATTATTATTTTGAGTATTTGCGCACTAAAGGTCCCCATAGAAGTCAATGAGGGGGTGCACAGATGCATACGCAATACGCAAGGAGATGTGTGAACCTTCGTAACTGCGCTGGAAAAAAACTCACGTGGAACTAATTAGGCATTTCAATTTGTGTATTTGTTTGCTGCTCTGAAATGAACAAGCTTTCCAGGGGCAAAACAGTAAAAAAAACGCTGATGCGCACGCAAGGACGTATCATTCATTTCTCAAAAATGCAGCATTCAGCACGCATTAACACTTTCCAATCCAATTTATATCCTCGTTTTCCTAGGGGGCTTACTCTTTTCTGCCATTATACAACAGCGCTATCTGCTGGCCAAAGTCAGTACTGCATAAGGTGACCAGTGGATAGGCTCCAACAGCAGAGAGGCTGGCAATATACAGTAAGAGAACCCCGACGGACGTCTTCCGACATCGGAGCTGTACAGCCTTAAATCAGAATGTCTTCAGACGTCAGACAGTGGATTAAAAAGAGTTAATGCGCTTACGCTCATGTGTAGCCAGCCTAAGAGATATCCTCTTGGCCTATGTTTACTTGCTGAGTGTTTTCTTTTGTGAGCTAAAGAAGATGGCATCTTTAGGGCTTCTTCAGATGACCATTTTTGCGCAAAACATTTTCCCACGTAAAACACATAGAATAGAACCTATTGATTTCAACGGGTCCGCACTCATTTCCGTATGTTGCGTGCACATTTCATGTGCGTAGAATAAATAGCACCTGCTCTATATTTTGTGCGCACTTGTGCACCAAGGGCTTCTTAAAAGTCTACATGCACTCAAAATGTGTGCAAATACACAATAGGATGCGCAATTCCATGAAGGAAGGACACGTCCGGACGCCATTAGGCTGAGCAGCCTTTTAAATCACGTTTGCGGTGTTGCACATGCATATGAACTGGCCCTGCGTGCACAAAAAGTGACGTACTATGCAATAGTGTTATGTTACAAGCGCAAATCTACCTTATCACCCCTCGTTCACGGTGCAAATACATTGTGTTGAAGCATGTGCAATTGCATATACAGTCGTCTGAAGCTGCATTATGGGGTATTACCCCTTAAAGCACACCTATCTTATTAGATGACAGGATAAGCTGCCATGTGTGTACATAAGCAATAACAGTATTTCTGGCCATTATATGATGGGCATCCTGTATTTTTTCCCATTTCCCCCTCTGCAGTGTGTTCTGCTCAGTCCTCTCCGGACTGCAGCCTGGCTGCAATGCTGTGTTCTACAGACTGCTGAGAACTGATTCCTATGATGCTCCGAGTTTGGATCAGGAGACCAACAGTCAGGCCAGGACACTCCTACGTATCACCGACCCATAGATGCAGCCTAAATACGTGGCTGAGTCAAAAATTATCTGCACTCTGACTGTAAAGTCTATTTTAATCGACTTTTAGAAAAGACAAATACATTATTTTTCGACATAATGTCCCAGCTTTTCAATACACTTTGTGCATCTGCCAACAAGCTTTCGTATTCCCTGATTTAAAAATGTTTCAGGCCAACTCCAAGCCATGAATGCACCGCTGTCTTCACCACTTCATCAGATGTGAATCTTTGGACTCTTAGGGCTTCTTTCAGGGGACCAAACAGGTGGCGATGGGGCAAGATCAGGACTATAAGGAGGATGCTTAAACATCCCAAAACAAAGTTTTTGCAGAGTGTCAACAGTATGAGCAGCAATATGCAGACCTGCTGTGTCATGAAACAACACAACAGCCTTGGATATCAGTCCTCTGCATTTTAATTGAATCTCAGGCTTCAGCTCTTCAGTGAGCAATATAATGAGCACTGTTGATTGCTGAACCTTTTACCTGATAATGTTCCAGTACTGGCCGTTGAAAATCCCAGACAACTGTAAGCATCAATGGTTGACTTTTGAACTTTTTCTTGATAGGTGGTTGAGGATGTTTCCAGTTTACACTTTGCCTTTTACTCTTAAGCTCAAAAAATGAATCCCAACACGCTGCTCTTCTTTGTTGTAAATCACAAGCGGGGCAGCCATTTTTTCTTGTACTACAGTCACAAATTAACTAATGTAACACATTCAAATCTGCGCCGCAGTGACTGGGGAGACAGCGACTTACAATGGAAAGTGTTAATAAAACAGAAGTTTTAATATAACTAGAGTACGGATAATTTTTGACTCACCCTTGTGCATTTGCGTGTCATCGGCTTCAGTCTGAGTAATCCGAATAGGTGAAGAGTACAGTTGCTGATTATGGAAAGTAAGGTGTACCATGCTAAGGGCACTGGGCCTAGAATGGTTGTCTACATGTGTGTACTGTGGTAGCTAGGGATAAGCAGGTCCTGTGGCAGTAGTGTATACCGATAGACAATAGACACCCAAAGCCATTGAGTGATTGATACAAGCCACCATTGACCATAATTAAGTATTGTACCCTTTGTTATTAAGAGACTATTAGAAACCACTAAGACTGCAATATTTATTATAGAAACTGTAAGTAAAAAGAATTGAGTCGTACCGTTCCACAGATCTCATGTCTCGATCCCTGAGCACCATCTAAAATTTCTGCAAACCTTCTCCCTTTTCCCAGGTGGAGGATATCAACTTCATTCATTGATGGATGCACTGAAACCCCATTCTTAGGCTCATGGAGGTCCCAGCGGTTGGACCTCCACCAATCAGCAAGTTATCCCTTATTCTATGGATAGAGAATAACTTGCTTTTGTGGGACAACCCCTTTAATACAGAAAGCCCTTTGAAGGTACCTGGGGAACAGATAAAGCATCAATGCGGAATTAATATTTTCAGCACTCAGTAGCTGGGAATTCCCTTTTTATGCAACGTTTGTAGACAGGACAGAAAGTTGCAGGTTCTTCTGGCAAATATTGGTTTTACTAGGTGGAAAATGAGTATGGCCAAAGTTAAACCTCGAGAAGCCGCCTGGTAGTTGTGAAATTTCAGTGAAATATCCTCGTCATGAGTGTACAACGAACAATATTGAGTAAATATTTGTGCAACATCAGAAATAGAACTCATGCCGTCTTATCTATTGTATGTGAGACGCTGGTCTTCATCTTGTAATGTTGACTCAACAAGTAATTCTTTAGATATTTATTTTTACACCGCGTAATGTAAATTTCACAAATAGTTTTTGCACAACGTTATTGATTTATGGCGGACGGCCATGTGAGATTAAAAAAAGAGAAATGCAACTGTGTCATTACTTTTATGGCCTTTATAGGAGTCTGTATCTCTGTAACTTTGTCATTTTATTGTATTGAAGATGAACATAAGGCTCCGTATAACATAGATGTCATAATTAGGGATTAGTACATTTATGGTTATTACAATCAGGGGTGCATCCGGGCTCAAACTAGTCCACAGGGGAACCGGTGAATCCCTCGTTGGGCCCTGAACCAGGGTGGACCCAACAGTCTCCGACCTCTGAGCACAAAATCTGCCCATGTCGGGTAAATGAGAGTAATGAGAGTCTACCAATGCCTGCCCACCGCATTTCCCATATAGTACAGTGGAAACAAAGCCACATGCAAATGCAATCATCACTCTATTGAAGTTTATGAAGAATGCAGCAGTGAGAAATTTGTGAACAGTGACCAGGTAATTGGGTAATATTTGAATGTAGCTGTACAGTGAGCCCTCAGAATGAACGTTACCTGTGGGCCCTGGGTATCCCAGTCCAACACTGGGCACATCTGTCAAGCACATGAAGTGAGGACCCCACTGAAAGTTCAATGGTGATTCACTCAATATCATGTACTGATGATATATACCAAAGGTCTCAAACTACTTTAGACTGACTGCAGCATTCCAATCTACTAGTTGGTATTGAGCTTCTTTAAGTATAAAAAATATCTTCTAAAAATAGCCTTTCTGAAATATTAAATGATGTATGTGCAGCGTCCCGTAAGGTGACCCCAGACACAAGGCACACGTTGAGGAGCTGGGAGGGTACAGTGGTCACTTGTCACAGTGGCACTACCAGGCTCCCTCCCAGAGGGACACACGCGGCCTTGCCCAGAGCAGTGCTTGGCCTCTTCCGGACACCCCTAGGATAGGGATGCTCAATAAACTGGAAAACAGGGATAGCAGATGTCATGGGTGATGCCACTGTTCCATTACCCACCGGTATTACCCTCGGTGGTAAAAAAAATAGAGCTGCAGACAAAACGGTCAGGGCCTGGCAAAAACTTTACCAGAACAACTTCTTGTATACAAGGCACAAATGACAATGATTTGCAGTGCAGGTGTTAAACAGACTTGAGAGTACCTCCATCCGGTGATCCCAGACTTCAGGACGGCCGGGTGTGAAAGACAAATGGGTGTACCTCCACCTGGTGATCCCAGACGTCAGGATGGCCAGATGTGACAAATAAAGAAGCATACCTCTACGCGGTGATCCACTTGATCCGGACGGCTGCGTAGGAAAAGATGAATAAAGAGTACCTCTGCACTAGGCCTTGAAAGTGGCACCTGCTTCTTGCTCATGCTCTCTCTAGCTCTTCAATTGGGGTTCACTCTTCTCTCATCTCTGGAACATACACTCTCAGGGAGCCTCTCTCCTTCTTCCATTCTTCAGCACATGAGGTTTGAAGGTACCCCCATGTGGCTGGCACTCTCTCTTAGGATCCCAGAAGAATCTCCTTTTCCGCTCTCACACACTCCTAATTATATTCTCCCTCATACCACGTGGCAAGACAAATTGATATATTTACAGGCAATCCCCAGGCTTTTGCAGACACTTAACCCATCACACGCTGCAGCTGTGCAATACATATAACAGAATGACAAGACACTTTTGCACAGCACACCAATACAAGACACTACATGTATGAAATTATGGAGGAAGCCAGGAATGGATGTACTGGGCCAAAGATCTCCCTGAGTTGCGATGTCATGCCCGTCTCCACTCCCCCAACTATCAATCATCATCTTCCCTTGCTCTTGATATATGTACTTGTAGCACTGAAATCCTATGAACGTGCTGTGCGGCCCACTCCTCACATAGTTCAGCCCATGAGCAGTGCACACCGGCACTGGGATGAAGCAGATATATTGAACTGTGCATGCGCCAGACGATTTGAGGAGTGGGCTGCATGGCGCATGTGTGGGATTTCAGCACTACAAGTGCTGACATCAGGACCATGGGAAGGCAGTGATTGAGAGAAGGGAAATGGAGACCATAGACGCTATATTTTCCAGTTATTTGCTAGACACCATAGTGGAAACCGAATGTGCTACTGGTGTTCGGCATATAAGGAGTCCAACACTGCCATCCTACAATGGAGCAGAACAATGGGAATGCTAAGGGAGCATTTGCACGGTTTCTGCACATGCTGTGGGTTTCCGTCTCTGGATGCCATCTGGAGTCCTAAAAACGGTATTGACACATGCTGAATTGACAGATACTGAAACATATGCTTTAATGTGTGAAAAAGAAATATTTCTTTTAAATTTATATTTGATATACAATTTGTATAGTCTCAGATTGTAGGGCGCATATAGCGTTGGTTTTCTTTTTTTATATATTTTTATTTAATGCTGTAATTTTTTTAAACTTATTTTTGTAACTACTTTTTACCATCTCTGCCCCCTATTATGTCATATAAGACATTTGGGGGTCATTCACATTGTCTTTTTTTTCTTCACACTTTTCCCCTGTAACTGGGGTTCCATAGGAGCAGTCATAGAAGCCCCAGTTACAGGGAAAAACATCCCCCTGTAGTGACAATAGTCACTGGCAGAGCTGCTTTGTGTCTGCTAAGCAATGAGCTGAATGCAGACTGCAAGAGAGAAGCCAGAAGTGGTTAAAAACTGTAAGGCCTCATGTCCACGGGGAAAATCAGATCCGCTGCAGATTCTACATGGAAAATCTGCAGCGGGTCCCTCCTGCCCCGCGGACATGAGCGCTGAAAATAGCAATTTAAAAGAATTTACCCATCCGTAGCGGGCGGGGAAAGCCTTCTCTTCCTCACGGCCGGATCTTCTTTTTCGGCCGGCGGATGAATTCGTCACACCGGCGGCACGTCGCCGGCACGTCGCTGACGTGCCGCGCGCATGCGCCGGGCACATCCGCCGAGCCGAAGCAAGAAAGATCCGGCCGTGAGGAAGAGAAGACCTTCCAGGTCCGCTCCGGATGGGTAAATTCTTTTAAATTCCTATTTTAGGTCTCCCGCGGATCCGGACGGCTTCCATAGGCTTCAATAGAAGCCCGCGGGAGCCGTCCCCGCGGGAGACCCGCACGAAAATGGAGCATGGTCCAGATTTTTTCATGCTCCATTTTTTTTAAAATCCCTTTTATTGACCATCCGCGGGTATTTATCTACCCCGCGGGTGGTCAATGCATCCCTATGGGGTGCGGATCCGCACGCGGGAGAAGAGTTAAAATCCGCTGCGGATTTTAATTCTTATTTTGCCCGTGGACATGAGCCCTAAATGCCTTCTCCCTCAGGTCCTTGGCTGTAACTAACAGCAGAGGATCTCACCTGCTCCTGCTACATGGCAGGAGCTTTAATCCCATGCTATATTTTTACTATCAGCTGGAATTGAAGCCCAGGACCAAGCGCCGTAAATTTACAGCGCTTGGTCCTTATCGGGTTATGGGTGATATGAATGAAGACTAATACGAACAAGGCCTAGAGGCTCTCCGAATCTGGACCACTAATTCACTGGATTAACTAGGATGCATTGCCCTACTGTTTATGTTGCCTTCTCTGATGAAGCTTTATCTGATTGTTCCCTTGTGTGTGGTAAAACAAGGGATAGAAACTAGAGATGAGCGAGCATACTCGCTAAGGGCAATTACTCGAGTACCTGCCCGCTCGGGAGCAAGATTTGGCTGTCGGCAGGGGGCGAGGAGCGGCGGGGGAGAGTGGGGAGGAACGGAGGAGAGATCTCTCTCTCCCTCTCTCCCCCCCCCCGCTCCCCCCTTGCTCATGGCCGCAACTCACCTGTCACCCGCGCCGGCAGCCAAACCTTCTCTGCCGAGCGGGGAGATACTCGCTAAGGACAATGCTCAATCGAGTAATTGTCCTTAGCGAGTATGCTCGCTCATCTCTGATAGAAACCATCCAAACTCATTATATAACCGTTTTAGTGGGTAGATGCATACAGTTCTTACAATGTATCTTACTTCTGTACTGTTGCAATTGATGCATTTGTAACAACCTTGCGACCCTTTCATTCTGAGTTTGGTTTCTTCCTGGCATTTGCTATAGAATGCTGGAAACTAACCTTGATAATGCTCTTGCTTGTCTTATAACACTTTCAGCGTCTGCAAACAAAACAGCTTCTTCCTCTGTCTAGTTTTTGCAGACGACCCCCGAAGCACTTTTCCTATCTGTCTGCACTCTCTCTCCCTGACACAGTCACAACTTCTGGTTTCAGATGTCAACTTGCCGCTGATGAGATATAAATGAGCTTTTCAACACCGAGCTTTACACCTGCATTTGTAAAATCAGACCTGAGTCGCTTTCCATTTTCTATCTATTTAGGGGTAAGCCATCATTAATGAAGCGCTATGCATCACACACATAGCTACACACTATATTGTACTAAGGCTGTGTTCACATGTGACTGGAGGTTCCATTCCCAGGATTGAGCCGAACAATGGAAAAGGATAGTACCGATGGGAACCCATCCTTAGCACCAAACTCCTATTAAAATTAGATTTCTATATAGAGGAGACCTAATGCCAAGATAGCTTTATAATACTCAGCAATGGAATTTTTTCATTGACATGACTGAAACAATATTGCTATAGATATTACATTCTGATGCCAGACCCAACGATTATACAGAGATGAGGCGCACTGCTCATTTCTTACTGGAGATGCAGTTCACCGCTGACTACCATTGCAGAAAATTTCTTCTCCCCTCATAGCAGATTAAGGGCTCATGTCCACGGGCAAAAGAAGAATTAAAATCCGCAGCAGATTTTAACTCTTCTCCTGCCCGCGGATCCGCACCCCATAGGGATGCATTAACCACCCGCAGGTAGATAAATACCCGCGGATGGTCAATAAAAGTGATTTTAAAAAAAATGGAGCATGAAAAAATCTGGACCATGCTCCATTTTCGTGCGGGTCTCCCGCGGGGACGGCTCCCGCGGGCTTCTATTGAAGCCTATGGGAGCCGTCCGGATCCGCGGGAGACCTAAAATAGGAATTTAAAAGAATTTACTCATCCGGAGCGGGCGGGGAAAGTCTTCTCTTCCTCACGACCGGATCTTTCTTGCTTCGGCTCGGCGGATGTGCCCGGCGCATGCGCGCGGCACGTCGGCGACGTGCCGGCGACGTGCCGCCGGCGTGACGAGTTCATCCGCTGGCCGAAAAAGAAGATCCGGCCGTGAGGAAGAGAAGACTTTCCCCGCCCGCTCCGGATGAGTAAATTCTTTTAAATTCCTATTTTCAGCGCTCATGTCCGCGGGGCAGGAGGGACCCGCTGCAGATTCTACATGTAGAATCCGTAGCGGGCCTGATTTTCCCCGTGGACATGAGGCCTAAGGGTGGTTTCACACCTGCGCCTGGGGTCCCGATTTTCTGGGGATCTCAGGACGGAACCGAACAGCTCCGAATGGACCCTATTGACTATAATGGTGTCTGTTCGATTTCCGCTTGGCTGCCTAGCTTTTAGATCAAAGAAAAAGTGCTTCCAGTATTTTAAGCCAGATTCGCGACGGGATGTCCGAACGGAAGTTCCAACACAGATGTGAAACCCCCCTAACATGTGGTTAAAAAGGGAGTATCTTCCTTATACTATATATTGCACATCACTGTGCTCTTGCAGCTACCGATGCATAAAAATCTAGCAACTGCAGAACCTCTTTGTTAAATAATAAGTGTACTCTAATCACTCTAAATAGATAAATATTGGAATCTCCCCTTACTCTTAAAAAAAAGAGCTTCTACGGCAGCTAAGGTGTATTTTCCAAGGACTAATCTACTCCTATTATAAACTGCAAGGAATCTTCCAAGTCACTAGAGGGATGCACAAGTATACTCAGTCTGCAGTCTCCTGCTTTTATTTGATCCCTGAACACCTCTTTGATTTCTATTACTTTTATATAGAGTAGAGGATACATTATCCCATATATTATTGCATTGGAAGTGAAGGACCACTGCTTGAGCTATCAGCCAAGTTCAAATGAAGGCCCTACTTTCTTCGGTTCGGGTGCCGGCGCTGGTGACAGGTGGGTTGCGGGAGTGAGCAGTGGGGAGCGGGGGGGAGAGAGGGAGAGAGAGATCTCCGATCCGTTCCCCCTGCTCTACCTGCCGCTCCCCGCCGGCACCCGAATCTTTTCTTTGGGCAGGTACTCGCGAAGTGCAATGCTCGCTCGAGTAATTGTCCTTAGCGAGTATGCTCGCTCATCTTTATTTGTTACCCTAGCCTTGTATCTAAATACCATGGCAAAGGCATAGTGGCTTATTGACTCTTTTCTTGACACCCCATAAGTGGGTCACATGCCTTGCCAGTCAATATCTGTGTTGGTCCATAGGTTTCTAGGACATGCCTATGGTCAAAAACAGCTAATAAGAAAAGTAACCCACAGATATACTATGGGAAATTTGTTGCAATAGATGCTAAATAGAGATGAGCGAGCGTACTCGGAAAAGCACTACTCGCTCGAGTAATTTGCTTTATCCGAGTATCGCTGTGCTCGTCCCTGAAGATTCGGGTGCCGGCACGGAGCGGGGAGCTGCAGGGGAGAGCGGGGAGGAACGGAGGGGAGATCTTTCTCTCCCTCTCTCCCGCCCGCTCTCCCCTGCTCCCCGCTGCGACTCACCTGTCAGCCGCAGCGGCACCCGAATCTTCAGGGACGAGCACAGCGATACTCGGATAAAGCAAATTACTCGAGCGAGTAGTGCTTTTCCGAGTACGCTCGCTCATCTCTAATGCTAAAATCTGTTGCAGTTTATCACTAGTACTCTTCATCAGATATAAACCTGAATAAGGCAACGATGGTGATGGCAAACTTTACAATTATTGATTTTGTTTTTCTTAATGTATTAAACTCACTAAACACAATTCTCTTTGAAGATTCAATTAAATTAAGCTAAATTCCACCATGATACATCTAAAGGGCTTAAAAAAGGAGAGTCTAGTTTGTTTTATCACCAGCTCCGCCACTGAATTAAACAGGTCTTAACATTTGACCTTGCTGGGCAAAACAAACCCGCTATTACCAAGGAAAACTAAGCAAGCCTAGCTAATTAACTGATCCTGGGTTGGCTTTTCCTTACATGACTGAATCCCAGGAATGCACTGCTTTTCTGATTTTTACAAACAAGAGGTATTTTAGACCTCCCATGATAGAAAGCTGCAAGTTGCATTAGCAAAACCTTGACAATCTTAATATTGCATTGTTTCATTGTGCTCGTTAGGCTCTGAAAAACACAGGGGGGGTTTAATAGTAACGTTCAGGTGATGATCATTATCAGCTGTTTGGTGTAATTGGTTAATCATAAACCTGGCTATATTCATGTAAGGACCCTGAATGTGTGCAAGTGTACCTAGGAGAATTGATGCTGCTTTGAAGGTAAAGGGCGGTCACACCAAATATTGATTATGGCCTCATGTCCATGGGGAAATTCGGGCCTGCACGGATTTCCCCATGCAGAATCCCGTAGCGGGTCCCTCCTGCGCCGCAGACATAAGGCCAAGAAAACAGTTGCAGGTGTGCAGTGGGACCGGATGTCTTCCATAGGCTTCAATGGAAGCCACGGGAGCCGCCTGCGCGGGACAACCACACGAAGTGGAGAAAGCTGCAGGTGCTTTCCCACACGTGCGATAAGCGCGCCAGGGAAAAATGACATCCGCAGGTGTTTAATTACCTGCGAGTGTCCAGTAATTGCCTATGGGCACGGATCACACAAAATAATTCTATTTTGCTCGTGGACATTGGGCCCTAGGCCTCATGTCTGCGGGCTGGCCGAATTCTGTATTTGGGAGCCCGTAGCAGAATACGACCCTGCCTGTGGCCGAGGACACTGCGGTTACCTGCCCGGGTCTTTACTGCAGATGCATAGTAGAGATTTAACAAAAAAAAAATCTCCTGGTTTTCCGCCCGCAATACAATTGTGAACAGGCCGCGGATCGGAAGGCTTCCATTCCATGCTCCATTTTGCGGTGGAAACCAAAAGGTCCGCGAATCAAATCCACGTGCTTTAATTAAGCTGCAGACGTCCATGTCTCCCTATGGGCGGCTTGAATTGCGGATCGTCCCACAAACGGATTCCACAATTCAAATCTAAACATATATATGTTGTGCGGTAGCTTTCTCTTCAAGCACTTTAATGATCTGATATTAGTGCATCCTCTGACGGGTGGAATAAGCCCTGGCACAAGTGACAACGTGTAAGGTTGACCTTTGCAGAGCTCATTTTCTCCCTTGTCCACATGGTATTTGTTAGAGATGAGCGAGCATACTCGCTAAGGGCAATTGCTCGAGTGAGCATTGCCCTTAGCGAGTACCTGCCTGCTCGAGGCAAAAGGTTCGGGTGTCGGCGGGGGAGAGTGATGAGTTGCGGCAGTCAGCAGGGGGAAACGGGGGGGAGAGAGGGAGAGAGAGATCTCCCCTCCGTTCCTCCCCGCTCTCCCCTGCAGCTCCCTGCCCGCCACCGGCACCCGAACCTTTTCTCTCGAGCTGGCAGGTACTCGCTAAGGGCAATGCTCGCTCGTGCAATTGCCCTTAGCGAGTATGCTCGCTCATCACTAGTAATTGTACTAGTGAGTTTAAGGGAGGTAGATCGGAGGCCACTTAGTACACTTGTCTCTGGGCCAACAGATAAGGAGACTATCATTATAACCCACTACATCTGCTTACAGAATATACAGTTTTTCAGATGACTGTTCAGAATAAGCTGCCATATGTGTACATGAGGAATAATACTATTTCTGGCCACCATATGACTTGTATGTAGGGTCGTCACCCGGCCGGCAAACCACTGGCCCATCGGTAATTAAGCCCAAGGGCTGGTATTTATTGTTACCAGCAACGTTTCTTGTTATTTCTCATTTGTATTCCTTGTGGTTTGCATTATATACGACACATTTGCTTCTTATGTGGTTATTATTACAGTTCTTCTTCTATCTGTTCCTGAAGTCAACTTGACACTGATTGAGGACAAATGTGAATTTAAGAGAAATCTACATAAAAGCAGTAACAAGAATGTTCTTCACATTTAGAATAGTTGGGTACAAGTTCACACCTAATGGGAAAAATATATAACATTTAATTACTTCTTGAATACTTCTTTATTTTGCGCAGTGATCATTCCGGATGGTGAGGATTCCACTGACATTGGGTATAAGGTGCTTTTTAAAACAGAAGGTTATAAAAACAATTTCTATTTTTTTAACCAAAATCTTCCCCTTTTGTGAATTAATGGTTGGCAAGTCATGCAGTAACAAAAGGTTGTGTTAGCTAAATCCAACAGCCAGGCATTATTCCAAAGCCTCCAAATGAAAAGCATTTCACAAAAGGGATTCCAGATCCATACATGGACACAACTATATTTAACCCCGGAGATGCACTTCTGCTGTGCTGTAGGTGTACTCATCAAGATGGACCTACACGCCTCATATACTAAACAGTGTATGTAATTACATCTATTTTTTTTATTTCTGCCACTTTCAATGGGTTCTTGCCGCTCTGGAAATCTGGAATGGTTAGGCCGGTTTCACAGCTGCGTTGGAACCTCCAGCCGGAAGTTCCGTCACAGATCTATCTCAAAATACCGTAAAAGAAAAAGTGCCGCGTGCAGTGCATTTTCTTCCGTCTAAAAGCCAGGCAGCTGGATGGAAAGCGGGCGGACTCCATTATAGTTAAAGGGGTTGATCTGGTACTGTTCGGTTCCACCCAGTGATGGAGCCGTTTGGGGCCAGCTGATCATTGAGTGTTCCAGTAGGGTATCTTCTCCCAATGATGGACTGTTGAAAGTGGACAGCCCCTTTAACATTACTCTCATTGGTCACTAATAGAGTTGAGCGGACATACTCTTCCGAGCTTGATGCTCGTTCGAGTATTAGCATACTCGATGGTGCTCGTTACTTAAGCGAGCATCAGGACGTGTTTGACCCCGCCCGAGTTTTGGCCCCTACCCGCCACTGATGTGTCAAATTGGCCCCTCCCCGCTGCGACGCTGCGCACGTCAACGGTAGTTTGTGGCTGGCTTGGCGGAGGAGAGAGAGAGAGAGAGAGAGAGAAAGAAGACGAACACAGGAAAAAAAAAAAAGCTCAGCAACCAGCGGGTCCCATACAAAAATGCTTGAGTCTCCCATTGAAGTCAATGGGGATTATTACTCGAATAGAGCTCTAATTTTACAAAAAACTCGACTTGAATAACGCGGACCCGAGCATTTTGGTGCTCGCTTATCTCTAGTCACTAACTTTACAAATAACTTGTGCCTATGTTATAGCCAGTATGATAATAAAAGTGCAAATAATTTTATTTACCTAAAATTATGTTTTTGATGCCGGCCACTAGGGGTATCCTTTCCTTACAATTTGCTATCTACTGCCTGTTGTCAATGATGTCCATCTCTAGTAACAAAGATAACAAGATGGGGAACCTGAAATGAAGGAGGGTGATGATGATTCATGCTCTCCTCAGAAGTCTATAGAGAGAAGAGGGGAAAGTAGTGAGCTGCTGGAGGCATAAAGTCTTGCCTACAGTTAATAGCAAGTGATTTTTTTTTACTGTGTTACAGATCAGAAATCAGGTCTACGCTGTGCATTCACATGCCATATGAGGGCTTTGGGTAACTCTACTGTCGCGCTATGAACCGACCTCTCTGGCATGAGGACATGACAGGTCCTCCTTAAAAGGGTTTCCTAAGAATTACTAAGGTTCAAAAGCCTATTGCAATTTCAGCAAATAAAGGTTACATCTAGAGATGAGCGAAAGTACTCGTCCGAGCTTGATACTCGTTCGAGTATTAGCGTGTTCGAGATGCTCGTTACTCGTGACGAGTACCACGCGATGTTCGAGTTACTTTCACTTTCATCTCTGAGACGTTAGCGCGCTTTTCTGGCCAATAGAAAGACAAGGAAGGCATTACAACTTCCTCCTGCGACGTTCAAGCCCTATACCACCCCCCTGCAGTGAGTGGCTGGGGAGATCAGGTGTCACCCGAGTATTTAAATCGGCCCCTCCCGCGGCTCGCCACAGATGCATTCTGACATAGCTCAGGGAAAGTGCTGCTGATGCTGCTGCTGCTATAGGGAGAGTGATAGGAGTTATTTTAGGCTTCAAGAACCCCAATGGTCCTTCTTAGGGCCACATCTGACCGTGTGCAGTACTGTTGAGGCTGCTTTTAGCAGTGTTGCACATTTTATTTTTGTATATCAGCCGTGCAGAGCATTGCGTCCTCAGTCTGCAGTCATTGAACATAGTATAGGGCTAGTACTGGTGAGGCAGGGACAGTGGGAAAGGTGAAAGACATATACTGTCTATATAGGCAGTGGGCTTTTTCAAACAAATTAGGGGAAAAAAAAATATTTGGGCTGCCTGTGACCGTCCTCAGTGTACTGCGTCTCTGCTGGGGGTAGTAGTCCTAATTAATACGCAGCTAAGTGTTACAGCAGGCTTGCGCAAAAGTGTTTCCTGGCTCTGCGTTGCCCGTTACATCACCGCCGTCATCCTGTCCAGAGGGAAACAGTCTGCAGTAATTTTACATAGTATAGGGCCAGTAGTGGTGAGGCAGGGACAGTGGGAAAGGTGAAAGAGATATACTGTCTATATAAGCAGTGGGCTTTTTCAAACAAATTTGGGAAAAATACTATCTTTGGGCTGCCTGTGACCGTCTTGAGTGTACTGCGTCTCTGCTGGGGGTAGTAGTCCTAATTAATACGCAGCTAAGTGTTACAGCATGCTTCTGTTTCTGCACTACTGGTAATACACCATGCTGAGGGGTAGGGGTAGGCCTAGAGGACGTGGACGCGGGCGAGGACGCGAAGGCCCAAGTCAGGGTGTGGGCACACGCCGAGCTCCTGATCCAGGTGTATCGCAGCTGACTGCTGCGGGATTAGGAGAGAGGCACGTTTCTGGCGTCCCAAGATTAATCTCACAATTAATGGGTCCACGCGGTAGACCTGTATTAGAAAATGAGCAGTGTGAGCAGGTCCTGTCGTGGATGGCAGAAAGTGCATCCAGCAATCTATCGACCACCCAGAGTTCTGCGCCGTCCACTGCTGCAACTCTGAATCCTCTGGCTGCTGCTCCTCCTTCCTCCCAGCCTCCTCACTCCATTACAATGACACATTCTGAGGAGCAGGCAGACTCCCAGGAACTGTTCTCGGGCCCCTGCCCAGAATGGGCAGCAATGTTTCCTATCCCACTGGAGGAGTTTGTCATGACTGATGCCCAACCTTTGGAAAGTTCCCGGGGTCCGGGGGATGAGGCTGGGGACTTCCGGCAACTGTCTCAAGAGCTTTCAGTGGGTGAGGAGGACGACGACGATGAGACACAGTTGTCTATCACTCAGGTAGTAGTAATTGCAGTAAGTCCGAGGGAGGAGCGCACAGAGGATTCGGAGGAAGAGCAGCAGGACGATGAGGTGACTGACCCCACCTGGTTTGCTAAGCCTACTGAGGACAGGTCTTCAGAGGGGGAGGCAAGTGCAGCAGCAGGGCAGGTTGGAAGAGGCAGTGCGGTGGCCAGGGGTAGAGGCAGGGCCAGACCGAATAATCCACCAACTGTTTCCCAAAGCGCCCCCTCGCGCCATGCCACTCTGCAGAGGCCGAGGTGCTCAAAGGTCTGGCAGTTTTTCACTGAGAGTGCAGACGACCGACGAACAGTGGTGTGCAACCTTTGTCGCGCCAAGATCAGCCGGGGAGCCACCACCACCAGCCTCACCACCACCAGCATGCGCAGGCATATGATGGCCAAGCACCCCACAAGGTGGGACGAAGGCCGTTCACCGCCTCCGGTTTGCACCACTGCCTCTCCCACTGTGCCCCAACCTGCCACTGAGATCCAACCCCCCTCTCAGGACACAGACACGACCGTCTCCCGACCTGCACCCACACCCTCACCTCCGCTGTCCTCGGCCCCATCAACCAATGTCTCTCAGCGCACCGTCCAGCCGTCGCTAGCGCAAGTGTTTGAGCGCAAGCGCAAGTACGCTGCCACGCACCCGCACGCTCAAGCGTTAAACGTGCACATAGCCAAATTGATCAGCCTGGAGATGCTGCTGTATAGGCTTGTGGAAACGGAGGCTTTCAAAAACATGATGGCGGCCCCGCGCTATTCGGTTCCCAGTCGCCACTACTTTTCCCAATGTGCCGTCCCAGCCCTGCACGACCACGTCTCCCGCAACATTGTACGCGCCCTCACCAACGCGGTTACTGCCAAGGTCCACTTAACAACGGACACGTGGACAAGCACAGGCAGGCAGGGCCACTATATGTCCCTGACGGCACATTGGGTGAATTTAGTGGAGGCTGGGACAGAGTCAGAGCCTGGGACCGCTCACGTCCTACCCACCCCCAGAATTGCGGGCCCCAGCTCGGTGCTGGTATCTGCGGCGGTGTATGCTTCCTCCACTAAACCACCCTCCTCCTCCTCCTACGCAACCTCTGTCTCGCAATCAAGATGTGTCAGCAGCAGCACGTCGCCAGCAGTCGGTGTCGCGCAGCGTGGCAGCACAGCGGTGGCCAAGCGTCAGCAGGCTGTGCTGAAACTACTCAGCTTAGGAGAGAAGAGGCACACGGCCCACGAACTGCTGCAGGGTCTGACAGAGCAGACCGACCGCTGGCTTGCGCCGCTGAGCCTCCAACCGGGCATGGTCGTGTGTGACAACGGCCGTAACCTGGTGGCGGCTCTGCAGCTCGGCAGCCTCACGCACGTGCCATGCCTGGCCCACGTCTTTAATTTGGTGGTTCAGCGCTTTCTGAAAAGCTACCCATGCTTGTCAGACCTGCTCGGAAAGGTGCGCCAGCTCAGCGCACATTTCCGCAAGTCCAACACGGACGCTGCCAGCCTGCGCACCCTGCAACATCGGTTTCATCTGCCAGTGAACCGACTGCTGTGCGACGTGCCCATACGGTGGAACTCTATGCTCCACATGTTGGCCAGGCTCTATGAGCAGCGTAGAGCTATAGTGGAATACCAACTCCAACATGGGCGGCGTAGTGGGAGTCAGCCACCTCAATTCTTTACAGAAGAGTGGGCCTGGTTGGCAGACATCTGCCAGGTCCTTGGAAACTTTGAGGAGTCTACCCAGATGGTGAGCGGCGATGCTGCAATCATTAGCGTCACCATTCCTCTGCTATGCCTCTTGAGAAATTCCCTGCAAAGCATAAAGGCAGACGCTTTGCACTCGGAAACGGAGGCGGGGAAAGACAGTATGTCGCTGGATAGTCAGAGCACCCTCCTGTCTATATCTCAGCGCGTTGAGGAGGAGGAGGAGGGGGTGGAGGAGCATGAGGAGGAGGGGGAAGAGACAGCTTGGCCCACTGCTGAGGGTACCCATGCTGCTTGCCTGTCATCCTTTCAGCGTGTATGGCCTGAGGAGGAGGAGGATCCTGAAAGTGATCTTCCTAGTGAGGACAGCCATGTGTTGCATACAGGTACCCTGGCACACATGGCTGACTTCATGTTAGGATGCCTTTCTCGTGACCCTCGCGTTACACGCATTCTGGCCACTACGGATTACTGGGTGTACACACTGCTCGACCCACGGTATAAGGAGAACCTTTCCACTCTCATACCCGAAGAGGAAAGGGGTTCGAGAGTGATGCTATACCACAGGACCCTGGCGGACAAACTGATGGTAAAATTCCCATCCGACAGCGCTAGTGGCAAAAGACGCAGTTCTGAGGGCCAGGTAGCAGGGGAGGCGCGGAGATCAGGCAGCATGTACAGCACAGGCAGGGGAACACTGTCCAAGGCCTTTGACAGCTTTATGGCTGCCCAGCAAGACTGTGTCACCGCTCCCCAGTCAAGGCTGATTTGGCGGGAGCACTGTAAAAGGATGGTGAGGGAGTACGTAGCCGATTGCACGACTCTCCTCCGTGACGCCTCTGCCCCCTACAACTACTGGGTGTCGAAGCTGTACACGTGGCCTGAACTCGCGCTGTATGCCCTGGAGGTACTTGCTTGTCCTGCGTCTAGCGTCTTGTCAGAGAGGGTGTTTAGTGCGGCTGGGGGAATCATCACGGATAAGCGTACCCGCCTGTCAACCGACCGTGCCGACAGGCTTACAATCATAAAGATGAACAAAGCCTGGATTTCCCCAGACTTCTCTTCTCCACCAGCGGACAGCAGCGGTACCTAAACAATACGTAGGCTGCACCCACGGATGGAAGCATCATTCTCTATCACCATAAAAAACGGGGACCTTTTAGCTTCATCAATCTGTGTATTATATTCATCCTCCTGCTCCTCCTCCTGAAACTTACGTAATCACGCCGAACGGGCAATTTTTCTTAGGCCCACAAGGCTCAGTCATATAACTTTTGTAAACAATGTTTATACGTTTCAATTCTCAATTCAATAAAGCGTTGAAACTTGCACCTGAACCAATTTTTATTTTAACTGGGCTGTCTCCAGGCCTAGTTACAAATTAAGCCACATTAACCAAAGCGATTAATGGGTTTCACCTGCCCTCTTGGTTGGGCATGGGCAATTTTTCTGAAGTACATTTGTACTGTTGGTACACCAATTTTTTTGGGCCCTCGCCTACATTGTAATCCTAGTAATTTTTAGCCCACCTGCATTAAAGCTGACGTTACCTCAGCTGTGCTGGGCACTGCAATGGGATATATTTATCTACCGCCGGTGGGTTCCAGGGAGCCACCCATGCTGTCGGTCCACACGGAGTTGTAACTGCATGTGTCCACTTCTAAAGAACCCCAGTCTGACTGGGGCATGCAGTGTGGGCCCAAGCCCACCTGCATTAAACATGACATTACCTCAGCTGTGATGGGCAATGCAATGGGATATATTTATGTACCTCTGGTGGCTTCCTGGGACCCACCCATGCTGTCGGTCCACATGGAGTTGTAACTGCATTTGTCCACTTCTAAAGAACCCCAGTCTGACTGGGGAATGCAGTGTGGGCCGAAGACCACCTGCATTAAACCTGACGTTACCTCAGCTGTGATGGGCAATGCAATGGGATTTATTTATGTACCGCCGGTGGGTTCCAGGGAGCCACCCATGCGGTCGGTCCACACGGAGTTGTAACTGCATGTGTCCACTTCTAAAGAACCCCAGTCTGACTGGGGCATGCAGTGTGGGCCGAAGACCACCTGCATTAAACCTGACGTTACCTCAGCTGTGATGGGCAATGCAATGGGATTTGTTTATGTACAGCCGGTGGGTTCCAGGGAGCCACCCATGCTGTGGGTGCACACGGAATTCCCATTGCGGAGTTGTACCTGCCTGTGACTATTATAAAAAACCCTGGTCTGACTGGGGCATGCAGACACCTTGACAGAATGAATAGTGTGTGGCACATGGGTTCCCCATTGCTATGCCCACGTGTGCAGCTCCTGATGGAGGTGGCACAGGATTGGATTTCTCATTGCTTCTGTACAGCATTATGGGCTAACGCCCCGCCCCTTTTAAAGAGGGTCGCTGCCTGGCCGTGCCAACCCTCTGCAGTGTGTGCCTGCGGTTCCTGCTCATGGCAGACGCGCTTACAAATAGACATGAGGGTGGTGTGGCATGAGGGCAGCTGAAGGCTGCGCAGGGACACTTTGGTGTTGCTCTGTGGACACTGGGTCGTGCGGGGGGGGGGGGGGTGTTGGGCAGCATGTTACCCAGGAGAAGTGGCAGCGGAGTGTCATGCAGGCATGGATCGTGCTTTGTTGGAGGTAGTGTGGTGCTTAGTTAAGGTATGCATTGCTAATGAGGGTTTTTCAGAAGTAAAAATTGTTGGGAGGGGGGGGGGGCCCACTCTTGCCGCTATTTTGGCTTAATAGTGGGACCTGGGAACTTGAGATGCAGCCCAACATGTAGCCCCTCGCCTGCCCTATCCGTTGCTTTGTCGTTCTTATCACTTTCTTGAATTGCCCAGATTTTCACAAATGGAAACCTTAGCGAGCATCGGCGATATACAAAAATGCACGAGTCGCCCATTGACTTCAATGGGGTTCGTTACTCGAAACGCACCCTCAAGCATCGCGAAAATTTCGTCTCGAGTAACGAGCACCCGAGCATTTTGGTGCTCGCTCATCTCTAGTTACATCTAATACACTCATTGTCAAAAAAAATCCCGCCCCTAGAAGTATTTGTCGTTTTGCTTCAAAACTCGGCATGCAGTTTATCTCAGGTAGATATGCAAATGATTAGAGTTGTGGCGTGATTAGATGAACGGTCTTGTCAACGGAGGCCCTAAAAGTGGTTCCCTCCTTGGTGTATAAAAAGGCTCCCGGAGGCTCCTTGTGTGTAGTGACCTCTTCTTCCGCTTGTGTAGAGCTTGTTGACTACTAGACGCCTCTACAATGCAACCAAATTGATTTTGCCCAATTAACAGAGTTTGAGATGGGATCACATTAAGGAAATGCAAGAAGCTAGATGGTCGTATCTGAAACTTGTCCGCCACCTGAGCCATTCTGACCGGACTGTTAGGTGGTGTTGGAACCAGTGGATGCATGACGTCACATTCTCAACAGTTCACCAGTAGAACTGTTTTGTTGTCTGCTATCCAGAGACAGGTGGCACCATCATTACATCTGTGTCAGAATCATTTCTTGGCCCTTGGCTAAAGGACTTTTGGTCTCACAGCACCCATTACGTGTACGGCCTTTGACACCCACCCACCATTGCCTCAATTTGCAGTGGTGTCGTGACTGACGAAACTAGACTGCTAGGGAGTGGAACTGGGTTGTCTTCCACAATGAAGCCACGTTTAGTTTGGACACTGATGACGGCCATGTTCACGTCTGGAGACCTCAGGGGTAGCACCTCAATCCTGCCTTTGCTGTAGGGGTGAAATCTTCAGCAGATCTGCACCAAAATCTTCAGCAGATCAGCAATGTGTTAACACGTCCTATAGTTACTTTTTATACAATAAAGTTCTACAATGAGTATCCTTTATTTGCTGAAAACAAAGTACCTTTTTAAGACTTCCATCAGGCAATCTTTTTTTTTCTGACATTTTTTGGGTAAAAAAGACAGAGAAATTGCATGCGTTCCTTGAATGTTGCCTGTAGTTCTTTTTACAGGCATTTTTTTGTTGTATTTTTCAATCGCACATGGAGGTTTTTCTTTGACCTTTTTTTACCCATAGAAAAGCCTAAGAAAACTGACAAAAAACCAAGAGCATTCTGTGATTTTGAAAAATACCATTGACTCAAGAAACACAGCAAAAGTAAGAAAAACCAGCGCAAAGGAAAAAATGCAATTTTCGTAGGGTGCTTCATAATTTATTATTGGCCTACAGTTTTGCCTCAAAAAAGTAACTGCGTGAAAACGCTAAATATGTGGCATTTTTTAATATGTGAAAACATATTAAGGGCTTCTTCACATTGGCGTTTGCAAAGAGGAAACAGCTAATAGTGTTTTATCCCCAGTCCAGAATTTACATATAAACTGTTCAATGCTGCTGTGTAATGTCCTCGATAATGCAGCCATGTCTGAGTGTCTCTCTCTTAATCTCCCCCACCTGCTCATTCTTACTGTGGTTATCTGAAGAAGGGTGTGTACACAAGGCATCCCAGAAATGTTGATGAACTAAAACACAGTTACGGGAAGGAATGATTCAAAATTACTTCTTGC
Source organism: Eleutherodactylus coqui (assembly GCF_035609145.1). Taxonomy (NCBI): domain Eukaryota; kingdom Metazoa; phylum Chordata; class Amphibia; order Anura; family Eleutherodactylidae; genus Eleutherodactylus; species Eleutherodactylus coqui. Next base: position 49,211,545 of record NC_089845.1, on the reverse strand, counting down.
TCTTGTGCAAATGTTATTTGCAGCTACAGGAAATGTATAGTGGATGTGATTAATGCTAAATGAGGATCTAAAAATTATTAAATTCAAGAGTTCACACACTTTTTTATCCCTACACTGTGGATAGTTACTCAATGTGCTTAATAAAAGACATGACCGGTGGAACCGTTGGTGTGCTACTAGTTTAGCTAGGCTGGTTTGATCTATAATTGTGACCATATTTTATTTGTAAGCAATGCAAAAATTCAGGTAATTTCAAAGGGTTTCCCTAACTTTGCTTGCAATTGTATATTTAATTCAGTTTTAACATGGCTAAAATATAGAAAGAAACCAAATTCTAATATACTTTTAGTAATTCTGCGCCCTTCACAGTATGGACACTAAAATCAACTTTATTAGATATTAATTAAAACATACGGGGTTAAAACTGGTACACAAACATACAATTAGTTTCCTTCGATATTGGAATGGGTATTGCAGGATGGGAAAGGCCTGCTTAATGAAGAATGGACAAGAAGTAAGAGGGGTACAATTCTGTCCTCTTTGTCTATACTAGCTATAGTGGAGCTATTGTAAAGGGACACTATTGCACTAATATAGGAGGGTCTATATCTTTCTAGCCTCCGTGATCCTGTCATTTGTAGCATTTAGCAAGTCACATTTTGGGAATATCTAGGTGTTCTTGACTCTGGAAATGACACCAAAAGTATACACTATGTATGAGGAGAGATCTACTCGTTAATGACTTGACACCTTGACTGGTGACTAGCCGTTTAATATCTATATCTGTCCCTATAGGACCTCCGGTGCAAGCGGGATACCCCTAGACTATATGGGGATCCCGCTTAGCACCAGGTGAATTCATTATCATTTCATTATTCTACTGATATATCGAATATGTTTGGTGGCGCGGATTGCCTTTCCTTTTACCTATCTGTCCCTACTGTGATGTGTCTTATCATAAGGATCAAATCTCTGAAATGTACCCCTCTTACTTCTTGTCCATTCTTGATTAAGCAGGCCTTTCCCATCCTGCAATAGCCATTCCAATATTGAGGGACACTAATTGTTGTATGTGTGCCAGTCTTAACCCCGTGTGTTAAAATGAATATCTAATAAAGTTGATTTTAGTGTCTGTACTGTGAAGGGCATTACAAATGGACATCGACCTCTCTGCTCCAGTGAATTTCCATTTAGTAATTCTGCGCAGTTCACACAAAGCCTCTACCTGTCTTTCCCTGGTACGTTCTGTTACCCCTCTTACATGATAACATGAAGTTCATGAGGAGCCACTTTTATTTTTCTACATTTTTACTTCATACCTCAAGTAAATATAGCTGGCACATAACTCAGGTGTCTTAAGCATATTTTAACCGCTTAGTAACATAACTAATTTTTGCCTTAAGAATTCGCAAATTTTTTTCACCCTCTGTGTTCCAGTGGTCATATCTTTTTAATCCATTAGTCGCCCATACACCTTTTTACAGCAGCCACTACAGGGCTTCCTTCGGATGCATGTGCCTTTTTTTAAATCGCTGCATCGGAAGCCCAGCATGAGGGTTCCATGTTGAGTCCAGCAAAATCTCAGCCATTAGAAGTCAGCTGGGTTCCTGCACTAATTGTCGGAATCGGAGCTAGCTCTGATCTCTCTAGTTTAATACTTTAGATGTCGCGGTCACTGCGACCAAAGCTGATGGGGGGGGGGGGGGGGGCATCTGCTGTTGCTCATTGGTCGCCCGCAATGCAATCGCGCAGTTCTGGTGGGTTGATAGAACATCTGAAGGCCTAATAATGTCTTGCAATTTAGCCATCTATGGTGGTCTATTAAGTTCATAATGGGACAAAAGTAAAAGTATAAAAAAATTTAATGTAAAAGTTATGTAAAGAACAACGCTCACAAATGGGTTCCAACCTTATGTTAAATACTCAACCTATGGTGGGTGATCTAAATACTAGCCAGATTTAGTACTCACTTAGCATAGCCCACCTATAGAATACTATGTGTCTATGGATTTACTCTGAATCATCAGTGGAAAACCAATATATCTGGAAAAAAAAGCTTAGAAGATCATTCTGACTGCCCTGATACCTAGCAGCATAGAGTCAGTGTCCTGTGTATTGGTAGCAGGTAAGTCTGATAATGCCATGTCATTACTCAGTCTGACTAGCAGCTGGATTACCCACCATAGGTGTCCACCAAGAATCTAGAGGAATCTAGTAATGGCCTTTGGGAGATACAATATCTGATATCGCTATAGTCATGGTGAATTCTAACTTTTTTTTCACTTGGGATGCTCCCTGAGGCAACACCATTTCTAGTGACTACTTTTGCTGAAGGGGCCTCTCCTAAGTGTAGCATCATTTTTGGTGGTAAGAATCCCTATTATAAGGAGATATCGGAGGGACAAGTTCATACCTGGGCTCCCCTCTCGTCAATGTTGTATCTGGCACTAGTTGCCAGATTGCTCTGGTTTTAATCTAAATCAATAAAGGGTTTTTTTAAGATCCTATTCTGTGAAGTTATATGATAAAACCATTTAAAAATTAACTCACCCCGCAAAAAAAGCCCTGTGGTGACAAAAAGTAAAAAAAAAAAAAAAGTTATGGATCTTGGTTGGTGGGAAGATGAAATAAAAACCTGTGTGTTACATTCGTGCCATTACGGCGTCCCTCACAGACATCACCAAGATGTCAGACCAAGATGTAATTAATGTCCACAATGGACCAATATAGGCAAATATTATATCACCAAAACATGGGGAACACAAGATAGGGCAAATAATGGTAACAGAAATATGGGGATGGGAAAGCTATCCCTAACAAATGCTGGTATGGCAGACCCGGCTTAGAAGCTAGGAGTGGCCACATGTCAGGAACCTAGAGGACTTAGTCTCTCCCTAGATGAGGGATAGGGAAAATGGAGTTCGAAAGAGCAATGTATAGAACACAGATTTTGGTAAAAGTGAATAAACCCCATACAGAATAAATAACCACAGGTACTGAGCTGACAGGAGTCTGCAGCTTCACTTCAGGCAGGACAATAACCAGCTCCCATGTAGAGGCGGACCCAGAATAAATACACTTCTATTATGGCTGATTGGTCAGTTAAGGAAATCCTATCCCTGTCAGCCAATCAGTCCAGACACCACAGGGGATGTTGTAGCAAGGTTGTGAAGAGCAGCACATTATACTCGGAGCCCACTGAGGGATTTCCGACAGACAACACCTCAGGGGGCTTCTTCAGTGACAGGAATAAGACACTCATTGGCTCCTACTGCTGAATGACAGGGCACATCAGCCGAAGGTGTAGTCAAGCGGGCTGCGGCTGAAGTCAGGACGTCGCCCAGGATCCACTTCCTGATTGTGTGCCGCAACACTGGTCTTCAAATGATTAAAGAGACTGTCCAGAATTAGAGAAACATGGTTGCTTTCTTCCAGAAACAGTGCCACACCAGCATTTTGAATATTTTTTTCTTTCAGAGAACCACCTTTATAAAAAAAAAAACAATTTTTTCCTGCAATTTTGGGTTGTCATCTCAAAGAGGTTTCACTGTATCCCTATGGAACTGTTAGTGTTCCAACCATTAGGGCATACCGGTGTGTGGGAAAACCAATATTTCAGTACTTTTCAGCCCTGATACTGTATCCCAGTATTTCTCAGCCCCGACGGTCGGTCATCAATTTTAAAGTCCTGTAAAACTCCATGAAGAAACAAAGCGATAATATTCGATGACCTGTATGTTAAATGTTTTCCCAAAAAAACAGCACCACACCTGTCCACGAGACTTACACAATATTGCAGCTGAGTTGCATTCACGTCAATGAAAACGAGCTGCAATATCAAAAAGAAGCCACTGGTGTGATGCTCTTTCCAGTGGAAGGCAGCAGTGATTTGTAATCCTGGACAACCCATTTAAGCTGTGCGACAAGTGTATAATGGCAAACTTGATGATTTTGTGTGACAGCTAGCAGAAGTATGAGTGCAGCTCTGGTGAACGAAAGCCTGTAAACCGGGATTAGTACAACATAAGTAATGCAATTTGTTTACAAAGTTACTCAAGTTTTAATGCAGATTACTGTACATCTATTTGTAAACTGAAATATGGTGTTCAAAAGCAGATATACCCTTAGAAAAGTAGGCACATAACTAAAATTTGTGAATTACTTTAGGAAACTACTGTACAGTGTCTTCTTCCGACATGAAAAAATCTCCATAGTAGAAAGCAGAGTTGTATCCAACTTCACAATATATGCTTGAGGATTCCTTTAAACATTCAAGAGATTTTTTTCACCCCCCCACCCCAACTATATAACACACAGTAGAACCAAAAGTAAAGTCAGTAATAAAATATTTACTGGATCATTTGGTAACACAGAATTTCTGTCTTCGAGTGTAAAGCTACCGTCTTGCACACAAAGATGGACAGAACCATTTTCCAAGACTAGTATGGACACAATAAATATGGACTTGTACATACAAGATCTGTACACAAAGTTGCCCCACGTCCATAAAAAAAAAAAAAAAAAAAGTTACATTTAACAGTGCAACAAATACATATATAATTATATAATTTAATTATTTTACTCAACATGAGATATGAACGTATGTACTAAACACAAGCAACTACCTTGGTTATGTACATATATAATATATATATATATTTATATTTTATTCACTGATATGTACAGATTTCTACACATAAAATTCCGAAAGGCACAATTGTCTATACAACATATACAAAAATGGCAGGAGCGGACAAAAAAAAAAAAAAAAAAATAACAAAAAAAAAAACAAAACACAAAAACAACAATTATTGGTCAAGAGTTTATGATTGCACAAGTAAATGGGTAAGAAAAATGTGCTTTGAAGATCAAGGAGGTTTGTAAATAAACCTCGAAGTCTCTCATTATACTCCCTCCCCTTCCCACAAAAAAAGTAAAAAAATACTGGAACTAAGATGAAAATGATGAGTTTTTTAGGTTGCTATAACCAGTCTGCCTTCATCATCGTCACTGCTTGAGTCGCTGAACTGTACTGTGCTCTGTCTTGAGATTAGCTCAGTTCTCCTCTGATGTCGAAGGGGTGGAAGAGCGTGACCTGTAGACAACCTGTTCGGAGGTTGAGAATGAACCTTCAAAGAGACATCTTGTTTGGCAGGTGTCTTAACCTGACTGGCGTTGATGTTAGGACCTTGCTTCAGCTGACTGTCTCTTTCAGTTTTCCGACCGTAAGTTGTAGCTCTGTCTTCGATGACTGTAGCCTCACCTAATGCTTTTGGGGATTCCTGTATCCTCGAAGAAACATGTGGATCAGAAGGTTTCATATTTTTGGCATCTGCCCCAGGAATGTTAGTTAGACCCTGGCAAGGTGCTGTGCTACATGATGGAGATCTATCGGGAACTCCTTGGCCATCGATAGATAATGGGCTTATAGATGGAATTAAAGTAGGCAATGCTATGTTCAAAATTTGTAGGCCTGGAATGTGAGCTTGTGGATTAGGGTTGCTCTGGGAGCCAGGGCTTGTTGCTAAAACTTGCAAGCCAACCGCATTTAGAGTTAGCCCTGAGGGATGAATTTGAGAAGCAATGCTAGCGTTTGAAAGACCTAATATATTTAGGGTTTCCATGCTGAGAGGCTGAATGGGTTGTAAGCCTGATGCGCTCAGACCAGGCACATTCACTTGACCAATTGGAATACAAGGTACAACACCATTCACTTCGGCTACTCCTATAGGACTTGGTGTGTTAGGAACGTCTGCAGGCTTATCACTGTGAGCACTTGCAGGTCTATGAATTACCCCAACAGCTGGTATAGTCAGTTGCACTTGACCAGCCGGGAAGGGTAGAAACGTTGAGTAAGCGGTTAATCCAGCTGGGACAAGCTGAATTCCTCCGACTGGTATCATGCTGTAGGGTGACCTTACGGGTTGCTGTGAATGTAAAGGCAAATGACTGAATAGATGTGTTGGCGCTGTAGATATTTGAGCGGGCTGTTGAGTTGTGTCAGCTGGTATTTGTTGGTGAGTATTCGAGTCTGTTACTGATGAATCCATTGTCTGCGTGCTCCGGTCTACTGGTGAAGATGGGGTGTTGACAGATGGAGAGTCCTGTAACAAGAGGAGAGAAAAAGATTCATAAAATGCATTTCGTGAGAAAAAAAAATACATAGTTGCTTATACTCTGGTGATACTTATAGGGATTTTCCAGGACCAAGATACTAATAACCTATCCCCAGGATAGGTCATCATTTCCAGATCGGTAGGGATCCACCGCAGGACCCCCAACCGATCAGCTGATTGGAGAGGCCATGCAGCTTGGGTGAATACCATGAACTCTTCTCAGGTTTGTGATGCCACATTCATTAGTTAGATAGTCTTGGAACAGCTCAGTTCTATTCAAGCGAATGGGATTAAGCTGCTATAGCAGGCCCAGCCGCAGCGTTAAGTCTGGGATGCAGTGAAGTGGCCCTGTCACTCACCCAACCGCTATGGCCACTTCAAACAGCTGATCGACATGTATTCCAAGCAGCACAACTAATACAACAATCTAATATTGACAATCTATACTGAAGACAACTTTAAAAGAGTTGTGACAGCATAAAAATCCCCCCCCCCCAACCGATCCCGAAAATAGGGGTCTTGAAGGTCCCTGCATGAATGGAGTGGTGGTTACGAGGGTGTTTTTTCCATATTTACCGGTCACCTCGTTCCTTCACTGTCAGCTCAGAAAACCAGCGCTTGGGTCCATGTATTGAACTTAGCCAGCACGTGCAGAAATGAGTGCCAGTCTCCAACCTACAGTATGTGTGCTATACGGACCCATTTATTACTTACAACTGATGGCAAGTCCCACAGAAGTAAACTGAAAACAATTTTGAGAAGGCATCGGAAAACAAAGTAAGAAAACTAATTGCTTTAATTCATATGTCCTTTATGTCCAGTGTTACATTTTAATGCTAACAGTTGAGCTGTGCCATGTTGGATGGGACTACTTGTTGTGTTGACCGTCTGTGTCCCAAGTTGTTGAGTTTGCCCTTCGTACGTCCAAGAGAGAAGAGCAGGCCGACACGGACAAATAAACATGGCGTGCGTACAACACCCAACAGCAGTAACTTTATGGAATCCTTCTTCTGAGAACGCTCTGTACACTGGCAAAGTAAGGTTAAAGGCTTGGAAACTAGCTAGGTGTGGTGAACATGTTTATTTGTGAAGTTGTGTGGGTGTGCGGTGTTCGGAACATATCAGTAAAAAGGAGAGACTTGCTGTAGCCAACATCACAGAACAATCCGGGGGTGGATGGAGTATGGGGAAGGGATGGTGAAATAACATTTCCAGAGAACAACCTCTACCAAAGTACCTGCTAAGCCTTAAACAATGCTACATATAACAAAAACCGTCTCTAACTCTAAGAGTTAATACGCTGTAAGTCCACGCAGCAAGAGCGGACATGGAGAGCTGCTCTGACACATCGCCCTGGATCCAGCTACATTACTTGGCTTCAGCTTCACTGCAAATGCATTATAAAAGAAAAGTATACATTTATGTGTGGCTTTGTTACGATCCACGGGTTTTAACATGTGGATGTATACTTACAAATTCCGTCGAGCTTTCTCCCTTCCCTTAGTCACTAGCAAAGTCCTCCCACTTCCTCAGTGGGCAGACCAGACCCCAGTAGTCATAGCATGCCTCCCCCCACACACACTGCCCCAATAGTCATAGAATTTGGCCCCCCACTTTCCCAGATGCCACAGAAGAGCCAACCCTTAATATATAGGCTGCAACGGTAAGTTTGCCCCAGCCCACAGTTATCCCAGTAGTCACAGCATGCCTCCCCCACACACACTGCCCCAATAGTCATAGCATTTCATCCCCCACATTCCCAGATGCCACAGAAGAGCCAACCCTTTATATACAGGCAGTAACTTGAGGTCCTCGTCTAGCCCACAGTTCTCCCAGTAGTCACAGCATGACTCCACCCCACACACACTGCCCCGATAGTCATGGCATTTCGCCCCCACTTTCCCAGATAGCACATAAGAGCCAACCCCTTTATATACAGGCAGCAAACTTAAGTCCTCCCCAGTCCACAGTCTACCCAGTAGTCACAGCATACCTTCCCGACACACTGCCCCAATAGTCATAGTATTCCGTCCACGACTTTCCCAGATACCACAAAAGAGCCAACCCTTTATGTACAGGCAGCAACTGTAAGTCCGCCCCAGCCCACAGTCTACCCAGTAGTGATAGCATGCCTCTCCCCACACACACTGCTCCAATAGTCATAGCATTTCGCCCCCCACTTTCCCAGATACCACGGCAGAGCCAACCCTTTATATACAGGCTGTAACTGTAAGTCCGCCCCAGCCCACATTCCTCCCAGTAGTCACAGCATCACCTCCATTTCATTGGTCACAGCAGCGTCCTACTCTCTCAGGAGTACCGGTAGCCCCTCCACCTGTATGTAGCTTGCTGCATCAGTCTTGGCTAGCAGAGATCAATACAAGTTGTGCTCACATCACTGTCTTTGTACAGTAAATATAACGATATTACATAATCGCATGTCGGTGAGAAGAACATCTCCAGCTGATAAGCACAGGAACGTTGCATTATCCAAAATATCTTAAGTTTCAACAAGTTCCTGGGTGTGATGCAATATTACTAGAAATGCTTCTCCATAAATAACATCTAGATGTCAGAATATTCCAGGAACAGGCTTGTAAGAAGCCCGGATGTGGGCAGAGAGGGGCGCAAGAGGTCTGATATAGAACGGCTGTACCAATATAAAGTTATATACCTATAGAAACGTCAAGGTCAGACCCATGACACAATAGCGGTGAGCGTTATCGGTGTGTCTGATACTATCCTTTCAGTCATACTTTATAATACAGTGATATTGATGCTGTCGTCCCCCATGCTTTCATTACAGGCACGGAACCGGTATAGTAGCGTCCCATGTAACAATTGTTTTAATCTTTAATCAAATAAAACCAACTTTTATTTAAAACAGTTACCTGTCCTGGAAACCACATTTTTTATACATTTCTGGAGTTTTGGTGCTCCAGGTAGTTCTGTGCTCGGGACAGTGGACACTTGCTGCTGTCTGCTAGAGGGTAAGTTGACCCTTCCTATCCTCTTCCTCTCATGTTGAAATTATCCATCACATTTTTTTCACTAATTAAAACCACATAATGAAACATATTCTATTTTTCTAATCAGTTTTACTTTCTGATTGCAGATTTTTTATTCTATTTTTTGTACATGACTATGGGAGCACCCTTGTTGCCTTAGCTGCAGTCATGCTGGGTTCCCATGGGACTGTTTCACTGCTGAAATCTTGTGGTTTTGCTGCAGCGAAAAACCGCAAGATTTCCGCGGGATAACCGCAGCTTCAGAACCCGTGGCATTTAGCCGCGGGTTTTGGAGCGGCTTTGCCACATGCTTTTCCGTTGCAGCCGGCGCTCCCATAGAGAGAAGCAAGGCTGCAACGGGTAAAAAAAAAAAAAGAATTCACATGCTGCGTCCCAGGAATACTGCAGCGCTGGCTAATGCCGGCTTTGCTGCGACGGATTGTCCGCCCCGTGTGGATGAGATTTTTGACAAATCTTGTCCGCAAGGCTGGCTAATTCCCGGATTAGTGGCCGCAGGCGGATTTGCCGCAGCAAAATTCCATGGCAAATCTGCCCTGTGTGAACCCAGCCTTAAAGCAACTCTCCAGTTTTGGGATAAAATTCTGTCCCAGGATAGATGGAGGTTGGGGCGGGGGGTATATTACTTGCAGTAGTTGTTGCTCTCTGCCGTCTGTCCGATCCGCTGGTTCTAGGTCCGGTTTTTGGGCATTCAAATGGCCAATGCAATCTACAGACTACCTAAACTCCACAGTGCATTTTACCTACTCTCTGATTGGCCAGAACTGCTCATGTTATCAGCACTGGCCAATCAGTGAGCAGTGCACTGCACAGTGTTCATCAGGTAGTTAGAAAACTGCTGCAGCCATCTTGAACATGTGAAAAGAGGGCCCGAAACTGGTAGATGAGAAGGGCAGCAGAGAAGAACAGCTGCAGGTAACACACCCAGGGAGTTGCTTCAGCAGCACTTCGTGATATGCATTACAGCAGCCTCATGGGCCATATACACAGTGGACAGGAGCGGACCCATTTCCTTCTGTGGGAGATGGTTGTTTTGTGATCTGTGGTCACTGTTCAGGGAGGGACGTTATTGTTACGTGTTACCTGTCATTGTAATCCTGCCTGTGATGATAACGAGATGACTGCTGAGAAGTTTTCTTCAGGTTATTAAGAGGTCAGTGTGAAAACTGCGGGATTTTTGGATTTTTTCAAAATATAGGCCAATGACATTGAAAAATTAAAAAGAAAAGCACCAAAAGCTCTTAAAAAAAAAAAAGTTTAATAATTTATACAATAAGTAATTTTCTGATAACGCATTCCTTTTAAAACTAAAAGTGTGCATTATACACGCTGCAGAACAATACAATATAGTTTTTTTAACCCCTTCTTGACGTGCTACAGGTCAGGTGACTGTGTATTGAGCGGGCTCAGGAGCCGAGCCCAGTCAATACATGGCGACTGTCGGCCATCTTCAATAGCGGACACCCACTTGCAACTGCTGTGATCGAAGATAACACCGATCTCAGCTGATAACACTTTGAATACCGCTGTCAATTCTGATGAGATCATGGGGAGCCATCTGAGCGTCATGGCAGTCCGGAGCCTTCTGAAGACCGCCGAGGCTGCCATGAATGATCACCTATCAAGACGTGCCTGTGTTCTAACCCGGAATCTATCAAGGCATGCCATAGATTGCTGGCATCATTGTGTTCATAATAGTCCGACTTATTAAGATATCACATTATTAATCCCGAATGGTGAAAGCGGTCAGAAAAAAAATATACACGATGCCGGAATTGGGTTTATTTGGTCTTTTTTTTTTAAACAGTATCACATAAAAAAACGATATGAATTTGCTATAATTGTAATCATAGTAAACCCACAGAATAAAGATAATGTACCGTTTTTATTGTATCACGAACACTGTAAATACAATGTCCACCAAAATGGTGCAATTATATTTATTTCCCATTTTGCCTTACTTTGTATGGTATGGTATCATTGTAAAATACAACTCACCCCACAAAAAACAAGCCCTCATGTAACTATGCCACCAGAACAACAAAGTTCAGATTTTTTGAAAGTGGGGAGGAAAAATGAAAATGGCAAAAACAAGAAGGGCTGCAGTGAGGAAGGGGTTAAAGGATGAGGGCGTTTGATATTAAAATCAATAGTGGACAGGAATTTTCCTTTCCGCTTAAAAATCAAACTATTAATGACCACTTGTCAGTTAGTATGTGAGTGCTTCTCATGCTCCGCCCCTGGTGAAGTCATTGCATCGCCCCTGGTGACATCATCGCAGGTCCTACAACATATATAAAACACAGAGCCTGACTGACAGAAGGACAACACAGTTAGGGCTCTTGGAAGGGGAGGACAGAAATATCAAAATGAGAATACAACTAAGCTGTTATTATCTCAGACACAACTCAGCGGTCCTGACAGAAAACACTGACCTACCTCCACCACAGAGATCAGGTGGGCTGAAGGACCTGCGGTGACATCACTGCTGTGGGGGGAGCCATTGTGCAGTTTGGTAAAAGAGATCCGGTGGGCTGAAGGATCGGCGGTGATGTCACTGCTGTGGGAGGAGCCACTGTGCAGTTTGGTAGAAAGTACCACATACTGGATAAGCCGACAGCAGACACCAGGACCTGTGATAGCATCACTGTCATGTGATCACCTGTGTGGTTGGCATCAGCGATCACATGACCAGGGGCTGATCACTGTATCCAAGAGTTTGCTGAGCTGGTGATGTCTGGAAATCAGCATGGATGTACCATGTAGTAGAGCTGTGTGCGTGGTATGCGGGAATCATAATGGATGTAACATAGCTGTGTGGCGCATTGCGCCACCAGAAACACTGGCACTATAGTTTCCTAATAATTACTAGTAGCAGCTACGTATAAGGTATAATAAGCCCCCTGCTAGAACTATAAGAAGTCACCTCAAAGTTCTGTGTCGAGTACTCAGCCTGTGGTTGGTCACTTCTTCCAATAGATGCAACTCAGTAAAGTCTGGCAGTAGCGTGCTTCACATCATCCATCCTTCCCTCTAGTTACATCTAGAAGCGTGCAGCACTTATGGATAGCTAATCTCATCCTTTAGTTAAAGCGCTAACAGAAGAGTAAACCTTACGAGGGCTGACAAGTCCTCCCTCAGCGGCAATGTGCGCAGAATATCTCAGCAGCGAGGTATTAATAATCCTGGAAAGGCTGCGCACTCTCTCCCCATGGGTACATTAACATTTCAATGAAAACCACACCGAAATCAAAACACTTAGCAGAAAAGACTTTCTTTCATCATCGGATATTGAAATCATGGAATTTGTAATCCCCCTGAATGAGCTCAGGCCTGACCGCAGGAAAAAGGGTCTTTTGTGATACTTTACAAGCACTATTCTGTTTATGAACGCAAGTCTGAAAAGTCATCTTTCTCAATATAGAAGCACAATGTAAAGCACTGAAAACTACCCTAAATCCTGGTTAAGTGAATCTTCACCTTCACCATCATATGCTCTTTAGGTCTAAACTTCCGGGCTAACTTCTAAATACAGGTGTTTTGGGGGTTACTTGTTCCTCTTCCAAACATCTAGCTGGTGAACAAATTCTTACAGGCTATGCTTCCTGGGAAAAAGTATGCAAATTAGCACTCCTACATAAAGAAAAAAAAAATGGCCCCTCTAGTGTGACACCGGTATTATACAGTTCCCTGTCAGTCAATGTCCAACTCATTAAAAAGCCTTAACACATGACTAGAGATATCCACTAAAACAACAGATGCCCATAAACACTCAGCCAACCGGTACTGTGCCCTGCACCAACGATGAGTAATGACTCCAAGACAGCTGCCAACAGATGGGGTGACTCTGGTTTGGCTGATATCCGTAGTAAGGTTTCGGTTATGCTACTGGCAGTGTTTGGTGACCCGCTTGTTAACGCAGTCCAATTTGCACAGGCTAATACCGTCACAGGGTTTAAGGGATTTTTTGAGCCCTCTCACGGAGCTGTGGATTTAACCACAGGGAATCTCCATGTTTGTGGCATCTGGAGCAGTCTAGATTGGCAGTACTTATAGAAGCAATGATAAGAACATTAATCAAGCAGAGATTGACAACATGAGGTCAGTAGAGGTATCGCGGGTAGCGAGAGCAAGCAAAGTTTAGTATACAAGCCTGGGGTCAGAACTATAGATTAATAATAGAATGATAGGAGTCAATCCATAGGTCAGTAATGGTAGAAAATCCAAAATAGCAGAGGCACACATAACTAGTAGAGTCAGAATAACCCAGATCTACAGATAAGGAAGGGGGCTTTAAAGCAGCTGCCCATGACATCATATGCGGGGGCTGGCTGTCTCAGCAAGGAGGCAGCACAGGGCTGTCTAGAGGAGATAGGGGTTGTAAAAGAGCTGGCACAGATCTTGGTAGGATGTGTAACAGTCTCAATGCTCCTTAATGGGTCAGTCTTTGACTTACATCATAGCTATATATAGGTGGCATTAAGAGACTTTTTAATTTTCATGAATGGAGGAGAGCTAATTTGCATATATTAATGAATGCTTATAATTACCCAAGTTCTGTTCTTCTTAAAAAAAAAAAAAAGGTTCAAGACTCCTGGACAGACATGCTATCAACTTACAGTCACAACTAAAATAAAGCCCCATTTACACGCAACAATTATCGCTCAAAATTCGCTTAAACAATGTCTGTTGAGCGATAATCGGTCCGGGTAAATTCTACCATTGTTTGCTTTTCGTCCGAACGATGATTTTTAGTTGAGTTTGAAAATCAATCGTTCGGCTGGTGAGCTGATAGCTGGGACTGCAGGCTGTGATTCTCCATGGGAGAGCTGATAACATTGTATTCAGCTGCAGAACAAAGGGGCTGAATGCAGATAACAGACCACCAGCTGTTATCTGCATACAGCGAAGGGAGGCTCATTTACCTGCAAATGAAGCTAATAAGCTGCTAATGGGCATTAGTGCCCATTAGCAACTTATGCAAAATGATGGCTCAAACTGTCAATCATCCTATCTTTTGAATGAATTTTGAGAGATCATCTTTGCGTGTAAATGGGGCTTAAGCCTACAAGTTTACTGCATTATTAATTGAGTTCAATGTATTAACAATATTCAGCAAGCTCCTAAATGCTTTGTCTACTTGTCTTGCTGCAAGACTAACCACTTGACTTGATGGCACGGTCCAGGATAACATCCGTCCATCATGTATATCCACAACCATCATATATTACTGTTAATGAACAACTATGGTTTTAAGTTTCAGCTTTAGAACTAGACAACTTACGTGTGAAGTGGTCAGGTGTTTTGACCCCACTGTTCCATCAAGCCCATCCTCGGCATCTGGATAATCAATGGACATCTGATGACATAGGGATTTGGGAGATGATGCTTCGATTTTAGGAAGTGCAGTATTCCGTAGAACGTCCTCTCCTTTCTCTTCGTGACTCACTGGCTTGCAAATAGTTGATGTAGTCAATGCCGTCATCTTGGTGATCAAAGCTTTAGGAAGAATATCCATCGAATTAGTTTGAGGAAAAGTATGTGCAACTCGACAGTCTTCGTCGGCACTAGATGCTTCTTGCTGGCTGTTTTGGAAAGGGTAATGCTGAGGACTTGCTGTAACAGATGGAGTAGCCGAAAGAACAGACTCTGCTTGACTGTCTTCATCCTCATCCTCATTATCATTGTCGTCGTCTTCTGCCCCATCTGAATCATCACCGTCAAATCCGGACCGTTCCCCGGTGTACCTTTGCCTTTCACCTGCACGATGGTATAAGAAAGAAATATATAATGACATCACATATACTTCACAATGGGGGGGGGGGGGGGGGGGAGAGAGGTATAACAGACCGCAAAGCAGTGACCAAAGAGAATTGTATACAGTTCACAAAACTAAGCTGAATCGGCAATTATTTATGAATTTTTTGAGAAACCCCGGTATTTAATTAGCTTTTCACATTGTGTTTGGTTTTCGGGTGGTCAACGGCCAATATGCTCTATATAGGAAAATCATTTTAATAGGAGGGTAACAACTATTGAAGAACTTAGTGGTGAAGTAAAGCGATCCCTGCCAATACAGATCAGAAGTGATATAAGTGCAACCTTAGATTTACAGTCAACGGGAGGGGATCGATTGCCCAGTAACAGAAGCAATGAAGTACTTGACTTCCCTCCACTTTGCCATCGGCTAAATCCCCTTACATAAACAATAGTGGTCCATTATGTCAGCTGCGCACACCAGGAAGCATAACGAAGATTAATAGATGCCGGCAATTCATCATTCTTTGCCCATTTTGTACATTTAGTAAGACACGTATCTCTATTTGTCGACGTTCTCAAGTTCGATAAAAAGTGATGGGTGAGCATTATCATACGGACCTTCATGAAGGCGTACATCACCAGCCACATCTATTTACCTCGGTTTTACAAATAGTAGTCCTGTCTTCTTCACCATTTAATGCAGCGATGCATTAAACATCCCCGTACAGCTGCGTAACTTCTACCACCCGACAGCTTGTTTCAAGCTGGAAGCTTTGAAATATCATTTCAGAGACAGAAACCTTTTTTCATACGGGGTCTGTGTAATATTTCAGTGCCGACTTGGGGAAAAGTTCCTTTCCGCATGCAATTTACACTGTAAATAGAGATGAGCAAACGCACTCGCTAACGCAAACTACTCAAACGAGTAGTGCCTTATGCGAGTACCTGCCCGCTCGTCTCAAAAGATTCGGGTGCCGGCGGGGCAGAGCGGGGAGGAACGGGGGGGAGATCTCTCACTCTCTCCCCCACGCTGCTCCCTGCTCACTCCCGCAACTCACCGCTCTCCCCCGCTGGCACCCAAATCTTTAGAGATGAGCGGGCAGGTACTCGCATAAGGCACTACTCGCTCGAGTTGTTGCCTTAGCGAGTACGCTCACTCATCTCTAACTGTAAAGCCTCCCTCACACAGATGTTTGCAGAAACGCAGCATTTTTTAACGCTGCATTACTATGGTTTCAGCAGCGCTGGCATGCATTATGCCCATTTACTGTGAATGTGGGGGCCAGGCGGGCCGGAACGACCCCGGCCCGCTCCTCTCTTTACTGAGTGAAGCTCATACCTGTGTAAAAGCACGGGAATGATTATCGCTGGGACAGCCTGTTGGGCATCTGTGCCCGACAGGTTGCCCCATTTAAAAGGGCCCTTACAGTTGTGTTACAATACGTCCCAGACTGGCATGCATCCCGTTAGGCCCTGCACAGACACAGGGATTAAATGTATATCTATACAGCCGATTCGGATAAGTGTACAAAATAACAACAAGATCACTCCATTAGCTTTAATTATGAAGTAGTGAGAGATTTCAGGACTAATGATTGTGAGATAATTAGCAATGAACTACCGTACCTGGTCAAGTAATGTCTCTGGAATGACAGGGAACAAATAGCCTGTGACAAGTCCTGACCTCCCGGGCGCTCCCGCTCCCCTGAAGCAGCACAGCTGCCCATGTTTGTGGACAAAACTAATCTTACTAAATAATTCGCTCTTTGATCCGCAGCGCTGAGTAACACTAAATAGGCCTTTGGTTCTGGGTGACTGGCAGCAGACAGTTGCTCGGTGCACTTCCCTTTCAAGTCAGCTTTCAAATGATACATACTCCTTGTCATCCAAGGCGTCAGCCTCACAAGGAAAGGACCTGCTTCCTTCGGGGAATCAAGCGTGAAAAGCTAAACATTAAAAAGTCACTCTGCCTCTTTATATCAGTTATCACTTAGCTGCGTGGAAACCTATTTCTCACGTTGCACTGGGGATAGATAAAAAGGACACTTCCAGCTCGGCGAACTAATGACAAGAAAATAAGCCTGTAGCATTACATCAGATAACAGATAATTGAAGCCCCATTTACACATGACGATTATCACTCAAAATTCGTTGAAACAATGGCTTTTGAGCGATAATCGTTGCGTGTAAACGCTTCCATCTTTCACTCCTCGGCTGAACGATGACTTTTAGGTGAGCATAAAATCCATCGTTCAGTCAGAGAGAGATAGCAGGGACTGCATACTGTATTCTCCACAGGAGAAGCTGATTACATTGTATTCAGCTGAAAGCCCTTGAAAAGACAATGCAGCTGAGAGGAAAGTCCAGACCACATGCTGAGATTTGCAAACAGCTGATGGAGCCTTAAATACATGCAAATAAAGCTGATAAAGTGCTAATAGGTATTAGTGCCCATTAGTACTTTATGCAAAAGGATCGCTAGAACTGTCAACCTTTCAATCGTTTGAAAGATTGTCTTTGCGTGTAAATGAGCCTTAAGAATGCTTTAAAAGATAAAAGTGTAATGGTTTATTTTGTTAATTAACAAAATAACTGAATGAACAAAAGAGAAATCTAAATGTAATCAACATTTGGTGTGATTGCACTTTGCCTTCATAGCAGCATCAGTTGTTCTAGGTACACTTGTACTGTTTTTGAAGGAATGTGGCAGGGAGGTTGTTCTAAACATCTTAGGCCTCATGTTTATGGGCAAAAGAAGAATTAAAATCCGCAGCGGATTTTAACTCTTCTCCCGCCCGCGGATCCGCACCCCATAGGGATGCATTGACCACCGGCGGGTAGATAAATACCCGCGGATGGTCAATAAAAGGGATTTTTTTAAAAATGGAGCATGAAAAAATCCGGACCATGCTCCATTTTCGTGCGGGTCTCCCGCGGGCTTCTATTGAAGCCTATGGAGGCCGTCCGGATCCGCGGGAGACCTAAAATAAGAATATACTCACCTGCTCCGGATCTTCCCTTCGGCTTCATCTTCTCTCCGACGCGGCCGGATCTTTTTTCTTCGGGTCGGCGCATGCGCGGGGCACGCAACCGACGTGCCATGCACATCCGCCGGGCCGCAGACAGAAGATCCGGCCGCAACGGTGAGAAGATGAAGCCGCGGCGAAGGGAAGATCCGGAGCGGGCGAGAGGTAAGTTTATTCTTATTTTAAGCGCTCCGCGGGGCAGGAGGGACCCGCTACGGATTCTCCATGGAGAATCCGTAGCGGGCCTGATTTTCCCCGACCGTGTTTTCATGCTGTGAACAGAGAGAGGAATAAAAAAAAAAAAAAAAAAAATCCCATTGCGCATGTCTGTGTGCGTGTGACTTGCGGGCATGCGCAGTGCTATACGCGGTCTCTGCCGGCTCTATGCCAGCAAAACGTATGGATTCGAAATGTGTATAAGGCTGCGTGAAGACCCGGAAATGGTTCATTCTATTTTTATTTCAGTTTCTTAGTTCCTCCAAATGAACAGAGAAACAGAAACTCTTCACTGAGGGCGGCAGGAGTCTCCCACAGAAGGAAGCGTTACCCTCTGGTCTTCACTATCTTAAAATCTGTTGTGTTTGTTTTCACGTCTTCAGATAAGGCGAAGTGTTAATCTTTTGTGTTGTCTGGGTTGCATTTTGCTCCTGTGCAAACTAACCTCTATCATTTCTTTGCTTTCACCGATTCGGCTTGCATGACCTAACAGCCCTCTTCAGCAAACAGTGCCATGACCTCTGACCCCCTACAAGCCCAATAGTACTAATTACGCTTAATCTCCTTGAACTCCCGGCTCATTCAGAGGTGAAATACCTCTCGCCAATAACAATGGCGGACAGACAAGATCACAGTGCATTTGCTCTGCTCCTGGGTTTTCCTCCATGCCAGCATATAAAGGCTGAACAAACAAAAGCACTACTTCAAAAATGAGCATTTGGGAGCCCAGGAGCCGGAGAGTTTCCATAAACTCCGATACATTACATTGTAGGTGTAAGCAGCGATAGTGGGAATATTAGGTACCGCTAACCGAGGCAAACCACAGCCCTCTCAGAGCAGACCATGCTCCTCTACATGCAATAACTTGGGCTTTGTTTTCAGCATCAATAGGAAAACGGTTTGGAGACAATGTTGCAATACCGGCTAATCGAATTTGGCAAACTTGATACAAATTATGATAAGGGGGTTGGGCGAACTCAGCCACTGTGTCAGCAATTGTAAGTTGGTTCTATCAGTGAGAGAGAACTACTGTATGTCCTAAAATTAGAGCCTTGTGTTAAGGCAGCAGAAATGCAGTCCTGAGCTTTGTGACCTGAAGGTTGCCGGTTCAATCCCTGCTTGGGGTCAGGTAGCCGACTCAAGGTGGATATAGGCTTGTCAGCTTATGCAGCCTGTTTAACAAGAAGTGAACAAGCCGGTGCTGGTTTTTATACTGTCTGAAAGGGACAACGAGTTCTGAACTCACGATGCTCATTAGTCGTTCAGGCGCTGGCCTGCGTTTAACCTGAACAATTAGAATCAGTTTCTCTCTGAACGACAATCGTTCCGTCTAAAAGGGGCCTTACAGAGGCCGATTCTCTGTCCGTTTATAATGAGCACAAATCAACAATACAGCATGCCAACTAGTGCCCATGACTACAGTTACCGTGCATCAGGTGGTCACTAGTATGGGCACAGGAGACAGATAGTATAGACGGTTTACACGTGACGCGGGCTGCCAATGAGCCAGCAATCAGCTCTGCTGACAAACAAGCGTTTGCTTGTCACTCGATTAGGTTTTATCACCTTTGGACAGTTGGAAAAAAAACATGATTCTGGTACAACCCCCTTAATGTTGTTTAGAAGACGGTGTACTGGAAGAGCGGGCCCCTGAGGTACCCCTGAACAGTGGTCCTGCGCACCCCGAATTCTCAAGATAGCTGACAAACAAGACACCTCTGCTCCAGAGGAAACATTAAATTATCCTAGGATAATACACTTTCTAGTGATTCTACAAAAGGATAGGATATTTAACTGCTGAAAAAGGGATATGCTGTAAGAAAAATCAGTATTTGCCATTCTGGTGTTTAAAAAGAAGCTGGAGAACATTTTTTTTTTACTTCTAAAGTGGCAGGAAGAGAGGAGGAGCTGACCTAGTCTGAAAAAGGGCCTACCACTATTATAGATTTGTATATAGTATATTTCACCTATATATGTGGTTAGGGGCATAGCCTATCACAACATATGATTTTACTTCTGTTATTCCAGTGGCCCCTATAGTAACAACGCAACCCCCCCCCCCCCCCTCAGTAAGCCCATTAGTAACAACATCCCCCGCAGTGGCCCTAGTAGTAACAGGGCACCCTTTAGTGGCCCATGTAGTAACAGCGTGTCATAGAGGCCCCAGAAATACCCTGGCTTCAAGGCCTCCAATGCTCCATAGTGCATGCCACAGACACATCATCTTTTGTATGCTCCCGCAGTGTCTGGCTGCCTCATATTTCCCCATAGTGCCAGTCTCAATGTGTGGTTGTCACTGCCCGTCTCCAAATAGCAATTTGTGGTGTCACTGTCCCCCCTACCCCAACAACAATGTGCGGCCTCACCATGGCCCTTCTTCCCCTCCCCAAACACTGTGAGGCCTTACTATACAACCTCCAAAACACTATGTAGCCTCAGTACACCCCTGCCCCTCCTTCCCAAACACTATGCAGCCTCAGTACACCCCTGCCCCTCCTTCCCAAACACTATGCAGCCTCAGTACACCCCTTCCCCTCCTCCCCAAACACTATGCAGCCTCAGTACACCCCTTCCCCTCCTCCCCAAACACTATGCAGCCTCAGTACACCCCTTCCCCTCCTCCCCAAACACTATGCAGCCTCAGTACACCCCTTCCCCTCCTCCCCAAACACTATGCAGCCTCAGTACACCCCTTCCCCTCCTCCCCAAACACTATGCAGCCTCAGTACACCCCTTCCCCTCCTCCCCAAACACTATGCAGCCTCAGTACACCCCTCCTCCCCAAACACTATGCAGCCTCAGTACACCCCTTCCCCTCCTCCCCAAACACTATGCAGCTTCACTGCCCACCCCACTCTCCCCAAACAACAGGAGGTAATTGAGTTCTTGTAATATATCAATCAATTACCTCCCGGAACACCAGCTCTCTTGCCTACTTTCTGGGGCTGTAAAAGGAACGCCTCTCACTGTTCAAAAGTGACTGAAGCCTGCAAAAACTGCATCATGCAGTCTGGGAGGCTGTACTTCCTCCAGGCGCCCTCTGGTGGACAACAGGAGCTTTTTGCCTCCATTGCAATACAGACAGTGGAGAGCGTGACTTCCTGGTTTGCTGTTGGTGGTGAGCTAGGAGAGATGGGGAAGGTTGGTACATGTAAATTGTAGCTGAGTGAGTTCCAGCAAGGGAGCTACAGCACCCCTGATGGGTTCTGGTGGTGTGTAAGGGAGCTGCAGCACCCCTGATGGGTTCTGGTGGTGTGTAAGGGAGCTGCAGCACCCCAGGTGCAATATGGTGGTGTGTAAGGGAGCTGCAGCACCCCCCTGGTGGCTTCTGGCGGTGTGTAAAGGGGCTGCAGCACCCCCCCTTATTGGGTTCTGGTGGCATGTCAGGGAGCTGTAGCACCCCTTGTGGGTTTTGGTGGCACGTCTGGGTGCTGCAGCACCCTTGATGGATTCTGGTGGAGTGTCAGGGAGCTACAGCACCCTTAGTGACGCGCCAGGGAGCTGCAGCATTCCTGGTGAGTTCTGGTGGAGCGTCAGGGAGCTGCAGCAGCCCTGGTGGAGCGTCAGGGAGCTGCAGCAGCCCTGGTGGAGCGTCAGGGAGCTGCAGCAGCCCTGGTGGAGCGTCAGGGAGCTGCAGCAGCCCTGGTGGAGCGTCAGGGAGCTGCAGCAGCCCTGGTGGAGCGTCAGGGAGCTGCAGCAGCCCTGGTGGAGCGTCAGGGAGCTGCAGCAGCCCTGGTGGAGCGTCAGGGAGCTGCAGCACCCCTGGTGGGTTCTGGTGGAGCGTCAGGAAGCTACAGCACCCCTGGTGGGTTCTGATGGAGCGTCAAGGAGCTACAGCACCCCTGGTGGGTTCTGGTGGAGCGTCAGGGAGCTACAGCACCCCTGGTGGGTTCTGGTGGAGCGTCAGGGAGCTACAGCACCCCTGGTGGGTTCTGGTGGAGCGTCAGGGAGCTACAGCACCCCTGGTGGGTTCTGGTGGAGAGTCACGGAGCTACAGCACCCCTGATGGGTTCTGGTGGAGCGTCACGGAGCTACAGCACCCCTGGTGGGTTCTGGTGGAGCGTCAGGGAGCTACAGCACTGGTGGGTTCTGGTGGAGCGTCAGGGAGCTACAGCACCCCTGGTGGGTTCTGGTGGAGCGTCAGGGTGTTTTGGCAACCCGGTTGGGAATCACTGCTCTAGACAGTGACTTTTCCAAACTCTGGAGAAGCATGTTAAATAAAGAACCAATTTGTGAGACTAAAAGCTCCAGCAAGAAGTCAGTCTAGCAGCTAAGCACATGATTATTACAATGCTAGAGAAGTATCCGGTGACAACAGGCGCGTTACTTTCTTCATTCATCTCTCTTTGAGTGCACAACAAGGGGAGGGAATGGTACTGTAGAGTTTGTGCTGCTGAAGTAGTCATGTAGTCTGGACTAATATACCTGGAGCTACACCAGGAAACAAAGACATAATGGGCTCTGGCAATGTCAAGCATGGCCTCTGCTTCTAAGCAGCGACCCAGACATACTTGGACTGCTGCTTAGCAAACAGCATAGTTAAAAATAGGACTCCTATTAGGCTTCACTTTCACTGGTATCTTCTGTTCAGCCCCCAACAACAAAGAAAACTGAAAAAGTGCTGGATGCAGCACATGGCGGCACGAACGGCGCCCGACGGACCCCATTAATGTAATCGGGTCAGTTGGGTTTCTGTTATGCCATCTGGCACTTGACTGAACAATATAGCACACCATGTTGCTCAATAGCACTATATGTCAGATCTGCGCCGGAGGCTCCGTTACACAGATGTGAACTTAGACAGTAAATTGTGGTCAGATTTGACAACATTATGATATTTTGCTATATGACTAATTTACATTGTTCTATTTTGCTATAGATCTGTAATTGGCAGCTCTTATATACTGGCAGAAAAGGCAAGGTTAGCTAATGCTAATTGGCTTCTTATGAATGCTCAAAGGCAGGCAGAAAGTGATGGGATACACATAACTACTCATTGAGACATGTACCGCAGTAAAAACTACCGTCACTTATTTCTTTATTATCCCTTATACATAGTGCCAGATTTTCTGCTTGACAGCAATATGAGAAAGATGTGTTTTGGGGGTAGAATAGTATCTTTTGCTCTGAAAGCTGCATAGATCTAATCTCCGCACATATCCAAACTAATCTGGCCACTTTATATCGGTATGGGGATAGATTGTGACAACCATAAAATGCAGCAAAATGTTGGATATAATTGACTGTCAGGACGGTTGTAGACAGAAGTTATTCTTAGAGGTGATTTTTTTTTATCTTCCTCCAAAATCAATGTGGGAGTAGTTTAAGAAAATGTCATTTCAGCCTACACAAGAGATTAGTGAGGCCAGGTGCCTTATTTAAGCAGAACAGGACCTATCTGCTTCACTTAATGTGTCAAAGGCAGCATATAAAAGGTCACCGATAAGATGCAAAAGAGCAGCTTCTCAGAATAGATGAGCTTACAGAGATATACCAGGCATTTCTTAGAATTGTATAGACATAAAACTGGGTAGAAATGATTTATAAATACTGTTTCCCCGAAAATAAGCCTTACCCTGATTTTTCTGGATTTTTGGTGAGGCTTAAAATATAAGCACTACCATGAAAATAAGCCCTAGTTACACTATATATTAAAAAAGAATACGTTACCTAGCCGGCTCAGTCCCAGTCCCTTCCGCTGTTCTCTGGAGTCGGCGCAATTTCTGCAGTCCTCGGAGCTCGTACATCATCACTTTCTGGTTACAAGATTTATAAATCCCGCTTCCAGGACACGAAGGCTGTGATTGGCTCTCCAACCGCTGTTCAGCCAATCAATGCAGCGCTTGATAAACCAATTACAGCCATCACATTGGTTCATCCAGCTCTGCACTGATTGGTTCTTTGACCACTGCTCAGTCAATCAACAGCAATTGTATTGCGGAGGTGGGGTTTATGAATCCATAAATCCTGCCTCCACTTCGACCACTGCTCCACTACCACACTAACTGCTGCTTTACTTCGACTGCTGCTCAGCGGCTGATTGGTTCTTCGACCGCCGCTCAGCCAATCAACATCCATCGTGTTGTGGAGGCGGTATTTATAAATTGGCTGAGCCCGCCTCCACTATGCAATGGCTGTTGATTGGTTCTTCGACCGCTGCTCAGCCATCATCCCTGGATGAACCAATGCGATGGCTGTGATTGCTTCATCGACCGCTGCTCAGCCAATCACATTCATCGCTTTCTGGGGGAGGGATTTACGAATCCCATAAGCAGGAAGTGATGTTATACAAGCAGCTAGGGCTGCGGGAACCACACAGACCTCCAGAGAGCACCAGGAGGAACTTTGACCAAGCCTGCTAGGTAAGTAAAGTAAGACACTCCCCAAAAATAAGACCTAGTGCCTCTTTTGGGGTAAAAATAAATATAACACAGGGACTTATTTTCTGGGAAAGTGGAAAAAAAATTCCTATAGATTGATCTCATATCTATCTCATATCTATCTCATATCTATCTCATATCTATCTATCTCAATCTCATATCTATCTATCTCAATCTCATATCTATCTATCTCAAATCTATCTATCTCAATCTCATATCTATCTCTCTCATATCTATCTATCGCATATCTATCTATCTCATATCTATCTATCTCATATCTATCTATCTCATATCTATCTATCTCATATCTATCTATCTCATATCTATCTATCTCATATCTATCTATCTCATATCTATCTATCTCATATCTATCTCCCTAGGATTTTTTTTCACTTAAACATACACACACAGCTAAATAGAAGCAAATTGGGGATTTCTTCACAGATTATAATTGGTGGAAGTGAAATACCAGGAATAATTGCTTGTTTAGCAAAAAAACAACTATTTTTTTTCTTGCCTGTATGCAAGTCCTAATATAAATAATCCACCTATTTCACCACAATTACTCCAACTTATTCTGTTCCTTAAAACTAGAGGCAGTTGACAGGAAGGAACGTCATCCTCCAGTTTCAGAGTTTAAAATAATTTTTTCAGACAAATCTAGAAGTGCATATTATTACATATATTACAGACTCCCACTTCATTAAAAGGGGATTCCCATACTGGAGATTGATGGGATATCTACATGTCTGGTAGATGCAGGCCGCAGTTCTGGGACCCTATGTGGGATGGTCATCCTCCAACCTACCCCGTGCAGCGGCATATTTAGACAATTCTGAGCTTGTCACGAATGTACAATATTTGGTATTTTCTATTCACTTTTAAAACCCAGCCGTGTGGTTGACAACAGCGAAGGGTTTTGTTTGCGTTTCTTAAAGATTCACGGGATCGGCACGTGCAACGCTCGTGGCATGAACACGGGCAAATTGGAAATCCTAAAAAATTTAATGGAACGGATCAACTATCAGCGAGCGTCACTGGACAGGCAATATTTTCTACTCAGGCAATGACCCCATCAGACACAATGGAGTGGCATTCATCGCAAACAAGGCACTCGGCACAGCTGTCCATTGTTTCAATGCCATAAACGATAGAAATCATATCCATACGAGTCAATGGGAATCCTCACTCGACCACAATTCTGCAAGTTTACGTGCCCACAACCGATGTAACAGATGAGGACATTGAACAATTCTATGCAGCTTATGGAAACACGGATTGGTTCGGAATGGAGAAAGGCGTCCGGCAAGGCTGCATTCTATCACCAGTTCTGTTCAATCTGTACGCAGAAACGATCATGAGGCGATGCAATTTGGATGAATTAGAAATCAGAGTGAAAATCGGTGGTAGAAATGTCAACAACCTCCGATATGCAGATGACACCACCCTGCTTGTGGAAAGTGAGAGGGACCTGGAATACCTTATTCAACGAGTGCAAAAGGAAAGCGAACGCATAGGACTGTACCTCAACGGCAAGAAAACGAAAGTCATGACCGCGGTAGGCAACGGTACAGTGAACATAAACATCATAATGAAGAAGTCGAGATGGTCCAAGATTTCATCTTCCTTGGATTCAAAATCGATCGTAACGGACAACCTGGACCTGAGATCAGGAGACGGATTACACTTTGTAGGAATGCAATGCAAGGAATGGAAAAGATCTGGAAAAGCAAGGATATCAGTAGTGCAACAAAAACCAGACTGGTCAAAGTAATCGTCTGTCCCATAACGACGTATGGTTGTAAAAGTTGGACGCTCAGGAAAACAGACAGAAGGAAATTTGATACATTCGAACTCTGGTGCTGGAGGAGAATGCTACGGATACCTTGGACTGCCAGGACAACGAACAAGGTAGTGTTAGATCAAGTCAAGTCAAAAATATCACTAGAGGGCAAAAACATCAAACAGCGGCTCTCTTTTTTTGGCCACGTGATGCTCGCTAACTCACTGGAAACAGTACTGATGCTCGGCAAGGTCAGTGGAAGGAGAAGATCAGGACGACAAAGAACAAGATGGCTAGATACAATCAAGGCCACCACCAACATGTTAATCATGGAACTGAAAGAAGCGGTGAAAGACAGGAATGCGTAGAGAACATTGGACTTATGGGAGTCATTGGGCCTGGCCCCAAAAGTGAACGATAAGAGAGCCACGCACATGTACGGCCACCTCTCTCTTCATTTTCCCCAGGATGTGGTGGTCAGTGGCTGTCTTACCAGGCGGGTTGGGAAACTCTCATTCTTCACATGAATGCAGGTCCGAGAGGTTAATTACGGCATATCCTGTGGCTACGTAATAACTGTGAAATTTGGAAATACTCCCTTAAATTGCCTGTCACCTTTGTAGGCATCTAAATTGTTGATTTAAATACAAATCCCACTTCAGACAGCAATTATCTAGATGGATCTCTGCATTGTATAGTATTACACCCCTACCGCTAGCCAAAGTCAATCCATTCCATAAGATATGCATATAAAGTTATAGAATACAATAAACATATATACATTTTCCCCTTTTTTCACGTTCTATGCATTTTACCAACGAGGCAAATAGTGAGCTGAATGTTAACCACATTCCTGCCAATATTTGCTTGAAAGGTGCCCTGCAGCAGTGCATGAGAAGGCTTTGAAGCACGCGCAAGGTTTCTGATCTCACATGGTTCAAAAAACACATAACCGCATTTGATCAAAATTCAGGATATGAGTTGAATCCAAGCTGACAGCAGAAATGACAGCTTGTATCAGGTTGACTATGCCTGCTGAGGGTTGTAGCTAAACTAGAAACATGTTAGGATACCTTTTACAAATTGGCCAGACGCTAAATCCAAGAACGTTCATAATTCCAGTGCTTAAAACAATCTTTTAATTATTAGACTTGCCTAATTGCCGAATATCTCTAGACTATGCGAAGGATTGAACCTTAAGTAGTCCCAAGAATTGGCAACTACAGAGCTTATACTAAATCTAGATGTGAAAATAGATTATTATGCAAAGTTGCAGCTAATAGAAATGTAAGTGTTTAACTCAAGAAAGGACCAATATAGTGTTAACGGGTGATAGCTTTTCTTTATATCATTAATATGGACCTAAACAAGTAATAGAAGTGCACGATGTTAGAAGAGAGCGGGCAGAGGCTGATCTTTGTGGCCAAGACTGCCACCTGCTGGGATAGCAAGGCAATGGATTCCAGGAAGCACCTTGGCAGCAGAAAACGGTTCCTTAGTATGTTAAATACAAATAATGTGCTTATACCAATGAGAACAGACGCATAATGTAACAATAAATGCTTTAAAAGTGTCTTAGCGCAAATATTTTCGAGTGAAGAAAGACGATGGATACGTTTTCAATTAGTAGCTGCGCACGGATATACCCCATTGAGTTGAGCTAAATCTGTGTGTGGATCCGCTTGTAAGTCCATGGCAGAATACAGTTTCTGCCACAGATAATTGTAACCCCCCCCCCCAAAAAAAAACCAAAACACTGCGAGAACATGCCAGTACAGTAAAGAACTTGTAAGGCTGCTTTCACATCTGCGGCGGGGATTCCGTTTTCCTGCTCCCTCCGTTCATAGTAACATAGTATGCTAGGCCAAATGAAGTCAGTGCCCATCTAGTTCTGCCTGATTCAACCTCCCTGCCCACCTTGTTGGTCCAGAGGAAGGCAAAAAATACCCCAACAAGCCAATTTAGCTCATTTGGAGGAAAAAAAATTTCTTCCTGACCATAATGGCAGCCAGAGTAATCCCTAGATTAATGGAGCAGGAAAGGAGAATTTCCTGGCCGGATGGAACCGAACAGCGCCGAATGGACCTCATCGACTGTAATAGAGTCCATTTTGTTTCCGCTTAGCTGCCATTTCTTCTTGTATTTTGTGCCAGACAGAGATTCCAACGCAGATGTGTAGCCGTCCTGACTTATTGAGAAGGAAGTACTGCTTAAATCAAAGTAGGTAGAAAGAAGTCAACCTGAGAAGTGCAGCATCAGACGTTGGTTTCAGTAGTGTCTCTACGGCACAAACTACGCACGTAACTAAGGATTTAATACCTACTTCTATCTATTCATATGAATCTGAAGCTAGCTATGCCGGCAGCTGAGCGGAAACCGAATGGACCTAATTATAGTCAATGGGGTCTGTTCGGTTCGGCCAGGGAATTCCCCTTTCCTGCTTCCCGAATGGAGCAGGAAGATAGAACCCTCGCTGCAGATGTGAAGGTGGCTTCATGGACAAGCGTATAAGGCTCAGTGGGTCTGCAGCGCACACTTTATATATAGCCCTAATACCCCTGAGGATGCTGGGGGACTTCAATAGCGAGAAGGGACAAAGCTTGTACCAGGCACCGCTGAATGTTGAAATCCAACACGCCAAAATGTTTTTTTCACATTTATTTCCATTTGGGAGCCATTCAAGAAGCCTCACTACTCATGAGATGATTGGCCCTGTGCACGGCCAACTTTAGAGACGAGTACACTACATACAGAGAGGTGGACATAGACATGAAAAGCAATACATCACATGGTGATCTACTAACATTTCACATGTAATCAAAAGTGAAGGAAGAAATAGATTTTTGGAAATTAGTGGATTTAGGCTTTAGTCACAGGGGCGCTGCAATTGTTGTCTGCCCACATTGCGGCCGAAAATAGCATGAACAAGAGAAAGCCGCAACCAAATCGCGGTTAAATCTTGCGTTTTCTTGCCCATTCACACAGCCGGGTGCAGCGTATATAAGCCGCAGCCCGGCAATAGAAGCTCCCATAGAATAGTGTTGTGTAGGCGCATCCGAAAAAGATAGGTCTTGCCCTAACTTTTGGCCAAGATCAGCTGGCAACTCCCATAGAAGCCTTTGGAAGCTGCCGGCAAAGGCAAGGGGAGGAAGTTTAGTAGCACTAGTTGTGCTAAAGTCCCTCTCCTTGCCAACAGCTACCATAGGCTTCTATGGGAGCTGCCGGCTGACCTTGGCCAAAAGTTAGGGCAAGACCTATTTTTCCCTTAAATCAGTTTCTAAATAAGTAAGAAAGTGTTATTTATACACAATTATTAAAAATGCTACTTTACACGTGTAAAACCATACAAATGCACTTTTATAAATCCCATTCACTACTGGTTTACGGAAAACAGACTATAGAATGCTGTTTTTGGAATAGCACAAATTGGTCATTTGCTTCCTTAATTATCAAGCTGTGGTCATTTAGGCAATAAGCCCTGGACAGACACTAGGAAACCGGAGAAGCACAGTTGCATTGTGTCATGCTAAATGGTTCACCTGGCCTGACAGTCTAATTCACATATTAGCATTCCTCACATTGCTGCCCTGTACTTTGGTGACACAATCAGGAGAGGATGTATGGCAGATAGCCATGGGGATGATTCCACTCACAAAAGGCAAAAGCATGCAACTATTTACTAATGCCCAAACCATGACCAAGTCAAACACAAAGGACATGGCAATAAGCGGATTACATCCTAAGCACCATTTATTACCCAACGACATCACTTTGCTGTCATCATCTGCGCTTCATAAATCGGTTGGCTTTTTGTAGATTCTTCTGAAAACCCCCATCTGTATTCCCTCCATAGAAGAAATATCAGATATATACTCATTTCTTATAGACAGTCATCCTACTACTAGCAAATCTTCACACAGCATCTTGGAAGTAGGTAATGCGGTCTTCTCTGTTAACATTTTAAATGCCGCTCTCAATTTCTGACAGTGGCATTTAAATGCCCCAATTGGAGTTCAGAGAACTCAAAAGGCCCTCCGCAGGGTGCTGTTCAGCGGCGATGGCAGCCGGGGCCTTCTGAAACCCCCAAAGACTGCCATTGCAGATTACCTCTAGAGCCATGCCTGTGGTGTGGCTTGATAGATTGCCTGTAAGATCACGGTATAATGTAATACCATTGTATTACATCATACTGTAGGTGTGATCAAACCATCGCTCTTTCATGTCCCCCATATAAAAGAAAAAAAAAAGTTTAAAAAACTGTTTAAAATATTTTATTTAATAATTAAAACGAAGTAAAAAAACAAAAAACTTTTGCCATATTTATAATATAAAAATATCCCCCCAAACTTTGTACCCCAAAATGGTACCAATAAAAACTACAGTTTGCCACCCAAAAAAAAGCCCTGATATGATGGAGAAATAAAAAAGTTATGGCTTTTTAAATGTGGAGATAAAAATCCCCCCAAAATTGTTGCATCCTTATGGCCAAAAATAGGCTGTCTTTTTAAGAGGTTAAACCGCTTTATTAAGCACTGATATAGTGCTCCAAAAGGTATGTGAGGGTAAAACATGGTGAGAGGTTCCATCATGAATCCATGGAATACACAATATAAAAGCGCGGCCCACCTTTCCCAACCACAAATAGAAGATTTCTCACCCGAATCATCCGTGTCCTGATCATCCACTGGGCCGACTGCTATCCCCATGTCCATGCACTTCTTGCTGTGAGCTTTAGATTTCATGTGTTTTGTCAAATTGCCTAAAACAGAGCCAGTATAAGAATGTTGTTACTACACGATGCAATTATAAGATCACAATATCCTGAACCACAAATGGCCCGCAGCCTGACATTACAGTACGATGGTATATCCAGGGCACGGGACTACACACATTACAGTACGATGGTATATCCAGGGCACGGGACTACACACCATATACTTAGTGTCATTTTTCAGTTAAAGAGTAACTGCACTTTTTTTTTTAATGTACAGAATTTAACAGCATATTCTGTACAATTTTCTTACAAAACCCCTCTTCTTCTACGCAGCTAGGTGAAGATGGGGTTGAGAAATCTGACTTCACCTTTCTGCATACACTAGAGGGCGCTCTAGCTGATGCAGACACAACTGTTCCCATATCCCAAAACGCACTTACGCCTGTGTGAATGA
Source organism: Eleutherodactylus coqui (assembly GCF_035609145.1). Classification (NCBI taxonomy): domain Eukaryota; kingdom Metazoa; phylum Chordata; class Amphibia; order Anura; family Eleutherodactylidae; genus Eleutherodactylus; species Eleutherodactylus coqui. The sequence goes on along the minus strand of NC_089845.1, from coordinate 49,180,070 downwards.
GCCACAATAGCGCCCCCTATAGTGGCCACAGTAGTAACCTAACCCCCCCCCATAGTGGTTTCACTAGTAATAGTGTTCCCTAAATTGGCCTCAGTAGTAACAGTAACCCCCTATTGGCCTCTAGCCAGGCAGCATCCCTACTGGAATTTGATTTTCGAGCGGAGTCTGCTCTATTTGGGGGCGTTTAGCGCACCTCATCAATAATGAAAACTACAGTAAGATACAGCAAAGCGCCGCGATTTAAATTGTGGCACTTTCAGCAATGCCTGTGTGAGGCCTTACTATCTAAAACAAAATAAAAAATCATCACAAATTTGGTACCGCTGTGTTCGAAATGACGCACGTAAAAATGTTATTACAGTATTTTAACCCACATGGTGAATGCTGTGAAAAATATACATAAAAAACATGGCCAAGTCACGGTCATTTTCAACTTTTTATCTTAAGTTGTGTCTAGAAAATACCAATGTTTAGTTATTTAACCCTTTGCAATCCAATTTTGGCTTCATTGTTTCCTAGGGGTTTTTCTCTTTCTGCCAGTATACAATGGCGCCATCTGCTGGCTAGAGCCAGTACTGCGGTATGGGATATGCTGGAGAGGCCCCCCGACAACAGAGCGGCCAGTAATCTACAGTAAGAATACCCTGCTGGATGTCTTCCAACATCAGAGCTGTACAGGCTTCAATCAGAATGTCTTTAGACGTCAGACAGTGGATTGGAAAGGGTTAACAATTATATGATAGTGGGTATGTTTGTTTGTTAACTTTATATTACAACTATTTGCTCTTTCATGCGTATTTCCATGTACCTTTGAATCACCCGGCGTAGGGTTAACGTGCAGATTGTTACTGTCTTGTGTGCCAAACATTTTCAATAAATTACTTTGAAAAGTAAAAAACATGTCAAATAGCTAATTTTGCCTCACAAAAAATGGAAAAGACCAGGATAAAAAAAGTTACACGAATCACCAAATGGAAACATTAAAGTTCCACACACCAAGTAAAAAAAAAAAAATCCTCAATAAGCACTATTTTAAAAAGTTCTATAAATGTGGTATTCCTGTAATTGTACTGACATGCAGAATTAATTATACATATTTATACCGCATGGTGCACACTGTAAAAAAAGAAATGAAAGATCACGCCAGAATTGCATATTTTGTTTATTTTGCCTGTAGATAAAGTGTAATGCAGAATAGAGCTTATCCCACAAATAACAGGTTCCCATAGAGCTCCATCAATGGAAAAATAAAAAGGCCATGGCGATGTCAATGGAAGGCCATAACACAAAAGCACATTTTTTTCTTCGTCCCTTTCTTTTCTAAGTGCTTTCAGTGTAAAAAAATAACAAAAGTAAAAACGTGTAATTTGGTATTGCCGGAATCATTATTTATTTTGTATTTGCAGAACGCTGTAAAAATAAAATCCAAAAATCAGTAATAGAATTTCTCTCTCCACCCCCTCAAAAAAGGATGATGCCATTAAAAAAATACACTTAGGGTGAATGCACACAGGCGGAAATTCCACGGCGAGATTTCCCGCAGAATTTCCGCCCGTGCGCGCTGCCGTAGGATTGCATTAGTTTATGGAATACTATGCAGACCGCCACGATTTGACTGCGTGAAAACTCGAGCGGTAAACAAATCGCGGCATGTCCTATTTCTGTGCCAACCTTGCAGAGGCCCGCACAGAAACGTCACCGTTGACGCCCCGGCTCTGCTCTGCGCACGTGCGGCGGTGCGCGAGCTGGCGCAGAGCAGGGGAAGACGCTGGAGGAGGTGATCTGTGGGTCACTGCTCGAATCCCGATGTGAGAATTCTCGCAGCAGGATCCGACCCGGCTGTCTGCATTCACCCTTTGTCCTGCAAAAAACAAGCATTCAAATGGCCGTGTCAACAGAAAGATGCAAAAGTTAAAGATCTAGGAATGAGATGACGAAATAAATAAATACATAAAATCCTGCCTGGTCATTAGGACCTACAATTAGCCCATCATTAAGGGGTTATACATATTTAGATTTACTAAAATGCACCAAAATCTAGTGCGTTTTTGATGCAAATTACAAAAATTTTACACCTCTTTATTAAGCAAATGTAACAAAAATAATGGACTGTGCTTCACTTGACAAGAGACAGGACTTAAAGGGGTTGTCTCGCGGCAAACATCAAAATTTTACATTAGCCCATTCCCCCTATCACCCCCCAGGCATAAAATAGCATTTTAAAGCGGTTTTTAAATCGCTTGCTACTCACCGATGTGATGAAAGATGAACTTATAAAATCTTCTCCCAAGATGGCCGCCAGTCCTTTCCCAGGGATGCACTGCGGTTTTCTCCCATGGTGCACCACGGGTCTTCTCCCATGGTGCACCATGGGCTCTGTGCGTTCCATTGCCGATTCCAGCCTCCTGATTGGCTGGAATCGGCACACGTGACGGGGCGGAGCTACGCGATGACGCGTAGAAGGGGGCGGAGCCAGAACGCCGCTTATGCCCGGACCGACCAGAAGGGAGAAGACCGCACAGCGCAAGCGCGTCTAAAAAAGCAAGAAGACATCAGAATTAGACGGCACCATGGCGACGAGGACGCCAGCAACGGAGCAGGTAAGTGAATAACTTCTGTATGGCTCATATTTAATGCACGATGTATATTACAAAGTGCATTAATATGGCCATACAGAAGTGTATACCCCCACTTGCTGCCGCGAGACAACCCCTTTAATGGAGAAGGATGTGACTTAGCAGGAAGGAGAACATGGTTTAAATGCGACGTGCGCCAAACATTTTTCCACGAGCTAAGCCAACCAATGGGTGGCATAGTTAGACAAGAGTTTAAAGAGGTCAAAGTCATCACCTAGCATTAGCCATTGTGATAAATCTGGTGCATTTTTAGACTGCCGGGGAAGAGGTTACACTGCTTAACTATCATACAAGATTAGTAAATCTGACCCACTGCCTAGAATTACCTGAATTTTGGAATTCTAGTTAATTTTTTTTTTCTTAAATGCAGTGGCCACATAAAAAGCCAATAAATAATATTAAACTGTTGAACGGCCCCACTCTCAGGCCGGTTTCACACGGCTGAGAAAATTGTGTGAGATTTGTGCGTTGCGGGATGAACAAATATGAACTCCATTACCCAACTGGCATCCATGGGTAAATCGCACGTTGAGGAGTTCAATTTTGGGATGAGTTTCTCGGCCTGATATTGCGCTCTCTCGTGTGTTGGTAGGCTCATGGTCTCACGTAATCCCACACTGAGGCTGGTAATTGGCCAAAGCAGGCACACGCTTAGACGGGCACGTGACCACTCGATCTAGAAGTGAGTGGACACTGGAAGTGACCAGGGAGATTAGAGTGGCTCGGCACACTACGGAGGAGTATATCTCATCCTATTATTCCTTCAGTGGCCAATCGCTTTTAAATAGCAGGAATTGATGTGGAATACTGCTGTACTGCAGCGGTACAACTTCATGATCTGGTGGATGCTGCTTTGGTGAATGTCCATCAGTAGCAGTTAGTTTGTCACATGTAACTGAACAGCAGGCATTTGCTAGTAGTCTTATAAGTAATTAAATAACTGTACGGTTGCTAGCTAATTAAGGAAATCAAACAAATGATCACATGAAGTGTAACCAGCCACACAGATCTAGAAGGCTGTTAGAAGAGAACCAGCTGATATACCCGGCTTCACCCGAGTTAATGTGAAGAAGCCCTTAGTGAGGAGTCATTCAGGGAGTGAAAAATTAGGGCTTTCGCATTTATATATACTTAAGGCCCCCTGTCCATGGCGATGCGAAGTCCCGTGGCAGATCTCTGCGCGGGAGCCGCCGCCGATTCTCCGCCGGTCAGCACCATCTGATAAATAGGCTGGCTGCGTAGAATCAGGGCTGTTTGCAGCATGCTGCGAAGTGCCCGCCGCGAGCGGAGAATCGCAATGATTCTCCGCTCGTGGACAGGTGCCGGCGCTTTCCATAGCTATGGGAAGGGTCGTCCGGCCCGTGGACAGGTACCCTTATATATGCAGATGTGCGGTAGATTCTCCTCAGTATATATACAGAAGGGCTTCTTCACATGGGCTTTTATGTCGTTATGCAGCCATAATTATGAAACAAAACTATTGATTTAAATGGTTTCATTTACATTAGTGGTATTCTCACCCGTTAGTAGTGTGGACAAGAAAAGATAGGACTTGCCCTATATATAGTACCAGTTGATTACCCAGGGTTGCCTGTGTATTTTATTTTTAAACACAAAAAGAATTTAAATATGTGTGTGTATATATGTGTGTACTGATTTAATATATTAGTATATGAGGAGGAAGAGGTCATCTGTGTAATTTATTAGTGTATGATGAGGAGGAGGTCGTCTGTGTAATATATTAGTATAAGAGGAGGAAGAGGTTATCTGTGTAATATATTAGTGTATGAGGAGTAAGAGGTCATCTGTGTGATATATTGGTATATGAGGAGGAGGTCGTCTGTGTAATATTAGTATTTGAGTAGGAAGTTGTCTGTGTAATATCTTACTGCATGAGGGGGAGGTCCTCTGTGAAATATATTGGTATATGAGGAGGTCGTCTGTGTAATATCTTACTGCATGAGGAGGAGATCCTCTGTGTAATATATTGGTATATGAGGAGGAGGTCGTCTGTGTAATATCTTACTGCATGAGGAGGTCCTCTGTGTAATATATTGGTATATGAGGAGGAGGAGGTCATCTGTGTAATATCTTACTGCAGGAGGAGGAAGTCTTCTGTGTAATCTAGTAGTATATGAGGAGGAGGTCATCTGTGTAATATCTTACTGCATGAGGAGGAAGTTGTCTGTGTAATATATTGGTACATAAGGCGGAGGTCGTCTGTGTAATATCTTACTGCATGAGGAGGAGGCAGTCTGTGTAATATATTGGTACATGAGGAGGAGGTCGTCTGTGTAATATCTTACTGCATGAGGAGGAGGCAGTCTGTGTAATATATTGGTACATGAGGAGGAGGTCATCTGTGTAATATCAGTATTTGAGGAGGAGGAAGATGTCTGTGTAAGATATTATCTGAGGAGCAGGAGGTCTGTGTAATATATTAGTATATGAACAGGAGGTCGTCTGTGTAATATCTTTATGCATGAGGAGGAGGTAGTCTGTGTAATATATTGGTATATGAGTAGGAGGTTGTTTGTGTAATATCAGTATTTGAGGAGGAGGAAGTTGTCTGTGTAAGATATTATTATCTGAGGAGCAGGAGGTCCTTGTAATAGATTAGTATTTGATGAGGAGAAGGTCGTCTGTGTAATAGATTAGTGTATGATGAGGAGGTAGTCTATGTAATAAGATTAGTGTATGATGAGGAGGTAGTCTATGTAATAAGATTAGTGTATGATGAGGAGGTAGTCTGTGTAATAGATTAGTGTATGATGCAGAGATAGTCTGTGTAATAGATTAGCGTATGATGAGGAGGTAGTCTGTAATAGATTAGTGTATGATGCGGAGGTAGTCTGTGTAATAGATAAGTGTATGATGAGGAGGTAATCTGTGTAATAGATAAGTGTATGATGAGGAGGTAGTCTGTGTAATAGATTAGTGTATGATGAGGAGGTAGTCTGTGTAATAGATTAGTGTATGATGAGGAGGTAGTCTGTGTAATAGATTAGTGTATGATGAGGAGGTAGTCTGTGTAATAAGATAAGTGTATGATGAGGAGGTAGTCTATGTAATAAGATAAGTGTATGATGAGGAGGTCGTCTGTGTAATAGATTATAGTGTATGATGAGGAGGTCGTCTGTGTAATAGATTAGTGTATGATGAGGAGGTAGTCTGTGTGATAGATTAGTGTATGATGAGGAGGCAGTCTGTGTAATAGATTAGTGTATGATGCGGAGGTCGCTGTGTAATAGATTAGTGTATGAAGAGCAGGTAGTCTGTGTAATAGATTAGTGTATGATGAGGAGGTCGTCTGTGTAATAGATTAGGGTATGATGAGGAGGTCGTCTGTGTGATAGATTAGTGTATGATGAGGAGGTAGCCTGTGTAATAGATTAGGGTATGATGAGGAGGTCGTCTGTGTGATAGATTAGTGTATGATGAGGAGGTAGCCTGTGTAATAGATTAGGATATGATGATGAGGAGGTCGTCTGTGTTTGATAAAACTGTAAAATAAAAAACACCTGCTCAAGTGTAATTCCGTCATTACACTCGCCTCCCCCATCAGGGGTAGTGAGGCTGTCTTATCCCCCCCAAATTTGTACGCATAGGATGAGTTATATATGTATCAAGTTTTGTTGAAATTGCTGCAGACGTTCATGAGTTATGGTGGCACATACACACATACATCCTATTTTATATATATAGATTATCTAAGCGCAAGAAAGATAGGGCAGGACTTACGTTCCTGCAGTTTTTTTTTCAAACTTGTGCGCTATGGCGTGGAGTTTGGATGGCCCGGTAAAACACTAAAAAAAAAACAAAAAAAAACACTGCTTCATGCGTAACTACGCTCCATAGCGGCGAGCGTAGTTGCACATACGCCAGTGTGTTTTTGCCCTACAGGTAAGGTAGATTCTCCAAAGTATATATAGAGATCAGGCAGATTCTCTATTGTATATACACTGACGCACAGAGGTCAGTTATATTCTCCTCAGTATATACACAGAGGTGAGGTAGATTGTCCTTAGTATATATAGAAGGTGAGTTAGATTCTACTAAGTATATAAACAGAGACGCTAGCTAGATTCTCCTCGGAATATACACATAGAAGTGAGGTAGATTCTCCTCAGTATATACACACAGAGGTGAGGTAGATTCTCCTCAGTATATACACATAGAGGTGAGGTAGATTCTCCTCAGTATATACACATAGAGGTGAGGTAGATTCTCCTCAGTATATACACATAGAAGTGAGGTAGATTCTCCTCAGTATATACACACAGAGGTGAGGTAGATTCTCCTCAGTATATACACACAGAGGTGAGGTAGATTCTCCTCAGTATATACACACAGAGGTGAGGTAGATTCTCCTCAGTATATACACAGAGGTGAGGTAGATTGTCCTTAGTATATATAGAAGGTGAGTTAGATTCTACTAAGTATATAAACAGAGACGCTAGCTAGATTCTCCTCGGAATATACACATAGAAGTGAGGTAGATTCTCCTCAGTATATACACACAGAGGTGAGGTAGATTCTCCTCAGAATATACACATAGAAGTGAGGTAGATTCTCCTCAGTATATACACACAGATGTGAGGTAGATTCTCCTCAGTATATACACACAGAGGTGAGATAGATTCTCCTCAGCATATACACACAGATGTGAGGTAGATTCTCCTCAGTATATACACACACGGAGGTGAGGTAGATTCTCCTCAGTATATATACACAGAGGTGAGGTAAATTCTCTTCATTATATACACATAGATGTGAGGTAGATTCTCCTCAGTATATAAACATAGAGGGGAGGTAGATTCTCTTCAGTATATACACACATAGAGGGGAGGTAGATTCTCCTCAGTATATACACATAGAGGGGAGGTAGATTCTCTTCAGTATGTACACACAGAGGTCAGTTATAGGCCTCATGTCCACGGTGAAAATCAGGCCCGCTACGGATTCTCCATGTAGAATCCGTAGCGGGTCCCTCCTGCCCCGCGGACATGAGGGCTGAAAATAAGAATAAATCAGAATAAACTCACCTCCCATCCGCTCCGTTTCTTCTCTTCGCTGCGGCGTCATCTTCTCTCGTCGCGGCCGTATCTTCTTTCTTCGGCTCGGCGGATGTGCATGATGACGTCGGTGACGTGCCCCGCGCATGCGCCGTCCCGAAGAAAAAAGATCCGGCCGCGACGGAGAGAAGATGGCGCCGCCGCGAAGAGAAGAAACGGAGCGTGTGAGTAAATTCCGAATTTTGTCTCCCGCGGATCCGGACGGCTTCCATAGGCTTCAATAGAAGCCCGCGGGAGCCGTCCCCGCGGGAGACCCGCATGAAAATGGAGCATGGTCCAGATTTTTTCATGCTCCATTTTTTTAAAAATCACTTTTATTGACGATCCGCGGGTATTTATCTACCCGCGGGTGGTCAATGCATCCCTATGGGATGCGGATCCGCGCGCAGGAGAAGAGTTAAAATCCGCTGCGGATTTTAATTCTTATTTTCCCCGTGGACATGAGGCCATATTCTCCTCAGTATATAAAAATAGAGATCAGTTAGAGTGTTCTCAGTATATGCACATAGAGGTGAGGTAGATTCTCCTCAGTATATACACTAAAGGCGAGGCAGATTCTCCTCAATATATAAATATATATGAGTGGTAGATTCTCCTTACTACATAAATATATGTGTGGTAGATTCTCCTCAGTATATACACATATATGTGTGGTAGATGCTCCTCAGTATATAAATGTGTGTGGTAGATTCTCCTCACTATATACACATATATGTGTGGTAGATTCTCCTCACTATATATACATATATGAGTGGTAGATTCTCCTCAGTATATACACATATGTGAGTGGTAGATTCTCCTCAGAAAATACACATATATGTGTGGTAGATTCTCAGTATATAAATGTTTGTGGTAGATTCTCCTCAGTATATACACATATGTGTGGTAGATTCTCCTCAGAAAATACACATATATGTGTGGTAGATTCTCCTCAGTATATACACATATATGTGTGGTAGATTCTCCTCAGCATATACACATATACACTACCGTTCAAAAGTTTGGGGTCACATTGAAATATCCTTATTTTTGAAGGAAAAGCACTGTACTTTTCAATGAAGATAACTTTAAACTAGTCCTAACTTTAAACAAATGCACTCTATACATTGCTAATGTGGTAAATGACTATTCTAGCTGCAAATGCCTGTTTTTTGTGCAAAATCTACAAAGGTGAATAGAGGCCCATTTCCAGCAACTATCACTCCAGTGTTCTAATGGTACAATGTGTTTGCTCATTGGCTCAGAAGGCTAATTGATGATTAGAAAACCCTTGTGCAATCATGTTCACACATCTGAAAACAGTCTAGCTCATTACAGAAGCTACAAAACTGACCTTCCTGTGAGCAGATTGAGTTTCTGGAGCATCACATTTGTGGGGTCAATTAAACGCTCAAAATGGCCAGAAAAAGAGAACTTTCATCTGAAACTCGACAGTCTATTCTTGTTCTTAGAAATGAAGGCCATTCCATGCGAGAAATTGCTAAGAAATTGAAGATTTCTTACAACGGTGTGTACTACTCCCTTCAGAGGACAGCACAAACAGGCTCTAACCAGAGTAGAAAAAGAAGTGGGAGGCCGCGTTGCACAACTAAGCAAGAAGATAAGCACATTAGGGTCTCTAGTTTGAGAAACAGACGCCTCACAGGTACCCAACTGGCATCTTCATTAAATAGTACCCGCAAAACACCAGTGTCAACATCTACAGTGAAGAGACGGCTGCGGGATTTTGGGCTTCAGGGCAGAGTGGCAAAGAAAAAGCCATATCTGAGACTGGCCAATAAAAGAAAAAGATTAAGATGGGCAAAAGAACACAGACATTGGACAGAGGAAGACTGGAAAAAAGTGTTGTGGACGGATGAAACCAAGTTTGAGGTGTTTGGATCACAAAGAAGAACGTTTGTGAGACGCAGAACAAATGAAAAGATGCTGGAAGAATGCCTGACGCCATCTGTTAAGCATGGTGGAGGTAATGTCATGGTCTGGGGTTGCTTTGGTGCTGGTAAGGTGGGAGATTTGTACAGGGTAAAAGGGATTCTGAATAAGGAAGGCTATCACTCCATTTTGCAACGCCATGCCATACCCAGTGGACAGCGCTTGATTGGAACCAATTTCATCCTACAACAGGACAATGACCCTAAACACACCTCCAAATTGTGCAAGAACTATTTACAGCAGAAGCAGGCAGCTGGTATTCTATCGGTAATGGAGTGGCCAGCGCAGTCACCAGATCTGAACCCCATTGAGCTGTTGTGGGAGCAGCTTGACCGTATGGTACGCCAGAAGTGCCCATCCAACCAATCCAACTTGTGGGAGATGCTTCTAGAAGCGTGGGGTGCAATTTCACAAGCTTACCTCAACAAATTAACAGCTAGAATGTCAAAGGTGTGCAATGCTGTAATTGCTGCAAAAGGAGGATTCTTTGACGAAAGCAAAGTTTGATGTAAAAACAATGTTATTTCAAATACAAATCATTATTTCTAACCTTGTCAATGTCTTGGCTCTATTTTCTATTCATTTCACAACGCATGGTGGTGAATAAGTGTGACTTTTCATGGAAAACACAAAATTGTTTGGGTGACCCCAAACTTTTGAACGGTAGTGTATGTGTGGTAGATTCTCCTCAGCATATACACATATATGTGTGGTAGATTTTCCTCAGTATATAAATGTGTGTGTGGTAGATTCTCCTCAGTATATACACATATGTGTGTTGGTAGATTCTCCTCAGTATATACACCTATATGTGTGGTAGATTCTCCTCAGTATATACACATATATGTGTGGTAGATTTTCCTCAGTAAATACATATATATGTGTGGTAGATTCTCCTCAGTATATAAATGGGTGTGTGGTAGATTCTCCTCAGAAAATACACATATATGTGTGGTAGATTCTCAGTATATAAATGTGTGTGGTAGATTCTCCTCAGTATATACACATATATGTGTGGTAGATTCTCCTCAGTATATACACATATGTGTGGTAGATTCTCTTCAGAAAATACACATATATGTGTGGTAGATTATCCTCAGTATATAAATGTGTGTGGTGTAGATTCTCCTTAATATATACACATATACACTACCGTTCAAAAGTTTGGGGTCACCCAAACAATTTTGTGTTTTCCATGAAAAGTCACACTTATTCACCACCATGCGTTGTGAAATGAATAGAAAATAGAGTCAAGACATTGACAAGGTTAGAAATAATGATTTGTATTTGAAATAACATTGTTTTTACATCAAACTTTGCTTTCGTCAAAGAATCCTCCTTTTGCAGCAATTACAGCATTGCACACCTTTGACATTCTAGCTGTTAATTTGTTGAGGTAAGCTTGAGAAATTGCACCCCACGCTTCTAGAAGCATCTCCCACAAGTTGGATTGGTTGGATGGGCACTTCTGGCGTACCATACGGTCAAGCTGCTCCCACAACAGCTCAATGGGGTTCAGATCTGGTGACTGCGCTGGCCACTCCATTACAGATAGAATACCAGCTGCCTGCTTCTGCTGTAAATAGTTCTTGCACAATTTGGAGGTGTGTTTAGGGTCATTGTCCTGTTGTAGGATGAAATTGGTTCCAATCAAGCGCTGTCCACTGGGTATGGCATGGCGTTGCAAAATGGAGTGATAGCCTTCCTTATTCAGAATCCCTTTTACCCTGTACAAATCTCCCACCTTACCAGCACCAAAGCAAGCCCAGACCATCACATTACCTCCACCATGCTTAACAGATGGCGTCAGGCATTCTTCCAGCATCTTTTCATTTGTTCTGCGTCTCACAAACGTTCTTCTTTGTGATCCAAACACCTCAAACTTGGATTCATCCGTCCACAACACTTTTTTCCAGTCTTCCTCTGTCCAATGTCTGTGTTCTTTTGCCCATCTTAATCTTTTTCTTTTATTGGCCAGTCTCAGATATGGCTTTTTCTTTGCCACTCTGCCCTGAAGCCCAAAATCCCGCAGCCGCCTCTTCACTGTAGATGTTGACACTGGTGTTTTGCGGGTACTATTTAATGAAGATGCCAGTTGGGTACCTGTGAGGCGTCTGTTTCTCAAACTAGAGACTCTAATGTGCTTATCTTCTTGCTTAGTTGTGCAACGCGGCCTCCCACTTCTTTTTCTACTGTGGTTAGAGCCTGTTTGTGCTGTCCTCTGAAGGGAGTAGTACACACCGTTGTAGGAAATCTTCAATTTCTTAGCAATTTCTCGCATGGAATAGCCTTCATTTCTAAGAACAAGAATAGACTGTCGAGTTTCAGATGAAAGTTCTCTTTTTCTGGCCATTTTGAGCGTTTAATTGACCCCACAAATGTGATGCTCCAGAAACTCAATCTGCTCACAGGAAGGTCAGTTTTGTAGCTTCTGTAACGAGCTAGACTGTTTTCAGATGTGTGAACATGATTGCACAAGGGTTTTCTAATCATCAATTAGCCTTCTGAGCCAATGAGCAAACACATTGTACCATTAGAACACTGGAGTGATAGTTGCTGGAAATGGGCCTCTATTCACCTTTGTAGATATTGCACAAAAAAACAGACATTTGCAGCTAGAATAGTCATTTACCACATTAGCAATGTATAGAGTGCATTTGCTTAAAGTTAGGACTAGTTTAAAGTTATCTTCATTGAAAAGTACAGTGCTTTTCCTTCAAAAATAAGGACATTTCAATGTGACCCCAAACTTTTGAACGGTAGTGTATGTGTGGTAGATTCTCCTCTCCTCAGTATATACACATATGTGTGTGATAGATTCTCCTCAATATATACACGTGTGGTAAATTCTCCTCAATATATACACGTGTGGTAAATTCTCCTCGGTATATATACATAGAGATGAGGCACAATAATCATGTTGCCACCCCTTTACTTTCCCTACTTACATACCGAATTTTCAAGATTCATATTTTGGACGCAAATTATCGTGGTTGGACAAAGAAATTCCCAAAAAGGTCTGCTTAGTACGCCTCCCTGCCTGAAGATTGTGTGTGTGTAAAAAATAATTCCTCTAGGTTTTGTGGCTTCTGGGAAGAAAAAGATTTTCACGCATTGAATAATCGAGCTGTGACCCCTTTACTTTTCCTATTTAGGACCTAAAGAATGGTCGTGACAAGTTTCATGTTTGTACGACACCGGGAAGTTAGAGAATTAGTGATCAGTCGGTGAGTGAATCCTTGAGAGAGGGCTTTCGCAGTTTATAAAATTCTCCTCAGTATATAGACATAAGGCCGTTTTTAGACAAGCAAGAAAGTTGCTTGAGATTTGCGCGTTGCGAGACACACAAATCTCACACAAATATGAACCCCATTCTTTTGAAACACATGAGCAATTTTTCTCCGCATCGCAGTGCGGGAAAAAAAAATAAAAAAAAAAATAAATAAATCGCAGCATGTCCTATCTTTGGAACTTTCCTTGGAACCCCTCGCTGATTGTTTTCAACGGGATCGAGAAAAACATTACACAGCGTGCGTGGTACATGCAATGCAAGGCTTCCTATTGAAAACACTTGGAAACACTTGCCGATCCAGAGGATCGCTACTTCCCTGAAGTGATGCGAGGCGTTTTGCCCGCAGAGACATCGCACATTCCCGAGCGCGATATCGGGCCTGTGTGAAATTAGTGTAAAGATAAGATTCTTTTCAGTGTATACACAGATAGGTAGGTTGGTTTTTCCTCACTATATACAGATTAGGGCTTTTTCATATGGGTGTGATTTAGTCCTGTTATAATTACAGTGGGAAAAAGGCATGAAATTAAACCATTGACTTCAATAGTTTTGTTTTCATTAGCAGTATACTCGCCTGTTTATCGTATGGGCGAGAAAATATAGGACTTGCCCTATATATAGTATTAAATACATGTGGGAAAGATCGTGCAGGACCCATCTTCCTGCTGTTTTATTCAAACTCACGCACTATAGTGAGGAGTGTGAATACTCCAAGAGAAAAAACAAAACCCGTTCATGCACAACCACCCTCCATAGTGGCAAACGTAGTTGCGCATACGCCCATGTGTTTACGCCCTAAAGGTGAGCTGCATTCTCCTCGGTATATACACATAGAGCTGAGGTAGAAAATCAAGTTGCGTCGCCTTTATTTTCCCTATTTACATACCGAATTTCAAAAATTTGCGATTTCAACACAAATTGTCGCGGTTGGACAATGAAATCCTCAAAAAAGGCCTGCTTAGGATGCCTTCCCGCCTGAAGGTAGTATGTGTGCAAAAATCATTTCCCTAGGCTTAAGGCCTCATGTCCACGGGGAAAATCAGATCCGCTGCAGATTCTCCATGTAGAATCTGCAGCGGGTCCCTCCTGCCCCGCGGACATGAGCGCTGAAAATAGCAATTTAAAAGCATTTACCTGTCCGTAGCGGTCGGCGAAGCTCTGCTCTTCCTCACGGCCGGATCTTCATTTTCGGCCGGCGGATGAATTCCTGACGCCGGCGGCACGTCGCCGGCACGTCGTCGACGTGCCGCGCGCATGCGCCGGGCACATCCGCCGAGCCGAAGCAAGGGAGATGCGGCCGTGAGGAAGAGAAGAGCTTCGCGGTCCGCTGCGGTGAGTAAATGCTTTAAATTCCTATTTTAGGTCTCCCGCGGATCCGGACGGCTTCCATAGGCTTCAATAGAAGCCCGCGGGAGCCGACCCCGCGGGAGACCCGCACGAAAATGGAGCATGGTCCAGATTTTTTCATGCTCCATTTTTTTTTAAATGCCTTTTATTGACGATCCGCGGGTATTTATCTACCCGCGGGTGGTCAATGCATCCCTATGGGGTGCGGATCCGCGCGCGGGAGATCCGCTGCGGATTTTAAATCACATTTTGCCCGTGGACATGAGCCCTTAGGGATTCTGAAAAAAGTACTCTCTCGTGCATCGCGATTTTTTGAAGATTTTGGCGCTTTGAATTGAATAATGAACTTGTGACCCCTTTACTTGTCCTATTGAGGACCTAAAGAATGCTCCTGCCAAATTTCAAGTTTGTAAGAGTGAGTCATTAAGTGGGCGCTTTCGCTTAGATAGATAGATAGATAGATAGAGAGATATGAGAGAGATATGAGAGATAGATAGATAGATAGATAGATAGATAGATAGATAGATAGATAGATAGATAGATAGATAGATAGATAGATAGATAAAGGTTGATCCATAATATTGAGAGAACTTGATCTTTATGTCTGTAATATTTGTTAAGGTGCGTTTTGACGGAATGATTATCTTTCAAAAAAATTAATAGAATTAATGAAAATGAAGGTAATTGTTCAGCTTAAATGCGAGCCAACAACTGAATGAAAATCGTTCACCTTTCATTAGTTGATCAGTTTCAGCCGGCATAAAAGTCATCGTTGGCACGTTCACTTCTGGTTGCGTATAAACATTCCCCGCCTATAGGAATGTGAAACACTGAACGAGAAGTGAACGATTCTCAACGATGATCTGCCTGTCTAAACAGGCTGCACAAGCGCCAACATGATGGTGATGAGGTCACCAGCTCATTGAACTCGGGCAAATGAGAATTGTGTATTGCTTATTCTGTGTAAAAGGGCCATTACTGGACATCACCTTTCATTTAAATAAATTGAGTGGGGGGAAAAAAATATCTGTGTTTTCACCCTCACCTATTGTCTTCTTTCCCCTCCCATGTAGACTGTAAGCCATCGCGGGCATGATCCCTCTCTCTCTGTACCAATTTGTTATACCCCATTTACACTGACGAATGATCGCTCAAAAGTTGCTCAAACGATAGTTTGAGTGACAGTTTTGAGCGATCAACTTTGCATAGTCTATAGTAACTAAGTAGCTACTAAAGAGCGATGCAGGCGTAGCGGGACACCGCCGCTATCACTCGGCGAACAATACAGCTGTTCTGCTAAGCAAACAGCTGTATTGTTCTCCGCGCTTACAGCTCACGTCCCACTGTGAACTACCAGCGGGACACGAATTGAAAGAATATTATTAGTGCTGACGACTGTGATGACAGTCCGCACCGCTGATAAGAGTTCATCTCTCAATTAAAAAAAACTAGATTTGAGCAAGGAACGAATCGTGCACAAAAACTGCATGATGTCCGTGCATATAGACGCAACGGTTATCGCTCAAAAGATGGCTTTGAGCGATAAATGTTGTGTCAAAATGGGCTTTTAGTCATTTATTGTTCCTGTTATTTGATAATGTATTTACACCCTTGTATATGTTCATTTGTTCAGAGCCCTGAAGTTAACAGCACTTTAAAATAAATAATAAGAAGACCGTAAATTAGCCTACCTTTTGTCTTGAAGGAAAAGTTACAGTGGTTGCAGTGGTATGGCCGTACATCTGTGTGCGTACGAATATGCTTCTTCAGCATGCTAGGCTTTTTGCACCTTATCCCACACTCTTCACAAATATACTTTCCTCTTCCTCTGCCACGCACGTAAACATATTCTTCATTTGACTTATACCTATTAAGATATTAGATCCCGATTAACTTTTTAAACAAAGATGAAAATGAAGTCTGGTACAGATCACTTAAAGGGGTATTCTAGCCATACACTATCACTTGGGGCTTCATCAGCTGATACCCCACTGATTGCTATCCCCTGGCCCCTCCGGACACATTACAACGGCAAGGAAAAGTTTGGAGTGGTAGCATGCATGCTCAACTGCTGCTTCATTCATTCAAACTCTATGGGAAGGAGGGATTCAGCCAAAGGTTTACATTTGGATTGAAGATACCTTTTTAAGTTTTTTTTTCTGAAGAGAAGCCAAGAAATAGTATTTTTCTTTTAAAATAGTTTTTTCTCCGCTCTGTAAGACGCACTTTTTTCCCTCCAAAGTATGTGTGGGGGCGAAAGTTGCAGGATCCTGAATGGCAGCTGCATTATGCAAGCACATATAGCACACACATTGCTATAACTAGTCAGACATGGCATTCAGGGCTCCCGGAAAGCTGTGTGACAAGTAATAAGATCACCATTACACGTACACTCAGCTTTCCCTGGTTTCTGAATGGCAGGTTGACAAGTGGTATATACTTCATTCTGAGGCGGTACTGCTGCTCTTTATTCCTCCTGTAATACCTCACTGCCTGGTCTGGGGAGTTCAAAATGTTTTTTTCCTATCTTCCTCCTCTAAAACCTAGGTGCGTCTTATCATCCGATGCGTCTTATAAAGCAAAACATATGGTAAGTCTATCCAGCTAAGCCTAATACATCCCAATGTTGATCCAGATAAAGGCAAAAACATACCAATCAGATAGAAGCCAATTTTTCCCCATTTAAAGAAAAACTATTCCTTCCCAACTCCAGTCTGGCAATCGGAATAATCCCCGGATCAGCGACCCTTCTGAAGTAATCAGTGGTTAGAAGATATAATATTGTAACGCTTAAGGATTGGTGTCAAGGCCCCTCTTGAAGTCTTATCGAATTCTCCATCACCACGTCATCAGGCAGAGAGTTTCATAGTCTCACTGCTCTTACAGTAAAGAACCCCCTTCTATGTTGGTGTAGAAACCTACTTTCCTCTAGACGTAGAGGGCGCCCCCTTGTGAATAAAATGTATTATGAGGTATCAAAATTTCAAACAGTCTACAGACATGAATGCAAAAGATAGTAACTTGCCCTCCATCAAAAATCTTCACTCTCCTTGGCTCACTTCGATTTTGGAAAGGTTCCTTATCTTGATCAGTATTTGCACCGATACTTTTTTGGCCATCCAGCAGATTACAAGCCTTGTGGTGGGAGGACTAATATTAAGGAACAAACATAAAATGGTGGTTATCGTGGCAACACATTATTTCTACATCAAAACAGTAAGTTATGAGGGGCTGCTGATAAGTCTTTGGCGTTGTGTTGTTCTTTGTTTCTATGGTAACGAATGTTGCATCACATGAAAGCCTTATGGGTCTAATATAGGTTTTCAAAATTTTGTGTTTGTAGCTTATGGCAACCGTGATCTCGGCACGCGGGAAAACAAAATGGCGGAGTCTAAGGCGATATTCACAGCAAATGAGAGCAGAGGAGTGATACAATTCTTGTTTCTGCAAGGAAAGTCAACAAAGGATATTCATGGTGATATGTCGCAGACATTGGGGGATCAATGCCCTTCATATTCTACAGTTAAGAACTGGGTTGCCAAATTTAAAACGGGCTACTTCAGCACCAATGATGAGGAACGTCCTGGACGACCGAGAGAGGAGGTTGTTCCGGAGGTCGTCGATGCAGTGCACAACCTCATACTGGAGAATCGGCCAATTTCAGCTGCAGGAATAGCAGACATCATGGGGATTTCTCATGAACGTATTTGTATCATTATCCATGAACATTTGAACATGAAGAATCTGCAAAGTGGGTCCCCAAATGTTTGACAACAGATCAGAAAAGCATGCGAGTGAAAACTTCCCGGTCCATTTGTCAGCGTTTCCAGACTGATAAGAACTTCCTGGATCGACTGGTCACTATGGATGAGACCTGGATTTATTTGTATGACCCTGAAACCAAGGAGCAGTCAAAAGAGAGGAGGCACAGTGGTTCTCCTCACCCAAAGACGTTCAGGGTGCAAAAATCAGCCACTAAGGTGATGGCGTCTGTGTTCTGGGATAAGGAGGGCGTGCTGCTAGTGGACTACCTGAAAAATGGTTCCACCATCAATGCAAGGTATTACATTGAACTTTTGGGCCAATTGAAGGCAGCTCTGAAGAATAGGCACGGCAAATATCCAAAGGAATCTTGTTCCTGCAAGACAACGCCTCCGCTCACACTGCACAAGCGACCACGGCAAAACTGGTGGAGCTAGGCTTCCAGCTGGTTGACCACCCACCTTATTCACCAGATCTAGCTCCCTCCGACTATCATCTGTTTCCAAATCTGAACAAACACCTCAAGGGTGCCAAATTTCACACCATTACTGATGCCATAGCTACTATGGATGACTGGTTTGAGGCACAACCGAAATCCTTCTTTTTGCAAGGCTTACAGAACTTGGAATACCGATGTAAGAAGTGTGTTGACATCTCGTTTCTTTCTGGGTAAAGCCAAAGACTTATTAGCAGCCCCTCGTATTGTCAATTTAAGAAAAGAGAAAAATGCCAATCTCTAAGTAAAACCTAAGTATCAAAATTTGTTTATTGCTCCGAATTCTGATTTGACAATATATGTCCAACTGCACTGTAAATAATAATAATATAAGGGTAGATTCACATCTACGTTGGGGGTCTCCGCTTTCCTGCTCCATTTGGCCGGATGGCTAAGTGTCTGGACAGAACCCGAACAGTGCCAGACGCACCCCATTGACTATAATGAGGTCCGTCCTCTTTCCGCCCAGCATGTGGATGGAAGAAAAAACGCTGCATGCAGTACTTTTTTTCTGGCGTTTTGAGACGGATCTATGATGGAACCTCCGGCCTGGAGGTTCCAATGCAGATATCAAGCCGGCCTAATAAAGCAGTACATCTAATATGCATAGGATATAATTTTGGAAAACTAAAATGCAAACCTAGAAAATAAACTTTTAAATAAATAGTATAATGAAAAGGTTTTATACAGCTATACGTACCTAAAATGATCTCTCTTGTTTTTTACAACTGTGATTATAAATGAAGTCAGTCTGCCCCACATATAGCAGAGTCGAATGGCATATAGAAATTGTCATGGTCAACAAGAAACTATCCCAAACCATCGTGAAGCCCCTTTCTTACATACATTATTAATGGAGAGGGAAGGAGGTATTACCTTTTTCAAACTGCTTTTCCATTTGCTTGAATACACCAAGATGTCATGTTTTTGAAGGGAGTTTTTGACCAAAGTAAAGACGAACTTCTCACCCTTTTGTTTTGAATTTAGTAAAGACAGTGCCACTTTGGTGGGTAAACTAAGAGGATTGGGGTTATTGGGACTAATAGTCCAGGAAGCATAGGCAGACGTCTTTTGGTCATTCTGAGGAAGGGGTATTGGCTTTCGCTTCAAAAGGTAACACCAAGTAAAACTTGTTGACGTCTTGAGACTTGGAAAGGACAGACGGTGCATATCACCAGCATTAACAACAGAGATTGCAGCAGAGAGTTTTACTTGGCCTTGAATGTGAATTGCTTTAGACGTAACAGGTGATCTTCTCTCTTGACTACTATACGTAGACTTTAGAGAACTAGTCTGTAGGCTTACAGGAGAAGGCTCTGGTGACATCTGTACAGTTGGACACGATTCCAAAGATGTAATTTGCTCATGCTCTTCTACCTCTTTCCTGTCGGATACCGATTGAGTTGATGACTGGAATTTGGTCAACTGTGCTCCAGGAGAGTGATTCTCAGGACTATGTATCCCTTCGGAAATATCATAAGCTAAGCTTTCACCTGGATCGGTAGTGCAGAACTGTCTAACTAGCATTGGTTTCCTTTGCTTTACAGGTTCAGCTCCCTTCATACCCAACAAATGCACCTGTTGATTATTCGTATGACATGCCGCCCCACTTTCATCTTTAACACGTTTCTGTTGTTTTTCCATTGCAATGTCCAGACTATTTGCGGGTGAAAGCATTCGTTTACTTGAAGCGGAGGTCTCTTGCTGAGGAACAAGACCAGCTAGTGGCAGCACTTTTTGTGGCACGGATCGTGGAAGACAATTTTCAGCATTTCGAACAGAGCCCGTCAAAAACCTGCTGTGCTCGTCCTGAGACTTTGGCAAATGCATGGGGTCTACAGCCTCTGCTACGGGGGTTGAACTCACTTTGCAAACAATTGGATTTCCCTGATCTTGAGTCACTAAAATCTCAGGCAGAGATGTAACAGCAGAAAACCCATAATATAAAGAACTGCTATAGTTATGGACTGGCACAACTACTGGCTGACTAGACTGGTAATTACACAACAGTTTGTTCTGCTTTTGAACAGTTGGACAAATATTGGACAAACTATCTGTAACATTGGTCTTTACATTTTGTGAATTTACGCTAGTGTCTCCAGGACTATTTGGCAAAATTATGGTAGCAGGTTTGATGGAACAGAATTGGTTCTCCTGAGCTTTCTTACATTCTAGCTGATATATTGGAGCAAAATTTGGTTTACATTCATATTTTTTATGCGGCAACATAGTCTTCTCCTTATTGTCTCCTTTTGTTTTATTTTGCATAGCAGGTGAAAAATCAGTTTGAAATAAAGTAGTGTTCGATGAACTTCCAGAGCCTCTGCTATCAGAAAGTTGAACTTTAGTTACTTTCGACTTTTCAGCTAATTGTTGGTCAGTTACATGTGAATGTCTACTGTTCTCTTTAGAGCATACATTTACTTCTGTTAAAGTTCGATTCATATTATGTACATTTTGTTGAGTTAATGTAGGATTTTCTGATACTATAATTTTGGGTTTTGATGGAGAAACCGTCGTTTCTGAAATATTTAACGATATCTGTTTTACAAGTGGACCCCTCCTCCTTTCTAATAGAGGAACATGCCCACTGCTTGTGCTACATACAAGAGAGGATCTTGAAGTCATAATGTTTATTGGAGACATTGACCGTGATCGAGACATACTTCCACAGTCGAATGATTTACTTCTGTAGTCCATGACTTCCGTAGAGGATTGTGTACAGTTTATTTGCTCCGAAGCTGCTCTTCTCATTTCCCTCGGTGCACCAAATGCATTTAAGCCAGTGGGGATAGTAAGAAATTCAGAGGATTTATTTATGCTGTCTGTTTTCGAAAAACTTTCAGATTTTGAAGACTCTTCCTTTTCAAATGAAGCTGAAAAACTTGAAGTACGAGATAAGCTGCTCTCACGACTTAAACTTCTTGAAAGAGTTGACTCAAAACTTGATTCAGCAGATGAGTTATCTAAATCAGCAAGCCGGATCCGTTTCTTTTTGGGTGGGAGCTTTTCTGTTGGCAAACTGGAAAGACTTCCACTCCGTTGTGGCCAGGTAAATTTTTCTTGGACTTCTTGTTCATTGGTTTGAGTCTCTGGATCTTTATCTGGTTCTTCCGTAACCAAGATCTCTGGAACCTGAATATTATGCTGACGCACAAGACGTGACTGAGAGTTGGCAATCCTTTCTGCAAGCACAGAATGAGGACTTTCATCGATTTTAGTTACTTCTAGTGATCCACTAGTTGTGATCTGAGAAGCAACGGTAGGTCTGTCTTCTTTAAGGATACCAACTGCATTTAAGGAACTTTTTACATTACTTTTTTGAATTTCACATAATGGCACAGGTGAAACACGCTGAAAGGACTCCGTTTTCTCAAATGAACTTGGCCTACTCAATGAATTTGTATGCTGAATTACAGAAATACCAGCTCCCTGACATTTCAGGTCAACATTTTCTTTTAAAACTAAGTTTGCCTTCTTCTCTATAGCAGATATCTTGACATCAGTATTGGGCTCTGTACTCCGTGATACTAACTGTATTTGTTGATTTAGCATTGACACAGAGCAGGACTGTGAGCCCAATATGGTGACTGTGGATGAAGGTTTGACACTTGCTAAACTTGGTGCTTCCATGTTTTCAGGGACAGAACGACATTCACTTTGCTGGGGTTCATCATCGTCACCAACACTTTTCATCTTTCTCCGTTTCCGGATAAGGAGTGGCTGCTCCAAAGTACCAGTTGTAGTAGCAACCCTATAATGAAACATTTGAGGTTGGGAACTGTTTGGTACTATGCTATGATCAGTTTCTCGAGCAGTTGTTTTGCTCTTTGGTCCATGTAATTCGGAACAGTAAAACTTCTTATGATTTTCAAAGTTTTCCCACTTTCTATATCGGTTTCTGCATGTCTCACATTCAAACATTGTACCTCGACTCTGGTGGGATTTTTTAATTTTGTCTAGACTGGTGCCCTGCACAAAGGATTTACTTCTAGGTAGCAAACCATCTTGTATAGATTTGCTTGCAGGATAACTTTCATCAACAGATCGCGCTGGTCCCAAGCCACAGTGTTCAGTGGTTGAGTCTTCGACAGCAGCTTGTCTAACAAGTGTACGGGGATGGACTGAATGTTGAGGTGTAGATGGTCCTGAAACAAACACATCGTCACAGAGAGAACCTATTTTGTCATCAAATGACTGACTACCTCTAAGTGGATGAGAGGCTGGGATTACAGGTGGAATGGCTGAATACCCGGTTGTGGGCATTGAATTGCTTCTTGTAATTGGCAAACAGTCGATAGAAGGATATTGTGATGGAACAGAAAGAAAAAAAACTTGCTTAGATTTTTCAGTTGGAGTGAATGGGGACTTTGGTATATCTGAACTCGAGCTAGTGCGCCTTCCTGCAGGTTTGAGATCGAACTGGAAGGAATCTTTAAATATATAAGACTTTGGTGAATCTATGCTGCCTCTTCTGGACAACGATGTTCGCCTTGGCTTTACGCTGTCTAACTGCTTGTCATCAACTACAGCTTCGTTGTCTGATATCAACTTTGAAATACGCTCTTCAAGAGATTTCGTTGCCAATGGTGGTCTCATTATTCCTATAGCAACAGGTGTCTTCTCCATACATGGTTGTACCAATACTGCCCCTGTTACATTGGAGTGTGCCAAAGGGCTTATGTTTTTTGAAAAGTCTTTCTCAGAAGAGGGCAGAAGTTTTATGAAGGGGGATGGAGAGGTCATTGCTTGGTCTGCGCTCTCTGACCGGGAGAAATAACCAGAGTCAGTGCTTCCCAAGCTTCTAGGGCTCAGAAGACATTTGCTTTGTTGCTCTTGAGAGCAATCTGTGGCTTGCTGCCTTTGCAGCTGTGCATGAACATTTATATTAGTTGGCAGTTTACTTTCGGCTTGAATTAGTTCACACATTTTAAGAGAGGATTGCTCTACTTCGCTTAGTGAGCACGTTCGCAAAACATTCGGAGCCTTATTTTGCATTTTTAGTTCTGGCTTTTGTGCTATGAACTGTTCGGAAGTAGACTCTAAAACTTTAGGGCTGTCAGCTCTTAATGGAGAAACACTAACTGGATAAACAACTACTTTTGGTAATTCTGCTGGTTTTACTTCAGCAGGTTTCTCTTGCGAAGTATTGTCTTGTAACATTGCTACAGGGCTATTTGAGGAAGACCGTCCTTTCTGTCTAACATTGCCAGTCTCCAATGACATTTTTACACTTTCCGGGAACTCCAGACCAGGAAGAGGTTGATCTTCTTGCCTCTCTTCCGATGTATACTCTTCATCGCTTTCGCCACTTTCGTCTACATCTGAACTATTAGAAAGTGCTTTTTCAGAATCTTGTGAAAGGAGCATGCCTCCAGTTTCTGTACGCACGCCTAGTCCAAGCTTAATGGCATGCGCGTGAGACTTTTTGTGCTTGTACAGATTGCTTTTCGTCTTGAAGGAAAATCCGCATGTCACACAAGGATATGGGCGTTCTCCGGTATGTGAACGAATATGTTTAAGGAGGACGCTGGGTTTTGCACAAGCCCTGTTGCAATATTCACATATATATTTACCTTGTTTTTTAGGTTTTTGATCCTTCAAAACAATATTGCACATTTGCTCCCCTGTGATAAGTGAAGCAACTTGGGTTACGCTATAGGTGTTATTTAAAGAGAGATTTGAAGGACTAGCTATAGAAGAACTTCCTGGCAATGAGAGAACCTGAGTTACCGCAGAAGAATTTACAATTGAAGACGTTACAGCTACATGGTAAACGTGTTGTTTATTAACATCTAGAACATTAGAGTAATTGTGGCCGGTAGGAGGATGCTTCTGAAATTGCTCTTCCTCACTACCGGAATGAACCTGGGTATGTGGGGAAGCCTTGGCTGATGGACAAAGTTGAGCAGGTCGGGGATGATGAAAAAATCTAGTATTTGTTTCCCTTTCAGAAGAGGATGACGGACTTGAAGATGAATAGGTTACTGAAGGTGCTTCACTCTTATGTCCATGTTTTTCAGTCTGGGTACCACAAGGAACCCGAGACTGATTCAGCGTGTTGAGTTCCGGTTCCATAGCCTTTAATAAGACATCAAAAGCTGAATTTGCACACAAATACTGCTTATTGATATTCTCAGAGTTAATATTTGCACCTTTCATATTTACTAGTAATGAACTGGAAGTAGAGCTTTCCTTTATTAAAGTCATTTTGCTACCGAAGTTGTAACTTTCACTTCTTCCGTTACATAAGTCTGGTGGAACTGAGAGTTTCCGATCCTGCATTGAAGCGCCAGACTTTGCAGGCTGATTGTTGAGCCCGGCACTTGTCTCTCTGCCTTGCTTGCGGTTTTGTTTATGGAAAATGGGTTCCTTGTCTTTTGAGTGACTAGATACTGACAAAACAGCGCTTTGTGACTTGCAGACTTCTATATCTTGCCCCTGCTTCTCCTTAGAAATATTCCTTAGTGGAGATTTCGGTATTTTCTTCAAATGATTTTCTGTGACGATTTTCTTCCTCTTGACACCTTTAACAGTATCATAGCAACTTCGGGAACCAACATCAACTATTTCTGCAAAGTGAGAGAAAAAAAAAATATTTGTTAGAAGATGGTGGCAGCAGTAATTGTTAGAAGGAAGACAATGAATACCAAGGACTACAATCTTCAGTGCCAATATAAAAAGGACAATGTCAGTAGACTATTTCAGGCATAAATGCCTGCCCTCGTATGCAGCACAAGCATACATTAAATTAACTAATTTAAATATTTTATAAAAAGAGTCAAAAGGATTTTTTTAACTTAATATTTTTTTATTTTTTGTTAGAATTTTAAAAATTAGTGAAAGTTTTTTCTTTGTCTCAATAGGGGGACTTGAACTAGCGATTGTTTGATCACGAGAGATGAGCGAACGTGCTCGTTTAGGGCAATTACTTGATCGAGCATTGCTTTTTTTCGAGTAACTGTCTACTCAGGCGAAAAGATTCGGGGGCGCTGGGGGGCGGCGGGGTGGAGCTGGGGTAGCAGGGGGGAGCTCTCGCTCTCTCCCCCTCTCCCCCGCTCACCCCCCGAATCTTTTCGCCCGATTAGGCAGTTACTCGAAAAAAAAGAGATGCTCGATCGAGTAATTGCTCTAAACGAGCATGTTTGCTCATCTCTATTGATCACTTATACAATATACTGCAATACTTAATTATCGCAATACATTGTATTTCTGCAAGCAATCTCTAAAGCTACATCTTAACAGGCAGAAAAACATGGCAGCCCAGAGGGTCTTCAGAAGGCGATCTGTGATCTCACTGTGCGATAGACGTTCTGGACATTGAAATGCTGCGGTCAAAATTGACAGTGGCATTTGAATGGTTAACAGCCACGATTGAAGTTTTCTCTCATTGCATTTGCTGCAGCAGAGTATCAGTCAGACAGCAGACACACCTGTCATGTATGGAGCGCACATGTGCCGTACATGTATCGTGGCGGTCACCAAGGCGTTAAAAGGGGTACTCTCCTATGGACTTTTGTGGCATATCCAGGATATGCCATAAAAGTCTGATAGGTGCAGGTCCTACCTTCTATATTGAGTTGTGGCCCCTACTGTCCCTGGACTTGCTGTATTTAGTAACTGCGTGTAGTTGGGGATTACAGAAACACTCTAGCACACTGCACTACACTGTTTCTGTAACTCCCACAGAAGTTAATGTGAGTTACAGAATTAGCATAGCACAGTGAGCTGTGCCGTTTCTGCAGCTCTTGGGTTAGGGAAACATTGACTTCTATGAGAATTACAGGAACAGTGTAGGACCAGTTAATCTAGCGGATATACAACGTCTGCTACATTGATGTAACAATGAAGATATTGGAAGCATTGTGGGATCTGATCATGCCTCGGTGTTCTGTCCCTTGATGGTTCCTTCTCTGCTTAGGCCATCTTGGTCCTAGAGGTTAAATGAATATTTGCTGCTGGATACTCTGTGTGCAAAGGATGTAGCCAAGACTGTCAGATACTTTATTCAAGACTATACTCATGAGGTTTCCTCTGCACCCATACAATGGAAGGCAATGATGTGCATCATTCATTAACCCTTTGCAATCCAATTTTGGATTCAGGGTTTCCTAGGGGGCTTTCTCTTTCTGGCATTTTACAATGGGGCCATCTGCTGGCTAGAGCCAGTACTGTAGTATGTGACATGCCGGAGAGGCCCCTGACAACAGAGCGGCCAGTAATATGCAGTAAGAATACCCTGCCGGATGACTTTCGACATCAGAACTGTACAGCCTTCAATCAGAATGTCTTTAGAAGTCAGACAGTGGATTGGAAAGGGTTAAGCAAGGAGAGCGCTCATAAGAGGTCCATGGTTCTTCGTAAAAACAAAAGCACTGGAGTGGTCTCATCAACAAGCTCTATCCACCAGTGCTTTACAAAATCTATTGGCAGCCAGACAGGAAACTAGGCGGCTGATGGATCATGCTTAGAAATGCTCACTTCTGCAGTAGCAAATTTTACAAATCTGGAAATAAATGTGGATGCATGTTAGCCACAGCCCTTAAGGCCCAACAGGCTAGCAACCTTATCCCACTTATCACAAATGGACAGGTTCACATGCCTCTCAAGAGATTCCAAACGAGTTTCATGGATTTTATAGCGATTTCTATCATTTGGATGGTATAATCAGACACATCAGGCAACCCCCCTCCCATGTGGCATGCGGAATGCTCCACCACTGCTGTCTCCTTCCTCTGACTCCTCATTACACAAAACTTTTTCTGAAACTGAGCCAAGTCTGGTGGTGGAGTCTCTTCCTGGACCACCTGGTAAAGTCCCAGGACCAGTCGGTCTGATTGTCAAATTTAACAACATGAGTTAACAACACGCTGACTCGCAATTTTGACGGAAAAATTATTGTTCACTTTGGCTTGTTTGAACGATTTTTTGAATGATAATCGGTCCATCCAAATGCAGACTCAGCTCTCAGACTCCAACCACTCCTCCCCACTTATACTCATCCTGATGAGGTGGGTTCATGCCGAGAAGGGAGGTTCACAACAACACTTCAAAGAAGTTGGACATTATCCAATATGCACAACCCAAGAAGATCCCACTAATGAGTCTACTGATTCTGAAAAACGATCAGTTGTGTCACCTGGCCTGTTATTTCCTACTTCCTCAAATGGCTCGGCATTGGGAATGTCTTTGTTACTAACATGATGGCCCTGTACTGTACCGACTGCTCACCTAAAGATAAAGGGCACTTAATGAGCACCGATTTTTATCACCAACAGTAATAGACAGTGCTGCCCTCGCTCCTCCCTCCTATATGTCTTATGATGGAGCAATCAGGAAAAAAACCAGACATTAGGGGTGCAACTATAGGAGAAGTGGAATATAAATGTTCCGCTTTGGCAGATGATTTACTATTCTGTATTTAATGCTTATAAATTTGAATTTCTGGTCTCTACTGGCCTAAGTCACCAAAGATCGAGGCATGTAAGTGATTACTCCTGCTTTTCTCGAGATAACATAATAAAAATGAACATTCTCCATAGGTTACTTTATCTCCTTCAAACTACTGCAATTGCAACAGCCCCTCCTTTCTGGTAATAGCTTTGTAGGCTCATACTTGGTTTTCATTGTTCTGGGAAGGGTGCTGGTCTCGGGTGGGCTACCTTAAAAAGGTCTAAAAGCAACGCAGGCCTCATTCTTTCCAGAATACAAGAAATATTATTCAGCTACAATCCATATGCTGCATTATTTCCACGGCTCCCGTAATTAACTTTGGGTTTAGTTTGCCCAAGTGATCTGCCCAAAAGCTCTTACAAAATACCCATGGCCTCAACGCCCTGTGGACTGTTCTCTAGATTTTCGCGATTACATCATTTGGGCCCTGTGGTGTTTGAGTCATGATAACTCTTATTGATCTTGCAGGCCCCATGGTCCCAATTTTGGCCAATCTTGCCTCCTCCCAGGGGCGTTACTAATAATTTTCTGGGCAGACATATTTAATCCTCTGCACTTTATACACATTTTGAAAGGTCAGGGCCTAGCTCCACTGAATTCTTCAGAAGAGGCCCCTTATGACGACCTAGGGCTCCTTCTGACTATCTTAAATTCACTCATTTGTATTTGAGGATGAGAAAGGGGGTCTTACTGTCTTCCAACAATTGTGTGTCTCGTTGTTACCCCTCTAAAGCACAAATTAACCATTCCTATCAGGACTTTCCTACCTACTGTTTGGTGTGGGAAAAGGAGTGAGAATTGACTTTTGAGCCTCTCAATCGAATAAGTGTTTCCAATTAGCACATAAGGCTCCTAATGCCATTAAGGTGCAAAAAAACCTCCTTTGAAATAATCTCCAGTTGATATTGGATATGTGCCTTATTGCATCATTGGTTTCCAATGGTCCCCGATACGTGCTGGATGTGTGGGGTGGATGACACACATATAGGGAAATTGCCCCTTTGTCAATTAATTCTGGTCCTAGGTCTTGTCCCTTACAACAGAAATGAAAAGTATTACTATCCCGAGCACACCAGAGGCTACTTTATTATTTACTAGCTTACCCGTCGCGCGTTGCTGCGAAGACAGACATACATGCATTAGTTTTTATATATAGATGACATCAGGAAGTGAGAGAATTAGATTCCTTACATAAAATTGACATCAGTGATGACATCACAATAGCAGGTGACTTACTTATTCGATCTACGTGGGGGGGGGTCGTAACTTTCGACGACGCTCGCGCGCCATTTATCGTAGGATAGTTGTACTATGCCTATAATCTTCCCAGGAGTGTACTCAACAACTTCTGTGGGGAGGTGAAAACTTTTCTTTTTTTACACTTTTTTTCACTTTTCCGCGATCGCCGTTATCCATTGTATAATGGCGATCGCGGTATCGGGGACCGCTCACCGTGGTCCCCGCTGACATCTCCTGCCTCCCGGCTACCTACAGGAGCCGGGAGCCAGGAGATTTTAAGTCTCCCGCGCCGCCGGGCCTTCTGCGCATGCGGCTGACGTAATGCCGCCTGGCGCGCATGCGCAGAAGGACGGCTACGGCCGATCGCAATGCCGGGGGGGTCTCCGAACAGCCTGGGATGACAGCTCCATGCTGTCAGCTACGTGCGGACACCGACAGCATGGAGCTGTCACGTCCACAGCCCGAGGGGCATTATTCTCTGCAGGAAGCATGTTTTCACGTCCTCTGAGAATAAAGCCCACTTTGGGAGGACGTAAAAACACTATGGGCTGGTCGTTAAGGGGTTAATATATTAGTATATGAGCAGGAGGTCTCACAATGCAGCTTTATAGAACATGTCGGGGCATATTCAAGGGCGTCCGATGTTGATGACATCAGTGATGACATCACAATAGCAGGTGGCTTACTTGGGGGGGGGTCGATCTACGTGGGGGGGGGGTCGTAACTTTCGACGACGCTCGCGCGCGCGCCATTTTTCGTAGGATAGTTGTACTATGCCTATAATCTTCCCAGGAGTGTACTCAACAACTTCCCAAAGTTTCACGGCGATCGGATGAATGGTGTAGTAGCGCATAAAGGACAAACAGACACACATTCATTTTTATATATATAGATGATACTCACTAGTCACTCGAGCTGTAAGTGGTCTTTGGCTAATTTCCCCCCCCCCCAAGCAGTGAAGAAAGTTCTTCCGTGCCATTAGAAAAATCAGGAACCTCCCTCACTGAAGCAGTGGTTCATTGAGATTGCCACTCTAGAGAGAATAGAAGACCTTATAGCTACAACCCCCAAGACCTTGGATAGGTGTAGCAATACATGAAGAGCTTGGATAGCTTTCCAACATACTGAATAATATCGCCACACGCAGAGTTAATTGGGCCAGTAGATCTTTTCTCTGGGGTGTCCGCCATACTTATTCAGTCACATGGATTTGGATCTGTCTCTCTTCACCAACAAACATCTGTGTATCTAATGTATTTTTTGAGATTTGCTGCTGTATTTGTGACTGTTTACCTCTTATATTTATGCCCTCTCCATCCCCCCCCCCCCGTCTTATACCCTACCCATTTGTGTTGTGCAACCTTTCTCGACGAATAGCCCCTTCCTGATACTGTTTTTGTACATTGGTTTATAAAATTCAATAAAAATTGAACTGAAAAAAAAAGCACCCACAGACCACTGAGGGTTGGTCCCTCTCTACAACCCCCCCCCCCCCCCTCTCGTGCAGTTCTAATGGATTGCCATTTCAGATATAAGTTTGACAATGGCCTTCAGGTCTGCCATGCAATAAATACTACTAAGCACCGCAGAAGGAAAGGTCTATTAGGAGATTTGATCGGTCAATATAGTGACAGAAGTAGTGCAGTCTATTATGCAAATGATCAAATGATCGTCAGGTACCCATTTTGGGATTAATGAATGTAAAAAATCAGTGAAGTATGATAAAAGAAAAATACCAAGTAAAAAAAAACACGTTTTAATAAATGCTGGTTTACATAAATAAGTAAAGACATACAACTGTTAGCAGCACTTTTGTAACAACAACCTAAAATATAAATTTATCATGGTATACATCTGGCATGGTGAACACTAGAAAGAAAAACAATGCAAAGGTAACTTTTTGTTTATTCACCTGCCAAAAAACCTGTTTAAAATTATCAAAAAGTCTTATGTTCCCACAAATGGTACCAATAAAAACTACAGCTTGTCCCACAAATATGTACAAGCACTCACACAGCTCCAATGACAAAACTACGAATAAAAAAAGAAAGTTATGGATGTTTGAAATTATATATACACTCTTTGTCAGAAAAACAAAAATCAAGCACAAAGAAGGAGTTGTCGGTTTTTTCAAAACTCGGCATGCAGTTACATCTCAGGCAGATATACACATGATAGGTGGCAAGACTGTTCATCTAGAGGCCCCTAAGAGTGGTTCCACCTTTGGTCTATAAGAGGCTCCCAGAGGCTATTTGTGGTTAAGGGACCTCTTTTTCCACTTGTGTAGAGTTGACCACTAGACGACTCTATGACGCAATCCAAGAGATTTCGCCAGGTTAACAGAGTTTGAGAGGGGCCACATGATTGGAATGAAAGAAGCTGGATGGTCGTATCGATGAATTGCCACCACCCGGGCCATTTTGACCAGACTGTTAGGAGGTGTTGGATGTGTGAGCTAATGCACACAAGGCGACCGGGCTCAGGACCCCTGCCAGATCACCAGTAGAGAGGCCTGTGTGATCATTAGACAAGCACGAACACCTCAAACTGTTTTGTTGTTCGCCATTCAGAGACAGGTGACAACATCATTACAGACCCCTGTGTCTGTCTAAACCATTTCCAGGCGCTTGGCTGAAAAACATTTGATCACACGGTGCCTATTACGTATACGGTCTTTGACAACCACCGTCGCCTCCATTTGCAGTGGTGTCATGAACAATTAAACTGGACTGCTATGACGTGGAACCAGATTGTCTTCAGCAATGAATCTAGATTTAGTTTGGGCACTGACGACGGCCGTGTTCATGTCTAGAGATCTAGGAGTGAGCGCCTCAATCCTGCCTATGCTGTGAAGCAGCACACTGCCCCCACTGTTGGTCACCACTAGTAGTGTTACGAGGGACAATGACAGCATAGCGAAATGTTTAGGGCATCCTGAGCCACATGTGTTGCTTCTCATGGCGGCTTCCAAGAGGCAGCAGGATAATACTCAGCCGCAAACCCAAGAATGCCACAGGAATGCCTCCACAACATTGTCACACTTTCGTGGCTGTCCGGTCGCCAGATTTAAATGCCAATAGAACATGTTTGGGGCCATCTAGAATGCCAACTTCGAAAACCTACGAGTTTGCATAATCTAGAGGCTCAGTTACAGCAAATGTGAAAAGATATGCTGCAGGATACCATACGGAACCTGTATGCCTCCATGTCCGCCTGTAACACATCTTGTATCCAAGCTAGATGTCAGGACTCGAACCCAGGACCTCTTACATTCAAGTCAGCAGCTCTCTCCTGGGCTATCCAGCGTTTGGACAGTTCCTTGCTGAAACCTAGCCTTGTTCTATGCTTCCTTGTTCTATGCTTCCTTGCTCTTGCTAAGTCCACTTCCTGTCTCCCTATCCTGGCTCCACCCTACTACTAATTAGGATTTCCAATTAAAGCCTGATCACGCCTCAGATCCAGTATGTGATTATTGTGCTCTACTTCCAAGCTCCTCTTCCTTCTGCTCATCTGCAATTGTACAGATACCTCCTGCTGCTGACTGCTGGCTTCCATTTGGCTACGCGTCTATCTCATCCCATCGTACTGCATACAGATACCTACTGTTAATGACCGCTGGCTACCATATGACTATGCTTTTGTTTCATCCCATTGTACTGCATACCGATACCTACTGCTGCTGACCGCTGGCTTCCGTTTGGCTACACTTCCATCTCATCCCATTGTGCTGCATATTGTGACTCCCCAATAACGACTCCCGGCTATCTTGACTATTCTCCAGTGACTGACATGGCTACTACACCTGCGGCTCCATTTCAGCGCCGGTAAGATGCAACACAAGAGGTGGTACAACAGGGTACTCAAGCCTCCATGCCCACCTGTATGACATCTTGTATCCAAACTAGAAGTGGTACAACAGGGTACTCAAGCCTCCATGCCCGCCTGTATGACATCTTGTATCCAAACTAGAGGTGGTACAACAGGGTACTAGAGCCTCCATGCCCTCTTCCCGTATGACATCTTGAATCCAAGCTAAAAGTGGTACAACAGGGTAATACAGTCTCCAAGCCTGCCCGTATCACATCTTGTATCCAAGCTAGAGGTGGTACAGCAGTGTACTACAGCCTCCATGCCCATCCGTATCACATCTTGTATCCAAGCTAGAGGCAGTACAACAGGGTACTAGAGCCTCCATGCCTGCCATATCACATCTTGTATCCAAGCTAGAGGCGGTACAACAGGGTACTAGAGCTTCCATGCCCACCCATATCACATCTTGTATCCAAGCTAGAGGAGGTACAACAGGGTACTAGAGCCTCCATGCCTACCTGTATCACATCTTGTATCCAAGCTAGAGGCGGTACAACAGGGTACTAGAGCATCCATGCCTGCCCGTATCACATCTTGTATCCAAGCTAGAGGTGGTACAACGGGGTACTAGAGCCTCCATGCCTGCCTGTATCACATCTTGTATCCAAGCTAGAGGCGGTACAACAGGGTACTAAAGCCTCCATGCCTACCTGTATCACATCTTGTATCCAAGCTAGAGGCGGTACAACAGGGTACTAGAGCCTCCATGCCTGCCATATCACATCTTGTATCCAAGCTAGAGGCGGTACAACAGGGTACTAGAGCCTCCATGCCTACCTGTATCACATCTTGTATCCAAGCTAGAGGCGGTACAACAAGGTACTAGAGCCTCCATGCCCATCCATATCACATCTTGTATCCAAGCTAGAGGCGGTACAACAGAGTACTAGAGCCTCCATGCCTGCCGTATCACATCCTGTATCCAAGCTAGAGGCGGTACAACAGGGTACTAGAGCCTCCCTTCAAGGGGCCAGTTTTCAATAAATTCGCCTTTTGCTCTGATATTGTAACCACTTACTTATACCAACGTCACAATCACACATTCATATATATAGTTTCATTCGATTCCAGTAACTCCTACTAGGGGCTTTACTTTCTTTTGATAACGAGTGTATATATTATATACACACACCGTACAAAAACACAGCCGATGCCAGAGCAGCCATTAGCCAATCATTACATACAATTTAAAACTGTAACATTTAATCAATTAATTAATTACATTAATACTGCATCACATGCAAACACAATAGGATGCGGTACAAAAGATTTCTGTAGTACAAAACAATAATGTATCGTGAATAACAGGACAAAATACATTGATTTTGGCAGTATGCTCAACCGGAAAATTTCTTTAAATGTAATTTATTTAAGGGAAATATAAAAAGTCAATAAAAAAACATGAAGGTAATATTTCCATGATACCATCACTGTGTGTCTGTATGCCATATATGTACATGAACAACACGTTATACATGTATGTGTATGACATTTTGTTCATCCATCACATAATATCCCGAAGCCTTATTGCATAGATGTGTAATAAATAGCAGTACCTGCTCCGTTCAGGTGCAGATGTCTTTACGGGTTCCAGTCTTGGTTTGGCACAATAAGCTATGCTTTTGTCGTCCTAATTCTCAGTGCTGCCAGCTCTAGCCTACTCATGCCCACGCCTGATTAGAACACCTACCTCCTTCCATCCCAGCGTTTCCCATCTCTTGCTATCCTGCACTTTGCTGACTAGCATTACTTTTTATGAAGTCGTGTATTGAATACAATGACACAGTGCAAAAGATGCAACAAGATCTAAATAAAAGTGAACATAATGCAGTATATTTGGGGGATGATAGGCAAATGTAAAAATTCAGAAATATCTCGGTACTGCAGTGTATATAAATACAGCAATGTACACTAGATTTAAAAAACAACTGGAAATTGTACAAAAGAGATTATATGTCTGTGTTCAGCATATCACAGAGCACAGAAATCTGGAAATTGAAAAATGGAGTGTTTTATCCTCTGTAGATGTCAACAAAAAATACTACTGAATATTTGAAATGCCCCCCTTAGAGCAGAGAACACTATATTATTAGAGGGGAGGAAAGAGGTACCAAAAGGAAGCCAATTCTGACAAATGTGGGGCGCGCTCATCCAACAATTGACATATATCACCTATCTGATTGCTGGGGGACTTACTGATCACTAGACCAGGGGTTCCGAGTCCCCCTTCTTCCTCATCATCGCACACGGCATATGCCTGAGAAAGATCACAGCGGATGATCGAAACGTCGCATTTTTTTGTATGTGGATCATGAATAAAAACCTCTTTATGGGCATCTGCTGGTAAGAGGATCTATTCCAGTGTGCTGCCTTTCTTATACTTATTGCAAGAAAAAGAAATAAGACCTAGAAGAGAAGGAGGCTTTTTCTATGGTATTAAGAATCCTTTGTGCAAAAATGTTCAACTTTTTGGCTTTTTACGGCGCCCTCGGAACTTTTGTAAAAAAAATAAATAGGCGGGGCTTTATGAGAGGGGGTGTGGTCAACCTAGACCAAAACATTTATATGTTATTTATGCAAGAAATTGGCTTAAATTATACCAGAAATGTACGCCAGATTGGACCTGGAACATGCCTCCAGCCTACACAGATATGTATGGATGAGCCGAGATGCACATATACGAAGAGACGTTCACTGGAGATAATATCAAAACTGGCATTTGAAATGCCGTATATAAAAAGTAAAAAGGTAACTACGGCTGCCTGCAGACAGCCGGGTCGAATCCCCTGTGACAATTCTCGCAGCGGGATCCGAACAGTGTCCCTGCAGGGACCAGTGCGGCTCTCACCTGCTCCCGCGGCTCCGGGTCTTTGATGTGCCGGCTGCCGCCCAGCCGGCACTTGCGCAGAGCCGAGCCAACGCGTCGGGAGTGACATTTCTGTGCGGGCCTGTGCGAGACCCGCACAAAAATAGAACGTGCCGCAATTTGTTTTCCGCGTGTGTTTTCACGCGGACAAATCGCGGCTGTCTGCATAGGATTGCGTTTTGTAATGCTATCTTATGGAGGCAGGCACGGGCAGAAATTCTGCGGGAAATCTCACCGCAGAATTTCCGCCCGCGTGCAGGGAAAAATCTTCCTTATTAGAGATCCTTTATCAAAGAAAATTAACCCTTTCCAATCTAATTTTGGATTCAGGGTTTCCTAAAAGGCTTTCTCTTTTTGCTGTTATACAACGGTGCCATCTGCTCGCTAAAGCCAGTGTGTGTGTGCCAGAGAGGCTCCAACAGCGGAGTGGCTGGCAATAGACGGTAAGAATACCCTGTCGGATGTCTTCTGACATTGGAACTTTACAAGCTTCAATCAGAATGTGGGAAGACGTCAGACAGTTCAGACAACACCGAAACCACACTCACATTTCAAAATTGGCTCAAAAATTAAGGCCGGTCTCACACGACCGAATTTGAATTGTGGATTCCGCCAACGGATGATCCACAGTAATACAAAGATCAATCAAATGCATTGACTTATGCAGTATCAATCACGTTAGCTTGTCGGATTTGCGTAATCCGCTTGTGGAAAATAAAACACTAAATGTTTTTCTTTCCTTATCTTTTCACATAAATGTTTTAAAATCTTTTTTTAATGTCCCTTCAGGGAATTTGAACCTGCGATCCTTTGATCGCTCAGATAATACACTGCAGTACTTCTGTACTGCAGTGTATTATCACTATTCTTTAACATTAGAAGCCATGGTAGGCCTAGAGGTCACTGTTAGGCCTCTTGTTGCCATGGCAATCCATCGACTTTTCTGTATTTCATTGCAGAAGGTTGATTTCATTACAGAGGGAGCTCCTTTTGTCTGTTAACTGCATACTCCATCAAAATTGATTGTAGCATGCAAGGAGTTAATGGCAGGGATCTGTGTTTTCATTGATCCTCATCGATGCAGTGGGAGGCCAGCTGTCAAGCACAGTCGGCTCTGGATGTGAGTGGTGTAGGCTCATCTCCTGAGCATGTGCCGTTAATATGACATAAATATACGTCATTCTCATCAGACCTTTAAGCTTTTAATATTGTTAAGGTGACCGAACCGGCGAAGTTCGGCAGGATTGACTGCCAAATTTTGCCGCGCATGTTTTCTGCTGGGGGAATTTTGCAGCTAATCAGCTACGTGTGAACAAACCCTTGGGAAATCTTATCCTATACAAAGATACTGTTATCCACAATGGAAAGCTATTAGCAAGAGGGGCTCCTTCTCCGGCAGACATAGCTGTTACTTCACCTCATGCAGAATGGTGTGCCTCAAGTCAGTAGCCAAACGTAAGCCAATACTTTCTTTTTGGCCTATGTTCGCCCCAGCTGTATTAAAAAGCACAACCGAATAGACTTTTCAATACAATGCTACTTATAAAAAAAAATTAAAAATAGTGTAGCAAATACCAAAGGTACACCACCAGCTATCTGGATGCTGCTTGCTGAAGGTTGCACATAAAAAATGCCTGGCCAATGTATGAGAATACAGAATCTTCTTTCTTCATATAAAACAAGCAGGCTACGCGTTTCAACTCCGGAATGGGGCCTTCCTCAGAAAAAAATACAAACACTTACTGGCAACATTTATAAAGAAGAAAGTGCAAGTCCCCACCGCCTGCCAACAGCAACACCAGAAACGTATGAAGTCACAAACGTCTCAGGGTGATCGGTAAGATGCTTTGAAAAATAAGATACGCTTAGATCATATTGTGGAAACACAGATAAAGAAACTAATTGCTAAATCTATGGGAAAGAGTCTTTGTTCTTAGGCAAATAATACATAATCACTCAAGGCTGGCTCCAATTATTCCTGAAAAAATCTTTTTAAACCACGAGAAAAAAAAAAAAAATAGGGGACAAACAAGGGATACCAGCGTGCTCAGCACTAAACTGTTATTAAAGGGGCTTTCCTTGCAAATAATAACAACCATCAGGATAGGTCATCAACAGTTGATTGGCTGGGTTCCACCGCTTGGGAGCCCACTGTCACTGCCAAAACACACAGGGGTACAGAGCGGAAGCATATAGCTCCGACCTGTGTAGTGGATGACGCTTGTAACTGCAGGCACAGCTGTTTTTGATTTTAATAAGAGCTGCATTTACCAGTGCTCACCACTACACAGGGGATGGCGTGATCGGCTTCTGCTTTGTACCCAGTGTTTCACATGGAATCACTTCTAGACTTATAGGACCCCATGTCTCCACATATACATAAAATTGGATTCCATTAAGGGTACATTCACACGGGGCGCGTGTGATATTAGGCCGAGAAACTTGGTCTGATATCATGCTTGTCAACAATATGCAGATGCAATATTTGTGACTTTTGTCTGCACTTGCCAGTTTTGAAAAGAGCTAAGGAAAATGGGCTTGGTGGCATGGTCGACCATTTATGATGTATTTATTGACAAAAAGGCAGAAGATGGTGCAAATTGTCGAGCAAATCTAATATATGACTGCTCCTAGCGGGCATAGATTTTATTTGCTGATACATCAAACGCATCTAATATTTTAAAAGGCGGGCACTTTTTAGTAAATTTGAAGCAACTCACTCCAACATTCTTATTTTTTATGACGAAGCGCCAGTCTTAACAACTGTGGGCTATTGTGTCCCAGTGATCTGGG
The DNA here is from genome assembly GCF_035609145.1 of Eleutherodactylus coqui. Taxonomy (NCBI): domain Eukaryota; kingdom Metazoa; phylum Chordata; class Amphibia; order Anura; family Eleutherodactylidae; genus Eleutherodactylus; species Eleutherodactylus coqui. Next base: position 49,141,309 of record NC_089845.1, on the reverse strand, counting down.
TCATAAGGATCGAATTAAGGGGGTGATCTCATCACAGACAAACCCTTTCAGAATATGGCACCTGCAGCAGAGAGCTGAGCACCCCCAACACTTGATTTAGGAGGGAGAAACCGAAGCCAGCTGAACATTTCGCTGCAGAAGACATGTATAATGCAAGATGACCAATTGGATGGTGACCATCTTTGTAATAAAAGGATGGCCCAGAGTCTGTGAGAGCGGCTGTTTGTTCCAGGTCACAGAATGGGCTCCTGAGCGGGGAGTCCAGATCTATCATGTTCATATGGCCTATTAGGACATAAGAACCGGGGTAGCATTCTTGGCATGATCTCTCTGACAAAGTAAAAAATTGTGCAGATTACCTTTTTTGGGTTCCTCAGGGCTGTTGAGTTTCTTTTGTGCTTCTTCTATTTTATCTAAAATAAAACCAAAACATCTTGTGTTACAGCGAATTAAAAATGTACAGATTACAGCCAACATGAAAACATTTGAATTCACGTGTGACCAAGGGCAACTTCTGCACGGAGTTTTTATGTCTCCCCCCCCATGTTTGTGTGGGGTACCCTGGTTTCCACCCACAGTCCATAAACCTAGTAATAGCTTAAAGGGGCACTAACTTTTCAGACAACTTCTACTCATCTGCTAGACTGTGTTAGTCTCACCATTTCTATATAGACTTGCATTTAATGTTTTGTTGCTTCACTACCGGAAATCACATTTAGGGTGGCTGCCACTAAGGGGTCTTCCTCCCAGCTTCTCTGCAATCCACTCTCTGTTAAGTACAGAGTTTCTCAGTAACAAGGGCACAATGATGTTTCCTTAGCAACGGGGGAGGAGCTATCTTCAGAGGCTGTAGGCTGACAGATCTGCAGACACTGTGATAATGATCTCCGCTTTCTCTGTCTTATCTGGGGTTGTGTGTCTGTTTGTGTGTATGTGTGTACAGACATTACATTGGGTTTATTCACCATTTGGCCAGTATGCCTGAATTGACCTGGGAGATCATAGGAGCAGGCATTCAGATACTACCCCCTTGCTGACTGGACAACAGAATGCGCAATTGTAGCATGAGAAGTCAGGGCAAGGAAGTGCAGGTCAGTGAACTATAGGCTTGCTACACGCCACCTGCATAAAAGTGGATTGCAAACAGTAGGACAAAATAAAATGGGGAAGACTACCTGAAAATCAGAACTAACAGACATAAAACAGGCTGAAAGCAGCAGCTGAAAACTCAAGTACGCTTTAAATTGGCTTAATAGGAAATTGGCTCATGTGTGAATGTGTTTGAGACAGGGATTTTAGATAGTGAACCCCAAAGGGCCAGGCACTAATGTGAGTGATGAAAATATGTGTATAGAGTTGGCACTATATAAACAAGAGTAAATAAATCCATTAAAAAAAAAAAAAAAATCAATCTTCTTCAACCATTGAGTCCAGCAAACTTTATCATTATTTTACTTGCTTTAGTAATTATTTCTGCTAAAGCCGAACCATGAAAACCTCACTCCCAAAAAATACCCAGGACTCTGTTCTATTTACTTTTACTAAATTGATAATAAAATGTAGTACACAGTACCGCTAAAAAAAGTGAAAAAAAAATGATGTACTGAAATGTTGCGAATACAGGTTCCAGTAGATTCTGTCAGAGCGTGAAAGCAGAGTAAACATTTCACTATTAATTCAATATAGAAGGCTAACAAATGTGTGTTTCTCTATGGCCAGTAGGTGGCAGTTCTGTGAATATACTGCGATTCGAATCATGTCCCTATGTAGATCATAAAGCTGGCCCCCCAATAAAGAAATGAAATAAAAGTACAATGGTAACATTGAATAGGATTAAGCTTCATGAATACCAATTCGGACCCTTCCCTTTTATTGTCTTTTCTTGCTCTCTTAAACAAGATACAAAAGCAGATTTTTGCAAAAGGCAAAAAAAACTCCCACTTTGAAATAATAAGCTATTTCATCACGGACAAGCGGATGCCACTTTCAGTTTACTGACTGAAGAAAAAAAGTTGTCAGCTAAATCCCAGAGCATTGGTGGTTCATGTCAGGACTGAGTGAGATCATGCTTATGTACAAAAATATTAAAACTGCAGAAAATGAATCACACCTCGCGAAAACCCATCTGCCAGCAGCACTGAACAAAGCAAAAACTTTCAGACTTGGCAAAAGCAAAAATGTCCTTAGGTGACTGCCAGTCTATCGACTGCGGGGAAGTTTACTTGCTGTCTCAATTAATGTTCTGATTACTTAGGGAAAAGATAACTTCAGTATAAACTCTGTGCCGCTGCGAAGAATATCTGAAACTAAAATACAGTGTATATAGTATATAGGCAAAAGAAGAGTTACTTTATTCTGCATTGTCACCTCAATCAGGTGACAAGACCATAGTAAAAATATAATAGACCTTAAATTAAATTGTGTTCTAGAAGATTCTATTCAGGTCTTAGTAATGGCGCTCTACACCCGTTCTTCCTCAGTTTGCTGATCAGTTCTTCTTTTGCTTTTTTTTAATCATTTTTGAGAATGTTTTGTAACTGTATTTTTATGAACATTCTATTCAATTAATTGTTTCCCTTTCTCAGAGGTTCCACAACTAGATTACTGAATAGCCAAAATTCTATCTTTGTGAAATTAGGGGGCAGGAAATCTAATGCTACTCAGCATTCCGGGAGGATGAGCAACAATCCCTATGGAATTTGTACAGCAGTATCAGCTTGACAGAAGTCAACGACTCACAAAGCTTATTTAAGGCTTTTTCTTTATTTTAGGTTTAGACATTCTACCCAATATCAGCAGCCACCTCTCCATAACATCTACGAGAAAGCAGGGTTTCTCTGGCCAAACAATAAGACTTAGAGCAATCCAGCCAGTTGTAACCCAATTGCACCCCCCCCCCCAACCCTTTCCATAACACCACTTTTGTGTCCTATCGGATTGGCGGCCATGATGGTGTGGTCACATGACATGTACAGAACAACCTCCGCGAGTGGCAGTGAAGGCAGCAACAATTCTAAATATTACTGTTTTTGTACAATCCAAACAGATTTAATAAAAAAAGAAAACTCCTAAAATGATTGAGTGTCCTACAATACATAGCCGAAAAGGGAAATTTATAGATGTCATTAAAAATGTCAGGTTTATTACTGTATATACTCGAGTATAAGCCTAGTTCTTCAGCACATTTTTTGTGTGCTGAAAAAGCCCCCCTCGGCTTATACTCGAGTCAGGCAAGGCTTAAAAAAACCCTTCCATACTCCCCTCCCAGCTGGCGTCTGTCTCTCCGGCGGCAGGCTGCTTGAATTCTCTCCGCTGTTATCCCCCGCCCGTCCTCTTTGCTCGGCTCTGTCATCCCCCGCCGTCAGCGCTGTGTAAGTAAGAGCTGTGATTGGATCAAGCGTCAGCCAATCACAGCCGGTGCTCCATCATTCACAGCCAATCAGGCTGCTTTAGAATTCTCCCCGCCGTCATCTCCCTGCTCGGCTTTCAAATCCCCTGCTGTCAGTGTTGTGTAAGTAAGTGCTGTGATTGGATCGAGCGCCAGCTGTGATTGGCTGGCGCTCAATCCAATCACAGCGCTCATTTACACAGCACTGACAGAGCCAAGCAGAGAGGATGGCGGGGGATAACAGCGGGGAGAATTTAAGCAGCTTGTCGCACAGACACAGACACCGGCTGGGAGGGGAGTATGGAGGGTTTTTTCTTTTTTTACCCAGTACTGTATATACACTCGAGTATAGCTCGGTTTATACTCGAGTCAATACGTTTTCCCAGTTTTTTGTGGTGAAATTTATTATCTCAGCTTATGCTCGGGTCGACTAATACTCGAGTATATACGGTAATTGGTCACATATGTCGATGCAGGTAGATGATATGTCCTACATGATAGATCAATAGTGCCTATGTAAATACAGTTACACTGACATCATTCCATATGCAATTTTCTTTAGCCACCAAAATGTGCTTTTTTTCCCGTGACATATAGAGCGATTTTTTAATATCTGTTTTCCCTTATTAGGGGCAAAAAAAAGGTTTTAGTTATTTTAGCGTAAATTTACTAATTTTACTATAACGTATAGAAATGGATTCCTCAGTTTGTTTTGGACGTTCTAGTCTAGTCTCTTACTACAGGGCACATATGGCGACAATTTAGGTTGGTGTCAGTGATATCTCTCTCTTTTAACAACTATAACCCCCAACTATGTCCCCTATTGGGGTCATTCGCATTGTCTTTTTTTCCCTTTTATTTCACACTTTCCCACTGTAGTTGGGGCGTCCATATGAGCCCCAGTTACAGGGAAAAACATTCCCCTGCAGTGACAATAGTCACCGTCAGAGCTGGTCTGGGTCTGCTAAGACCCTGCAGCTTTGCTGAAAGCAGGGTACAACCTAATTGACACATGATCGCGGTGTCAAGTAGCAGGGGTGACACTTCCACTTTCTCTTCTCACTACATAGCGCTCATTGAGTGCTATGTAGCCTGCAAGAAAGAAGTCAGAAGCTTCTTCTCCTCTGTGTTCTTGGCTGCAACTAACAGCCAAGGACCGGACCTGCTCCTGCTAAACTGCAGGGGCTTTAATCCCACGCCGTATTTTTGCCATCGGCCATGATTAAAGCCCAGGACCAGACACCATACATTTACGGTGCTTGGTCCTTGAGGGTTTATAGCAGATTGAGCCAAAACAAACTTATACCTTTTAGGATAGTC